>NC_132794.1:71848224-72448224 GCF_048418805.1 Vulpes vulpes | reverse complement strand
TGTTGGGCAGATGGTTGCAGTGGCTTCCAGTTCTCATTCCCCACAGAGACTTGGGCACTGGGGAGGCCCCCCCTTCCCTGGTATTGGCATCTCCATGCAGTGGGAGGGGCCCTGGCCGGCAGTCTGGACACGCTGGGTCCTGGTCCTGGGTCAACTATTAACCTTCTGGGTGACTTAGTAAGTCACTTCCCCATTGCAACCCTTGGTTCTGTCCTTTGTAAAATGGGGACACTATTCCCTACCCTGCCTACCTCACAAATTAAACGGGGGATGGGGAGAGGGGGGAAGGGGTGTTCCAAGAGCTTTGAAGACAATCATGGGAAGGCAAGGGGTCATTATGGCCTTGGTGAGCAATCCTTTTAATTCCCTGAAGACAAGAGAGAGGGGGCAAGAGACAGGAGCTGGGCTGCTTGCAACCCTTGTCAGGTGAGTCAGGCTTGCGGAGCTGCCAGGGAAGGGGGGCGCTGAGGGGAGGGGAGCAGCCCAGGCCTGTGTCAGGCCTCACTGCCCGGTCCTGCAGGCCCGAGTGCCCGGATGCCCCCGCAGCCCCCTGGCAGGGGCAAGAGTTCAAGGTCTCCATCCGCTGGGGTCCTGGCTTCCCCTTCTGCTCCCTGGTCCCCTGAGGGCACTCGCTGGGGAGTCCGTGGTCTTTGTCCCTCCGAGGCTCCTCCGGGGTGGCAGGGAAAGAGGGGGGCCTTCAGCGGAGGGGGGTCTCCAGGAGAGGCTGGGGACTTTCTTAGCGTGAGGTCGAGAGGTCAAGGTCAGCTCCCAGTCCCCGAGGCGGCAGGTGGGGTCCCCAGGTGTCCCCCGCTCCAGTCCCGGCTCTGTCTCTGGGGGCGCCGGGGAGGGGGAAGTGAGGGGCGCGGAGGGACCGCGGAGAGATGGCACGGAGGCCCCGCGCCCCCAGCTAGCAGTTCTTGGGGTTGTTGCGCAGGTTCTTGAGCTCCAGCTGCAGCTGCCGAATGCGGATGTCCTTCTGGGCCAGCTCCTCTTTCAACCTCCGGATCTCGTCCTGCTGCCGGAAGAACATTCGGAGGAGCTGGGGAGGATGGAGAGCAGGTGAGACCGCGCCCCTGCGCACCCCTGACCGCCCCCCCCCCCCCAGCCCCCGGAGCGGCCTCCCTCTGCCTCCGCTTTATTTATTTATTTTTTGACTTTCAGAAACATTGATGCTTTTTATTTCTTTTTTTAGTTCTTTTTTTTTTGATAAATTTATTTTTTATTGGTGTTCAATTTGCCAACATACAGAATAACACCCAGTGCTCATCCCGTATTCCTTGACCTAGTAATATCACTCTGAAAATCCAATATAAGCAAAAATCTTCATGCATGAAGGTGTGCGCTGCCCCCCTCAGTGCCCTCCACCCAGTCACCCGCACCCCCCACCCTCCTCCCCTTCCACCACCCCTAGTTCGTTTCCCAGAGTTAGGAGTCTTTCATGTTCTGTCTCCCTTTCTGATATTTCCCACTTATTTTTTCTCCTTTTCCCTGCCTCCGCTTTAGTGTCCCCAGAGGCTTCTGTCCCTGCCGCGGGCCCTTCTGCAGACCCAGCTCGCGGCTCCTACTTGCCCTGGGAGGCAGGAGGAGTCCACACTGCCTCCGTCCCTAAATACCCCAAGATCACCCTTTTAAGGATGCAGACACAATGCTCTCATTTACCATTCGGAATGGGAACCTTTCTAAAATGTTCAGTTTCTTTCTTTCTTTCTTTCTTTCTTTCTTTCTTTCTTTCTTTCTTTCTTTCTTCTTTCTTTCTAGATTTTATTTGTTTTTTTTTTTAAAGATTTTATTTATTTATTCACGATAGACATAGAGAGAGAGAGAGAGAGGCAGAGACACAGGTAGAGGGAGAAGCAGGCTCCATGCCAGGAGCCCGACACGAGACTCGATCCCAGATCCCAGGACCACGCCCTGGACCAAAGGCAGGTGCCAAACCGCTAAGCCACCCAGGGATCCCCTAAAGATTATTTGTTTATTCATGAGAGAGAGAGAGGCAGAGACACAGGCAGAGGGAGAAGCAGGCTCCATGCAGGGAGCCTGATACGGGGCTCGATCCCAGGACCCCAGGATCATGCCCTGACCCAAAGGCAGATGCTCAACCGCTGAACCACCCAGGCGCCCCAGTATCTTTGTTTTTCTTAAGGAAGCTCAGGGTACGGAGTGGAAGCCAGCTTTTCTGCTGACAGGTGAGTATCCCAGGCCAAGGTCTGCGGTGCGCAGGGGCAAGGGCAGGTGTCTGGCAGCCCTTCCCTTACAGAGCAACCTGGATTAACCAGAAAGCAGACTGCAGGGGCCCACAAGACACTGAGCCCCGTGTGCCACGTGCAGCCCCGGCCACAAGGTTCCTGACACACACGTGTGTGTGTGAGCTGCATTTGTTCTTGTAATTGTATGATACAGGCGAGACATTGATGAAATAGTTCGAAAAGAGAGGTGCTGTTCCCATGAAAACTAAGGTGACTGCATCAGGTAAAGGTGATGCTAACCACGCTGCCCCTGAGTACATACATAAAAGATCGGGATCTTTATATGTTATATCTTGATTGTCCCATAGTGGTGATATGGCTGCTTTGGGTTTGTCAAAACTCATGGAACTGGACACTCCAAAGGATGAATTTTTACCACAGGGAAATTATACCTCAATACGCCTGTCTTTTTTTTTTTTTTTTTTAATATGCCTGTCTTAAATGAGAAAAAGCTGGGGAAAACTCTGAAAACACTCGAGGTTTGTTTTCCGATAGAAGTTCCTGTTCTACCTCGAAGAAACTGAAACTGCGATTTGCAGCGAAAACATGAGTTATTCGTGAAGGACACAGCAGATTCTCAACCAGGAATCTCCTCAAAGAAAAGTCTTGGTCCTGCATCAAAATAGGCTTGATTGATTTTATCTTGTCTTGTCTTATTTTATTTTATTTATTTGAGAGAGGGGGAGGAAGCACGAGCATGGGGAGGGGCGGAGGGAGAGTGAGAAGCAGACTGCCCACTGAGCAGTGAGCCCGATGTGGGGCTCGATCCTAGGACTCTGGGACCCTGATCTGAACTGAATGAAGGCAGATACTCAGCTGACTGAGCCACCCACATGCCCTTTAGTTATTCATTCATTTATTTAAATGTATTAGTGTATATGCTGCCAAAGCGAGCACTATTTACCTAATGGGTTAAGTGAAAATAAATGGCTTAAAGACTGTCTCTATCATTTTTATTATCCTCTCTTTAACTGACTTTTTTTTTTTTTTTTAACCAACAAATCAGGACTGGTTACACCTTTTTGGTGGGATAATGTGCTATTTGCCCCTGCACTAAATGATTCCACGCACTCCTGTGGCTTCCAGGTTCTTGAAATTCCTTTGCATGATCTTTTGGTCAGCTTTTGTTAAAAACACACCTCAACAAAGCTGCTTTTTTTTTTGTTGTTGTTGTTTTGTTTGTTTGTTTTTCACATACTATAAATTTCATTCATATTAAGTGCATAATGGACTGAGTTTTAGTAAAATTCAGAGTTGTGGAAGTCTCTTCTCTTGTGCCAAGCTGCCAGTTTCTCTTCACATTTAGACCAATGTGTCCACCATTTATTTATTTATTTATTTATTTATTTATTTATGGTTTTATTTATCAATTCCTGAGAGACACAGAGAGAGGCAGAGGCAGAAGCAGGCTCCTCATGGAGCCGGATGTGGGATTTGATCCCAGGACTCCAGGATCATGCCCTGAGCCAAAGGCAGACATTCAACCACTGAGCCACCCAGGCGCCCCATGTTCACCATTTATAGCCCAATTTCTAATTGGTTGCTCCCAATTGGGCAATGGTTAAAATTGTAGGTAAACCCAGAGTCAATAGGCTCTGAGTGGATTTCTTTGCAACAAGACAGGTGCAATCCTGTCTTTGCAATAAGACAGGATCTAAGTTTTATGGTGCAGACAGATTGTGTTGCCTGCTCAGAGACCCTTGAAAATTTCCCTCCGAGTCTTCAGTTGGTTCATATAAACAAGTTGTAACTAAATGTTACTTGATTTCACTACTGCTCAACCCTGCCTCCCCCACACTGGGTACTAGAACTGAGCTCAGGCTCTTTATATGGTGCACATGGGCGATCCCAGCAACTCAGTGCCTTATACTTTCTCAAGGTGCTTTTAACAAAAGCTTTTTTTTTTGAAAAATGGGAAAGGCTGAATATATACAAAAGTAGAAAGATGAGCACTATGAACCTTCAAGTACTCATCAACCAGCTTCAAGAAATAACACGACCATTCTTGCCTTTAGCTGTACTCCTCCTCACTTCACCTACACCACCTCTGTCAGGGATTATTTTGAAGCAAATCTCTTTTATTCCCTGATCCCACCCAATCCACGACATCTGAACATCCCTCTATAATGGTACTAAATATATCTTATAGCTATGGTCAGTTTACCATTCAAATTTCCCTTTAAGACTGGGAGGTCCCAGAGGTCAGGAATAGTCTTCTTTTTAGGACTGACAGTGACAAGGCTAAGTTGGTGTGACAAGAAAACTTTAAGGTGGCCCCTATGTTATTCCCTCCCCTCAGGTGGACTGGACCTAGTAACTTGCTTCAAATAAATACACTATGGCAGAACTGATGAGATGTCATTTCCAAGGTTAGGTTACAAAAAGACTGTGACTTCCATCCCAGACACCTTCTCTTGCTCCCTCTGAGGGGTGCCAGCTGCCGTGTTGGGAGCTGCCCTATGGAGAGGTCCATAGGGTAAGAAGGACCTGTGGGAGGCCTCCGGCTGATAGTCCATGAGTAACTGAGACCTCAGCCCAATAACCTGTGAGGAAAGGAGTCCTTCCAGCAACCACAGTGTAAGCAAATTTGGAAGCAGATCCTTCCCCGGGTGAGCCTTCAGATGTGGCTGCAGCCCAGCAGACAGTTTAACTACAAGGTCTCATGAGAAACTGTGAACCATGGGCATCCATTCTGAGACACTATGAGATATAAATATTTGGGGGTTTAAGTCACTAAGTTTGGGGAGATGTTTTACACAGTAATAGACAACTAATACAGTGAGCCTCACTGAGCACTTCCTATGGGCCAGGAAGGGTGCTAGATCCTCAGGAAATACCTTGTGTTATTCCCACATGTTATCTCCTATCCCCACTTTACCATGAGAAAGATCAGGAAGCTTGCCTGGGCATTGCTGGGAAATGGCAGAGCCAGGATTCAGATGCGGGTGGGTCCCTCTCTAGTGCTGCTGCATCCAGCCGGGCACAGGGCAGGCATCTGTGAACCCTGGCTGTGCTGAATCTCAGCCCCTGGTATTGGCACCAGGGCCTCGGGGTACAGTTGGAAGGGGAAGCCTCCGGGGGGCCTGGATATGATCCAGCTATGGTTGCCCCTGAATGAGCTGCTCCCATGGTGCAAAGCACTTTTGGAAACACAGCCTCTTCCCCCCAAACTGTCAGCCCCCGTGGCTGTCACAACACCAGGGAGGAAGGCAGCAGGCCAGGCTTTCCTCTGGCTAGCCGGGGATTTATAACTCCCATAGCAGCAAACGACAGGCACATTCGGAGATGGGGCACGGAACCGTGGGGACCAGTGAGTGCCACGGCGGGGGTGGGGGGGTCGATCTCGCTATCGCATCCCAGCCCCTATTTATTGGGATCAGAGGCAATGGAAGCCAATAGCAGGCTACTTAGGGTATTTGTCACAGAAAGAAAAATGCCCCAGATGGAGCCGGCTTACAGGCCCGAAGCCCATAATTGAAATGTGAAGGTCTCGCTCTTCCAGGACCCGTGGAGGTAATAACTTATATTCCTTACCTCGTTCTCTGTCCTGGGCGGGACGTTTTCTAATAAATCTATTCCATTGACCACAACGCTCTTCTTTTCTTTGATGGGAGCCTTAAATACCATTTTTGAGGACTTCTTGTAGCCTTCCTTCAAAGACATCAGCACGGGATCTAGGAAAGGCAAGGGAAACGTTCACGCGGATGGTCTGGTGGCGTGTCAAGTGGTGGCATCTTTCATTCACGCCACGCTTGACAGCTGGCTGAGTGGGGGGGCATCAGGCAGGAGGCTGTGCAAGGGGCAATGGGCGAACCAGAGTGAAGGCAAAAGCTGCGGTCTCGAAGCCTCTTCTGGGGAGCCCACCCCCGCGGTACCTCGGTTCATGCCCCCCAGCCATTCATCAGGGGTCAGAGCTGGCTCCGTGCCCGGCGTCATGGGGTAGATGTCTTCCTGGTAGGAATCCGACTGCAGTGGGGGGAGCAGAGGAGTGGACAGATGGGGGCCACTGAGGCGACCCCTGCTCTCACCGGCCCCTCCTTGCTGGCCTCCCCCCGTGCTCCCGCTGTCCTGTCTCTAAGCCTGAGCACTCAGGCATCTCCCGCGTGGGATCCCCACCCTGCATTCGTCAGCAAGCCAGACTGTCCTCCCCCAGAGTGGCCCCCATCTTCACAATCCCCTCCCCACACCCAAATTGGGCCTGAAGGCCCCAGTCCACAGGACCTTCTTCTTCTGGGCTCCTCCGGCTTACAGTCTGTGGTGAGCCCCCTAAGATTCAATACGGGGGGTCCCTTTGGAGCCCAGCGCAACCCCACTCACCCTCCGGGGCACGATCATGGAGATGGGCTCGATCAAGCCCTTGAGAGTCACCAGCTTATAGAAGCGGAACACCTCGCAGGCCGACACGTCCAGCCCGTGCTTGGGCATGACCCCTGTGGACAGGCACACGCAACTCCATGGGGTCCTGGATGCCCCCCGTCAGCGCCCCTCCTCCCCGATGTCCTTGGCCAAGCATGTCCTTGAGCACTTAGGAGGCAATGATCTATGCACAGGGCATCGCAGGGGCTTCTTGAGTTAGGCTCCGTCTCTGGGGAGCAGTGGCTCAGAGAAACCCCTTGAGCCAGACCCGCTTCACCAAGTGCAAGCTTTAGAACTGGGGCCTTTTGTAAGGGAAGGGGCTATTGAAATATTTGAGTCTCTTCCATTCTTTCGAGGGATGAGACTCCTGCTGGTTTAGGGGAAGGGGCTTGCCCCAGGTCACAGAGTATGGCTGGGGCAGGGCCACTGAGTCTTTCACTCTCTAAAATAAACAAGCTTCCCTAACCCTCTGTGTTTCTGGTTCTCAGAGAGGATGAAGGAGAGAGAAACATTTCTCCATGCACCCCGGAGCCTGAGATTGCCGTTCAGCCATATATCTGGCTGATATGCGTGCATGCATATGTGTGCGTGCATGCACTACCTACACGCATGCCCTAGCTACCATGTTTCTAATAGTGATGTCTAAGCCCCTATTGAGGAAAACGTGTGGGGTAGGGTTAGGAATGCAAACTTTGGGGTCAGATACACCTGCTTCTGAGTCTGACTCTGCCCCTCCTTCTGGCTGGGATGTCTGGGGCAAATCACTGCCTTTCTAAGCTTCAGCTTTCTGGCTGGTTAGAGGCAGACAGTATGACCCATTACAAGATGGTCGGTCAGGGCACTGAGCGAGAAGGTGCTCGTTGACTGCCTGGCATCATCTTGAGCACAGATAATGTTAGTTTTTTCTTTTTTTTTTTTCCAGGATGTGGATTTGAGTTAAAGTTCCAGCTCTCCTTGACTGGAGTGGAAGGCTGCTCTTCCAGATAAAGAAATTCTAGGAGCTGGAGGGAAGTACTGTAATGATACCCAAGTGGGATTTAGAGCTAGCACACCTGGTTTTGAATTCTGGCTCTGCCACTTAGGATCTATGTGACCTGCTTGGGGTGAGTGACTTAGCCACTCTGAACCTATGAAAAGTGCCTGGCTCATGGCAGATGCTCCACAGTGGCCACAGGTGAGGGGAAGAGGAGAAACAGCTCTTCTTGGTTCCTCCCTCTTCCTCAACACCTGGACTCATTTCGCCATCTTCCTGCCATTTCTTCTGTTACCATCCTTTTTTGGCTAGAAGCCCACAGTGGCCTCCAGACTGGTCCCTCAGCCTCCCTCCTGTTCTTTCAAACTCTGTTCTCCCTACAGAAGCCAGAGCAATCTTAGACTAACATTTCAGATCACACTACGCTGTCCCAGCTCCCACCCCCCTAAGACAAGGAAACCCTCCAGTGGGTTCCCAGTAAAACCCAAACTCCTTCCCTTGTGTGAAGGTTAACTGTGTCAGTGGGCTCAGGAAAGAAGGTAGCCCTCCCCAGTGTGGATGAGCATCATCCAATCTGTTGAGGGTCTGAACAGAACAAAAGGCAGAGGAAGGAGGAAGTCACTCCTTTTTTTTCCTGCCTCACTGTTTGAGGTAGGACAACTCATGTCATCTTCTGCCCTAAGACTGGGATTCACACCATCAGCTCCTCTGGTTCTCAGGTCTTTAGACTTGGGCTGACAATCAGCTTTCCTGGGTCTCCAGGAAGCCAGCAGATCAAGATCATGGGACTTCTCAGTCTCCACAATAGTGTGAGCCGGTTCCTTATAAATTGAGATATATATATATATACACACACACATATATATTTCTGTTTCTCTGGAGGCCTCTCACAAATATATCCTTCTAATCCATCCCATGGCATCTGGCCCCTGCCCTCAGCTCCAGATTCATGTCCTAATCCTCTCCCTATCTTCTGCTACATGACAGAGTCTATGCGTAGTCACACTACATCTGTTCTGTTTCTAGAACACGCCAGGCTCATTCTTGCCATGGGAACTTTGCACTGACTGTTCCTCCTGCTGGTCCTACTCTTCCCCCTTCCTGCCTTTCAGATCTTTCAGATCACCTCCACAGCGAGGACTTCCCTGACTCCTTGTCCCAAAGAGCCCCCAGCCGCTCTCTATTCTGTTGCTTTTTTTTTTTTAAGATTTTATTTATTTATGCATGAGAGACACAGAGAGAGAGGCAGAGACACAGGCAGAGGGAGAAGCAGGCTTCACACAAGGAGCCTGATGTAGGACTCGATCCCAGAACCCCGGGATCACGCCCTGAGCCGAAGGCAGATACTCAGTCGCTGAGCCACCCAGGTGTCCCTATTGCCTTATTTGATTCTCTGCCTAGAACTTACCACCATCCAATATTTTCCTTCCTTATTGTTTACTGTCTGTCTCCCTTTAGTGGAATGTGAGCCCCCCAAGGATAAAGCTTGGTTCTGTATTATTCACCACTGAGTCCAGGGGCTCAGTGTTTGTTGAATGACTATGTGACAGAGCAGGAGAACTGGGTGCTCTGCCAGGGGCTTTGTACACGCAGCCTCTAGCTAAGCTTTACAATAGATTTACCCAAAACTCGGTTTTGATTTTTCCCTATTTTACAGATGGGGAAACTGAGCTTCAGAAGGGTGAAGTATACATTTGAGTCAGAATGTAAACCTAGGTCTGCCCCTAAAGTCCAGGCTGCTTTTCATCCTACCCGATGACGAGGTGACAGTGAGGAGGAGATGCCAGAGTTCGGGATGGCTGAAGTCAATGGGATAGTCCTTGGGACCTCAGGCATAGCCCTGGGCCGCCATCCTGCTATGAGTCACTGAGGTGGGCTCTTGGGCCCTTCCAGCACTCTTGACCTGCAGGCTGGCTCTAAGGCCATACCCATAACGTCAATAACCAGGGGGAACAAGCCAGACTTGGGCTCCAAGGTAATGGGGAGTGGAGCCCCTGGAAGAAACTCCTTCCAAATGGGTGACTCTGACCCCAAGCAGGGATTGCTGAATGATAGGCAATCCCAGTGCCGGTTGTTTGGAACGAAAGTTTTGCTGGAAGACTTCAGTGGTGGTAGCATGTGGGGTGTGCAGAGCTCTCACCCTTGCCCTGACTCACTCTGCTCTATCAATCCTGGGCCCTCTGCAGGATTTGCCTAGAGGCTGGGGAGTCTGGGGGTCACGGGATGGCAGTCCATCTGGTGGGGGGTGACAGGCTGCTGAAGGCCTAGGTGACCCGCTCAGGTCCAGCAGCTGCTGGTTCTATTCTGATGGCCCAGGAGTCCAAGCCTGATTTTTCATGTAAAAGCAGGCAGGGGTGACCCATGAGCCAAATGCCCAGTCTCTCATTCTATAGCCTAACAGCCATGGAAACCTCTAGACCCCTCTGGAAGCCTCTGAACCCCCTCCCCCCCTTACCTAGGCCTTTCTGCGGAGCTGGGGAGCGGAACTCCATGAGGTAACTCAGGAAGGGCTTCTCAGTGCTGATCTCGTAGTACCGGATGTTTCCATCTCCCTGGGGGCAGGGGGAGAGGGAGGGAGGTAAGGAAAGTGGGAGGTGGTCCTGGGGGCCTGCAGAAGAAAGCCTCTGCTGTGCCTCGGGTGGAGACCTGGCCTCTAGACCCATGGCCGGCTGACTGGGGTGGGGGTGGTGGGAGGTGGGGGAGGTGGGGGTGGTCGGGGTGGTGTGTGTGTGTGTGTGTAGACAACATTTCTGATAAACAAGGCCATCTTTGCCAATTTTCCTTATTCAGGTGTAAACCCCGCCCCAGTGCACCTCGGAAGTAACTTTCAGACACTGGCACCTCAGCAGGAATGAATGTCAGAGTCGAGGGCAGGTTTTGATGGAAGAGAACGAGAGCCCGAGGGGAAGACCAGAGCCACTGGTCTGGTTCTTCTTCGGAGGGAGGGCAGGAGCAGGGACACGATGGAGGTGGGGGTCTCCCACAGGCTCCCCCAGTGCTTCCCACCCCCATCTTCTACTACCTTTCCAGCCAGGTAGAGCATGTGGGTGTCAGCGTCGTAGAAGGGGAACAGGAGGCCTGACAGCCCATCAATTTCCTCCTCGATCAGGGGCATGGACAGGTCCTCCTGCGGGCACAAGGCCGTATCAGCCTACGCCCAGGCAGGACGGCACCTTACCCTCCCCGACCCCAATAAAGCCCCAGAGCTACAACCCGTCCGTGTCACCACCTGGCCTCCCTGTGGCTGACCTGGTCCCAGAGGGCGATCTGTCTCGTGTTCCACCTGGAGACCCCCGTCGTGAGAAGCCGCTTCATGTTTCCCAGGAACACAACTCGGTTCACTCTGTGGTTTTTGCAGTTTGCCT
Source organism: Vulpes vulpes (assembly GCF_048418805.1). Lineage (NCBI taxonomy): Eukaryota > Metazoa > Chordata > Mammalia > Carnivora > Canidae > Vulpes > Vulpes vulpes. Next base: position 72,437,284 of record NC_132794.1, on the reverse strand, counting down.
CCTGGTGGGACAGATAGAGCCAGTAAGGCAGGGCCACCGGACGCTAGGGAAGTATAGTGGGCTGAATGGGGCCCCCCAAAGATAGGCCCATGCCTTAAACCCTGGAACCTGTGAAGGGGGGTCCTTAATTGCCCTGGATTATCCAAGTGGGCCTTAAAGGTCATCGTGAGCATCCCTGTAAGAGGTAAGAGAAAGGGAGGCTCTAGGGACACACAGAGGAGGTGACTCCAGAGGCAGAGACCAGAGTGATAATGGCCACAAGCAAGGGAACCAAGCAGCCATCAGAAGCTGGAAGAGGCGAGGAAGGTTCTCTCCCAGAGCCTCCAGAGGGAGTGCAGCCTTGATTTTGGACTTCCGGCCTCTGGAACTGTGAGAGAAGCTCTCTGGGTTGTTGTAAGCCACTGTTGGTGGTAATTCCTTGCAGCTGCCAGAGGAAACTAACTCAGGTGCCATGGAGCAATGGGGTCCCAGGGTCAGGAAAGTAGGCCTCTCCACCCGACCCTCGGGTGGCGGGGATCCGGAAAGGGAAGCTGACGTCAGGGGTGCCAGGTGCCAGGTGCCAGGTGCTCTCAGCAGGGCATCTCGTCTAAGTGTTGCCACAGTACCTCCTGGAGGGAATCTCTGAGGATGAGGATGAGGCTCAGGGGCATGGGGTGCTCACGCCTTGCTTCACCCCAGGGCTCCTTCTAACCTGCCTCCATCCTCCATCCTCCTTTCCCCTGCCTCTCGGCTCCTGACTCTTCCTTTTCCCTCTAGCACACCACAGTCCTTTGCCATTATGAGTTAGCATCAGGTCAGAAACCAGAGGCTGGTGGAGCAGCACAGAGACCCTGGCTGGCGTCACTTCTAGTCCTGCCCAGCAAGTGTAGCCCGAGGACTCCCAGCTCTCAGCCTGTGTCACGTCTGTGAGGTGGAGCTTGGGTTCTCTGCTCCTGCCCATCTCCTCTGCTCAACATGGGCTCTGGGGGCCGGCCGATTGGGTCTGAATTCTAGCCCTGCCCATAACTTCCATCTCGAACCCTCTCCAGGGCTCAGTTCCCCCCTGTGAGGTGGGAAGAGTAGCCCACCTTAGAAGGCTGGCAGGAGGATTCAGTGAGTGACAATGTAGAGCCCTGGGCACAGTGCGCACCACGCAGTGAGCTCTGAATAAATGCTGCTGGATCCTAATGATGCGAATAACTGTGAGCGTTATTATCGGTGATGGTAGTAGTTGATGACTTTCTGCTCTTGTAACATCAGACTCTTCCAAGATAAACACCACCAGGCCAAGCATCAATCCTTTCTTGTGTAGGAGGCAAACCTCACATTGCATCCGAATTTTCCATCCCACTTAGCTGGGTGGCTGGCACGCAGTGGGTGTTCATGAAGTGTCAATTTCTTACTCCCAAATGGCATCTGATCCCTTCCTCACAGTCAAGACCCAGGAGACTCAAAGACCTAGCTGGGACTAAATTCACCAGCAACCTCCCCACTTGGAGCTGTCCCTGGGACTGGTGCCCTGAGCCATTTCCTTCACGCTTGTCCCATGCTGGTGGCTGGGCAGACAGTCCGAAGCCCCCTCTCTTGTGCCCACGATGGGGCTTGGGCAACACCCAGGGATTTGTGTGCTAAAGGGTGTCACCATTTCTGTCCCCAGAGCAGGCCAGAAGAATCCCATCTGGGGAGAGGGGTACCGTGGGGATAAGAAGGATACCTAGGTCCCTCCCTGCCCAGACTAAGGCAGGGTCCCTGTGAGTGGAGAAGAACCCAGAAGGCGTGGGCTGGTGGATGGAGGTGCAGGCCAGGTGCGTGAGAGAAGGGGAGCTGGCCCCGCCTTTTCCTCTGAGCCTGATGGAAAGCCATGCCCCAGATCCTGACCTCTTTCCCTCCCCTCAAAAGCTGTGGGGCTTCACCTGCAGGACACGGCCAGAGCGGGGCTCGATCACTCGAAGCTTTTTGTCCTTGCACGTGGTGGTGAGCAGGCTGCCATCCGTGTTGAAGGACATGCAGAGGATCACATCCGAGTGGCAGTCTATCATCTTCACTGGCTCACCCACGTCCAGGTTCCAGATGAGGACCTGCGAGGGTGGGTGTGACGGAGGCAGGTCAGGCCTGTGGCTTGGCATGAGGCCTCTGTCCCTGGGCTGCGCCCCACGGCCCCGGAAGAGACGCCCCACGCAGGGTCGGGGTGTGCTGGCAGGCAGGATGGAGATTAAACTCTGTATCAAAGACTGACGCCCCCGTCGCACGAATCCGCCAGCCCTCGGCAGATCCCAGCCCTGGCCTGGGCTCAGTTTCTGCCCCTTGCAAGAAGGATTGATGTTCCTGACCGGGGTCCCCTAGCTGGCACACCTCTTTTGGGGGCATCCCGTTCTCTTCCCTCCAGCAACTCTGGTCGCTCCTTTCTCCTACCAGGGGGGTGGCAGCCACATCTGGATTTAAGAAGTGGCCCCGGGAGAGGGTGTGGGCATGGAGTGGACATTCTCTTCTAATCCTTAAGGGCCAGGGAAGCCGGAGAGGCAGCCTGTGTGGGCTCCAGGAATGACAGGGCGCACAGAAGATGCCCGGGCCTCGGTAGTGAATGAATGACTGAATGAATGAATGAGTGGACAGATAGAAGGGACAATGTGGGTGAACACGCTCAGGATCTAACGGTAAAGATCCCTCCCACCCCTGCCCTAAGCTGGCTGTGGCCGCAGGTGCGGCCGGGCTGCTCACCTTGTAGTCATAGCCCGCACTGAACAGGATGTTGTTGGTAGTGGGGTGCCACTCCACCAGCCCCACGCGCCGGCTGTGCCCGTGCAGCTCCAGGAGAGCCTCTGTCATGTTCCGCTTCAGGCCCCCCTCGGGGATCTCCCAGATGCGCACCTGCAGGGAGCGCCGAGGGTCGTGGCTGGGTGGGCAGGGTCTGGGGAGCCCCTGACGGCCCCCTCCCGTGGCCCCAGGCTTCCCCGGATCTGCACCTCCAGGCCGGTGCAGCGGGTGGGCCTGACCGAGGCTCGAGGCTCGGGGAGGCTCCGGGGTGCACTTCACACCATAAGCAGCTTGGGGCGAGTGATGCAGTAAAAGCCTGTCTCTGCTTCCCTTCACACACCCTTCTAAGAGCTCTGATCTCTGGGGCGCCTGGGTGGCTCAGCATTGAGCATCTGCCTGTGGCTCAGGGTGTGATCCCAGGGTCCTGGGATCGAGTCCCGCATCGGGCTCCTTGCGGGGAACCTGCTTCTCCCTCTGCCTGTGTCTCTGCCCCTCTCTCTGTGTCTCTCATGAATAAATAAATAAAATCGTTAAAAAAAAAAAAAGAGCTCTGATGTCAGCCTCAGCAGCTCTGTTGGTACCACACGGCCCTGTCTCTCACGCTGCCCTTCACCAAGGTGGACATGAGAGCAGAGGAAAACCCATCTGGGAGGCTGGGAGGCCCAGAGGCTCTGCTGGGAGGTGAGGCTCCAAGGGGCAGAGACTGATCAGATGTTGGGAGCCGATGTCAGGACAGGCAAAGCCTGGATGCAGCTGCTATTTGCAGCTTTGTGGATGCTGGTAAAGAAGCAGAGGAGAGCCTGGGTGGCTTAGTGGGTTAAGCTTAAGCATCTGCCTTCGGGCTCAGGTCGTGATCTCCAGGTCTTGAAGTCCCTGCTCAGTGGGGAGTCTGCTTCTCCCTCTCCCCCTCCCTCTGCCTCTCCCCTCTGCACTTGGTCTCTCTCTCAAATAAATAAAATCTTAAAAAAAAATAAAAAGAAAGAAGAAGAGGCAGAAAGAGATGATGGGCTGAGAGGAGGAGACACACGGAGGAGCAGAGAGCGTGTGGTCCATGGGGTCCCAGAGCGACAAAGTGCACAGTTTCTCTGCAATCTGTGAGTACCCTCCTGATTACTGCCATCTCGCCCTGGTGGGCTTCCATTTCTCAGGCCAAACATACTCTGCCTAGGTGCAACTGTTTCAGCCCCAAATGGGAGAAAAAAATTCTTTGCCCTGCCTTGCCTCCTTGGGAGAATAAAATGAGACGCTGTTTGCCCAAGTTTGTAAACTGTAAAGTGCTCGAAAGACCTAAGGAATTCTAATCCTTGTTATAATTGCTGTCATCATGAATGCTGTTGATTATGCTCTGACCTGAGAGGAAAGAACACAGGTCGTGACAACTTAGGGCACCTTTAAGGCAAATCTTTTGAAAATCGGAACTCCACCCTTGCCAGTAAGGAGAAAAACTGGAAAAACTGCTTTGAGATGCCATAATCTTCTAAAGGAGCCGACTGGGATGGGGGAGGGGGAAAGGAGGGGGGGGGGTCAGTGCTGGCAGGATCATATACTGGCACTGGTAGAGTGGATCGGTGTTGGTAGTGTTCTAAATCAGAGTAGCTCTTTGGGAAGCAATCTGGCAATCCTTAGCTGGAACCATAAAGACATCTATGCCGTATTCCTTGACCTAGTAATATCACTCGGATAATCCAATATAAGCAAAAATCTTCATGCATGAAGGTGTGCGTGGCAACGTGGAAAATTTAGACACTCGAAGTGACCAACATCAGGGGAACAATTTAATATATCAGGTTATTATGCAATATTAGCTATTTGATCAATAATTCTGAAGCCTACAAATAAACATGGAACTCCAAAGGCAGTCCTCGGGACAGGGGAGAAGGCTGGGAACTGGGGGTGCCCCCAAGGCGATTCCTGTGACAGTTTCCTTTCCCAGCGTGTCCCCGGAAGACCCTACACTGCACGTGTAGACGTGGGAGGCTTCACGGTGAGAAAGGAAGGTTCAATCAAAGGTTTGAGGCCACCTTTCAGTGTACCCTTCTCGGTTTAAAAAACAGACCTGAGAAGAAGTTTATAATTAAGGGACAGTCTAAAACAGTTTTCTAACATTGTCATCACCTGTGGTTGCTCCAGCTTTCCATGAAAAGCCCTGGATGGGTGGTGGAGGCTGGGGGGCTGAGGTGACAGAGAGCGGACCCAGTAGGACCCATGGTTTTTCCTAAGTGGGCCCTGCCTAAGGGCATTCAGAGATGAGGTCTGATCTGGAAAAGGATGGGAGGGTAGAGCAGAGACCAGTGTAGATGACTGCGTGGTCACCCCTAAGACCCAGTCTTCTTGTTCCCAGTGCACCAGAGGAAGGTGACCCTTGAAGAAAGGACACCAATGCTTGGTTTGGACACACATGAGCATGCACGCCTGCATGCACACACACACCACAAACCCCCACCCCCCACTTTTTTCTCTTCTACCCCAAAGGAGGCTGTTGCATGTGTTTTCTGCAACTTGTTCTTCTCCTGTAATAGGTAGTAAGCATCTTTCCACACCAGTACACATGGATTTACCTTCTCTTAGTAAGTGGCCAGAGGGACATCTGTTGCCTGACGGTGCCACAATGGATTTAATCAGTCTCCGTTAACGGACACCTGGGCTCTGCCCACTTTTGTCCCTATTACAAGTCACTCTATGAGGAACAGTCCCGTAATACAAGTTTGAGTGCAAATAGTCTTGTAGGGCACATGCCTACGGGTGTTTCATTTTTTAATAGTTACTGTAAAACTGTCCCCAAAAGCTGTCCCAGTTTTCGCCAACAGAGTCGGAGAGTGCTTCTTTATCTACGTCTCTAACTATACTTTCAGAAATAGACCTCTGCCCACCCAACAGGTCGAAAATGCCATCTCACCGTCTGGGTTTGCATTTCTGATTCTTAGAAATACTCTGTATCATTTTATGGGGTTTATTGTCGGCACTGGAGGAGGAAGCTCTAGAAACTTTCAGACTCTAAGGGATAAGACTTTGAGGGTCAGAATGACAGGCTGGGGGTGGGGGTCGCCTGGGAGGCTCAGTGTTGAGCGTCTGCCTCTGGCTGAGGTTGTGATCCTGGGGTCCTGGGATGGAGTCCCACATCGGGCTCCCCACAGAGAGCCTGCTTCTCCCTCTGCCTGTGTCTCTGCCTCTTTCTGTGTGTCTCTCATGAATAAATAAATAAAATCTTAAAACAAAACAAAAAAAAGCATTTTTTTTTTTTTTTTAAGGAGGCCGAGGATGTGGTCTCTGGACACCTTGCACTGTAGCTTGAGGATAACGGACAAGTAGGCACACACGGGAACACTGAGGCAGTCAGTGCCGAAGTGCTTACTGAGGCAGGAAAGTGGCCTCCGAACTTTGAGAGAGATCTCTGAAACAGAGACTACAGCCTTATTCACTCCACACACATCTCTATGAGCCAGACTCCTTTTAGTCAATGGGATTGTGCTGAGCTCCAGCTCTTGAATAGTACTTGGGGGGCAGAGAAGGGCAGAGAACCATGAGAACAGAGCTGGAGGGGCACTGATCCAGTCTTGGGGAGCGGTCAAGGGTGGGAGGGTCTGGGAAGAGCAAGGCTAGAAGACTGGATGTGGGCCCATGTTTGAAAGGAGAGGCTGGGGGGAGTGGGGAGGGCGGTGGGGGAAGGGGGTGGACAAAGGAGCAGCGAGCCGCGTGCATGGGATCATGGGCTCGGGCACAGCAGGCAGGGCAGGTGGGTCATCCTGACCCGAGTGGAGCAGGCTGGCAGGTGGCAGAGGAGGTGCCACGTGTGTCACACCTTTAAGTCACCAAGGTCTCGGGATGCTCTGCTTGCGTCTCAGGAAAAACCCTTTTCCCCATCAGCCTCACTCCTGAGTGTGGAGCTAACTGAGGTGCCTCCCTGGGTAGTGTCCCAAGCCAGGCGAAGGTGGAGGCCCGAGGGAAGCTGGGAAGGGAGGGTCCAGCCAGCCTCCAAACCCACTCACTCGCAGGATGACTGGGAAAGCCAGGTAACCGCTCTGAGGCTCAGGCTCCCGGTCTAGGATGAACAGAGACACGGGCACCACTCAGAGGTGCGTGGGTTGAACTAAACTCAGCTTCACGTCGTTGTGGGTCTCAGGCTTCCTAGCCAGATGAGCTGATTGGTTAGGATGACAGGTCTGCCTAGGAAGCCAGGGGTCAGCCGGGGGGATGGGGAGGGCCGGCTCTGCCTGTGCCCAGGTTCAGCCTCTGAACTAGGTCCAAGAGCCAGGGAGCCGAGACCTGCAGCAGGAGGCCCAGGGTGCTGTTTTCACCAATAACTGTGAGATGTAGGGTCCCAGGTGGGGCTTGGGGGACCGGATGAAAAATATCCTGCAGCAAGGGATAGGGGCACCTTCCCTTAACCCCATGTGATATGGCCACTTGTCCCAGTCTTCTCACCTGTGCATCGAGGCAATACTAGTTAATCTCCCGAAGTTCTCCACTTTTGACATCATTGAGTGTATCGTGGGGGAGGGGGGAGAGACTGGCTCTGCTTGATCTATGGCTACAGCTTGATCTACGGCTACAGCGAACAGTAGGCACCAGGCACCGAGTGTGGTAGGAGCTCAGAGGAGGAGCTGGAGGTCACAGTGGACCTGGGTAGCTGGAAAAGCAATTCCAACCTCTTGGCATTCAAGGGATTTGTCTAAAGCACAGAGAGGATGGGTGTGGGAGGAGCACTGTGGATCTGCTCAGAGGTTGCTTCAATAGGAAACCCGATAGGTCAGACAAACCAGATTTCTGGAAGGAAGAGGTGGAGAAATATGGCAAAATGCTCCCCCTAGCAAGCCAACTGTGCCCCTTCTTAGGTCCCCAGATTGGAGCCACGTTCAAGGCAGTTACATTCAACCCAACAAAATACGCTCAGTGTCTGCCTCTGTCACACATACCAGTCGCGGGGCCAGGGGAGGGTATCCTTGGTCTCAGCAGCTCATGGTTTTGCGGGGGAGACAGCAGACAGTGCAGACAAGGCTCAAGCAAGAAAGCTGATAAGGATGTTTAATAAAACTACAAAGCCGAGCGTCCTGTGCCTGGGGAGGGAGCAGCCGGCCAATAAAATGGGAGCTTTGCAGTCTCACAATCTCTATTCAAATCTGGGCCCTGACCTTACTGGCTGCCCAATGCCTACCTTCACCCCTGCATTGGTCTGACACCTTGGAGAGGTCACGGTTTGTCCTGCTTATCTGTCCCCAAACAGGCAACAGCCTGCCAGTGCCCATATGCAGACATCACCCTTCCGGGGGCACCGACAACGTGCCAGGCCATCCCGCTGGGTGGCCCACTCCTCCATTGGGCACCGGATCTCCTAAGGTCTGAGGACCTTTGCCTCCAGTGCAAGGAACAGTGTCTGGCACATAGTTTTGAATCCGTGAGCCAACGGAAGAATCCTAGAAGCCCAGAAGTCTTGCTGTCATGCCATCGGCAGGTTTAGCAGTGAGTGAGCCCCCGACTTGGCGGGAGCAGGCCCCCCGTCGCTCTGGCTGGTGGTGAGCTGCGGAGTCGAGAAATCACCCATCTGGCTCGGAAGGGGTCGGGGATTTCTCTCTCGGATATGAGATTCCCATGCAGCGTAGTCTTTTTTTGGAAACCAGTGATAGAAGGTCTACTTGGGGGCTCAATGAGCAAAGAGTGAGATGAAGTGGGGAGAGCCGTGGGTCTCTGACTCCAGCTCTCTGGCTGCCCCAGGGGCCGTGGGGTTCGCAGTAGACAATCAACGCGAAACTTCGTACATTCATCTTGTTCTGATGCAGAGTCCAACACGATCTCCAGTTTTACAGGAGGGCAACTTGTGCCCAGAGAGGTAAAGGTTCAAGGTCGCACGTCTGGAAAGTGGTGGACCCTAACCTATGGCCGCCTGAGCCTGGCTGCTTAAGGACAGAGCTGCGCTGCCCCTTGCTCTGCGGGGCCAGGTGTGTTGGTGGGGCCACTGTCCGGCAATCTCTGAAGGGGGCACCCTGTTCCCTTCCAGCTCCGAGAGGTAATGGTTCTAGAGTGTGTGCGTGTGTAGAAGGGCAGGGTGGTGGGTGGCTTCTGGCTGCTGCTGCAGGGCTGACATCCTGCCCCATCCCACTCCCGGCTCCTGGGGAGGGCCCTCCTCTCTGGGAGTGGGGGTGGGGTGGGAGGGCAGCCTTTGGATAAAGGAGCAGAGGAAATCGCTGAGCTCAGCCCACCAGGGAGAGGGCCCTGCCTCCCTCTTCCCCTCTCCTTGAGATGTCAGAAACCTCTCCGTTTCTCTGCAGCTGCTGGCCCTCTGGGAAGACTCGGAGCACAGGGCTGGAAGCCCACGGAGCCCTTCCCTGCCGCTGCCAGCCACCCTCCCTAGCTGCAGCAGAAGCTATAAAAAGCACAGCCGCTCAACAATAGGTGACATCACCCAGCGGCGGAAAGAACTGGATCCTACCAGATGCCAGGGAGAGTTATGGCCCTACAGCTCCCTTAGGACAGGAGTGCATTGGGAAGGGGTCTGGGTAGGTTCCCCTGGAGCCCTGGAGGGCTGGGTTCCCACTCTGAAGGCCCTCCTCATGCCCTGGTGGGGGCCGGGGACATAGGCATGGCTTTCCCTGGAGGTTTTTCAGGGGTGGGAGATATGGGAGAGGAGCTGGGGAGCAGGGGGGCTGTTTGGCTCCTTTCAGTGTCCCCAGACTGTCCAGAGAGAGAAGCAGAGGGCCCCGCCTGGAGACATGGGCCAGACCTGCTTCAAAGCCACTCTCCTCCCCCCGAGCCCCGTGAGTAGCACAGAGCCTGGCACTTAGGTCTCCTGCCTGACCCCCTAAGCCTGGTTCTGGGTGTCCCATGTGCAATAAGTTGACCATTTGGGCCTCCCACCCTGGAGGGAGAGTGTCTCAGTGGCTTCCCCTTGAGGCGCTTCGAGGGAGGCAGGAAGGTCAGCCTGCATGGCCCCGGCGGTGCGGACAGGCCTCCTGACCTGGCCTGCAGAGCTACGGGCTCCTTCCCCTTACCTGCCCCCCTCCCAGGACCTGCGGAGGATGCCTCCCGCCGTGCCCTCCGTGTGCCCCACATGTGCTCTCCTGCACGTCTGGCACGGGGCCCTGCTCAGAGAAGTCGCGGTGATGTACACATTGAGTGGTGGATCCCAACGGCCAGCCCTCAGTGGCCCTGGGCCTCAGTTTCCTCACCTGTAAACCTAGGAAGGCTGGTGAGGTGCTGAGGAGTGCCGGCCCTGCCTGTGCCCTGCCTGTGCTCCGCCTCCCTGCGTGACCGTGGGCCTTGGGGCCTTCTCCAGGGGGGTTACTGGGCCCTGGGGGCCTGTTAGCTCCAGTGGCCCTGAGGCCCAGGAGAGGTGGCGAACCAACCAGGCTAAGCTGCTGCTTATGGGCAGCTGGACTGGTGGCTGGAGCAGGAGCTTAGGTCCCCTCTGGATCAAAGACTTCATCTCCTTCTCTCTGGCTCATGCTCTGGGCCAGTCCTCCTCGCCGGGCCCCCAGGCCTGGTGTCCTTTCCTTCATCTCTCACCCCTGCCTGCCACGGTCCTCCCCTGGGTGCTCCCCTCCTCTTGGCTGAGCCACATCCCAGGGCTGGTGGCTCGAGGTGTGTGTGTGTCAAGGGGGGACACTCCTCCAGGGAGCCAGCTGTGACCGCCCCCCTCTGGCCTGAGAGCTCCCCTTCCCTGATCCCCGTGGTGCACAGGGTCCCCTACATATGTTGAAATCCTACCCTCTAAGCTGATGGTATTAGGAGGCAGGGCCCCTGGGTAGTGACTAGGTCATGAGGGTGGAACCCTCAGGAATGGGATTAGTGCCCTTATCACAGAGCCTCCAGAGACCCCAGCCCCTGCTACCCCGCGGGCATGCGACAAAAGGAAGGCCCTCCCAGACCATTCTGGCACCTGCTCCCGGACTTTAGCTTCCAGAACTGTGAGCAATAAATGCCTGCTGTTTATAAGCCCCCCAGCGTGGTGTTTTGTGACAGCAGCCTGGGGACTGAGACCCTCCCCGCAGGCCCGTGCCCTCTCCCCTGGGGCCTCCTCCAACGCCTCTCTGCACCAGTCCAGCTTCTCCAGAGTCCAGCCTTCTCTAACTCCTCGCCGATACTTCTGGCAACACGCATCTCCCCTCCCCGTGCACACAGCCCTCGGCCTGACCTCGGTGGCTACAGGGACTTCGTTCTGTGTGGCACATTGGTGAGCGGCGTATGCTCCTGCCCTTGTACTGCTGGTGGTTCCAGCGCAGGGCAGAGACCCGCAGGCACAGTGAGCGGCACAGACCCTCTTGCCCCCGCATAGCAACCGCCAAAGGCACATCTCAACACGGCCATTGCACAAAGGGAGCGACACTGAGGCCCAGGGAGGGTAAGTAATCTGCCCCTGGTCGCCCAGCTGGCCAGCGGTGCTGCTGAGATTCAGTCCCGGGCGGGGAGATGGCCCAGCTGAGCTCCGATGGCAGGCCAGTCCCCGGGAGCGGGGCAGGCACCCTGTGGTCCTGGGATCTCATGGCCCTAATGGAAGAGGGCCGCTCGGCTAGTGCGGTTGGTGCTGGGCCTCGTGCTTTTCCCGAATATCCCTGGTTTACTAGCCGGGCCCCTGGAGTAAGAGGCACCTGACTCACCCAGGTGGGGAACGAGGTGCTGCTGAGCCAGAAGCAGGCAGGCCCGGCTCTGTCAGTGACCCTTGCACCCTCGCCGCCGTCAGGTGGGAGTTAGTACCCGAGGCAGAAGCCCCGGCTCGTGTGTCCTTCCTGTCCCCAAGCTGGTCACTGCTCACCTGCTTCCCAGCTGGCTGCCCTGTGCATTTGTGGCGCGACGAGACCTGGCGTGTGGACCGTGCAGCTAGCAGCCCTCCCGAGCGGACTCCCTGCCTGTGACCCTTCCCGGGCCGCGGTCTGGGGGTGGCGGTGGCCTTCTCACACAGGGACCCCGAGGATGAACTACACTCCGGCTTAGAGAGAGCGGAGGAGCTCCAAGTTGCAGCCTGTCTGCTCCCTCGAGGTTGATGACAGTCGCCCAACACCTCGCAGGCAGAGCCACGCCGACCTTGGTCGCTGGCGCTCTTCGCTCCTCGGGAAGGACGCGGCCCCTCCACCTGCCCTCTCTCTCCCTGGTCACGCAGCCCCTGTGCTCTGACCACTGTGCTCCACAGCTGCCCCCAGTTCCAGCCGCATCCTCCCGGACCCAGGAAGGAAAATACGGACAGGGAGGAAGGTCTTCTTCTGAGACCACAGACGAGCGCTCAATCACCTCCCTAAGCTTCGTGTTTTAAGTCTCACCTACAAAATCAACACCTCCAAACGACATCACACTAGAGGCGCCAGATCTGCCAAATATTCCACGGATTCACTTTCTCAGTCCTTTTCCCTACTCCCTCCCCATCCTGGGGCTAGCTGGAAAGACAACAACAATGCTGGTAGAAGAAGGGCAAAGAAGGGAGGAAAAGAGGCGTTCAGGAAGGAAGGGCTCCAAGAGGAAGTGGGGAGGAGCCCCCAGGGAGCCCCCCTCCTGCTCACCGACGTGTCCTCTGAGCACGAGGCGATGATGTTGTCAATGAATGGGTTCCACTTGATGTCCAGCACGTTGCCCTGGTGACCACAGACCTTGGGGTAGTTGGGTTCAATCCTGCCCGTCTGCCAAGGAGAAAGAGAGAGAGAGAGAAATGGGGATTAGTTGGATGGTCCTAGGGTGGCCCTGAAGAAGAGACGTTATTCTGGGCTGGAAGGTCCCTGAGGACCTACCACTGTCGTATCCACCTTTGCATCCCTGCTTAGGCTGGTCCAAGTGTTCAGTGTGCATCTTAAACACCTGTGCACAGTGCCCCGTGGCTCAAAGCGTAGTCTCTGGAGGCACAGAGGCCTGCGTTTGAATCACAGCTCTGCTCCCTTTTAGCTCCGTGGTCATGTAAAAGTCAGTGAGGTTCGATGAGCTTCAATTTCTTGATCTCTGAAAGCAGGAGAGTAACACCTGCCTCTCAGCCTTTGGTGAAGACTGAATGAGCTAACACTTAGCAAAGTGCTTCGTGTGCAAATTATCATCACAGTGAACGCTCAGTGTACCACAGTAGTATTATTGTCATACAGACTAGATAATAACAGCTCCTCCAGGAGGTCTTCCCTGACCCCTCAAAGGGGTAAGAGCTCCTCCTCTGTGTGCTCCTAGCATTCTAGGCCTCCTTCTATGACAGGCACCATCAGGTGCAATGCGGCCTGTTTCTATCTGTGAGCAACCGAGGACGGGATCTGTCTCTTGTCTCTGATTATCCAGCTCCTTACAAGCCTGGCACATATGCTACGTGCTAAGTACATGACCTGAGAGACATCCTTCAAAGGGAATGGATTCCACAAAAGACGCAACAAGGAACACAGGGCAGGGAAGTCCATGTTTAATGAAGGGAAGGAAAATTATAGCCAGAAGCTGTGTTTCCGTCCTCAGGCCTTTTTAATATTAGATTTTGGGGGTATTGGAGGAAACAGGATTTTCCCAGTCACTGCACACGGGAATAGTGGTTAGGTCATCAGAGGCATCTCGGGCAGGCCATACCTCACCCCCCTCCCCCTTTAGGTCCTTCAACTGGTGAATAAAGAAGAGAATCAATTTTTGCAAAGCCTCTGCTTCATGTGCTTTACTCTTTGCCAGCATGATGGGGCCAGGGTGATTTCAGAGTCTGTGTCCTGCAGTAACCTCTCCCCACCCACTTCCTGCCCGCATCTCTAGCAGCTCATTTCCAGATCATCTGATTTTTTTTTTTTTTTTTTTTTTTTGTGACACAGCAATGGTGAGATGGGTAGCGAAGAAACAGACCCAAGAGCAAATGGTAATGGTACAGAGGGTGAGACATGAGGCAGAGGAGGAGGGAGAGGAAAACAGCATTGGAGGTGTACTCAGGAGAGCTTGGCTGACAACGTGCATCGTGGGAAAACTACAGAATGGAGGCAACGGAGATCTGGGGAACATCATCATCAGTTAGGAAGGGGTCCCCTTTGCCATTCTATGGGGGATGCAGTTAGAACTGGGATATCTGTTTATTTATTTTTTTAGATTTTATTTATTTATTCATGAGAGACACAGAGAGAGAGGCAGAGACATAGGCAGAGGGAGAAGCAGACGCCCTGAGGGGAGCCCGATGTGGGACTTGATCCCAGGATCCCCGGGATCACGCCCTGAGCCAAAGGCAGATGCTCAACCACTCACTGAGCCACCCAGGTGCCCCTGGGATATCTTTTCAATTACTTTTGGGCTGTTGGACTCTTTCTTTAAATCAGAGTCTAAGCAGATTGAGCCACATGTGACCATGGCATTTGTCAAGGTTACACATTATTTTCTCTGACTCTCACACACCCTGTGATTTAGGTATGAGGAACTTGAGGCCCAGAAAGCTTAAGCAACTTGCCCAAGTTTACCCAGCTGAAGGCAAATCAGGGGTTCCTGCCTAGGGGTGACCCTCAAGGCTGAGCTTTTGGAATCCCACAGCTCTTTGGGTCAAGTCCCCTCCTCTAGCCCTGACTTCTAAGGGCAGACAGCTCCCACAGCTCACGTACTCTCTGACAGCACCATATGATCCCGAAGGGTACATCTGAGTGATCCCTGAGCAAAGCTGCCTGCATTAAGCTTTTGGCACCCAGCCCAGCCCAGGCACATGTGAGGGGCACCGAAACAGTCAATAGGTGGCCATCAGCTAGCAGCAGCTTCTGGCTAGCAGCCTGTGTGGGTGATGCACTGGATGGACAGGTTAAGCAACATCCCTGGAACCTATTCAGAATGGGGTGAGGTCAGAGCCCTGCATTGGGAAGGGAATAGGTCTTTTTAAAGCTGAGAATGATCCCGATGTAATGTATACTCCCAGGTGGACCTCGCCTTACACAATGGATGCATTCCCCAATAGGGTGGGGAATTATGGTTGTCATGACTAAATCACATTGTTGCTCATGTGAATGGTGACCCCTACAGTTGTGCAGTGCACAACCTACTTGACTGTACATGGTAGCCCTCAAGGGAAGAACCCCCCTTTCAACCTGGCAGCTCTGCTTTTCCGATTTTATACCGTACGTTACCACATAACATTTGTTTGAAAGACAAGTTCCAGTACTAAGAAAAAAAAATATCAGAAAAACCACTGTTCTATGGAGAAATCAACTCAATTAAAAAAACGCCATGATTAACTCCAGGACAAAGGGTGTATAAAGAAAGCTAATGTAAATCATAGTGATAATGATTTATGTACAATATTTACATAGTTGTAATAATGTAAATCCTGAATATTTATTGAAATAAGAGTTATACTATAACATACCGGGAGCACAGAGGTAGGGAAAGTGCGCACGCGCGCGCGTGTGTGTGTGTGTGTGTGTGTGTGTAGCTTGAAGAGAGCCAGATCGTTATCTTCCATAATGGGAAGTCAACATACAATGTCTAAGATTTAAAAAAAAATCTAGACATGGCGGTGAAAGCATGCAATTAAGAAATCCGGGGATAAGTGCAAAAGGAAACAGCTAAAAGCAATGAACAGAGCTCCCTTTGGGGAGTGCAGTGAAGTGGGGGAGGGATTGACATTACAGGCAGTAGTGTGCTGATAACTGTTTAACTGGTTTTCCAGGAAAAAAAAAAGGCCCTCTTGGGAGCATTTGCCAATTTCAGTGGTGTAAATATTCCCACTACGCTCCTTTTTGATCTACCAGGGTGATGTCACCAAAAGTCGAGTCAGAAGAGGCTCCTGGCAGTCCACGGTCATGTGAGCTTTCCACCATGGAGAGAAGAGACACAAGTTATCTGGAGAACACAGAGCAGTAAAATAACTAGGGGATTTGTTAACCCTCAGCACCAAAAAAAAAACAAAAACAAAAACAAAAAAACAAAACAACAAAAAACAAAACAAAACAAAAAACCCTTAGCAGCTTTGTTTTGGATATAATTTATTTAATTGGAAGTTTGCATAACTTAAGTTTTGATAATGGCCATGTTTACTCATGGGTTTGCAGAACTCCTAAAAATGTAGCAACAGGCCCTCAAGAGCCTGCCTGAACAGACTGCAGCACATCACCCGTACTACAGGCTTTGCAGTGGCACCAGTGGTTATGAACTCTGGACCACTACTGCTTTGAGAGGCATACAGATTAAAGAACAAATAAATAAAATACAGGTACCAGATGTTCTAAAGGAAGCTAGTTCTATATATATATTTTAAAGATTTTACTTATTTATTCATGAGAGACACACAGAGAGAGGCAGAGACATAGGCAGAGGGAGAAGCAGGCTCCCTGTGGGGAGCCTGATGCAGGACTCGAGCCTGGGACCCTGGAATCATGACCCGGGCTGAAGGCAGATGCTCAACCACTAGCCACCCAGGCATTCTGTTCTGCATTTTTTAAAAAATGTGAACAATCCTCTCCCCAGACCCCCAAATGCCTCTCTTTTCTGTTCCAATTTCTGTAGGGGGCTGTGACTTGAGGCCGAATCCGGATCTGGTTCGTAACTGTCTTCTCTCACTTGCTCTCCTACTAATACCCACACCAACACTAACAGCTGTCATCAATGTAATAAGATTTAATCTTCATAACTTCATCTTACAGCAGAGGGAGCAGAGGTTTAGAAAGTGTCCGAGGAGCAGAGTCAAGGTTTTTCAATGTTTCAAGATGGTAGTGGAGATGGTCAGTTCACAGTGCCCCAGGGTAGGGTGTCAGGGGTCCCGGGGTCTAACCTGCCAGCTGGTCCTTGAACCTCAGAAAGCTTCAGCCTCAAAAGAAGATCTAGCTGCCTGGGGTGGGATGGGGTAAGCCTGTTCCTTGGTGTCTATAATCCCATGATTGCCATGGAAATCTTCATGCCGTTGGCATGGGCCTCATCCCGGAAGCCTCAAAGGACAAACGCAGCCCCCCCTTCAGTGAGACAAACCTTCAACATCAAATCTTGGGTGGTGGGTGTCACCTACCCTGAGCCTTGTCAAGGAGTTGCCGAGTGCTGGGGGGCCCATCACATCTCAAGTGTCCCTCGTCTACCAGAAGACCCAGTTGACAGAGGCTGGGACACGGGCCTCTCCATACCTTCCTGCAGGTGCATTTGACCTAGTGTCTCAAGGACTTTTCAAAGGTTCATAGCCTTTGGCCAGTAAATCAATAGAGAAGCACATGAGGACATTTGCTGCTTAGTGTTATTTATAATAGAGAACAAAATAATAAATGCCCAATAAGGGGGCATTGCCAAAATGAATTCCAGTACCCCAGTATTACAGAATATTATGAGGTCATTGAGAAGTGGTGTTTTCAAAGAATACTTAATGACTTGGGAATTGCTCAAGAGCCAATGGTTAGTGCAACAGTCAGAAGCAAGTTATGTACGTAAAATGATCCCTGTCTATTAAACACACACACACACACACACACACACACACACACACACACACACAGTCGGTAAGAAAATCCACCAAGATGTTAATAGTGGCAATCTCCCCGGCTTAGGTGGGTGTTCGTGGTTTTCAACTCTTCCACGACGAACATTTAAACTTTGAATCAAAAAGATAGATGTCGGGACACCTGGGTAGCTCAGCGGCTGAGCATCTGCCTTTGGCTAAGGGCCTGATCCCAGATTCCCAGGATCGAGTCTGACACCAGGCTCCCTGCAAGGAGCCTGCTTCTCCCTCAGCCTGTGTCTCTGCCTCTCTCTGTGTCTCTCATGAATAAATAAAATCTTAAAAAAAAAAAAAGGTCCTAAAGAAGTGAGGTGCAGACTCATGCCTACCAACTTACATGTTCCAGAAGCTTCTGGGGAGCACCAATACCTTTGCTCACACAGGCTTCTCTGCTTCCTTATTACCCCACAAATGGTTTTGGGGGAAACAACCTCCCTGAAATTGAATAACATTGTACAACTGATTGCAAGCAGGTTTCAGGGTGCGTGGCGTGCCCACGGGCGGCCAGGCCCTCCCTTGGAAAGGCTGCCCCCGGGAGCAGCGGGTGCTCGGGGCCTCCGGCCAGGCTCTACCTGAACCCCAGGAACTGATTGAGGACAAGATATTTTCAAAATAACCTGCCCTGGAGCTTCAGCTTCTTAGGATTTCCCGCCGCTGCTGCAAAGCTGAATTTTGTGCACAGAAGCAAGACGTTTCTAACCCGGGGAATCAGCTCAGGAAGGCTGCAAGGACGGACTCCAGACTTGGGAGGCGGCTCACCCCACACCCCGCCCAGCCGAGTGACCTTGAACGTGGCCCCCGGCCTCTCGGGGCTACCCAGATTCCTACACCCTGCTGCTTCTCTGCTTCTTCTTGGCGGCCCTCTTAGCTGTAGGAAGCAAGGCTAGGCTGCAGCCACAGGGCCTTGCCTCTGGGCCCAGGACAGAAGGTACAGAGTCACCCCAAGTCTGTTACCAGAAGGACACGGGATGGCAGTACTAAGGATGACAATGAAAAAGACAAGGATGGTAACATCAGGTCATTGGACAAATGCTTACAAAGCCCTAAGCCTCCGCTGAGCAATTTATGTACATTGTTCTATTTGATTCTTGTTAACCCTACAAAGCCTCACAAAATGCTTCTAACCCTCCAGTGACAATCCATCTTAGGGGTAAGAAAACTGAGCTCCTGGGTTGGCAGAGCTGAAGCCTCGGACCTGGGGGGCATGGAGTGGCAATTTGCACTTGGCACCGTCCGGCCGGAGGCACCCTTGCTCCGCCGCCTCCTGTCTCACACCGGAGGTGAGACCTGGGCTAATTTAATTAGGGAGAAAGTGGTCATAGATCAGAAGTAGGACCTCAGGGGTTCTCGTGAGCTTCTCCGGAGGGGTTGGCCCGCAACTCTGTTGTGAAGCCCCTTAGGGACACCCCCCAGGTGTCAGGTCATGATACCGGGCTCCTAGGATAGAGCCCCGCATTGGGCTCCATGCTCAGTGGGGGATCTGCTTCTCCCTCTGCCTGCCCCTGTTTGTGCTCTCTCTCTCTGACCAATAAATGAGTAAAATCTTAAAAAAAAAAAAAGGAGCCCCTTAAACTTGCTCACTCAGTGTCTTCCTCTAGTGATTCTTAAACTTGGCTGTATTTTAGAATCACCTGGGAAGTTTAAGAAAACCCCAGTGCCCAGGTTGCACCCCTACTGCTTTAGCTGCAATGTCTGGGGTGGGGGAGCCAGATATCAGTGTTTTTGCAAGATCCCCAAGTATTTCCAACAATGTTTGGAAAGCACTACCCTAGGGGCTCCCTAGGCTGCCGGGGCCTCACACAACTACTTACAGCACCCATGCAATCTGAGACAGGGTCAGAGTTACCTCATGTGGGTGCAGGGGTGTGGGGAGAAATCAGAGAACATCACTGCACGAAGCACAGATGAAGCAAGCAGGAAGGCAACAGTCGCCATCAGGTGACGTGCGATTTAAAGGAGGACCTGGGGTCACGTGAAATGCTGAACCAGGAGAGGGGAGGTCTAATGGCGAAATTCCAAGCTTTGGTGGGGGAGCAATTTTTGGACAGGTCCCCCAGTCATACTCCTGCCACCGTGCACTGTCCCATGCCTCCCAGACCCCCCTGCTAGGCTTCTTGCAGTCTTCTCTCCTCTCTCTCTCCTCCAGATGGAAGTTGATACTAAATGAGAGAGAGACAGAGTCAGCATAAGATGGGAAGCGTAGCCCTCATTGAGGCCCGCGGCATATGTCAGGCCCCCTGTGTCCCCACCCCGGGCCTGAAGGAAGCATCACCCCCACCTCACAGCCCGTGACACTTCACTAAAAGCACTTAAACATAGTTACTTAGTTAATGTTGCCCAGGGGAAGGTGTGACCGGACAAATGAGGAAAGTCGTCCCTGGTCACTGCACTGGCAAGTGACAGCCAGGACAAGTTTGTGCAGGTTTGGGTCTCTGGGTGTCACCATGGCCCTCTCAGCAGGGGTTAAAGGGGTGTCTCAAGCTCCTAAACACTGTGTGCTCTTCACCGAAAGCGGGGGTGCCTGCCTGAGGTATACCCAACTGACTAGTGACAGTCCCCAACACACGTGCGCATGGACACACATTTATACACACATGCACGTGCAACCCTCGTGGCCATTTCTGTCCAGGCCTCTGGCTCTGCTCCTTCCTTCTCTCTGTCCGGATCAGAATGCACTGGCCTCACGTCCCATTCTTCGGGGCCCTGATCTCTTCGACCAGTTAATCCAATAAACGAAAGCCTGCTAAGGAGGACACTGGGGGATAATGGGTCAGTCCGTTCCTCCTGCAGGTCATCTGTGCGGATGCCGGCAGGAGCCTTTAGCGAGAGTCTTTGGGCCTACAGGTGCACTCTCCTGGGTTTTCAGACTCTACGGCAGTCTGGCTGGAGATCTATTTTGGATGGAGACTTTATTCGCTCTTGAGCTTGCAGGATTGTTCTGTGGGTTTCCTGGAGTGGGCCCCCGATTTGCCTGCCTGCCTCTAGTGTCCTCCCTCTTCAATGCTCTCGCCAAGCCATCTTCTGTACTCTCACCTAAAGTCCACCTCTGCTGCAGTGACTCCCCTGCTCCATAAGATTCAATGGCTCCCTATTGCTTAGATTTGAAAAGCCGAACTCCTTGTTCAGACATCAGAGCCCTTGCAGCCCCAGCTCAGTCCTGCTTTGATAGAACCCCTCGCCCCACTGACGGTGCCACTTCATGACTGTACACATACCTCCGTGCCCCCGCCTCCGATGCTCCCACTCCCCAGGTGACTTTTGCTCCTGGTTGATCCCTGCCACCAGGCTGGGAACACCACGATGTCAGTGACCTTGATAAAGGCATGTCTGGAGCCTCATCCAGTGCCCAGCTCGCAGTAAGAACTCAAGCTGGGTGAATGCCACCCGATTTTCCTCCTCTGGGCCTTTGCTCCCACTGTTCCCCCAGCCCAGACTCCCCTTCCCATCCTCAGCACCTGGAAAATATCATCCAAGGAATAGACAAATGCTCTCTCCCGTCCCTCTGCTGGGACATGATTCTGGCTCCTGCTCTTGTGACCCTGAGAAACTCTGTGTCTGGGGCTGAGCCTCAGGGGTAGATTCAGAGTCAAAGGGCAGAGTGTGCGATAGGGGTTGTGAATGCTCTAAAGTTAGTCACCTGGACAGGCACAAGCTCATGGCGGGACCTCAGAAAGCCTCCTCACTTCAAGACTTCCTGTTTTGATTTTTCCTCCCATTCTTTTATCTTTGTGTTTTCAAGATGAAAAGGGTTTGCTGACTTTTCCAGTTAGATCCCTGGTGTGTTTGTATGTGTGTATGCCCGTATGGGCAGAGGAAGTGGGAAAAGGCTCAGCGGGGGTGGCCTGGTGGTGCAGGAGCGGTGTCGTTTGGGGAAAGCGGGAAGGAATCCTGGTTCTCCTGGAATTTCAGCTCAAGGAGACACACTCAGCTCTTCCAGGCTCCGGGAAGAACGGGTGATGGTGGGGCCACCTTGGTCCACTGTCCTAGGCAGTATCCTTTTGCAGATCCCATAAGAAGAGATAAGAGGCTCCCTGAGTCTGGGATAGGAAGATGTTGAGTGGCAGTGCGTGTGTGCATACATGTGCATGCGTGCATGCGTGTATTGGGCCTCAGGGCTCATGCTTGTGGCTGAAGTTTCCTGATTACTGGCCCCTTTTATAAGACCCTATGCTAAAATACATAAAGAAGATAAGAAAACCCCAAACCTACGGTGCCTGACAAATCTGATGGGATGTCCTGGGTATAGGTTTGGCTGCTATTAATCTACCAGGGGAGACAGACAAAAAGCCAGACAATTGGTGACTGGTGGGCTGTGCTTTGGTGGGTAAAATAGGGGGGAACGGTGGTTATGGGAACACAGAGGAGGGACAAGAACTGGAGACTCTGAAATCAGGAAGGGCTGCTCCCCAGAGTGGATGCTGAAGATCCAAAGGGTCGAGAGCTCACAGCCAGGGATAGCATGAGGAGTGCTTAAGACACAGAAGAAGGACCAGCACCTGCGAAGGCCCGAATACATTTGGGAAAGCCCAGTAAGTGGAGAGGGACAAGGCCGCAGAGGGAGGCCTAGACCAGATGGTTTAGGAAGTTGCTGGTCCTGAGAAGGAGGAGCCT
The DNA here is from genome assembly GCF_048418805.1 of Vulpes vulpes. Classification (NCBI taxonomy): domain Eukaryota; kingdom Metazoa; phylum Chordata; class Mammalia; order Carnivora; family Canidae; genus Vulpes; species Vulpes vulpes. Next base: position 72,415,569 of record NC_132794.1, on the reverse strand, counting down.
GGACTCTCCCCCATGAGAGAGCCATTGGTGGTTTAACACAGGACAATGGGCTGCTGGGGGATCCAGATGTGCCAGGCAATTCCTGCAGAGCGAGAACTGTGTTATGTTCGGGGAGCCAAGGGGCTGAGGGAGGGACTCCCAGCCCAGGGGGCACATTTCCTGGTATTTCGGGTCTTAAGTGTGATGGGGACAGAGTGTGAGGGAGAGACCCCAGAGGGAAGGAGAGTCTCTAGCATCCCAGGCTCTCATTGCTTCCCAGGGTCCCCCAGTAGGGAAGGGGTGTGTGGGCAGAAACCCAGAAACCGTAAACTGTTGGAAATACAGAAGAGCTGGCAAAAACACAAGAAAAATACACAATACAAAAAAAAAATACAAAAGTACAAAATACAAGACAGCGTCTCTGCAAATCGTGGGGAAAGACTTAACTTTGCTTGTTTTACAATGTCTAGAAAAGCAAATTTCTAGGCAAAGGGTGCTCCCGCACCCCGTCAAGGCAGTCAGCAGGAGCCCCGAGCCCTGGCCTCCCCTCCTGCCACAGACCCTCGCTCTCGTGGAAGGAGGGGAGCCCTGGGGACACGAAGCCCGGGCCCCCATGGGGTCAATCAATCACAGGCTCTGCGGTGTCTCCCCGTTTCTGGGCCGCATGCAGGCCTCATCCTGCGTCCTCCCAGAGCCCAGTGGGTTCCTCTCCCTGGGAGGACCTGCCTCGGGGAGGGCCCTCGGGGAAACCCACCCCAGATGCCAGCAGCCTGGGGAGGGCTGGAGGCCTGGATGTGCCTGACGGGGAACCGAGTCAAGGTCAGGAGCAGCTCCCAGGTCAGCCTCTGCTTCTTGGCCCAGAGGCCACCCCAGCAGAGTCCCCACTGCCCCCAGGCCTTCTTGTGTTTTCCAGCCTCTGCTGCCAAGAGCACGAAAGGCCCTTGCACTCGCTGTCTGGGCCGTGGAGGGAGAAAGGGCCCCCCTCCGGCCTGAGGCTCTTGCTGTGACGTCCCTGCGTATGTCTCCTGCAGGGTGAAATGAAACTCCTTGGTGGCTCTCATTTTTGCCCAGTCCCCCCGGGGTCAGAAACACCACTGAGCCTCTGTCCCAGCCAAAAGGTCGGTGGCCTAGGAGTCCCGGCCCTCGGGCTTATGTCAGCCCTGCTGCTCGCGGGCTTGGGGCCTGGCACAAGTCCCGGCTCTCTGGGCTCTAGCCTCTCCTTCGGAACAGTGGAGGCATTCTGGGGGGGCCCAGATAACAAATGCGTGGTACACCTGCCACCCCCGGGGCTCTGTCTCTACAGCGGGCATCGCTAATGGCTCACTGCCTCCTGCCTGAGGCCTGCGGTCCTTCCTGGTGATTAGCAAGGGGACGGCTGAATGTCTGCCTGGGGCCATGTGACCCTCCAGAGCTCTGACAGCGGCTCCCCAGGCCCCCAGGACGTGGGGCAGCTCTCAGCATTCAGAGAGGACGCCCCAGGCCTCTGGTAAGTTAATCCCCACAAATGCCTTCATATCTGCCCCTTCTAGACTGTGCCCCCCCCCCCCCAGGGGTTCCAGCAGCCTTCCAGTTGGTCCGGGTGCTTGGCTCCTCTTGAACCCCACTGTGAGATCCGCATTCCATAATTATCACTCTCACCGTACAGCCCCTCCAGAACCTTCCATGGTTATAACCGTCTGTAGGCATGCTGGCAGTTGGATATCCAAGTCCCTTTCCTGATTTGGGGGGACTGATGGGCTGCAGCTCCTCACCTTCCATCATGAGAGCTGAAGGGGGGCTCCTCCCACTTCAGGGTCCTCTGCTGGCCAACGAGGGGAGCCTGACACGGGGCCAATCATACCTCCCACCCAGATGGCCAAACACTGACCCAACTTCCTGCTCTGGGTCCTCAGGGGCTCAATGGGTGCTTCCCTGTGTTCCCAGTCTGGCTCTTCACCAGCCTCAGCCCCTTGAATCGTGAATCCTCATCTCCTTACGGGGTCTGGTGTGACCTCTGTTGCTAGCAACCAGGAATCCTGGCCATCTGCCTTGACCTTACCTCAACAAGTGTATCTGCTTGGCCAAACCCTGATCCCACCTGCCCTCCCCTGACCTTACCCACCAGTATGTCCAGCTCGGTTGGGGTCATATTTCTCAGATCCGTCAAGAGACAGACCCTGTGTTAAATGTGATGTCTCGGGTCCTAATAAAATATAGAAATCTCCCTAAATCCCAGAATTTTGATGACCACACCTTTTCTCAGACTGCTTCTCATAGCTGGAAGAAACACAGAACTTCTTTGCTGGATCATGTATGTCCTGACCCTGGGTTTGGGAAAATATGGTATCAGGGGCCTCCCCACTGGCCGGTGACTGCCTCCCTCCCCATTCCCACGTTCCTCAGGACACTCATCCTTAGAAGGACCTGCTCCTCTGGCCCTCTGTAAGCCCTAACCATCCTCCAGGAGCCACCCTGGCTCCTGCTTTTGCTAAGGCATTTTGTCTGTCTCCTCTACGTCTTATGATTCCCCCATACCATCAGCTTCACATGCCTGTCCCTGCCCAAACCCACTATTGGTGATAATGCCAGCTGCCATTTACTGAGGGCCTTCCATGTGCCAGACCTGGAGCCAAGTGTTACTTCAATTATTTATCACAAGGACCTTATGAAGTACGTATCATCGTTGTGACCATTTTACAGATAAGGAAACCGAAGCTCAGGGAGATTAATTAATGCAGTGGCAAGACCAGGCCTCAGGCCTCAGTCTGTGTGACCTCTGGATTAGGATGTAAGCTACGCAACAGGTGGTGCTTGGTCTTGTTCTCTGCTGTGATCCGAATGTCTGGACTTGTGCCTGACTGATGGCAGGATCTTAGTAAATTTTTGTTGAGTGCCGTGAACTGAGTGAGAATAATGCTACAAACCCTGGACCTAATCAGATCCCCTGTATAGTTGCATGGGTGCTCTACTACACAACTCAAAGGGGGTACTGGTACTGTTCACGTGGGGCACAGTCTTCGGTGGTTTTCTCTCCATGATGCTGCCTTGCTTCTCGATTTAGCACCGCCTCGTATCGTTTGCTTTCCTTCGTGGATGTTGTTTGTCTTCCCTGAGAGATTATCAGCAGCCTCATTTTTTTAAAAAGGAGGCTCCATACCCAGCATGGAGCCCAACGCAGGGCTTGAACTCACGACACTGAGATCAAGACCTGAGCTGAGATCAAGAGTTGGAGGCTCAAACCACTGAGCCACCAGGGTGCCCCATCAGCACCTCTCTTAAGTGAGATAATCATGGAGGATTCTCAGCAGAATATGGGAAACCTACTATGAAACCTAAAAAGTATAAAACACGCTTCTTATGCCCTCTGGCCCTAAACACAATGTCAGTCTATACTCAGGATCAAATAATCCCCCAACCACATGCTGCCGCTTGCCCAGATGCTGCTACTGTCAGCAGTGGGGGTGGATCATAGGCCCCCCTTCACACCCTCCAGGGCTGGGCCACTCCTCTGCTTTGTCTCTTTGGAATTATCTTCAGAGAGAGCCCATCATCCATCGAGAGCATGCCGACCCCTGCAGGGATCCAATGCCCGGCATCCTCCTTGCCATGGCTCAGCCCTGGGCTGGCACTGCCCACACGGAAGCTGTGGAACCCGAGGCAGGGCAGGGGGCCTGTGCTCACCCCCTCAACCTTGGCCCCTCTGGGATATCTCAGAGGCCAGAGGAGGGGCTGCACTAGGTCAGAGACAATCAGAGACAATCACCCTTGACGACCATGACCTTGAAAGCCCCCTTTGAAAGGGAGGTGAGCAGCTCGCTTCTGAGATGCCCCGGCCCATCCCGAGCCTCCTCTCATCTGCTGAGGCCGGTGGTCCTCGGTGGCTGGGTGGTGGGTGAAGGGACCCACTGTGCACACTCTGAGCTCCTGGAGCCGGCATCTGGCTCTGTGCACACCGATGAGGGTGCCAGTCCCTCTCTCCTGGGGCTTCAGTTTCTTCGGGAGACAGTACATGTAAGCCCCTCAGCACAGTCCTGGCACCAAAGAAGCCCTCGATAAACCTCACTTATCATTATTATCTGCAAAATAAGGGTCTAGGTGCCCACCCTGCCCTTGTGTCCTGCACCCAGGACCACTGCGCCCCGGACTGAGCCCTGTGCCTCTAGGCTGCTCCCCATGGAGCTCCCCATGGGTGGGGCCGGTGCCTAAACCAACCTGTACCCTCAGACCCAGTGCCCCGGGCTCAGAAGTGTCTGCAGAACGGAGCTGAAAGAGCGGGGGACCCCTCCAGCTCCGAGCGGCTCTGGTTCCAAGTCGAACTTCCACCCATTTGCTCATCAAACACAGACAGGAGCCTCCCTGGGCTCGGCGCTGGCCACCTAGAAATGAAGTCCCTCCTGAGTGTGAGCCCCATGACATTCGGTCTGTTTTGGTCATGGCTATATCCCCAACACCCAGCACAGTGCCAGGATCCGGACAGACTCTCCATAAATATTTTTTGAATGGATGTACGAGTGAGAAGCAGGTGACATCTTGCAGAAGGTCCATACCCTCCCTCATCCACCCACTGGCTGAGGGCAGAGCCCGGCTCCTCCGTTGAGCAGAGCTGGGCTGCAGGCAGGGGGCGGGGAGGGGAGCACAGCCCCTGGTAGGCCTGCCACCTGGCCTCAAGCCAGATCCATTATCTGTCCAGTGACCTGGGGCTACTCTAATTCTCAGACAATAAATGGGACGTGAGGCCTAGTCTGTGTCGAACAGCAACAGATGGAGCCAGGAAGGCTGGAGGTTGGGGGTACCATGTCTGCATGTCTGGGGGTCCCCGCAGGAGGCTGTGCGGGCAGCTTCTCTGAGCTTGGCCTTGGCTGCCCACCTGCCCATCCCTGCCCATCTGTGGTTGCCCCCCGGCCCCCAGGCCACCTTCTGGGGGCTCTGGGTGAGAGAGGGAAGAGAGGGCTTCCTCACCCGTCAGAGCCCACACCCTGTGCCCTGGAGCCCTAGACCACACCTGGCTGGGACTCGGTGGGAAGGGGCCCTAAACCTACCCGGGGCTGCAGGATGAGCTAGCAGCCAGCAGCATGGACGCTAAGCAACTCTCCTGAGGATGCCACATGCACACGAAGCCTTAGTCAGGAAGGGACAGCGGCACTTGGGGTGCAAGGGAGCAATTATCCTTGCTATTCAAGGGCCTGCTTAACCTCTGTCTCCTGAATCCTGATAGCTGAAGAAGACCTTCAGCCAGCCAGCCAGAACTCGAAAGCCAAGGTGGGCCAGGAAGAGAAGGAGAAGGTTCTGCTTGAAATTCAGGGGTATCCCCTTGGAGTGTCTGTGCAGGTCACACCGCCTCCCTAACTATAGCCCCGAACCATAGATGGGGAGGCTTGCAGCCAAGTTCGCCAAGCCCCAAACACACACATGAAGCTGACTGGATCAGAAGGAACATTAATTAAAAGCGAGCCAATCAGATTCGGATTCACACCCATTGTAAGTACCCCCTTCGCCTCCCCCATTCCTGTTCCCTTTCCTAATTTCCCTTCCTCGCGTTATCTTCTATTTTATTCTACAGCTTGCTCTATGGTCTGTCTCCTGCCCTGGAATGTAGGCCCCAGGAAGGCCAGGATTTTTATCTGTTTTGTTTCCTGCTGGGTCCCTGGTGCTTCCAACAGTGCCTGGCCCATAGCAGGTGCCCAGCAGAAACTGGTTGGCTGAATGAATTCTTTCTTCCAGGAGACGTAGTAATAATAACTCACATCTACTGAGCACCTACTGGGTTCATATTTTCTAAGTACCTCATTACTTTGGTATTTCCAGTTTACAAATGACTTGCCTAAGGTGACATGGGGAGAGGTTGAGTTCAAAGCTGTCTTGCAGGGGCTGGGTGGGTCCAGGTGTGTTATTCTATGAGTGATACTGGTTTTATGGTTTGCAAACACATTTTAAAACATCCTGCCTGAGTTCTCACCACTCCCCTGGGGGAGATACTAGGTCCCTAATCTTAGAGATGAGAGAACTGAGGTTAATTGACTTGCTCAAGGCCATAGAGCAAAAATGTAGCAGGGCTGAAAATAGGACTTAGGACTTCACACCTTCCCCCTGAGCCCCTTTTCAGACACCAAGGCATCTCTCCTGTGCCTAGAAGATGCTGTTCCTGTCCTCAGAAACTTACGCTTTCCCTGGGAAAAGAAGCTAGACGAGCGGACAGATTTGCAGGCCCAAGCAGAGGTTGGAGGGACTGAGGAAGAATTAACACGAGCTTGTCCCCCCTCCCCCCCCCCCCCCCCCCCCGCAGGCACTGCAAAATCCTCATAAAAGAAGGACGGCAAAACAGAAGGCAGACACTGGAAAGGGAATCCAGAGCACATGCAAGGTGGGGGGTACAAACACTCCAGTTCCTGCTGGATCAGAAGTATTTCTGCCATCATGGCTGCCTTCTTCAGATTATCTTCTGCTCTATTTCCCAATTAAAGTATGGCTCATAGAGCTGAGAACAATAACGTACTTCCAGCCTGTGGTCTGACCAGCACAAAAGGAAGAGGAGAAGATTTCCTCGTTGACTCTAATAAAAAAATCTTGCTGGTTTATAAAAGGATAAGAATCTTCAGTTGACTCATACCCGAAACTCCACCATTAGGGATTCATTCCTTTGGTACTACATATTGCTGCTTTTAACATACAGATACTACTGAGGAGAGTGTGGTCGTGGGAGATGTTGTTGGTCACGGACTCATTCTGAGTGCGCTTTAGACAGTTTCCTTGAGGCTGATTTGAGGGGAAACAGCTAAGGGTACTGGTTGGAAGGGTGGAGGGGAAGATGACGATGAATGAAGTGGCGGGGGTCTGTGCAAACTCTAAACCTTAGACTTTGGCTGATGAGGTCGCTGGCCATGACCGGGTTTGGTGTTCTTCATGCTGTGTCCTACAGAAGAGCTCCTCCTGATAAGCCTCTCTGGGGGTCAGAACCCCTCTACCCCCCTGACCCCCCCCCCCCCATCAATGTGAAACCCAGAGAAGGGAGGGCACTCGCTCAAGTCACCAGGGGAATCCACGAACAATGGCTGTGCCCAGGGCCACACCCAGGTCTGCAGACCCTCAGGCCAGCGCCCATCCCCACCCCGTCAATCCTGGAGGCCCTGCTTGTAGGATGGGGGTGGGAAGGAAGGTCACCTGAGGGTGGCGGGAGGGCTTTGTTCCCAGGTTGCACTCTGCCTACTTCTCCTGCCTTCTGGCACCGAGGTGCCGGGGAGAACCTCCACCTCCTCTCTGGAAGCTCCAGCAGGAAGCGTTCAGATCCCAAAGGGTTGCCTCCTAGCTGGACAGCTGGTGTGGCCAGAGGACAGCGCGGTGGCCCGGGCGGGAGGCTGTGCTGCTGCCGTTCCACCAGCAGAGGGCGGTGGCTGCGCTGCTCTGGCCGCATCCCGAGCGCCAGATCTAGACCCTTCGGGGAGGAAATTTCACAGACCAGCTCTTCCTTCCTAAGACTGGGTTCCTGCTCACACTCTAGCCTCCCAGGCAACTGTAGCTCACTGTTGCGTTCAACTTGCTAGAAAATTCTTCTTATATTGAGATGAAAACCCACCTGCTTGCGTGTCCTGCCGTAAGTGTCGTGCTCTCCTTCTGCAGCCACACCAAGTCAGTGACTTTTTTACTTGCCAGTTCTTGGCAGTTGGAGTCTCTTTCCTAGCTGGGCATCCACAGTGTGTGTGACTTTGGGCAAGACACTCTCCTTCTCTGGGTCTTTATTCCTTACCCGTAAGACAAGGGCGTGGGCCCTGATAAATCCTCAGGCCCTTTCCAATTCTGACCTTCCCAATGACATCCCTTTCATAGTTACTGCTGAAGGGGAGAAGAGGGGACACCACATCCTCCTCCCCTTGGCTTGGGTTTCTCCACCCACAGCGGCTCCCAGGTACTCCTTAACCACCCTCCTGTTCTTAGTCCTTTTCCCTTGGAGTTTGGGTTCTCCTAGCTGCGACTCTCGTCCACCTCTACTTGAGTTCGTCAACCAGGCGACCCTGACACCCTCCACCAAGTGCATCTGACCCAAGTCGCAGGTCACTGAGCTCACATTCCACCGGTGGCCCCAGAATGCCTGGCCATGTGGTGGGGAGCAGGGAGGATGGGCTCGTGGGTGGCAGGTCTCCACCTCAGAACCGGGTTTGTTGCCTTGATCAATCGGATTCCCTTCCCGCCTCCCCCCAGGCCACTTTGTCCTGGACCAGCATTCCTTCTGGTTCTAGTGGTACCTTTTCTTCTCACTTCCAAAGCTGAGCCAAACTGCATCATTTGTGGCTTCTCTTGAGAGTCAGAAGGTTATACATACTCAAAGAAGACGACTTAAACACATTCAAAAAGTACACACACACACACCCCAACTCCAAATTACCAAGTTGTTCTGTTATCCCTGGGTATAACCCCATTATTTTGGGAGCAAGCCTTCCCCAGTGAATAAGCAGAGTGGGGTCCTTGCATCCCTCTCTATTTGCTATCCCTGTGGATCCCCCATCACATTTTCCTGGGCTTCTGAAAAACCCAGGCAGAGTCAGAATTCTGCGATTTGTTGCCCCTGCCCCCCACCCCGCCCCACCCCTGTGCCTTCTCAGAACACTACCTGTTTCTTTAAAACACTTTAACCCGGGGGTGTGTGGGAGGCAGCCCCTGAGGTGGCTCCTTGCAATCCCCACTTCCCGGTAGACACATCTCATGTAGTCCCCTCTCCAGTTTTACAGGGTTGGTCCGTGCTGCTAATGGAATGTGGTGAGAGCTATAAAAGCTGGTGGTTTCTGCCTCAGACCTTTCCTTTCTTGGATCACCACTCAAGCGAAGCCAGCTGCTAAGAGTGGGGACATTTAGCCTGTGGAGAGATCCAGATGGCAAGGAATGAGGGCCTCCCGCCAACAGCTATGTGAGTGAGCTTGGAAGCCTATGCATCCCCAGTCGAGCCTTCAGATGACTGCAGCTCAGCTGACAATCTAACTGCAACCTCATGAGAGATTCTGAGCCAGATCCCCCCAGCTAAGTTTTGGGGTAAATTCTTATGCAACAGTAGACCACTAAAACAAAAACTAATGATTCTAAACATTTCTACTTTACCTTCTTGGTCCCTATCCAGTTCCTTATAATGGGATGTTTATCTCTAATAAATACAACCTTTTTATTAGCAGGAAAGCTGTCAGGGACTTCTTTTCTGAGCCCTCAAACCACCCTGGAATGGTCTCTCCAGGAAGTTCATATTTATTTCTGGCCCAGGGGCATCAAATCATAGCTAGCTCAGAGACAGCCTTGTTCTTTGCTCTCACAGAAAGTGGGGCCATGCCATGCTATACCAAAAGTCAGGGGCAACCACAGGGCTGGATTTCTTTTTAGTGCTCCCGGCTCTGGCCTGTTCCCATGTTTATACAAAGCACTGCAATTTCTTTCAGGAACATATCCCACCCACTGGATGAGAAAAATCTACCACAGTCTTCACAGTCACACCCACTTTGCCCTGCCCGGAAAGAGGCCCTGTTGCTTGTTTGCAGATAGGCAAATATGCCAGCAATTACACCATGGTCCAAATGTGGACAAGATAACCTTGCTTCTCAAGGTCAAATCTTGTCTCAAGTTTTCTAGGGGATGTGTTATGATGTGTATTTCATTGCTTAGCTCAAGTAAGAGGTAACCTGAAACTTGAATGGCTTCCACTGCAGCTAGGTAAAAACTCAAACTTCCTATCATGATCGCCAGATTTTGGGTCATCTAGCTCCTGTTTACGTGCCCATCTCTCCCGCATCTCTGCTCTCCCGCTCACCCATAAGGCCCTCCCCTACATCAGTCTTATTTGCTGCCTTGGGCCTTAGCACATGCTGTTCCCTCTTGCTAAGACACTCTTCCCTGTGGTTTTTACATAACTGGCCCCTTCTCCAAGTTTTCAGAGAGGTCTTTCTTGACCATCCTATCTAATATATCCCTCCCAGGTCTCTATCCCATTACTGAGCTGGGCTTTCTCCACAGCACTTACTCTATGAAATCACCTAAATGACTAGAGTATTCCCTTGTTTATGGTTGGTCTCCTTGAGTGGCCAAGGAGAGAACGGAGCCTTGTGTGTATACCTATCTGTACTGTTTGCATGATCCAGAAGGTTCTCTGATCTCCAGTAGCTCCCTTTGCTGCTCTTCCTCCCTGTCCACACACATACCTGTGCCTGCAGATTGTCAAGTCTGGGTACTCAGTGGGGCAGAGGACCTAGGCCACGTCACCGAGGGAGGCATGGTACATACCAGGGACTGCTGACCTCTTGACCTACATCATCCCAGTTTCTTCTGGTTCTGCCACTTTCCAGCTACGTGACTTTGTATAAGTTACCAAACTTTCCTGTGACTCAGTTTCCTCATCTATAACATGGGACAGCCTCTATTTTTTTTTTTTTAAGATTTTATTTATTTGACAGGAGGGAGAGAGAAAGGGAGAGACAGAGAGAGAGGGGGGACAGAAGCAGGGGGAGCAGCAGGCAGAGGGAGAGGGAGAAGCAGATGCCCCACTGAACAGGGAGCCCAACACAGGCTGGATCCCAGGACCCTGAGACCATGACCAGAGCCGAAGGCAGACTGGTAATCGGCTAAGCCACCCAGGCGCTCTGAACAGCTCCTGTTTCATAGGGTTGCTGTGAGCGCTCCATTAAGACATGGAACAACCCCCGGCCCATTGTATGAGCTCAACAGGTGTGAGAAATTATTGTTCTCATAACAACCCTGCCAGATAGGATTTATTACCTCTAGTTTATAAATAAGAAAACCAAGGCTTTAGGGTCTAATAGCTTAGCTAGGAACTAGCTGAGTCAGGATTCTAAGCCCCAAAGCACATGACTTCAAGGCTGTATATTCCAATTCTTTTTATAGAGAAGGCACTAACGGGAGTGAATTCTCTCCTCCTTCCCAGCAACCGCATCCTAACACATACAGGACCAGCTCTTTCTGCGTTCCTCCAGCTTGGGGCAGTGCCAACACGGTCTCCAGTGTGCTCTTCCACTCATGGACGGAGCAAGCTGAGGCTGAGAAGGGGCATGTGGCTGAGCAGAGAAGCCCAGGACAAATCCGGTTTCATGATGCCAAGGTCACTGGATACTGGGATACTGCTCCCAGACACCCACTCAGGCTGCTCCTTCACATGGGGGGAATAGCTGTGGGTGGCTGGGCTGGGATCTCCCAGAAGTCTATGTCTCCATCACACCCCTCAGCCAGGGCCTTAAATTCAAAACTCGTAGTCCAGCAGATGTGGGGCTTTGGCCAAGACCTGTCACCATCCTGAGCCTCAAAATGTTTCCTGGCCCCAAAAGATCCTGGTCCAGGATTCCTATGGAACTCTGGGTGTTGGGAACAGAGGGATGGGTGGGCACCATCCCTAGCCTCCAGGAGCCAGGACCGGTGTGGGCTTAACCAGGCAAGGGAGGAGGACGCCTTGTGAACTTTCAGAATGGCAGAGGGCCCCATGCAAGTGACGGAGAGTCATGAAGGGCAAGGCTGGGGAGACGGACACCCCGTGCCCATCTGCCAAGGGCCTGCTTCTGGCAGGTGCAGACTGGCCCTGTCACTGGGACTGCAGGTGTTCTCACCACCCCGAGGGGGAGTGAGAATTGGAACTCGCCTGAGGTCACACAGCTAGTTTCTGGCAGTGCCAAGATTTGAATTCAAGTCTATCCAACTAGATAGCTGTGTGTGTATATATGTGTGTGTGTGTGTTTATATAGATAAATTACATATACATATTATGAACTTATACAAGTTATATATAAATTTATTATTTTTAGAAAAGATTTTATTTATTTATTCATGAGAGACACATAGAGAGAGGCAGAGAGACACAGGCAGGGGGAGAAGCAGGCTCCCGGTGGGGAGCCCGATATGGGATTCGATCCCAGGACCCTGGGATCACACCCTGAGCCAAAGGCAGATGCTCAACCACTGAGCCACCCAGGCATTCTGTAAATAAATGTAAATAAACTATATTAATTTATTTATTGAGTGATTGCTTTTAACTCAAGGAGAGGACTGCAATAGTATACCTAAAAATGACAGTGCAGAGGCCCCCCTGTCCACCATGTGGTTGAGAGAGGCACAAAATTCTCTTGGCCCCTTCCTTTATTCACCAGCTCCCAGACCCCCACCTCACTGCTCACTGCAGCTGTCCAGGAAGAGGTCATTCAGAGAAGGAGGGAAGTCCCTTCTTAGCCCACTTCCCTTTCTTTGTCTGGGGCTCTGCTAGGAGGGGGTCAGCGAGGTAGGAGCAGGAGACAGAGAAAGGAAGGAAGAAAGGAAACCTCCCCCCCGCCAGGTGTCAGGAAAGAGGGTGTCTCTTGGAAATGCTGTCTGTGCTCCCTGGGGCCTGTAGGGGCTCAGAATGCTGGCAGGTTGAGGGGGGCTGATGTCCTTTGCCTTCTTTCACCTGAGCACCACCTCACCCACTTCATGTCCTAACATCTGGGCTCCCTTCTACTTCTTCTTATTCTTCTTCTTTTTTATTTTTTAAGATTTATTTATTTTAGAGAGAGAGAGAGCAGGGGTAGGGGCAGAGGTAGAGGAAGGGGAGAGAATTTCAAGCAGACTCTCCCCTGAGCATGGAGCCCAGTGCAGGGCTTGATACCACAACTCTGAGATCATGAGTATTTGTGCATCGGAGCATCATCTGTTGGCACAGCATGTGCCAGGTCCTGTGCCAGCTACACAGAATGTCTCCAAAGAATTCTCTGTCTGAAGCCCCTTCCCTGCCTCAAACAAATAGGGCACCCAGCATTGGCAAGTATAGTATGCTATTGATAGAGAATCTGGGGGATGTTCTCTGCAAGAGTATTGAAACTTTAAGGTATGTTTGCAAAGTTTCATAATAAAATGTTGGTGGAAGAGAGCTATCTTTCTCAATTCCAAGTATTTAATGGGTAAACATGTGATGTAGGACCATCAACATTAAGAATAAGACACTACCATTGCTTAACACTTTCCTGGAGGTGCTATCCAATGCAATTAGAAAAGAAAAAGTACCAAAAAATTGTAAGTAAAGTGGTAAAACTATACTATTTGCAAATGATAAGATAGTATCCCTAGGACACCTAAAAGACTTAAAAAGTACTATAAGCAATTAGTGAATTCAGTACCACGGTGAGATAAAAAATTAACATAGAGCAACCGATGGCTTTCTTTCTTTCTTTCTTTTTTTTTTAAAGATTATTTATTTATTTATTTATTTATTTATTTATTTATTTATTTATGAGGGACACAGAGACAGAGGCAGAGGCACAGGCAGAGGGAGAAGCAGGCTCCCTGCGGGGAGTCCAATGTGGGACTTGATCCCAAGGACCCTGGGATCACGACCTAAGCCAAAGGTAGATGCTCAACCACTGAGCCACCCAGGCATCCCTACTGATGGCTTTCTAATATACAGTTGCCAATTCACAGATATAATAGAAAAGGGGGCCCTGTATATAATACCAACAGCAAAGTTGTAAATACAGATAACAAGAAATGCATAAGATCTACGTGGAGAAACTTTTAAACTAACTACAAAAGGGCATAAAGGACCAGAACAAGTAAACTACAATCAGAGACTCAACGTCATAGGGTTGTCCACTCTCTTTAATTTATCCTATGCATTTAACGTAATCTTAATAAAAACAAGAGGGTTTCATTTCATATCAATATAAGCAGATTCTAAAATTAAATATTAAAATAACAGGCAAGAAGAGGAAGCTAACGTTTGAGGAAATGGGAGTGACGACCAGGCTTATAGATATTAAAACACATTAAAAAGTCTTAGTAACACAGCATTGTGGTACTGGCATGTGGCTAGAGAGATCAGTAGGAAAGGTTGGATGGTCCATAAATAAACCCAAGTACATACAGAAATGCAGAATGTAGCAAAGAGTGCATTTCAAATCAGATGCTTTGAAAGATGGAGGACTCGCTAAGGTGTATTGAGACAACCAGATAGCCATACAGAAAAAAAATAAGATGAATCTATACCTCATACTTTATACTAAGGTAAATTTAAATGTGTCAAAGATTTGAATATAAAGATGGAATTATTATAAAAGTACAGGAAGGCATGGTGGGAAAGCTACTGTACAAACTCAGAAAAAGGAATGCTTTTCTAACCAAGGCCCAAGATCCAGAAGCCATAAAAGGAGATAAATTAGACTTCTTGAGATTTAAAAGAAGAAATCTCCATTGCAAAAACCATTTTAAAGGTATAGTTGCAACTCATATCCTAAATAAAGGGCTCGTTTCCCTAATATATAAAGAACTTATTTGATCAGTAAAAGAATCAATGACCCTGTAGAAAAACAGAGGAAGGAAATGGACAGATAATTCACACAAAATGGAAATGAAGATAGATTTTAAACATAAAAAGATAATCCAACTTCATTTTTAATAGAAATACAATGAAACCACTCTGAGAAAGTTTCCCGCACACCATCTTAGCAGAACATTTAAAAGTGTGCCAACATTCCTTTTTTAAGGGGGCGGGGAAACAGGCACCCTTACACTTTGCTGGTGAGAATGTAAGTCATTACAACCTCAATGGGAGACAATTGCCTCAATATCTACCAAAATTTCAAAAGCACATATCCTTTCCTCTTAATTTGTAAATTTTAACTATGGAATATTTATATCCAATAAAATACAGAGATCTTAGCTACACAGCTCATCGAATTTCTACATATGTAGACACTCATGCAACTACCACCAAGACCAATATCTAGAACACTTCCACCACCCTAAAAGTTTTCTCATGCCAATCCAAAATGCAACCACTATTCTCACTTCCATCATCACAAATCAATATTACCTGGTCCTGAACTTCCAATAAGCAGAATCATACAATGTGCACCATTTTGTGTCCGGCTTCTTCAGCTCAATGTGTTTTAAGAATCCATCATGCTGCTGTGGGGATCAGTAGTTACCCCTTTTCACTGCCGTGTACTATTCCATTTTATGAATCGACCACAATTTGTGTATCCTGCTGATGAACATTTGGGTTGCTTCTAGTTTGGAGCTATTCTAAATAGAGTTGCTAAGCATGTTCTTGTACGTCTTTTTTGTGGATTTACATAGTCATTTTTCTTGGGCATAAATCTATGAGTGGGATTCCTTGGGTAGACATTTGTTTCACTGTATTAGACACTCAGGACAGTTTTCTAAAGCGGCCGTAACATTTTACATTCCCACCAGCAAAGCAGGAAGAGTTCCCATGGCTCCTCATCCTCATCAACACTTGAGATTGTCAGTCTTTTATTTTTATTTTATTTTATTTTTATTTTTTGAGATTGTCAGTCTTTTAAATTTTGACTGTTCTAGTGAGTGTATAGTACTAACTCCTGTTTTAACTTGCATTTTCCTACTGAGTAATGACCCAGTGAAGTGCAAATAGGTCTTAAACATATAAAGGGATTTCCAGCCTCAGTCTTAATAAAAATGCTAATCGAAACAACCCTGAGAAAGTAGCACCTCTCCATAGGCTGATCGGCTTTTTGAATATTCAATTTTAGATGATGCTTATTTAAGTCTTGCCTCTTTTTTTTTCACCCGATTCGATCGTGGTCATATACTATGGACACCAATCATCTTTTGGGAATATGCACTGTACATATGGCCCCCATGCCTGTGGCCTGCATTTTTGCTTTCTTAATGGTATCTTTTGATGAACAGAAGATTTTAACCTCGATCGCCTCCAGTTGGTCAGTGGTTTTTATGATTATTGCTTTCCGGGCCCTGTTAAACAACCTCTGCCTTCTACAATGCCAGGAAGAAATTCCAGCGTGTGTCCGTGTGAACATGTGCTTGTGTGCATGTGTGTGCATGTGCGCCCATACGTGTGCATTTGCACGTGTGTGTGTATGTTTCCTAGGAGAAATCACACACTTCTTGAACCATCAATTCAATTCCTTGGCATTTATTCAGGAAAGACACCTGAAGAACTATTATACTAGTCGCTTCCTGGTAAAAGCACTGAAAATTGGAAGCGAGGGGTGCTGGGTGGCTCAGTCGGTGAAGCATCTGACTCTTGATCATGGCTCAGGTCGTGATCTCAGGGTCATGGTATCGAGCCCCACGTTGGGCTCCATGTGCTCAAGCTCGGAGTCTGCTTGAGATTCTCTTTCTCTGCCCCTCCCATCCCTGCTCCTGTGTGTGTGTGCATGCAGACACATACACACACACACACACACACACACTCTCTCTCTCTCTCAAATAAATAAATAAATCTTAAAAAAAAAAAAAGAAAACTGGAAGCAAGGTGTGAGGGAGAGGCAGACTCTTCCCTATATGTCCTTTGATTGCTTTTGAAGTTTAAACTATGTGAAGGTTTTACTACCTGAAAATACTTACCTGTAGATAGATGTTACTCTAAGTGGGTAGGACCTTCTGTTGGCAGACACTGGTGAGGGAGGACCGTCCAGAGGAGGGGAAGAGCCCGAGTGAAGGAGAAAGTGGGCTGCAAAGTCCCAAGTGTGTGGGGGCCATGAGTGTGTGTTGGAGACCCTTGCCGGGGGTGGGGGAGCTCCTCTTGGCCTCAGTGCAGCATTCCAGGTGCACGCACATTCACCGTGTCAGGTGTAAGTCCCCTCGTGATCCCTGCTGCACCGAGCCCAGAGCTGTGGCTGTCCTCACTAGGCTGGGGTACCTTACCTCTCCCATGGCATTTAAATCTCATTCAGATCCCAAGGGGCAGTTTTAGGAATGATGTCGATTTTTTTTTTTTAAGATTTTATTTATTTATTCATGACAGACACAGAGAGAGAAAGAGAGAGAGAGAGAGAGAGAGAGAGAGAGGCAGAGACACAGGCAGGGGGACAAGCAGGCTCCATGCAGGGAGCCCGATGCGGGACTCGACCCCAGGTCTCTAGGATCAGGCCCTGGGCTGAAGGTAGACACTCAACCGCTGAGCCACCCAGACGTCCCAGGAATGATGTCTGTTGGACAAGAAGCCGCCTGATGCTCAGAGACATCAAGTCACCTGTCAGAGGTCACGCAACCATGAAATAAACTAACTGGACGCAGGGCTGCGTACCTTCCCCTCTCCAGAACTCTCTCGAAGTCCAGGGTAGAAAAAGGGAGGGTGGAAAGAGTTAAGCACCCAACCATGAGCAACCAGGCTCTTTCCCTGGCTCTTTCTCAGGCTGCCCCTCCCCCTCCCACCCAGGTTGATGCCTGGCCTCGGGCCCCATCCGCACCCCCACCCCCCCACCCCCCCACCCCCCCGCTGGCGGACTACAGGAAGGAGGCACAGATGGCAGGCGAGGACGAGGCCCCCAGCCAGGCTCACCCAGCTGTCGCTTTGGAGAGCACCACGCATCTCCTCCTCCTCCTGCCTTGAACAATTGGGAGCTGGCCAGCCTGGCCCCAGCTGTTCCCTCTCTCTGGTCCAGGGCTCCTGCAGACCCACACTTCTGAGGCCTTTGTCTCTGGGGGGCCCAGGAGTGTGGGGGGGAAGCATGAGTCCCACAGCGTCAGAGCGGGACAAGATCTTAGAGGACAACGGGTCCAACATTTCATTTTACAGATGGGGAGACTGAGGCCCGGAAAGGCAGAGGGACTTGTCCAAGCTCACAAAGAGCCAGGCGGAGAAACCAGCAAAGCTTAGGATTTAGGGGTGAGGGGTGCTTGGGCAGGTCCCGTTTGGTCTCCTGACCAAGCTTCCACCAGAGCCGTTCTAACTTATCCCGATTTTATACAATGATCTTCCACCTGTGACCTTATCCTGGGACTCTTTTTTTTTTTTTTTAAGATTTTATTTATTTATTTATTCAGGAAAGACAGGGAGAAAGAGGCAGAGACACAGGCAGAGGGAGAAGCAGGCTCCATGCAGGGAGCCCGATGTGGGACTCGATCCAGCATGTCCAGGATCACGCCCTGGGCCAAAGGCAGGCGCTAAACCGCTGAGCCACCCAAGGATTCCCGTATCTTGGGACTCTTTTTTTTTTTTCTTTTTAATTTTTATTTTTTTTTCTTGGGACTCTTTAAATGGGTCTACAGACCATTTAGGTCTGCGAGCTTGGATAGAAGAAAATGTTACTAACTCCTGATTGAAATTTAATATTTCTTTTATTTATAAGTGTAGACAACAAATCCTTGTAAGATTAGCTGTGAACCTGTGACTTTTTTTTTTTTTTAAGATTTTTTCTTTATTCATGAGAGGCACAGAGAGAGAGGCAGAGATACAGGGAGAGGGAGAAGCAGGTTCCCTGTGGGGGAGCCTGAGGTGGGACTCTATCCCAGGACCCTGGGATTCCTGAGCCGAAGGGAGACAGACGCTCAACCACTGAGCCACCCAGGCACCCTGAACCTGTGACTTTTTCATCAATAATCGCAGGTATTTTCAGATCACATTATTCTGTAACTGCTGTCCCAAAATCATGTTTACACTCAGCACTTTGAAATTATATTTATAGGTCCTTCACTTTGATCATGTTATTTAACGTGTTAACATAAAAGCACAGATAATACTATATCACAATTCTGGTATACATTTTGATAACTAGATTTCAACATAATTGGTTTCTTTTCTAACCCTATTTATCTTATTTTGTGTAGTTAAAAATGTTATTCTCTGAAGGGGGCCATCGGCTTAGCCAGGTTGCCCCCCTTTACAGTTAAGAACCTGTTCTATTTGGGGCGCCTGGGTGGCTCCGTTGGCTAAGTGTCCGACGCTTGGTTTCAGCTCAGGTCATGATCTCATGGGTCGAGAGATCGAGCCCTGAGTTGGGCTCCACACTCAGAGTCTGCTTCCCCTCTCCCTCTGTCTCTCCTTTCATTTTCTCTCTCTCTCTCAAATAAATAAATTAGAGAAAAGAAAAGAAAGAAAAGAAAAGAACCTGTTTTCTATGAACAAAATATTCCAGTGTTAAAAACCAAACTTTGAAAACTTTTGTGTCCTATCTGTTACCTCAGAAGACCAAGATTGAGACTGAAGTCACTGAAGACAAAGGAGTAAGCAAGAGGCCAGGGGGCTGGTGCCCCAGGTGGGGGGCCCATGGGCATGCCTGTACCGGGCGCCCATTAGGCTTTATTTGACACCTCACTGAATCCTCACAATGGCCTTTGCATTGAGACTTAGCATTTCTTCCATTTTGCAGCTGGAGAACCCGAGGCAGAGAATATTAGGCATTAGCCCAAAGCACATGGCCAGTGAATGGTGAAGCTGGGATTGGAATCCAGGCGCACTGACGGCAGAGCTTTCCTATCTCATCACTGGGAATCTGCCTCCCTGTCTGGGTAGATGGAAGCTTCTCATAGAAAGTCCTGATGGTGTTGCTACTGCCTGGGTGCTTCTCTTGGTGAGGGGAGGGGCACGGGGAAATGAGATGTGGAAGGATTTGCAGGCCCAGTGGATCCTCTGACACATGGGACCTGCCAGCTGTGCAGCCTTGACCAAGTCCCTAGCCCTATCTGGGCCTTCAGGGTTTCCACCTATGAAGTGCAAGGTTCTGAGTAGGGCCGTCCCTACCTGCCCCCTCCCGTGTTCACCTCATGGTGACCCACTTGGAAACTTAGGCATAGGTTGCTTAGCAACTAAAATCAAGGTCTTGGCTGAGTGGAATAGAAAGGGGGAAGGACAGGCTAGCACCATGTGATGCTGAGGCTACAAAGCCATCTCTTGTTTTTTGGTTTTTGTTTTAAGATTTTATTTATTTATTTGAGAGAGAGAGAGCAAGTGCGTGCAAGCATGAGTCGGGGGAGGGGCAGAGGCAGAGAGAGAAGCAGACTCCCTGCCAAGCAGGGAGCCTGACGTGGGGCTCAATCCCAGGACCTGGGATCATGACCTGAGCCAAAGGCAGATGTGTAACCGATTGAGCCCCCCAGACGTCCCTATCTCTCACCTTAAAGAGGCTGAGTGCTGTGACCTATCCCTGCACCTTAAGGTGACCTGGCCCTTTAAGAGCCTTGGGATGGTGATGGGGACAGAGACTTCAGGAAGACCATCCTAAAATGAAGGCTTGCCTTAGGACTGAATCGGGCTTGGAGTTTCTCAGGCAAGGCAAACACACACTCATTGTTCTGGAAGCTGTCATGAGAGGGGCCAGTTGGTAGGGGTCTTGGCCAAGGCCTCAGGACCCCACTGGTCCCCAGGGAGATTCCCTGTTTCAAGCCAGGCCACCTCAGTTCCACTCCCTCCCACAGCCCTGGGGTACCCTCTACCATCACTTTGCTCCTGAAGTGTCTGGGGTTCATGGACCCTGGAGGAGGGAGCTCCAGGTGCTGCGGCCTCACAGCCCCAGACCTCAGAGAACAGGCAAGTTTTTCTCCTGCCCTTGGGGACGGCCACCCTGGGTGAGCAGATCTCATGGGCTGAAATTCTACTACTGGCTACACATCCCTTGGGGTCTCAGGGATTTGCTCCTTAAATCTTACCCTGACTTTAAGCAAATGCAAATTCCCTTGGCCACCACCAATACCTCAGTAGGTCTGCTTTGGGAATCTGGCAAGGGGCTGAGGGTGAGGAGCCCTGGGAAAGAGCCCTGGGGGTACCGAGGGGTGCCCTGCACCCTTGGGAAGACACTTCTCTTTGGGGCCAGGATTTTCCATGGGTGCAACTTGGTGCTTAGAACATGTGATCACTGGAGGCTCCTCCGACTCTGGCACTGTGTCAACGCACGGCCGGAATTGGGGTACTGGGGTGGTGGCTGGGGGTGGTGGTGGTAGGAGGACAAGGGCTATGAAGACTGTGAGGACCCAGGCCAGCTCAGAGCACAGAATCTCAAACTCATGCCCGCCTAGAGGTTCTGTGCCTCAGATCCGAGCCAGCTAGACTCCAGAAAGCCCCTGTCCCAGTCTCCAGCACCTCTTCTCCCCGTGATGTGAAGCGTGTTATGACAGTTATGACAGAACTATAAGTCGTGATAGAAGTGTATTATGGCAGTTATGATAGACGTTACGATAGCTCGGTTTATCGAGCCCTTGCTGTACCCCCGACCCCATGGTAAACCTCTCCATGCCTTATCTCATTTAACCCTGGCAGACAGGTGGACTCCAGATAAGCCGCCAGGCTGACTACAGAGGCACCCCGGCCCCTCCCCAAGCTCGCCTTCCTCTAAGCATTCCCATCAATCACATCCCCTGCATCACTGTCCCCATGCCCTTTGGGGCACCAATGACTGGGCTGCGAGTGCCTTCTCTCTACAGTGCTCACTGACTGTAGCAACCGAGACAGTTAGAAGGCCAGAGACAAGCCTCCTTCTTGCTGGCTGCAGGCCGGGGTGAGCCCCATGGGCTACTTCTGGGCCCAGGAGGACCAAAGAAGAGGAGGCAGTGGGCAAAAGCCCTTGTCACCACCGAGCTCCTACTTACGGAACAACACTCAGAGAGAAGAGAAAGCGAGGCACAGAGATGGAGCATGCCCAGGGGTTCACAGCTCAGGGCTGGAGCTGAGATTTCTAAAGCTGTGGGAGGCTCTAGGCCTGAGAAGGAAAGTGGAGAGCAGATCCAGCTATCTGGCAAACTGGTCTGGCGTCCAGGCTGGTGCCTCTGGTGTGAGGGAGGGGACGGCGGGGTTAGGCTCAGGGCCCAAGCTCACAAAGTCCTAGTGAACCAGGCCCTATTATTTCCAGCCTCACTGGCTGTGCTAGGAATGAAGCCAGGTAGACAGCTCAGCAGAGGCCCTGACCCGAGGCAGAGGGATGGATTCTTTGACCTCTCGGGATATCCACCAGTCGGGCTGCTTTCCTGGTCGGTCCCCCGTACCTCAAATCCAGAGGGTCTCAACCCACAACCTGAACTAAAATAAGCGAGCAACCCTTCCATGTCTGCCGAAGAGCATGCCTTCACTTTTCACAAAAATAAGCAGTCATTCTTCCAAAAAAGGGAAAAACACAAAGCCAGGCTGTCAATCTTGAGCCCTCAGACAAATGGAATGAAGTTGTGACTTCTCTCAGAGCACAATTCTCCCCCCTCCCCTTCCCCAAAGTCACTTACTGTACATTCAGGCTGTCACAGGCTTTGAGATGCAAATTGCACCAAGCGGAAGGCAGCTTGAAGAACAAAGAACGATTGAGGAAAGATCTGAAAAATGGATTTGGAAAAGACTCTCTGAATTCCCCCTCCACCTCCCAGAGGGGGAGACCGGCCTGCAGAGGGGAGCAGTGATGGAGATTTAGGGCTTTTCCATGGGAGCCAGCAGGGTTGAGGAGCTCAGTGCTGAGGCAGGGAGTGACAGGGAGACAGTGTTCCAGAAATCTGGAATGGCAGCAAAGGCTTTGGGGGAGCAAAAAGTCTGATTTTATTATAATCTTCAGCACTGAGCTGGGCACTCGTTTCTTGTCCTTCTTTTATTATCAGGCCTCAAACGTACTGTGAGTCATGGAGCTAACTGGTCTGCCAACTTCTGGGGTGATTCCAGAGTAAGAGCAGCTGGGCCTGCAATACTGTTCTAAGAGCTTTAAGGGGGGAATGCAGCCCCCTCTTGAGACTGGGAAGCCCCCGCAGGGGACAATGCTGTCACTAGGGCCTGCAGGAGTGGGGCTCCCAGGGCCAGCAAAGAGAATGGGGCACGGGATGGGGAGGTGGGGCACGGGAGCCTCAGCACCTGGCCTCAGGTCAGCCCAGTGCCCCCTTGCCTAGCACCTACTGTGTGCACGGAGGGCCTGTATAAGTCAGACACGTTTCCCACTCTCAGGGCCCTCAGGTCAATCAACGCAGCTAACTGAACTGCAAACTTCATGCTGACAAGCACTTGGTCTTGTTTACCGCTGTATCCCTGGTCTTGGAACTGGGACTGAAGCATGGTAGGAGCTCAATAAACATTTGTTGAATGGATGAGTGGGTGGGTGGATGGGTGGATGGGTGGGTGAGGAGGTGGATGGATGCATGGATGTATGGATGGGTGCGGGGATGGATAGATGGATAGATACACTAACCACTTAGGACATAAGGAAGCATTTAGGAAGTACCCTAAGAGCGACAGTCGCAGACTACCTCTGGGTGGGTATTGGGATGGGGAAAGCTTCATGGAACTGGCCTCATTGGAGTTGGGCGTCAGGGGCTGAGAAGGAGCCTTGTTCTGCATTGTCACCAGCACGCTGGTGAGGACATATTTGAACAAAATGGTGTTAGAGGGAAAGAGAACAGGAGAGAGTGTGTGGCCCAACCCCATCACTTTGTAGAAGGGAAAACTAAGGCACAGGACAGTTAAGCGTCTCACCTGAGGTCGCACAGCAACTAAGTGGCAAGGCGGAGATTCAAGCAAGGTCTGTTTGCTTCTAGAGCCTGATCGCTTGGCCCCCGTCCCGTGCTGCTCTCTTCCTCTTGGGCTCTGCCCTCCTCACTGAGATGCCTTGGGCAGCTCCCATTCTGGCTCAAGCTGGCCTCTCCCAACCACCCTTGCAGGGCTGGGGAGACGGGGAGCAAGTGCCCAGCCCCGGTTAGACCTCCTATCCTCGAACACCGAAGACAGGACCAAAAGCAAGAGAGGGCACACGGATGGGGTTGGAGGAAGAGAACACAGCACCCCAGAGCCAAGTCCAAGGGGGTCGTGTCCCATCACCAAGTCCCCGAGTCCTGGCAGGCATGGGGGGGAGGTGTGGGGGAGGCCACAGGGCTTGCACCAGGGGGTTGAAATGACCCCCACCTGGAGACCAAGCCTAGCATCCCAATCCCAGAATCAAGTTATTTGCACTATATGCAGCTGAATCTGAACACAAATTAACCGGGATTTCCAGAGAACCAGTTTCCAGAGAATGTAAGACTGCCCTGTCGTTCTGAACAGCTGACAGGGGGCAGTTAAGATAGGCACGTTCAAAAGCTTCCTGACACACTGCAGGGCGGGTTCAGTGTGCAAGGCGTCCATGGGCAGGATGCTCCCAGGGAACTCCCCCCTGCCTGGCCCACCCACAGATGACCCTCTTGGGGACCGGGCCTCCGGTAACCCAGGTCCCCAGTGCCCGGTAGCAGGCTGGGTGCTCAGTCCATGCCCGCTGACTGCAGGAAGGACACCTTCTTGTCTGGCTTCCTGCTCCAGGGACACCTCTCTCCATCCCTTCCTGCCGACGGAAACTGCTGCTTCAGGCCTTCAGAGACAAAGCCTGCCACAGAGTCTAGGGAATACCTGCTCTCCTGGCTTCCAGCAGGGACGGACACATGGTGTTGGCAAAGCAGAAGAGCTCACAACGTACTGGTTGAATTTATGTCCAAGGAAGTCCTTGGAGACCTTCAAACAACAGCAGTAACAGTACAAAGCACACCTCTAGACGTGCCTCTGCCTACGCACCCCCCTAAGGTGGGCAGGCCCGCTGCTGGGAGAGCTCTGTGTTTAAACTCTGCAGCTTGGGGCTGTGAAACCTTGAAGGAGTCAATTTACCTTCTCCGAGCCTCTGTTTCCTCATCTCTAAAATGGGGAGAATGACTATCTGTAAAATGGGGAGAGTAACTATAGTTTCATCATGGGACTTGAAATGAGATTCAGGAGCAGCAGGTGGGTTAGACTCTCAACATCTGTCCAGGTGATCCTAGGGTGCGGCCAGGACGGAGCACCACCGGGTTACGGGGACAACCCGGACTCCTGATGTCCAGGCCAGGTTCCATGCCTCTTCTAGCAGATGCTGGGGGCGCTACCACGGAGCTGTCAGCGTGCGAGACCCTCTGCTGCCAGCCTCGGCCTCCCTGCAGCCCGGATCTGGAGGCGGCAGGCAGCCCGGGTGGAGTGCAACAGGGAAGGGGCGGTGCACCTGGGGAGGCCCAAGTGGTTAATCAGGCCGCTGGGCACCATGCCTGGTCTCTGGAATATTCATAAGGCCCCTCCAGCTGTGCCAGGCAATCAGGGTGCTGATTGCTCCCCCATCTGCAGCTTAACATTCCACTCCAGAGAGGAGAGAGCTGGCGGCTGAATGTTAACTAGGAAAAAACAGGCTCTGGCCTTCACAGCGGCAGCCGAACAAGAGCCCCAGGGAAGACAAATGCGCGTCTTCAAGATCTGCCAGCCGGCCGCAACGTATCTGCTCACCAGAGTGGTGAGCAGTGCAGACAGCCGTGGGTTCAGGAAGAAGTAGGCTGGCTTTGGGGCCAGCTCTGGCGCTGACCAGCCTCAGTTTCCCCAACTATAAAATGCGGATGGCTCCACCCACCACCCAAGAGGACGGCGTTTCAGATTTTGTTGGACCCCACTGCTGTCGTTTGCAGTTGTTGGGGATGAGCCTCCTACCTAAGGGACAACTTTTCCATCGCAGATATTGAAATCTCAGGCAAGCCAGCTTTGAAGGAACACGAACAAAGGGACAGCTGGAGCCTCCCTCAGAAGGCTTGGTCTTTGGGGTACTGGTCTGGGGGGGCCTCAGGGAGCGTTATTCTCATGCCGCCCCGAACCTCTCAGAGAAGCAAGAAAGGAATGAGGACACCTGAGAGTAGATGGATAAAGTTCAGGAAAGAACTACAGGGAGGCCTGGGTGGCTCAGTGGTTGAGCATCTGCCTTTGGTTCAGGTCATGATCCCGGGGTCCTGGGATTGAGTCCCCCCTTAGGCTCCCCGCAGGGAGCCTGCTTCTCCCTCTGCCTGTGTCTCTGCCTCTCTCTCTCTGTGTGTCTCTTATGAGTAAATAAATAAAATCTTAAAAGAACTACAAAAGCAGACATGTTCTGTGGCCTTCCAGTTGCTGGAGAGGGAGGGTGGCGGGGGCGGGGAATAGCCTGGAGCCATTTGGTGTAGGGACAAAAGTGTGTCCCCATGAGTCCACAGCTCATAATTAACGCTCAAAACAATGATTAGAATCCACTAAGAAAGGGCCAAACTCCTCTCGGTGTTTGTACTGGAAAACACAGGAAACTGTATTTAGAGAGATTTCTATCAAACAGAGAAGAGAACCTGGTGCTTTTTTAGGTGCTATAACCTTCTTTCTAGAAATTGGCCAATATGGAACAGCTCATCTCTTCTGCTGACAGATAATGAGAGGGTTCTGAATTTGGCTTTCCTGTTAGAGCTGGTAAGCCCTGTCCCCAGGCCAGCCGGGCCATGCCTGTGGGCTCAGCGGGGTCACAGTGGGCAGGACACTGACAGCCTCGGCCCACGCAGCAGGACGGGTGGCAGGCATCTTGGCCTGGTTCCGAAGGAGCCACTTTTTGGGTGTAGAACCTTGGTCCACATGGTCTCAGATACTGGGTCCTGCCTCAACTAAGTGAACCCCCCAGATCAGGGTCGCCTCACTCACCCATCACACTGCCACCCTCATCCTCACTGTGGGTACCTCTGCCTTGTTACCCTTTTCTCCAGCAAGCCCTTAAGCATGTTTAACTCTGGGAGAAAACATTTGCAACCAACATAATGGAGGGCTGGACTGAGCTCTTCTCTACAGCCTCTCAAACCTCAGGGGCTCCTTCTTTATTCCAACAGAGCGCTTTTATTGTTTGTTTGTTTGTTTTTCTTAGACACAAAACACTAAATGTTCGCCTAAAAAAATTTAGAAGCTATAGCTATGGAAAAAGAAGAAAGTGAAAGAACCTTCATGATCCCAGTACTCAGAGATGACCGCTACTAACCTTAGGTGTACACTCACCTAGTCTTTTCTAGATAGGTAGATGGACAGATAGAAATTAGCTTTTTTTCCCCCCTTTTTAAAAGATTTTATTTTATTTATTTATTTTTGAGAGACACACAGAGAGAGGCAGAGACACGGGCAGAGGGAGAAGTGGGCTCCCTGCGGGGGAGCCCGAGGTGGGACTTGATCCCAGGATCCTGGGATCACCATCTGAGCCAAAGGCAAGACGCTCAACCATTGAACCACCCAGGTGCCCCTCTTTTTTTCTTATTAAGAGATTTATTTATTTATTTGAGAGAGAGAGAAAGAGTGAGAGAGCATGTGCACACGCGAGCAGGGGAAGGGCAGGAAAAGAATCTTAAGTGGACTCTAGGCTGAGTGTGGAGCCGGACTCTGGGCACCACCTCATGACCCTGAGATCATGAACTGAGCGGAAACCAAGAGTCCTGATGCTTAACCGACTGAGCCACCCAGGCGACCCAGATACAAGTTTTCTAATGGGATTAATGATATCTTGCTTTTTTGTTTCACTTAACAATACATCATAAAATTTTCTCTCATGAAATACTCTCTTGCATCAGTGGTTCTTAAAGTGTGTTTGGGGGATCCCTAGGGATTCCCAAGATTTTCAGGGATTCTGTTGGGTTGAAGCAATTTTAAAAATAATATGAGGACATTATTTGCCTTTTCACTGCCATTCTCTGAGGAGCGTACAGTGGAGTTTCCAGAAGCTGTGTGCACGGTATTTAGGATAGGCTGAATGCAAAAGTAAACACACAAATCTAATATATACATAGGTAACACACAAACCTTCTATTAAGCTAGACTAACTTAAAGAGATTTACAAAGGGGCAAAACAATGCCTTTCTCATTAATTCTTTGTATTTTGGAAAATAGTTATTTTTCATAAAAATATGTTTCTTGGGAGAACATGAAATGGGTTCATTAAAAAAACCATTTTATTTATTTATTCATGAGAGACACAGAGAGAGAGAGAGGCAGAGACACAAGCAGAGGGAGAAACAGGCTCCATGCAGGAAGCCTGATGTGGGACTCCATCTGGGAACCCCAGGATCATGCCCTGAGCTAAATGGAGACACTTAACTGCTGAGCCACC
This sequence comes from Vulpes vulpes, assembly GCF_048418805.1. NCBI lineage: Eukaryota > Metazoa > Chordata > Mammalia > Carnivora > Canidae > Vulpes > Vulpes vulpes. Next base: position 72,388,018 of record NC_132794.1, on the reverse strand, counting down.
CAGGCGTTCAGAAATGGGTTCATTAATGTTATTTTTAAAAATATTTTATTTATTTTTTATTTATTTGAAAGAGAGAGAGAATCTCAAGTAGGACCTGAGCTGAGTGCGGCACCCAAAGTGGGGCTGGATCCCACGACCCCAAGATCATAACCTAAGGCAAATTCAAGAGTGGGATGACTGACTAAGCCACCTAGGCACCTCTAACCTTAACCTTAGGTGTATACCGCTTAGTCTTTTCTAGATGGGTAGATGGACAGATAGGAATTATCATTTTTTCTTTTTTCTTTTGTTTACTTTTTAAAAAGATTTTATTGTATTTATTTATTTTTGAGAGACACACGGAGAGAGGGAGAAGTGGGCTCCCTTGCAAGGGGGGAGGAATAAAAAAATTCATATTTTAAATGAATTAACAAATAGATATTTTTGAAATTCCTTCATTTTCATTTTGAATATACCAAATATTGATAGATAGGACCCATCTAAGTAGAAGCTCTTTGGTGTCCTCCATACTTTTATTTATTTATTTGTTTTTCCTCCATACTTTTAAAAAGTGTAAAGGGATTCTGAGCTGAGCACTTGGGAACAACTAGTTGTTCTACATCGTCAGTTTTTTTTTTTTTAAAGGTTTTATTTATTTATTCATGAGAGACACACAATGAGAGTCAGAGACATGGGCAGAGGGATAAGCAGGCTACCTGTGGCGAACTTGATGCAGGACTCAATCCTCGGACCCCGGGATCATGACCTGAGCCAAAGGCAGATGCTCAACCACTGAGCCACACAGGCATCCCTACATCATTAGTTTTGATGACTGCTTAGCTTCCCTTCATGTGGATGTCCCTAATTCATTCATTCACAAATTTCCTTATCAATAGACCTGCAGGTTGCTTCTAATTTTCGTTACTATAAAAGTGCTGCATGAACCATCATGTACTTATGTAAAGTGAAAACCTACTGAATTCAGAGAAAACAAGAGAAACCAACTGGTAGAGTGAGCCATCACTACAGTCCTTAGCAATCGAATTAAACACAATGTATCACAAGTCAGGAACAAATAAAGTTGAAAATCTCTGTATGCATTGAATATATATGAATGTGTCCACATACACATTATCTCTATGTAGCCTCACGCTCTGTAAAAGAGTATCTTTTTTCCTGTTGTCCATGAAGTGTTTACAAAATCTGATCATATTCTAGACTAGTGCTACCGACAATATAAAACTCTTTGGTACCATTACAGAAACTGAGAAGAAGAGTTTAGAAACTTTTAAGCCATTTGAGAGAGAAATTTTATCTCTGTAGAAATTTTAAAATTCTAAAAAAAAAAAAGGAGTACTAAGAAAATGTTGCAAACATCTTTTTGGGGGGTATACTCGATAATATTTCTGTTGGATAGATTCTAAGAAGTGGACATGCTAGGCCAGTGGACATGTGCATTTGCATGTTAACAGTTACTGCCAAGTTACCTGTAAATTTGATGTAAATACATCAAACACACCAACAATGTACTTGGGCACCTGCTCTCTCACACCCTGGACAATACCAAAGATAACTACTCTTTTAAATCTTTTTCTATTTTATTTTATTTTATTAAAATATTTTTATTTATTTGAAAGAGAGAGAATGTGTGATCACGAACAGGGGGTCAGGGAGGGAAGGAGCAGAGGGAAAGGGAGAAGCAGGCTCCGCAATGTGGGGCTCAATCCTAGAACCCTGGAATCATGACCTGAGCTGAAGGAAGATGCTTAACTGACAGCCACCCAGGCACCCACCCTCTTTTCTTTTTTTAAAAAAAGATTTTCTATTCTTATTTTAGTAGGCTAAAAGACTTATTTTCATATTCTGTGAACTGCTTATTCATATCCTTTACTGTTTTCTGTTTTTTTTTTTTCTTTTTCTAGAATCCTTATCTATTTTGGACATGGATCTTTTGTCTGTATCGGTTATGGGGTTTGTCTTTAAGTCTCCTTACATGTCTCACTCACTGTGGTATAGAAACTTTGCCTTTTAAAAAATTTGTTTTAACCTATTAATCACTTCCTTTATGGTTCTGGGATTCTTGTTTAGAAAGTCTTTCCTTGTTGCATGATTTTAAAAACACTCTCTTTTTCTGTAATATACTTGCAGCTTTTCTTCTCTCTCTTCTTCTCTCTTCCTTCTCTTTTCTTTTAGTGTTTAGATCTTTAACACGCCCAGAATGAATTGTTCTTTCAGCACAAGGTACTGACTACTGACCTTTGTAAGCCACACAGTGAAGTATCGCAGGGTGCCGGCAGTGGGCTTGAGCCTCTGTAAGGACCACCCCCCCCGCCCCCACGTGGCTAAGGACCTGCTGTGGCTGGAGCTTAGCTGGCCCCCAAGGTAGACAGATATCTGAACCCCTCTGGTTTGAGAGGGGGACAAGCTACATTTCAGAATCCTTCCAAATGTGTTAGAGCTGCTATGGGCATCTGTAGGCCAAGTCCATGAGCAGAGCTAATAGATTTTCCCAGGAAAATACCCAAACATCTTTAACATGCTACGTGGTTCATAAGGAGCTTCCCTGTCTACCATCCCACTCCATGCCGACATCGCACATGGAGACGGAGGAGGATTCAGCATCCTCATTTTACCATTATGGGAAGATAAGGTACAGTGGGGTTAAGGGGTATGCCTGAGATCACATGGCTGGCAGGTAGCAGAGCCAGCTAGAACCCAGACCTCCTGCCACCCAGGTCATGGCTCCTAAGACCTGACTGTGCATCGGGCTCTGTCTTCAGTATCTTGGGAAAGAAGATATGGCCCAAGGCTTTCCCAAATCTCTGTTCTCCCACCGTGGGTAGGAGAGACTGGAAAAATCCATCTTCCACCACCAACTGATGATAGATTTCAAAAACTAAGGCTTCCTTCCGCACGTACCTCCTCCTCCCCTGAGTGGTTTGGTGGAGGGTGGGAGTGGAGATGAGTCAGGCCGGGAAGGGAGAGCTCAGCCATAAACAAGCCAGACTGACAACGAGCACTTTCCCTGAGGCGCGTGACCTCCCACGGGCCTCCAGGGACTCTGCCTGAATGCAGAGCTTCAAAATTTCATGATCTAGGCTTTGCAGATTTAATTTGTTAGAGTCACAAAGGCAGCCACAGAAGGGGGAAAACCTTTAGCTAGGAAGTGGGGATGACAGAGAAGGTAAATTATTTCCAGCCTCTCAGTGGAGAGTTTGCAATTTTTTTTTTAATGAGTGTGTCATTTTTGCAGATGCCCCGTGTGCCTATGGCTGGGTCTTCATCCCTTCCAGCTCCAAACCAAAAGGACATCCAGGGGTGCCTGGGTGGCTCAGTCGGTTAAGCATCTGCGTTTGGCTCAGGTCAGCTCCAGGATCCAGCCCCTCATGGGGCTCCCTGCTCAGCGGGAGTCTGCTTCTCACTCTCCCCTTCCTCCTCCCCCCTGCTCATACGCTCTCTCTCCCTTGTCAGATCGATAAATAAAACCTTTAAAACAAAACAAAAGGACATCCAGGACACAGAATTCAGAGCTGGACCCGGTCCCGGAGATCACCTAGGGATAGGATGTTCCAATCCAGAGTGTTGACGGGAAAACCATGTAGACGAAGGGAAGTGACTTGTCCAAGCGCTTTAGGGAAGCAATCTTTGGGGAAGTTTTGGGAACGCATCTCAGGTCTCCTGGATCCTGGCCTGCATTTGTTCTGGTGAATCTCAGGAAAACCCTGGGGAGGGCATAGCCACCAGACACATGACGAACACAGTAAAAAGGCAAGGGGCACAGAGAGAAATGGGGGCAACAGTCTCAGCAGCGACCAGCCAGGGCTTCTCCTTGCTCGGGACGGCTGCCCGGCCAGAGCGGTGCAAGTCCTACCTGCTCCAGGGGGATGACCAGGAAGGAGCCGCCTCCTGCACTCTCAGTGACGATGGCCAGGAAGCGGGCGTTGACGGCACAGAAGTGGTTATCATGCACATTTTTGGTGATGGGGATACCATCGAAGCAGTGCTCCCGGTTGGCCACCTTCCCGTAGACGTTCCGGAACTTGGAGCTGCGGTATTGTGGGCGCCAGGACATCTGTAAGGGACCAGGAGAGACAAGGGTCAGGCAGGTCACTGCTTCGGGAAGGGCCTTGGCTGGGCACTGGGGGGGAAGAAAGTGGAGAGAGAGGAGGAAGCGCCCAACCTCTGTGCCCAGCCCTGGGCTAGAGGACTTCCTCTCCTAGTAAGTCCTATAAGAGCGTTGACGCGCATGAGGGCACTCATACATTTCCTGCCTTTGGTACACACTCCCATCCACCTTCCAGAAAAGATGTAAGGTCCTTTCACTTCCCAGGGATATGCCATGTGACAGAGCAGACCATCCGCCCAACAACATGTATGGGCTGCCTTCTGGGTATCAAAGACTGAGCTCAATTCAGTATGGAGGTCTGTACGTCCAGAGGCAGCTGGGTGTCTACAAGGACAAAGAACACTGCTGTTGGTGAGGGAGGGGGGACCTGTGCAAAGAGACAAATGACCATCCATTATCCTCCCCTCTTCTGGTTCTCTCTAGAGCTTCTAATCCACAAATGCACCCTCAGAAATCTCATAGTCCCATCTATCATCATCATCATCATCATCATCATCATCATCATCATCATCACTAGGCACAGAGGGTTCAAGTGACTGCTCCAAGGTCACACAGCTAATAAGTAGAGCCCTGAACACAGGTCCCCTGACTGGAAATCTGAGACTCTTTCCTGTGCCGGAAATACCCTTTGGAACAAGGTTTCTCAGTGTGGGGTTGAGGATTAATTACCTGGATCAAAATCATCTGAGCCTCTCACACTGTTGGTGAGAAATACAGATCCCTGGGTCCCAGTCCAGACCTACTGAACCCAGGATTTGGGGGATGGGACCAGAGACTAGCATTTTAATTCAGCTTTTCACCCACCTACAGGAAATGCTCAGTAAGACAGAAACGCACTAAATTTTGAGAGCCCACCCCCCTCTCAACCCGCCATTGATAACACGAGCTCTAACCAATTAACCAACCAACCAACCAACCAACTAACCAGCCAGCCAGCCAACCAGCCAACCAACCAACCAACCAGCCAACAACCAACCAACCAACCAGCCAACAACCAACCAACCAATCAACCAACAACCAACCAACCAGCCAGCCAACCAACCAACCAGCCAACAACCAACCAACCAACCAGCCAACCAACCAACCAACCAACCAACCAGCCAGCCAACCAGCCAGCCAGCTGGCCCCTGCTGCATGCGTGTCCTGTGCCCTGCAGCTGAGAACGCAGATATGCACGAGTGGGTGGCCGGAGCAGGTGGGCAGCACACAATGGAGTCCAGCTTCCCTACAGGATGGTGCCCCCTAGGGGGAAGCCCTACAAATGGTCATCCTCACAGATGGAACCCAAATCCGTGTTCTCCTGGTAGACATACCTCCAAGTACGGCAGGCCCCACGCAGGTACCAGGGCCTGGCATACAGCTAGAGCTCGATAGCCCTCTGTAAATGAGTATGCTCTTGGCCCAACTCTGCCGTTATCAATGCCTTCCTGCTCCTGCCAAATCTCCTGTTGTCTCCTGCCCCATCTCGGGACAGAAAGAGGCAAGGGTTATTTCCCTACAGGAAATTTCCACGGGAAGGAAAGACAAAAGGCAGCACAGAATCAGGACATTAACTCTGGGGATTTGAAAACAAAACTTTGCATTGGATTGAAATAAAGCTGGGAGCTCAGCTGCAAAGTTCTCCTCATTGAAGGAAGGAGTTCAGATCCAGTAAGGAGGTGCTCAGGGAGGGTTTCTCACCTGCAGGCAAATCCTCTTCCCACCTGCCCCCCAGGGGGACCCCCACCCGCACCTTCTCCACTCTCAGGGTGTCAACTCTGCATCAGGATTACACCAGCGATGCCCAGGGTGGGGCCCCAGGTGGTCACGGATGATCCCCTTACACGGTACAGAGATGAAGTGTTTAATTTGAGTCGCTACGTGTTTATTTTAATTTGCATTAGAAATAATATAACTTGCATGCTAAATCCACAATTTCACAGATACTACTGCTAATAAGGCTAAGTTAAAAAATAATGAATCAATTAAAAAAAATACAGTATGAAAAATATAGCATAGACATGGCAAAAATTCAGTCTGATATGGGAATGCTAGAAATTGTTCTGTCCCTTCCAGGTAGAACATTCTAGATTCCACAGCTCCCATGAAAGAGAAGGAAAGAAATTCCATCTCCTGTTCCTTGTTGCTGCATTCCCGGGCTGGAACACCTTCACGCCTCCTCCCTACCCAGGCCAGCCTGAGCCTTTGAGGGCCGGACTCAACGTGGGACTCCATAGCCCCAGACTCCTCGGAGCCCCTGGACAGCCAGCACCTCTCCCTCAGCGACTAGTCTCCACTGTGTCACCGGCTCTCTCTTCCCAGGAAGTTAGTCTCAGCTCCGTGATGGCAAGTGGTGACCCCAGGGCCTTTGAGCCTCACTGAAGACTGGTCTCTGTTCTTCCTGGGCAGCCCACATGTGTCCTGGATGCCCTGGGGACACCTGCTGGGCACCTAGCCCCTAACAGGCTCAGCCCCTCCCCTAAGAGACCTCTGGTGGAGAGACAGCTGGACACAGAACACAAGGCTCAGGGAGCCACTTTCTAGCCCACAGCTGGCAAGCAGGAAGACAAATTCTCTTCCCATTCCAAGCACAGCCCACGGCCTGGCACCTGGGGTGGGCTGAGCCCGGCCTGTTGATAAGGCCCCAGCACTACATTTTTGCCCAGTGCAGACTTCACCGGAGGATTTCATGAGTGGCTGTGCAGGGAAGGGGGACAAGAACAAGACTGGGAGCCACATAGCTCCAGAGGTGGTGCCACCTTTGGGGCTGCCTCGCTGCGTGACTTGGGCAAACCACTTAACCTCTCTGTGCTACCTCTGCTCTTATGTAAGGGAGGCTAATAAGCCTCACTACCTCCAGGGGTGCAGAGGAATCAATGCCAGGATGTGCACAGCACAGGTGCGGCACCCCCTGATGCTCACTTACCAGAGCAGAACACGAGGCAGGGGAAGAAGGGCTCTGTGCGGCCCCCCAACCTCCACCCCAGGTCCTCGGGGTCCCCAGCCTGTGTCTGGCATGGCCAGGGGGATCCACATGGGCCTCCTGAGAAATGCCTAGTTCCACAGCTCTGGTGACATACAGGTCAGCTGACCAGACAGGCTCTCCGGAACCCTCCCTGGGTGGAGCCCACAGGTGCTGGCTATACCTGGGATTATTTTCCCATCTGACTTCACCTCTTCCTCCTCCGTCTCTCCTCCACTCTTTCCCCCACAGTCCCCCTCCTCCTTTCTGCTCTGCCCCACTCTCTGCCTTTCCTTCCCTCCCCCCATTTCCCCACTGCCCCCTCTCCTCAGGGTGCATGTGGACAAAGAGGCATTTGTGGTCAAGGCTCCTAGTGGGCGCACCTGTATTCTTCTTGAACATATCCCATGGGTGCCTCTCCCAGCCCAGCTAGCATTTCTGAACTGGATGTGCATCCTGGGGCGCCCGAGCCCAGCTCTCAGGCATGGGGCCTACACTCAGCAGGCCTGTTCTTCCAATGAGCCTGCCTCCTCGGTTTGGGCCCCAGCAGACCCTAGAATGATGTAAGCCTGCTTCCTGGGGAAAGTGGAGAGCGTCTTTCCAAGGGCTTTCGAAGCCCCAGGTTGGTCTTCCCCACTGGCCAGTAGGCTGGGGCTGGATCGCTCAGCTAGGCCTTTGGAAGCACCCTTGGCAATCGTGGTCCTCATCACTGGGCCTGCAGCCTCACCCCATCTCTAGCCACAGCAAGTGCACGGCAGAGTGCTGGACCGGGAGCCTGTGGTCCTGGGTTTCCACTCCCCATTCCGACTCCTGCTAACCTTGGAAAAGACACTCTGCCTCTCTGAGCATCAGGCGCTCCATTTCTAAAATAAGATCCCTAATTTCTGATTTTATGTGGTTGTTTTTAGGATCAAGATGAGATAACGTGGGTGCAAGTCCCATTCAAGATACCACTGCTGCTCCCGTGGGTCCAGGCTATTGAGAGGTGTCCAGGAAAGTACCCACACAGATCCTGCTTTCAAGTGTGGAGGAGATGAAACCTGTACCTGACAAGTTCATAGTAATCGGACAGTCGCTCAGTGGCAAACAGACTGTGGAATGGAAGTGCTATGGGAAGGGGAGGTCAGGGAAGAGGGGGATCAGGGCGGGCCTCATGGGGTGGGGACCATCCACCTGTGCCAGGCGCAGAGAGAGCACGGGGCTGTGCACGATCCCAGTGGGTGAACTACAGCTCTCCTCGTACAGGGTGGGAGACAGACCCAGCCCAATGGGTTAGTGAGCACAGGGTTAGGGTTAGCACATGGGTTAGCGAGCACAGGGGCGACTTGAACCAGCTCTTTCTGACTCTACAGTCCAGATCACGTTTTCTCAAACCTTTTATTTTTTAAAAAGATTTTATTTATTTTTTAAAATAAATAAATTTATTTATTATTATTATTTTTTAAAAAGATTTATTCATGGGAGACAGAGAGAGAGGCAGAGACATAGGCAGAGGGAGAAGCAGGCTCCCTGCAGGGACCCTGATACAGGACTCGATCCCAGGACCCCGGGATCACGACCTGAGCCGAAAGTAGATGCTCAACCACTGAGCCACCCAGGTGTCCCTCAAAGCTTTTATTATGAAAGATTTCAATACATGTCGTTGGGAGAATGGTTCAATAACCACCCATCACTTAGTTAATTATCATGAACATTTTGCCATGTTTCTTTTTCTCTCTGTGCGTGCGCGTGCGTGCTTGCACGTGTCTGTCTTTTTTTTTTTTTCTTTTGTGGAATCAGTTGAAAGGAGATTGCAAACATGACTCTTGTCCCCTTGTTATGTCTGCATGCATTTCCTACAAATGAGGGCAATTTCCTACATGAGCACATTACCATTATCCCGTCTAAGAAAATTAACAACTCCACAATACCCTCCAAGACCCAGCCCCTACTCAAAATGCTCCAAAATGCCTTTTACAACGATTCCATATTGTGAGCAACCAGGCTAGGGAGCCACATTGCTCCCATGTGTGTCACTTAGTGGTGATCTCTCTTTTGCCTCCTTTTCATCTAAAGCATTCCCATCATCTTTTTTTTGTTTTCTTTCTTTCCTCTTTTTTTTTTTTTTTTTTTTAGTGGTATTGACTTTTTGAAGACACTAAGTCGGCTGTGTTATAAAACATTCCAGCGATCTGTCTCATGTTGCTTTGTGACAGCTTCAAAGTCATTCCTGGATTCCCTGTAAACTTGCGGAATCAGGTATAAAGCTTTGATTCGATTCAGGTTAAAGACAGCCCTGTTCTTCATCGCTTGGCTCTGGTGGGACAAGGATGGAGAGAAGGCAGAGGGAATGAGGGACGGGGACCTGGTCCGACTGGTGGCAGTGAGGGACTGGCTGGGTGTGCTGAGGGTTCGTTCTGGAGGGCAGCGGACAGGAGGCTGGAAGGCCTGGGAGGCCAGATGGGGCACCGAAACACTCTGCGGACCAAGGCAGGGTGACCGCAGGCCCCAGAGGGCTGACCTTCCACCCGCAGTCCTGAGGGCATGACTTCACTCTAAGGTCAGCTGCCTGCATGAAAACACTCCTCCCTCTTCTGCCAGAGGCTGGGATGGAGGAGCTGCCCAGACCTCAAAGGGAAGTCAGTGTGACAGCCAAGAGATGACCTAGAATCTGGCCCTTTGCCTTTTACCCCTTGCCCCCGAGCATAGCCTCGATCCTTGGATTCCCCCAGCTAATTCTAATGAGGGCAGGACACACATGCTATCTCTGAGCCTTTCAGGAGCAGTCCGCACAGATTGAGGCACATTGAGCTCTCGGAAAGGGAGGACTTTCTTAATCGTTAATGCTGCCTGAGGTGGGAAAGGAAGCTGCCTTGAGAGGTAATGAGCTTCCCATCCCTGGAGGGGTTCAAGGCTCTGGTGGGTGGCCTCTGATCAGGATGGTGTGGGATAATGGATGGGACTAGCTGGTCTTCCGGCCCCCAGATGAGATCACAGAGCTCCTCCATGAAAGGCATTGTGTTGTAATAGAAAGGGGTGCTGGGGTCAGAGTGCCCAGCAGGGGTCCTAGTCCTGTCACCATGGCCAGGACACTCCTTTTTCTGTAAAACGGGGAGTGCGATGCCATGCCGGCTGGGCTGCTGTGACCCTGAAGTCACCTGCTCTCGTGGCACCTGCATCTCCCCTAGGGAATCCGAGAGCTGATGAGTGCAACTTATTCTAAGCTTTAGGTTGTGTTTCCCCGCTCCTGTTCCTAGCTTATGAGTTACCTGACCATCCGGCCCCTTCGGCCCCCACACCACTGAACCCACGCCAGGCCTGGTCCTTACCCTCCCCCACTTGTGCATCTGGGTCCGCACCCTTCCTTGTAGTCATGTGTCCTCATGTCCTCTGGGCTCCTTGTCACTGGGAGCCCAAGGCCTTTGAATTCAGCACAGCTCTCAGGCTAGGGCTCAGTGCATCCCTGCTGCGGACAGTGTCAGCAAGGGGACCAGTGCCCGCAGAACCGCCCCAAGAAGCCCACCCATGTCATAGCCATGACCCACTCTGGATACCACCTTGTTCCCCTCCCTCCACCCCAGCAGACCAATGCACAGAGCTGGGCAGATACTGTAACCTCACTGAAAAGACATAGTATTTGTGTGACTAATCTGAGGCTCAGAGGTGTTAAGAGATTAGCCCCAAGTCACAAGCCACGAACATGGCCGAGCCAAGACCAGCCAAGAACTTTTGACTCTGAGTCTACTGTTCTTTCCAGTAGAACACACATCTTCTCTTCCTTTGGCCTCTCCCTAAACTTCTATCCCTTCACACTTGCTCCATCTAACACAGGGCACTATACAAAACTGCAAAGGACCTATACAGTAGGCAGAGTTAGGGAGTTAGAATCCAAAGGTTACCATCCTGTTATTTGTTAACTGTGTGACTTTAGACTAGTTACTCAACCTCCCGGAGCATTAGTTTATCTATCCATAAAATGCAAAGAATGTCACCCAGCTCACTGGATGCAATGAAGCGACCAAGTACAAAGTACCTGCCTGGCAAGGTGTCTGGCACAGGGTGGGTGCTTGCCAAACGCTAGTTCCACTCTCTCTTCTTCTCTTGTAAAGGAGAGGCTCTAACCTCAATTAAGTGTTTGCTTGGGCAGGCTAGGATCTGCCAGGAGGAGGTGGCGGCAGGGGGCGGCGGGGGGGCGGGGGGTGTGTGTGCTGGGCTGGGCTGAGGGTCAGGAGGAGGGAGGGTGAGGCTCTGGCCTCCAGATGTGCACAGCTGCTGGGCCTGCTCCCTGGCGGCCTCTCCCTGGGCCCCGCGCCATCCTGGTCTCCCTCCGAGAGGGGGAGGGCCCGGAAGGAAGAAACATTCATTTCGCAGCTGAATGGCCCTTATAGCCTCTTAAGAAATGGAGGCAGCCTTTATTCTCCTCTGAGATAATCACTATGTACACTCCACATGGAAGCAAATTGTATCCTGTCCTCCGATCCTAAAAATGATTTATTGTGGCCAGCGGGTGCATTTTCTAGATGATGATGACTAAAATTCAGTCCTTTAACTGGAACACAAAAATGTATGAGGGCAGTTTTTTTGTTTTTTTGCCTTGTCTCTGACTCAGGTGAGGGGGGAGCTCGTGGCTACGTCCTCGGGGGAGAGCTGTGAGCCAGGAGGCCCCCGGGACCCACGCTGGTGGCGGCTGGACAGCCAACCAGGATCCGTGGGAGAGCCCCTTTCTGTCCACAGGCTGACCTTTTCCGTCTTGTTGGAATCGCTGGCTCTGTGACGTGGGTCAAGCCACCTTCCTTTTTCGGGCTCTGGGTCCTCCTTGGTGCAAACATGGGCATCAACCGCACCTCGGTCCTGAATCTCTGAGGACGGGACCTGAAAACACAGGGGAGACGTGCTCTGCGAATGGCGTGCCACTGACCTATTATCAGTATCCTCATCTCGTTTGACCACAACATTCGGGGTCTCTGAGGGACTGCCGGTCACCTGGTCCTCCTCCTTCTCTGAACCAGCTCTGCTTTCCCGAACCCAGGGGGCTGGAACATGGGAGGGACACAGCGCATGCCCTCAAACGGGAGGGAGCAGAAGTGACTGTTGCTTGGCATCCTGAGAGGCGCACTAGGCCTGGCGGTGATACTGACCGACCCCACCCTCTGTTTCTTTCTCTGTGAAATGAAGGGCAATGGTCTCTTCCCTTTAGTGGGAGTCCCCTTTCTCACACAGAGCACTATTCAGACCTCCAAAGTATCAACAGGCCAAGCTGGAGATGCTTGTATTCAAGTCGAGAAGGCAGCTGGGAGCACATTTGTGCAATGGTCTGCGACAACCTTGTGGAACCCAGTTTGAGAACCTCTGATACGAGGAAGATGCCAGAAACCTGCATTCCAGGTGGTTCAACCTCTCAACTACTACAGGCCATCAAGCAATCCCTCCTTCTGCCACAAGACGTGTGTACGCCAAACGGCCCACTGCCCAGCTCTGCCATTTTGTGGTCTAGCCCAAAACACCGGGTTCTCATTGGCTTTCAGGATCCCTGAGAAGATTCTGTGGCCATGCAAGCAATCACCAGCATGGGCAAGCTGGGCCGTACGTGTTGTCTCTGACATGCTCTCTGACTGCTGCATCCGCTGGGTCCGGCTCTCCAGGGAGTTCCACAGGGCTTGCCCCTGAATCCTCTGCTCCCCGTGGCACACCCAATGTCAGCAGAGGCAGAGGCTGGGGGAGGCTGACTCACTGACCCTGTTCCCCCCTGAGGCTGGGGTTCACAGCTCAGCAGCATGGCAGTGCTCAGCAGGGAGGGCTCTGCTGCCAGGTGACCTACATTCGCACCTCGGCTCCGCCCCAGCCAGGCCAACCTGGGATGAGGCCCCGAACCCATTGGAGACTCAGCTCCCTTTGACTGTGACATGACCTGCTCATGAGGATGCTGTTCCCCCTTCTTGTAGAGCTTTTCTTACTTCCTGTAGGTCTTTCCTCAGCGGTGACCTCTCCATGAGACCTTCCTCAGGTGCGTGTCATTATCAACCACATGACGTATTTTTACGTATCCCGTTGTGCTCTTCTCTTCTAGAATGTCAGCTCCAGGAGGGCAGGGATTTCAGTCTCTCCTATTTACTGCGGTATCAGCAATGCCTAAAACAGTGCTTGGTATATGGTGAAGATTCAACGTACCTGCCAGTGGGTCTAGGGCAAGGGTGTGCTGGTAACTGGTTATCAGCCGGGGGGGGGGGGTGCCCCAGTTTGCAGCATTTACCAGTTTCCCTGCTGCAAATACTCCCACCATGACTGTGGCATCACTGAATGTATAGCTGGTGCAGAATCAAGCCACAGTGGAAATAAGATGACAGAAAAAGAGCTAAGAGGCCACAGGCAGACAGAGCAATGGATGGTGCGAGGCTACGCACACTGGGATATTTGCCTCTTCCCTTGGGACCGTATCTCTCAGACCCCTGGTCTGGTGATTCCCTAACCTGACTACACATTGGAACCCTCCAAGGAGCATGTCATGAGGGCACACATTTGTGGACACAAGCTTTTGCGAATATCTGCTCGAGCCCCTCCCTGCACCTAGGAGAAGGCCAAAGCTGCACTGATCCCCATGGCAGCTACTAACTACACGTGACTAATCAATTAACATGAAATCAAATTAAGAGTTCAGTTCCTTAGTTAGACCAAGCGCATTTTAGGTGCTCACTAGCCATGTGTGGCTAGTGGCTGCCATACTGCAGAGTACAGATTACAAAGCATTCTCATCACTGCCAAAAATTCGATTAGACAGCGCCAGTAGGATATCGACTAGCTCCCAAAAGTCACATCCTGGGAGAGACTAATCCAACTGAACCTCCACACCCGGTCGTTCCCGGCCAGGATGCAGGGGCACCGAGGAAGGCCATGATCTGGAGTCACCCCAGTGACTTTCTCTCCACCCCCAGCAAACGTGCAATGCCTGGGTTCCAGGCCAGCGCTCCCACCAACTCCCAAAGCCTCTTGTGTGCAAGCCTTTCTCCGCCATGAAATGGGATCCCTCCCAGCCCTGTCCTGTCTCTTTTATGTTATCAGAGCAGATCAAAGTGGGAGTGAGCATGGTTGGGATGCCACCTTCTCAACAGCCTGCAGATGGGAGGATCCAGCTCCCAGCTCCCAGGATGCTGTCTGCTGCCCATCACCCAACGCACGTCCAGCCAGACATGAAGTCTATTCCAGGAACAAGCTTCTGCCCCGAATCCCTGCAGTCTTTCCTGTTCTGCTGAGCAGGACTGGACATGTGAGGAGAAGGCTGCTGGCTGCGCTGCTTCAAGCTCTTCAGGAGCACTCCCCCCTCCCTCAAGATGGTTCCTGGGCTGGGAAGTCTTTTCTGAAGCCCCCAGGCTCTGTCCTGTCCTCTCCTTTGCCTGGCTCAGCACACTAATAACAGAAGCCAATGTTTAAGTGCTTGCTATGAGCCAAGCATTTAATGTCCATTATATCCCGTAATCCTTATAACGATCCTAGGAGAAGATACAAGAATCCCCACTGGCAGGTGCTCCTAGGTTGGCTAAGGTCACGTGAGTGGAGGAGCTGGATCTGAACTCAGGTCTGACACCAGGAGCTCTACATTACATCTTTGCTCCCCAATCACACTGGATGTTACTGAGGGTGGGGACTGAGTCTCACTCTTCCTCGTTTTTCCGGGGCTTACCATTAGACTTAAGACAGTATCGATAAGTGTTTTGTAAATGCACAAATGAGTGAGGGGATGAGGACAGGAATAAGGAAGAGTGACCTTGTCACTTCCCCTCAAAGCCTCCCAGAACCCCATTGGCCCTCCAGGATCACAAACCTTGCCCATCCCCTCATGGAGATCTGCAGGATCCAATCCCAACTTGTAAGGTTCGACCTGGGCAGAAAGCTGGGAGAAGCACCCTTGGGTCCACTAAAATCCAGTCTGTTTCATAGACTAAGGCCCAGAAAGGGAGAGGGATTTGTCCAAGATCACACAGCAAGGTGATGTGATGGCCGATCCACACCGCAAGACTCCCACTGATGAGGGGTGAGGAGGGGTGAAAAGATGGGGGTGTACAAAATGGGGCTGCTCATTTCCTCTAGAGGCAGACCCACTGGGAGGGTATGGGGTGGGCAGGCCCCGCCCAGAGGAGCACCCACTCACCACTGGGGTTCCGAGTTCTATATTCCTCTGCCCAGTGAGGGAGGAGCAGTGGAGCTCAAAGCACAGGCCCAGCAGATGGTTTCTATTTGCAGCCACTGAGCCTGGTCTGTGCCAGACTTCTGACCTATTTTGAGGAACCGAGGGCCCCACTGGCTCGGGGATGGCCTCCCACTCACACCCCTTAACCCACAGTTTGGCAAGGGATCAGATGGGTGGTTCAGGGCCAGTGGAGAGGTGGAGTGGAGGAGGAAAACCTTTGAAAAGGAGGCTGGGGTGGATGTCTGCAAGCCTGAGCTCCAGAGAAGGGATCCTCAGAGGATGAGCCCCAGGCCACCTGTCTCAGATTCACCGGGGTTATCTGCAGAAATTCATCTTGCAGGACTCTGCTGCACGCCTGTAGGGTCACACTCTCTGGGAGTGGACCAGGAAATCTGCATTTGAAGCAAGCATCCCCGGGCATTCCTGCTATTCAGTGTACTATGGGTGGTCCTCTGGGAGCTGATCAGAAATGCGGATTCCTGGGCCCCACTCAGGGCTGAAGCAGAACCCAGTTCTGCAAGATCCCGGTTGATCTGCAGATATGTTGAAATCGAGAACCAGTGCTCTAGATCTGTGCTTCCCAAACTCGAGTGAGGGCTGGCTAAAGCACAGACGGATGGGCCCCACCTCCAGTGTCTGATTCAAGAAATCCCTGAGCTGTGGTGCAAGGAGCGCTGTGCCCTCTGAGGCCCTAGTTCTGTGACCTTTCATAAATCTCTTTGCTTTTCCGAGTCTCAGCGTCTCCATCTGTGAAATGGATAGAATTCATACCTTTTCCCTAGGACAGTCGTGAGATCCCCGTGAAATAGTGACGTGTGTGGAGAGCTGTGTGAACTGTCATACAAAAGTTATTCTATAAATCCACTTGTTCCTTAAAAATTACTTGAGGTCATGTCATTGGTCCTTGACAGTCATCCTTCTGTAATGCGAGTCAATCCAAGAGCTGGCCTAACGTGTTCCTCGAGGGCTTTACTCCGAAAGGCCCAGCATGCAGTAAGTGCTTAATAAAGGCTCGCAGAAATCCACGCAAGACTTCTGGTTCTCAGCCCGATTTTCTTTTTCCCTGTAGTCTCTACTTCTCACACCTGCCTCCAAGGTCCTCTGGTCTCTTGCTAGGCGAGGCGAAGCAACTTTTTTTAAAGGTTGCTTGATAGTTGAGGCTAAAGGCCAGGCTGGGGAGACACCTCAGGCTCTTCACCTCTGAAACGCCCTGTCTGATACTTAGGATGATTTGTGATCCCAAGTGCAGCGAGCCCGGTCCAGTCCCTGGCACACAGTGGGCACACCCTCATTGCAGGGGTCCTTCCCCATGGCTGGTGGGATCTGCTCACCCAGGCGTCCCCGAGCCAGTGCACTTTAAGGCTCCTATGTGTGTGGTCAGACCTAGCACGGCAGATGCTGCTCCGGTCAAGGAAACGTCCTAAAACAATGTGCCATGTGCTTTCTGGAAGGGAGTCCCATGAGCTTTCCTTGTGTCCTGCTGAGGAGCTCTTCTATTTGTTGGTCCTGTGGCCAGGGGGCCTATGACCACCTCCCAGAACAAGACTTTGGCTCCCTGCCACCTGGCAGTGCAAAGATGGGCTGATAAAGTGTTGTGGGGGAGGGGGACCTGGTCACTTGGCTTGGGTGTCCCCCTTCCTGAGACTGCAATCAGCGGAGGCCATGGAAGAGCGGGATGGTCTGTATGCTACGTACTAGTGTCTCAGAGAGCAGAGGAAGCCGACCCATCTCTCAGTGCCCCAAGTGAGAAAGGGAAAGCTGAAGACCTTTCTTAAAGAAAGATTTTATTTATTTATTTGAGTGGGAAAGAGTGAGAATGTGAGCATGAGCAAGGGGAAGGGGCAGAGGGAGAGGGAGAAGCGGGCTTCCTGAAGCTCAGTCCTAGGATTGAGGCTGAGACTATGGCTTGAGCCAAAGTCAGGTGCTTAACTGACGGAGCCACCCAGATGCCCTGAAAGCTGAAGACTTTTTTGTCACTGTTAACCATCTTGGGCATAGACATCAGCTTGCCCACAGAGAAGCGGACACCAGGTCTCATGCACACAGCTTATTTGGAGATAAACTCTTTGTATTGTTCACTCTCCGCTATCCCCCTGGTGATGTGTGTGCGAGCATGTGCATACACGTGTGTGTGTAGGAGTCACCATTTCCTCCAAGACACTGGAAAAACTTCATCAGCTAAAGGTCTAGAAACTAGAGTGGAAACTTTTTGATTAAACTTAACGTCACCGAGAAAATAAAAAGGGTTTTGTTTCAAAAACCATCTGACTGATGACTGTCTCATGATGTTCTCTACCTTTCACTCACTGCCTCATATTAAAAAAAAAAAGATCTACTAATTATTTTAAGCACCGGCAAGGAAAGGGGAATCTTCCTGGATCTTTGGCCGACGATTCCTCTATGACAGCCATTGCTGCCCAAACTCACGAGCGACACAGCCTCATCAAGGTGGCCACGTGGGGTCCCACAGGGACCTCCAGCTCAGCTCCAGAGCTCTGCACAGTAGGGAAGACCCACACTCAATGGCAATTGGCTCAACTACTCAGCTCCTTCCTTGGAGGGTTTAAATGTGAGCTACTGGGAGCCAGCAGTTGGGGGCAGAGGCAGAAGCCATAAGCTCAGAGAAGGGTATGGAGAAGAGGGCAGAACGGAGCATAAAAAGGATCATTTTTACTTTTTAGATACGTAAGTGTGCTTCACTCCTCTGCATTTGCTAATTGTGACCTTCCCCTCTCCCTCTTATTGGCATCTATTTATCCAGAGAGGCTTAGGTTAAAGCAAGAATAATAATAAAAAAAAGCAGGTTCTGACATCCAGAATAGGATTTTGCAGCTACACAACAGTCTTAAGAGGCAGACTTAAGAGGCTTTTCTGGATCCCATCTCCTTGTTAGCAAGTGAAGAGTCTCCCTTGGCTGACTCCTCACAGATGGAGATGGAAAATGTGCAGGGAAACCAGAGGGGAAGTTCACGTTCAAGTATGTGTCCTGAAGCTCATACTTTGAGCCAAGGTCTCAGGAGCAATGTGCTTGGTGGTAGGTGGAGGGGTTTCCCTCCAATTTCTTGGTTAGGATTCTGGAAGGAGGGGCAGCTGGGTGGCTTAGTCGGTTGAGCGTCCAACTCTTGATCTCAGCTCAGGTCTTAATCACATGGTCATGACTTCCAGCCCTGTGTTAGGCTCCACACTAGGCATGGAGCCTACTTAAAAAGAAAAAGGGTTCTGGAAGAAGACCCCTATTCCAACAAGCTGTGGCCTCACAGGATTATGATGGTGAAGGGGAATGGCCAAACAGTGGTTGGGTGTGCAAACCTGAGCTCCCTGAGCTCCCTTCAGCTCTTGGCTGGCGGAGAGGATCCAGGAGTCGGTCCCGGCACACCGCTGAGGGAGGACATGGGAGGTCTAAGAGCCACAGGCCACCAAGAAGTTGCCACCATGAGGGACAAGCCAACTATATCAGAGGCTGGCGACAAGATGGATATGAGACAAAAAAGCTCAGCTGGGAATGGACCCTGCCATTAGGGCCAAGAAAAAAATGGACCCTGAGTGTCAGCTGCACAGTTCAGTAGAAGGTCCCCAAAGAATGCTCCAGGACAGGTCAGACCAGCCACACCTCGGTGGACATCAGCCAGGACATGTGTAAGGACCAGCACAGAGCCAGACGCCCTCCTTCCTCTGACACTTGAGGTCACATAAGCTTCGGCCACGGGTATCCACAGATGTTATTTTGAAAAAAGAGCCAGAGGGGGAGGAGCTCTGAAAGATGAGCCCTTTGGAATCCTTCAAACAGAAGCCAAATTACCCCCAAAGAGGCTGAGCCTTTACATCACCAGACTATTTGAATGACTGAGTCAGACTGACCCCACTGAACTGGGATGCGTGTTTTATCACCGTGACTCTGTGAGGTGGGGCTTCTGAATGACATCAGATCAGCTTTGGAGAAAAATAAAGCATCTGTCTCTTCTCTGCACATGCAAGTTGTCAGGGCCGCCATGGAAGGCCATGAAGGCTGTGCACTGCACACTTGGCCGTGTGACTAGCGCCCCCTGGGGTCACAGAGCGCCGGCTGGCGTCGGGGAAAGTGCTGCTGGTCCCTTCACAGTGAAGAGGAGGCTGCAGAGGCGGGGGGCAGAGTAAGAGAGCTCTCCTCACTAACCACAGGCCAGGCTTGAGCAGACAAGATAACCCAAGCGATCCCGTGCACTTGCAGATCGGAAACATCATTCCAGGCCTCCGAAGCCTGGTCATGGGGCGGCCCCTGGGAGACTGAGGCCTGCCTGCTGGTCACTCTCTTGCCTCCTACTACCGACAGCAACACAGTCTATTTCTAGCAATCAACAGAGAACCCACTCCGGCAACGAGAAGGGCCAACAGTCATCTTTGGCAGCTTAAGAGAAGGGGCTCTCCTCATGAAGGCGCGTCAGGACTTTCTCCACTGTGGGGTGCTGGCTTCAAGACGTTAATGAATTGGCCCCAGTGGGTCCCTGACCACCCAATCCCTGGGACTCAGCCTCCCTGAGCACCGGGAGCATTGCCTTGCTGCAGTCCCTATTTGGCTACCGGTCTTCTTCCCTCTAGGCCTCTTTTTTGATAAAACAGAAACATGCCTACAGCCTGAGTCATTCTTGGTTGATCTTTTTTGCTACTTGCAGCCCCAAGCATCCCAGCGGATAGAAGAAAGGGAAGGGGGTAACAGATGTCTGAGTCTTTGGGCACAGCCTAAGTCCTGTCTCCATGAGGTCTCTATGTCTCAGAGGCTCTGCTCCCATGGTCAAGAAACCCAGAGATTGAGGGGGCCTGGACATCACCCAGCCCAGGCCTCCGCTACAGGGCGAAGAGAACTAAGAGCCCCTCCATTCCCCTTCCAGGTTTTCTCTCCTCTCCCAGCAGAGTTCCTTGGGGTAGGCTGAGGCAGCTGCCTCTTCTTCCTGTGTGTTTGCTGGAAAAGTCACATGGATGGTGGTGGTGGTGAGGGGGATGGTAACAGCGATGATTGTGGTGGGGGGCGGGGAACAAGAGACTGATTCATGCTGCCTATTGCTATATAGCCAAACCCGCATGGCACGTCCAAAGTCCAGCAAGCTGTGAAGTCTTGAAAGGAGATCCCCTTCACCCCCCTTTTTTTTAAAATTCCACTGAAAGTTGTCATTGCTGCACAAATCATGAGGAAGAGGGGTGGAGGGGAAATGAGGTCATGTGTATAAAACATCTGGCACGGCCCTGGTGGGCGATGAGCAAACAAACACCAGCACCCTTCTGTCTCCCTTCTAACATTATGGCAAAGCAGGTGACAAAACATGGTCACCAGGCAGCTCCAAAAGGGTGGCAGTGCCTCTGGTAGATACCCTCCCACTGTCCGTTGGGATTTGTTCATTTTGAAGTACTCTTTTTCCTTTCTCTCATGGTAGTGACACACATGACACACACACACACACACACACACACACACACACACACACACACACTCGGCTCAAGAGAGCCTAACCTTCCTGACTCCGCAGTGAGTTGGGGTGAGCGTCACAGGGTTAGCATCTTCTTCAGTTGCACCCAAACCTTCCCGATCTGTTCCCACAGGGGCTGCTCTGGTCACTGACACTTCTGCTGGTCCCCATCCCCTTCATGAGCACGTCAGGAAGCCCTAGAAGTTGCTCGATGCTCAGCCTTCCATCAACATGGTCCCGGGCTCATCTCTGCAGATAAAATCTCTCTACTCACCCCTCCCATGGAGTCAAGACCATCCCAGTCCGTAGGACACTTTTGCAAAAATAGAAAACGATGCTCCTTCCTCTAGGCAGCTGCGGACCTAGATCAGAGCCCACAGCTTGGTGAGTGAAACATGAACTGGACCAGCTCCTCTGCCAGGTGCCCTTGTGCAAGGCACAACGTGCACAACTGTACATGGTGGCCATGCATGGAGCCTTTCCAATTACCTTCCTGTGTTTCTGACCTAAATGCTATTCTCAGACATTGACTACTCCAGAACTTCCGATGTGGGCCAGACCACCTCAGGAGGCAACAACTTCACAAAATGTCCAGACCTACTTAGTTAGTATTCCCCAGCACAATCCCACAGCTCACCCAGCACCTCCTGGTAGGTCTCACTCGCTGGGCTCTTACCTGCGAAGGCTAGTTAATGTCATAGCACCTCTGTGGCCCCCGATTACAATCCATGCCTCCCTGCCCCGATGGGAGGGGGACCACACAGCCCTCCTGGGAGACATGCGGGGTCCTACCCTCCCGTGTTGTCATCCCACCCCGGTTGGGGGTCTTTCTCTACCACTAACCGGCTACTGTCACAAGCTATCAGTGGTGCTTCCTCAAACCACAAGAGGTGGTTTGATGTGAGGATTAAGTGAGAAAATGCGTGTAGAATGCTCCTGACCTTACCCGGCATGCACTATGTGCTCAATACGCTTAGCTGCTATAAAGTCCCTTGATTCAGCTGTTCTTGGTTCTTTGTTTCCAACTTGGGCAAAGCAGCGGAACTCATGTGTAAGGTATTTGACACAGTGTCGTACCTGCTATGTGTTAGGCACCATTCTAAGAATTTTGCAAATATTAATTTAATCCTCATAGCAACTGAGGGCTGTGGTAGATGCCATAAACTTCCCCTCATTACAGGGGAGGAGACTGGAGCACAGAGGTTCGGTAACTTGCCCAAGGTCCCAGATGGGAGGAGGTGGAGTTGAGATTTGAACCCAAGCCTTCCAGCTCCACTGGGTGTATGCTCAACAAGCAGGTCATAGGGCTTGGTGGTGGCTGTCGTGGGAATTAAATAAGATACTGCATGCAACACGCTTGGTGCGCAGAAAGCCCTCAGTATTGGTCATCACGTTAATGTACTGCTATTGCGGAATGTTGACCACTGGTTAGTACGTGAAAGCGCCCACGGAAATCAAGAGGCCCCTTCTCGCCCTTTCTCCCTCCCTCCAGTGCTGATGTTGCTGCACTCTGCAGGTGGTGGGCAGGAGTCTCGGCACTCTTTCTAGAAGGTCACTTGCAGAGTTTCCAGTGTGGGGGCAGGGAGAGACACGGGTACCAAGGGGAGGCTGAATAAGGCCCAGAGCCCCCTAGAACCCGCAGTACATCCGACACACGGCGAATCAAGTTGGCTGCACTGCGGGGGAGGCTGAAGGTAAACAGCGCTAGGGAAGCAGATGAAGGGGACCAGGCTGCCCCTTCAAGGTTCAACTCAGCAAATGATAACTGAGCTGCCTAAAAAGATCCCAAGGCCACTTCCTCCTGGAAGCCTTTCTAGGTCATCTGGGCAGATCAACGCCTTCCTTGCCTGTGCCTTCAGAACACCTTATATTTCTAGCCCTGTCCTGCCCGCATTATGCCTACTTTGTGTTAGAGCCCCAGCCCAGCGAGGCCAGGGTCTCTCCGACTTAGGCTTCTGCAGAGCAAGGAGCAGGCCTGGAATGGTGGCATCCCCTGGTGGCCTTAGGGACCCTGGAAGCTTCACAAACACTTGCTGAGTGGTTAAGTGAACGAATGGCACACCGCTCCCGCCCACCTCAGGCCTCTCTTTGCTGTGATCTCGTCAGTACAGAGCAACCACTGAGATGCCAGAGTTGGCGGGACGTGAACCACGTGAGGGCCTAGGTGGACGTGGAGGGTGAGGGGGGACGGTGCCACTCCTTCCCCCCAGCCACAGAGGCTCTGTGTCACCTGGAGGAGGGCCGCCCTTCCTTCACCAGCACCCGTCATCCTCTGAGGCAGGGCCCCGCCGGGGTCTGACTAGGCCCCTCTCCCTCCTGCCCACTTCCTGCCCATGTCCCCCACAGCCCACACATGTCAGGGGAAGCCCAGGGTCGTGCTGCCTCACACCTGGCGCCAGAGCGGTCTCAGAATATGAATGTGAGGGCGCTGAGCGTTCTCCCGCCGTGTCTCCAACCTTAGGAGTTAGTGACATTGTTCCAACTCCCTGGCCACTGGCGCCATTTCTCAGCTATTTCTATTTTTGTGCAATTTGGTCTTCAGTCCCTCCTGGGAGCTGGCTTTGGGCCTCCAAGCACATCTGGAAGAAAGGGCCAGAAAGCCCCAGGGCCCCGGGCCTCTGAGGGAAAGGGGCGAGCTGTTGGACACGGCGCCACAACTTGTCCACCAAACGACGTGGCAAGACTTCCGGGACAGTGGACAGTCGGGTCTTTGGTGGAATGTGTTACAAAAGCAAAACAATCTGGGGCAGTGCCGACTTCCTGATTTGAAAAACCAATATTTCAGGGTCAAGTCCATGAAAGAAATTCAGAATAAATCAACCACTGTGCCCAAAGCGCTCACTCGCACCTGCTGACCTGCCATTCTCTGCAGGGTCGAGCTTCCTCTGCGCCCACAGCCCTGGCCCAGGCCGACCCTTCCAAATGGCATGTCCCCTCTATGGGCAAACTCCTACTCGTTCATCAAGGCCCACTTCAAGGTCACTTTGGCTGGGGAGTCTTTCCTGACAGTCCTGAGTACTGGGTACAAAATGCTATCTTCCCAAAAGATCTTTTTACATGGCTCAGGGGACCCTTATCCCAGTGTATGATTACCGCTCGGCAAGTCTGGGTTCTCCCACTGGCATATGATCAGCTCGGAGACAAAAATTCTTTCTCTTTGCATCCCTAGCCTTAGCACAAGCAAAAGCCACAGGCCACAAGACAGAGACCTACAGATTCAATCTGGCCTGCAGATGTGGGGCTTAAGGGCATAGCGATTAAAACCGTTCTGAATTACTTGCCAATATTTAAAAAAAAAAATCAAGATACTTCATATAAAAATTCAGACTCCTTTTCTTGAAAAAAAAAAAAAAAAAAAACAACCAGAAATCAGAAGATCTGGCCGACTCTAAGTCCTCATTCCCACTGCTGCTCCTTCAGAAGGGAAGCGGGGTGTACTAATTATTCCCCAGCCACCCCTCATTACGATTCTTGTAACTCTTGTACGCACTGGAACTATGTTCTCCGAAAGAGGCAGGTAGGAACTAATTTAAGAATGAGTCTACTTTGACTGTTGAAGCAGCCAGAGCAGAAAGGTCTGCATGTGAACCAAACAAATTGTATTTCTGGCTGGATAGCATTTCCGGACGAAAGCTAGGGACAATTAAGTTACCCCGGGAAGATGGATCGTGGCCCATCCGTACAATGGAGTCCTACCCGGCGATAAGAAGGGATGAATCTCAAATATGTGATGCTGAGCCAAGCAAGCCAGACACAAACACTGCATTTATATGATATTCTGGAAAAGGCAAAATGATAAAGATAGAACACAGATCCGTGGCAAGTGGGAAAAGGGGCTGACTACAAAGCAGCAGGACGGAGTTTGGGGGAGGGGGCGATGGAAATGTCCCATGTCATAGCTGCTAGCGGCCACACTCCGTATGACATTGTTGAAATACGTGGCACTGTACACTGTATAGGATGATTTTTATTGCATAGAAATTGTACCTTGATGCACCCAACTTTTATTCTTTTTTTTTTTCAAAAGATTATTTATTTATTTATTCATGAGAGACACAGAGAGGCAGAGACACAGGCAGAGGGAGAAGCAGGCTCCATGCAGGGAGCCCGATGTGGGACTCGATCCCGGGTCTCCAGGATCACACCCTGGGCTGAAGGCAGGTGCTAAACCGCTAAACCACCCAGGCGTCCCTGCACCCAACTTTTAAAAAGATTACTCGAAGACATTTCTGTCCTGCTTCTTGATACATTAAGTTGCACACAAGAAACTACAAAAACACTTCAAGTTTAGAGATTCCTAAGCCCTGGGTGGTGTACCGAAGAGACCCAGGTCCCTTTACACAAGCAGTGGCATGCTCTGGACTCTGGACACCCTTTGAGAGCAGCCTTGGTTAGTGTAGCACAGAGGAAGCGTCCTTAGGCATTGCCACTTGTCCTGTGGTGCCCCCCACTCTGGGTAGGTGTGACCTTCAACCACTAACACTGTAGGAGAAACAGAGACCCCCCCCCACCAGCCCTCCACCCCCCAGGTGCACTGAATTAGAATCTCTGGGGCAGACCCAGGAACCTACTAGTCTGATGTTTAAAAAAGCCCCTTGAGGGGCGCCTGGGTGGCTCAGTCATTTAAGTGTCTGCCTTCAGCTCAGGTCATGATCCCAGGGTCCTCAGATCGAGCCCCACATCATCAGGACTCCCTGCTCAGTGGGGAGCCTGCTTCCCCCTCTCCTTCTGCCTGCCACTCCCCCTGCCTGTATACTCTCGCTCTATCAAATAAATAAAATAAAATCTTTAAAAAAAAAGGCCTCTCGAGTGATTCCAATGTAACACTATATATTTGAGATATGCAGTCTATGGGCTCGGGCCCTGGAGACAGTGGTTCCTAAAGAGTCCGGGCTGGGGAAAACACTGCGAATGGTACCTTTGAAAGATTCTGATGATCTGTGCATCCCCATTACTATTCGTGTTGGTGATTGTGTTCATTGGTGATTCTGTGTAACCTTGGTACGGTGCTTCAGGCTTACAGAGCGCCGTGACAGGGATTACTTGATCTAAACCAGGCAGCTGGCTTCCTTAATCCCCATTTATCGGATGAGGTAACAGAGTCAGAGAGTGAAGGGAGGTCACCATCCAGGATGCAGCCAGGGCAGGACTGGAGACCAGGTCCATGGGTCCATCTCTCCTGCCTCACTGGAGGCTGAGCTGAGGAAGGGGGTGGGCACAGAGGGAGGAGTCATCGGCCACTGAGAAGCCCATTCACACTCCTTGTGCCCCACCGCAGAGGGGCTGTGCTCCAGGCTCCCAGGGCCTGGGATGGAGAAGCCCAAAGGGATTTCTGGAGCAAAGGAATCTGCAGGCTGCCCTTGGCATCCACCCCCACCCCTCGCCCCCATCCAGAGTCCATCCCACTGCCCGTGATGACTCTTGGACATCATGAGGAATGGCTTCAGTGCATATACACCACTGCTGGGAGAGGCTGATCTCATCACTTCTGTCCCCTTGGGGTGAAGCAGGGCGGGGGGAACACAGCAGTGGGTGGGGAGCTTGCTCACAGTGGAGGCTGCCAGCGTTCCTAAATGATCTTCCAATGGTGTGCAAAGGGCCTGGGGTCTCAGTCCAGCTGCTTCAGTTCGGGGTCTCAGCTCTGCTGCTCCAGCAAGTGTCAGGTCTTCTTTCCATAGGCAGGACAGGTGGGCCACCTCCTGGCTGTGTGACCCAGGGCATGTGGTTTCTAGCCTCAGCTTCTTTAAGCCCGTTTCTTTAAGTATGACATAGGGATGATATTAATAGTGCTCACCCCAGAAGGCTGATGTGAAGATTAGAGTCCATAAAGTATATAAAGCCCCTGACACATTCCAGACCTCTATCATCTTTGCTGTCTCCATTGCCACTGCCATCTTCAGTTTCCCCATCTGTTAAATGGGTACAATTCTAATCTCACCATTTCTAGGTCCAGAGATACTGGGACATAAGGTAAACAAAATTGTAAACTCCATGAGGACAAAGCCTATGTCTGCCTTGTTTCCCTGATGCCCTTCCAGGATTTAGAACAGTGCTTGGCAATAGTAGGTGCTCAGCAAATATCTATGAAAAAAGGAAGGAAGGAGGGGAAGAAGGAGAGAAAGATGGGGATGCATCTTGTGACTCGGCAGGTACTCCACAGGGGTGATGCTCTTGCTTCTAATGAATAGCCAGTGATGTCCCATGACAGAATGGATTATTTGCAAGGGGTGAGTTCCCCATCGCTGGAGGCAATTGATGAAATTGGAAGGCCCTTTGGCACAGGTGTCGGAGATGGGACTCCCACATGAGGGTCACGTCGAACTGGATGACACCTCAAGGGTCCTTTCCAACCCAGAGAGAATGACAGGCTCACTCATCCCATCCTTCCAGCCACCAGCAGCCTCAGCCAAATGTTGTCTACGTCTACTCACACCCAAGTGCGTGTAAAACCAGCGCTTGCATTCTCACACTGTGGTCCCGTGCTCCACCCAGATGGACCGTCTCAAAAACACACTCAAGTCCACACTTGGACACACTGTACATACACAGCCACCCACTGAGAGTCACGACCACCATCACTGGCCACGGTAGCACTTCACATACTGAGCACTCACTACAAGCCAGAGGAGGACTTACTTGGGGTCTCACTGAATTCTCCTAAAGGCTGCTTCCAGCCCAGCCATCTCCCACCCATGGCACATTCTCACCTCAACTGCGCTGGTGCTGGTCTCCAGGTCCATGCAAGTGAGTGGCGCTGGCCACTCATGGGTTCCTGCTTGGGCCTGAGCAGCATGGGGGCCCCAGCTTCCAAATGCTTCCAACTCCCCTTTGTCACTGGTCTCCACTACGGCCTCCCTCTGCAGGGTACCCCAGCCAAACAGGACCCTTCCCGGTCACCTCTGGGCCTTTGCTCAGGCTGGCCCCTGGTTGGGAGTGCCTTCTCCTCTGCTCCTGGCAAGCCCTGCCCAAGGGCATGGGTCGGTTTGGATGACTCCTGCTCTGCGGAGCCTCTCTGCTCCCGGGGAGGCAGGGCTGGGCCCCCCTCCGTAACACTTGGCGCACTCCTCCACTGCAGCACTTACTGCATTGTTCTCTGGCAATGTGCACATGTGCCTCCCTCCCGAGACTGAGTCTCCAGGGACCAGGGCAGTGTCTCATTCAACGTGAGCGTCCGTCTGTGAGCACAGGGCCTAGCAAGGCAAAGACGGCCAATGAATGCTGTGGTCTCGTTACTTGTGGCCAGGGGGGTCCTACACAGGGCGCGTGCCTGCGGTGGTCACAGCAGGGTGCACTCACTGCCCCTTGGTCATCTGTCCACACCGAGCAGAGCCACCAAGCCCACCAGTGAGCAAGCGGGGACATCCTCTGGAAAGCAGTACCTTCCCGTAAGTGGAGCAGGGTGGACTCTGCAGTGAGGTATGGCTCGGGCTGCTCCCGGGGGAGACAGGCCAGGGGACTGCTTGTCTTCATCCTGGTCGACTTTCTACCATTGGTTGGGGGATTTCAACACAGAAGCTGGCTCCCCACCCGGCCGTGCCTGACACACGGTGAGAAGGCCCAGAACTATTCTAACCCCAGTCCCCCCACAGCTGGCTGGGTGACGGCAGGCCCCTCCTCGTGCTGGGGCTCAGTTTGTTCATCCACAAAATGGGAGAAACTATAACTCCTGCTCTGTCTGCCCTGTAGGGCTGGGGTAAAAAGAGTAAGTAAGTAGAAGACAGAAGGCATTTTGGAAACATAAAAATGGCTCAACACACGGTGTAGGGCCTGATGAGAAGGGGAAGCCTCTCTTTACTCCTATAGGACCCCAGGATGAGGGTTTTCTGGGCTTCTGTTTGGTCATTTGTTACATGAGGGGTTAAAATGAATCCACGTTCACCAAACTTCCTGATTTTATGTCAAACTTCCTGATTTTATGTACCACTGCCAACGCTGTTTTGCCATCTCTAGAAATCACCTAAACCGTATTTATTTAAGAATTAAAAAAAAAAAAGATAATTTTGTTTAGGGGCGCCTGGCCTGCTCAGGCTTGATCTTGGGGTTGTGTGTTCAAGCCCCACGTTGGGTGTAGAGATCACTTAAAAAATTTTAAAAGATTAATAAAGAATATTGTTTACATTGACCCTTAAAGTTGAGAAATTTAAGTATCTGCTTAGCCTCATTCTAAGTCATTTTATTCATGATGGAAATGATTCGAGGTGTTTTTCTAATACACATTAAATAAATAGGTGATGATTAAACCAAACCACATTCATCAGGGCCCTAGTGGAAACATCTTGTACATCACTGGTGGTTCATGTCAGTACTTGAGAAACAGAGGGAGAAAGGCGCCTTTGGGCCCCTGTCACCTCTGAGAGCCTGAAGCGTACAGCAACCTGATGCACTCACCTGGCACCCAGCCCTGGGATCCAGGAGCTGGTAAGCCAGTCCCTACTCTCCAGAAGCTTCCAATCTTGTCTCAAAAACAAAAACCAAACCAAACCAAACCAAAAACCAAAAATCAAAACCAAAGACCAAAAAAACCAAAACCCCCCCCAAAACCAAAACACCTCTCTGATTACACCTGTGTTTTCTTTTTATTTCACTGAAGGACTGCTTTAAGGCATACCAAAATGCATACGTTACAGTGGGGTGAAAAATCAAGTGGTGATGAAAGTGAGAGTAAGAGAATTAAGACAAGGCAAAACGAATACATAAAAGGCTCACTGGAGCCCTTGGAATGCTCCATGGAAGAGCACCATGGACTGGAACTCTGAGCTTCCTAGCAGCCAAAGTAAAAAGGGAAACATGATTTATTCTCCTTTTCTGTGATATATGAGCCATGTCCTTAACTACACTGAGATAAATATGACATAATGGTCCCTGGGGCTGCTGACCTGAACAGGAAGATGCTGCTCCTGTCTCATGACCCATGTCCCTGTCTTTCCTTGAGCCCATCTCCTATGCTCGTGGTCTCCCACAAATAAAGCTTTGATCATGTCACTTTCCTTTTTGGAAAACGTATAATTTTTTTTCCTCTTACCTCTAGAATGAAATGAAACATTCTCAGGCTTGTATTCAAGCATCCCCATGAATTAGCCCCCATATATCTGCAGGGTCATATCTTTAGGAACTTCATATTTAGAACTGCCTGAGTTCAAAGCTGGGTTCAACTGCTTAGTAGCCCTGTGATCCTCGGCAAGTTACATTACTTATTTGAGTCTTAATTTCCTCATCCATGACATGAAGGTATAGAGAGTTCTTGTCTCCTAGACTTATTATGAAAACTGAGTGTGGTAAAGCCAGCCAAAGTGCCTGTCAGGTGCTTCAGTGTGAGCTCTGCACTGGTGCACTCCTGTCTCCTGGCCTGTGCTTGGGCTGTTGCTGCGGCCCAGCTGGCTTTCCCCTTTCTCTGTTGACTGAAATCCCATCATCCAGACCTCGCTCAAGTGCCATTCGAACTGGGGGCCTTCCTTGATTTTTCCAATCAAAAGAACCCATCCTTGTTCTCTTTTCCCACAGCACATAATTTACATGCAATACCATATATGCACTATACGCAACACTCAATCCATGTTTCTCACCCTGGAAGGTCACCTCCTACCAGGAGATCATGAAATCAAAGTGGTAGGATGTTACCAGCACTGAAAAAAAAAATGAGACAGAGTAGAAAAGATCAAAAAACATCAGAGTACATGGCCTGCCTCTTGCTTTGGTTTGGTAAATATAATATATATCTGTGTGTGCATGTGCGTGTGTGCACTCGTGGTCACAACATAAAGTGATTCTCCATCTAGGAGTCATAGCCCAAAAATGTCTGGATGCTACAGCACTCATTGTGGGTTCCCAGAGGCCAGGGAGCAAGCCAGGTTCACTCCTGTCCCCGTACTTAGCACAGAGCCTGGCACATAGTAGATACTAAATTAACATTATTTTGTTTGTTTTTCAATAAATATTATTATTATTTTAAAGATTTCATTTATTTATTTGAGAGAGAGAGAGAGAGAGAGAGAGCACAAGCAGGGGGAGTGGTAGAGGGAGAGGGAGAAGCAGGTTCCCCACTGAGCAGAAAGTCTCGATGTAGGGTCCCATCCTGGGACCCTGGGATCATGACCTGAGCCGAAGACAGACACTTAACCGACTGAACCACCCAGGTGCCTCTCAATAAAGATTACTGAAGTGAACTGAAAATCCAGTAATTCAGAATAGCATATTTACTAGGGCAACCCAGGTACCTGAGGTTCAAGTATAAACCCCTGCGTTCAGCCACAGGACCCACCAGCAGGACGGTGATCACCCCGGGATGGATTTCCGAATTGAAGCTGTCGGATGTGGGTGGAAAAGAACAGTATGGCTTAGTCCCCACTTACTGAGGATCCTCTCCCAAGACTCCACTATCATCTTCTAGAAGATGGGGGTGATGATGCCAGCATCGCCGACCCCATGGGGATGGAACACAGTGTGGAAAGGCCTAAAGTGCATCTGGTCCAGCTGAGAACGAACGCATGCAAGCGCACACTGACACCCATATACACGCAGCACCCCCCCCCCCCCCCCCCCCGCAGACATGCATGCACGCCGCTCTTCATTCCATAGGTGGCAACGTGGAGGCCCAGTGAGGGCAAGTGACTCGCTCAAGGTCACACAGCAGGCTAGTGACAGAACTAGGACTAGAACCAAGTCCCTTGGTTCCAAGACCAAGAGAGAAGAGAGGCCAAATACCCCATTAGACAGGAGAAAGGGTATGGAAAAGCATGAAAGGTCGCTTTCAAGACTGAGAGGTGGTGTTGGGCCCAGTTCCAGGACCTGCAGAGACAAGAGGTCACAGTGGCCAACATGCCTCTCCTCCCTCTCTGTCCCCATTTCTGATGCCACTTCCCCGGGGCCACCTGTGCTGGGATGGAGACCTGTCTTGCTTTGCAGAACGGGAGGGAGCTGATGTCGTGGGGAAGCACAGGCCAGATGTGACTCAGTCCCAATGATTCCTGGGCGGTTTTCCTAACCCCTCAGAGCCCTGGAGCCTCATCTGGTAACCATGGTTACAGCTCTCCACATCCAAACGAGAAGGTAAGTTAAGTAACTGTGTGCATACGCTCGTCCCTTCCCTTCCCCTCTCCCTGACACCCTTTATTTCACCCTTGGAGAGTTCTTCCAAGCAAAAACACAACACTTCTGACCATATCTTCTGCTCTGACACTTTCAATATCCCTCCACCAGGAGAATAACGTCCACCCTCCCCAGCCCAACACTCAAATCCCTCAAGGATTCGATCCTATTTCTTTATCTCTTCCATCTTTGTCCATCAACAAGATGGGCCAGTCATCTGCCATCTGGGATCACAGAATTTGCTGTGAATGAACACGCACGCATGCACACAGCACACACTTCTGCACATGTGCATGCACGCACACGCACGTGCACACATGCACACACATCTACAGATAAGCATACACACACTCACATGCACACACGCACGGCACTCTCCCCTCAGGCTGGCCTCTCCCGATCCTCCTTTCAAACCCCTGTCCTGAAAGCCTTCTCGGATACATGCAATTGGAAATAGCCAGCCTGTGTGTTTGGTTCCAGAACCCAATGCACGTCAGCAAACTGTAATTGTTCCCTGTGTGTGCCCATGACACCGCCACCAGTGCCCAGGAGACAAGACCCAGACCTTGGGCCCTGGGTAGTGCCAGGCCCTGACACACGGGAATCGCATAGACGCCGGAGCATGGGCTTCCCTGCGTGTGTTCTGGCCCACGTGCTGACTGGCCACGCTTGCAGCTCATCACAATCATCCCAACCACGGCCTGGGAGACTCACCCAATTGCCCATGGCTTCCAGCTGGAGGTTTGAATCTGGATCCAGGGCAACACCTGCTTCTAAGGGAGTGAGGCATAGCAGAGAGGCCAGCGGGCCAGGCAGCAAGCCCCCCTTGGGGGCTGGGTGACCTTGAGCAAAAGCCTTGTTCTTTTGTTGGAGTCACAGTCAAATTCGAAAATCTATAAATAACACTAAAAATAAGGCTAAATACCTGTCTGAGGAGGAACTAGGACAAAAGGGAAGCTTTTTCAAGCTTTATACATCCTGCCCAAGATTTGTAACCCTCCTCCCCCTTATAAATGTACATCAGCATCTGGGTGGTAGAGAAGAGGGGCATGTCTTATTTTGAAAAGACTTCTGAGCTCATTCTGATTAGTCACGTCCCCAGCAGCAACCCAGGTATGCCCATCATGGCACTGTGTGCTACCAATGCGCAAGTTGTAGAGTCGCCCTTGAGCAGTCTCGGCCAGGGGACGGTCCCTAACCAAGCCCAGTTCAACCGGTCTGAGGCACAAGGCGATGCACTGCAGTCAGAGCTGTGGGCAGCGGATGAGGGGTCCTTCCAGCACAGAATGGAGAACAGGTCTCTCTGGACAGGGCCCACAGGAGGGAGCGAACCCTGTGTGTTAACCCCCCGGCGGGTCTGGCTCTCAGTGGTGCAGGCGGTGAAGCATCTGCCTCTTGGTTGCGGCTCAGGTCCTGATCCCAGGGTCGTGAGACTGAGCCCCCGTCGGGCTCCGTGCTCAGCGCAGAGTCTGCTTAAGACTCTCTCCCTTGCCCTCTGCCCCTACGCTTCTCAAATAAATAAGTAAATCTGTAAAAAGAAAGAAAATGCCATCTCCCTCCTCATCTAGGTCGGGTTTATGTCTTCCATCAGGCTAGGTCAGCATATAAAGGAGGGCTACGCATCTTCCCTCTGCTTTTCCTCTGAGCCTGAGCCCTTGAGTCCACCACGAAAGCTCAAAAACCCTTTCTTAGTCCACAAACACCTACTGCATTGTTGCCATGCACCAGGGCCCCAAGTTAATGATACGGAGAGGAGCGAAACCTGCCTGACCCCCTCAAGAAGGCTCCCCACCCAGGGGGAATGACTGATTCTCTAGCCGCCCTGATTAAGAAGGTTGGCATTAGTCCTGCCTCCTGGATGCTGATGCCCTCAGGCCACACCACAGGTACCCCAGGAAATTACTGGCTAGCTAGGGCCAGGGTTAGCCAGACCACCTCTGTTAATGACCTAGCAGTGTATACACAGCAAGCCTGGGAGCCCTGGAGGTAGAGGGATGGTTTCCCTGCTGGCCTGAACTAGAAGGAGGCCATCCCTCCTGCTGCAGCCAGGAAGGCCTGCACTGCCATCCATGATGCCACACCTCTCTCCTCTCTGCAGATCCCACCTCCTGTACACAGCACCCACCACCATCCCACCCTCTGGGCATTCAGTGCCTGGTAAACAGGACTCTGTGGGGGGCCAAGCCCCCACCCTACTGGGCTCCCACACACAGAAGCTTTGTCTGAGCTGTTGATGCATAATACATGGGCGCAGGCCCGGACCAGCCGCGGGCCCATCTTGGACAACAGGCCGGTCACTAAGAGGCTGTGAGGGACACAGCCAGGACACAATGCCCCAGTCAGAGCTGAGGGCAGCGGATAAAGGGCCTGCTGGGGCCTGCTGGGGCCCTGGAAGCAGCCCTTCCCCCAACAGTCAGTGCAAGGGTGGAGAGGAAGGCAGTCCCCAGACAGCCCCGGGAGTCCTGAAATCCTCCCAATTGCCTTCAAGTGCAGCCTCCAGCCCCATCTTAACTCACAGGCTTAGCCACTTCTCCTTTGTGACCTACGAAGAACCATCTAGCACCCCTCTTTGTCCTGGCCCTCATGTTTTCTTCTTTAAAAGAGTTTCTCCATCAGGTGTTACCATCCATCAGGGTTCACTGTGCTTCTTGGGGTCTTTCTCAGGCAATGGTTTCTGATTTTGGCTGGCACAGAGGCCCCTCACATTAACATGCCCACATATCAGTGGAAGAGCAAAGTGGGGATAACAGAAAATAAGAGAGGGGAGTTATGAATCATCTACACTTAAAAGAAGCACAATTTTATGTGCTAAAACAGCACCCTTTCTGTTGCAAAGTACTTCAGTGGATAAATCCACATGCAGCCCAACTCATATAAGCAGAATTGGGCAATTTACATGTATAGATGCTTTAACAATAAGGGTCCGTGAGATTCGTCGTTGAACCATCAAAGAAACACATTCAAAATGTGTTCAGAGGCTCTCACCAGCATGGAGATGTTTATTCTGGGGCCTGTTCCCAGAGATGCTGATTCAGGATGTCTGGGTGAGAGCCCAGAAGTCTGCATTTTATAACATGTAACTAAAAGATCCCAACACTGGTGGTCCACAGGTGACACTTTAAGACACAGCAATTAATGAAAAATTCTAGGTTTCAAATATGCAAATAAGTACCACTCCCGGATAGTTCACTACACAACCCGCCACAAACTAAATCAATAGTGATGACGCTAAACTTATAGCAATTGATCATTAAAAAGCAGGGAAAGCAACAATTGGACACTGGGGCCAGGTCAAGATGACACTGATGCTAAAAGACCTTACTGAGATTTCTGGGAGTTCCAGCTATTGACAGGTGTACACCTGTCAAGACCTTGCCAAGGTCTTGGTAGGATGCTGATTTCAAGGCCCCAATAAACTGCAAATGTAACAATATGGGTTTACAAATACCATGGTTTGATCATCCTTGTTTGATACAGGAGGATATTTGGTTGGGTTTTTAAAAGATTTTATTTATTTATTCATGACGGACACAGAGAAAGAGACACAGGCAGAGGGAGAACCAGGATCCCTGTGGGGAGCCCGATGTGGGACTCGATCCCAGGGCCCCAGGATCACGGCCTGAGGCAAAGACAGACACCCAACCACTGAGCCACCCAGGTGCCCCGCATACAGGGGGATATTTGTAAGCAGTCTTTGGTTGTGTGTTAAAATAAAAATCTGTGGAATTGGGCTTCCCTGGTTCTTAAGAATCCAAGAAAAAGCTGGCAATTCTGAATCCATTCTCAACCCGTTCAGGGAGCGCCTTGCCACTCACCAGTGGACTGAAGACTAGTCCTCCAAGATTTGCTGCATAGAGATAAAGGAGGGAAGGAGTGTGGAGGTTGAGAAGGGGAAGAGCCAGTTTCAATCTATTTTGATAAATCTCAATTTGGTAAGCCATTTTAATAAGCTGCTGCTGCTGCCATCGTGCAGCTATTTGGAGCCCCTGAAGCTCCAGGCTTTAAGATCTGTTTTTTTCCCCAGAGCTTGCACACCACCCCCCCACCCGCACCCCCACCCCCACCCCAGTTCTGTCCTATTCTTATAGTAAGAGAGTCTCAATTTTTACCAGGGAAAAAGACTACATTTCCCAGCCATCTTTGCAGCCAAATGTGTAATCATGTGATGAAAGTTCTGGTCAATAGGATATGAGCAATAGTGCCACAGTGGCTACTCCAGGTACCTTCCTGTAAAGGAAGGGGGAGTCCTTCCCCTCCTTCCCCCTCCCCCTAGGTAGAAACAGGGACATGGGGTGAGCCATGTTAGATGACAGAGCTAAAAGACAGAAGGAACCTGGGCCCCGAGCCCTCTGGAAAGGAGAGCCGCTTTAACAGCCCAGATTCTTCTATCTAGATGCAATGTGAGAGAGAAATCAACTTCAATTTTGTTTATGCCACTTTATGCCATGTTTATGGCCTTTAAAGACCAGCCTGAACCGAAATCCTGTTTCTGATCCCATTTCTCACTCTTTCATGACTCCAGGGGTGCTGGTGGGGGTCGGGGGGTGTCTGTCTTGTGCTTCAGAGAAGCCAGGGAAGACACAGCACACGAGCCAGGACTAGAGTCTTGTCAATCCCATGGCCTCTCCTGGAAATTCTGGGCAAGAAGAGAAGATGATGGGTTTCTCTGAGGAGTCATCAGTGTTGGTGCATTTAGGGAGGGGAGTCCCATGTCGTGCTCAGCCCGGCCATGCCAATTCCCTGTGCACGCCTGGGGGTGGTTAATGGCTCTGTTGTTCTGCCTTGGTAAGAGATGCCACGGAAGTTGTTCTAGGCCCCAAGGAACAAGTGGGTCACCACAGGGGTGGGGAGGGCCGACGTGGGTTATAAACCAGGCGCTGCCATCTGTCTCTCCCCACATGTTGGGCACTCCCAAGCTATCGATCTACACACTGGAGGAATCCCTGAATCATCCAATCCCACTCCCTCATTTATGGAGGGGGAAATAAGTCATGTGTGTTCAAGGTCAGCAGCTAGAGAGCAAGTTACCAGCAGGTCACGGCTGGAACCCGGGTTTCCTGGCCCCACTCCATTAATGGGCTTTCTAGATGTTGTGCTCCAGCTAGTGGGAGAGCCTGGCTCCCAGAAATTAGCAGTATGCAAAATCCGACCAAACGACCTCCCCTCATCCCCACAGCTCTCCTGCCCACCCCAGACCTCAGATCAGAGCACTCCCTCCTCCATCATCCATTCCAGGATTTGAGGGCTCCCCTGCAGTGCTGGGCATTTCTCAGTCTCCTAGGTTCTCTCCCATTCTCTCTTCCTCCTCCTTGCACACTACCCCCATAAATAAGTGGAGTTACTGCTGATTTGGCCTTACGATCATCATTTCGATGTCTGCACACAAAGAACTGCATAGAAAATAAGAACTTGCTAAATTCAATGCCCATCTTTCCCCTTCTATATTCACTTTTGGTCCTTGTCAACATGTATATGGAAAAGACATCAAGAGCCTTTAAAATCTTCATTCATTTTGTCTCACTGTATCTATTCTTAAGAATCCACCCCAATAAACAACGATCAATGGGATGCATTTCACATATTGGATATTTCTTAAAAGTCGAAAATTGGACCCACCTAAATGTCCAATAATAAGAGGTTGATAAAATCAACTATGTTGGGGCGCCTGGGTGGCTCAGTCCATTAAGTGTCTGCATTCGGCTCAGGTCATGATCTCATGACCTGGGATCGAGCCCCACATCGGGGTCCGTGCTCGGCGGGGGGGTGGGCGGTGGGGGGGGAGGTCTGCTCCTCCCTCTTCCTCTGCCCCTCCCCTCCTGCTCATGCTCTCTTTTGCTCTCTCTCAAATGATAAATAAAAAATCTTAAAAAAAATCAAGTATGTTTATAGGATAGACTGTTCCACAAACATAAAAAGGATATACCACATTTCATCAAATCTAAATCAACCACTTCTAGGACTGACCATTACTTTATATTCTTCAGAGGAAAAAAAAATGAAGTCATTAACTGCAACATGCTATCAATTAAAAATACAATTGCAATTTCAGGGATCACAAAATGTAAAAAAAATTATAATCAATGAAATACGGTGTAAATAATACCATGGAGGAATGCTCTCGATACAATATCATAATAATAAATGCACAGGGTAGGATAAGCTCACATACACTCAGAGGAAAAAAAAATCTAAGTGAAAGGAGAAGGCCTAAAATACAAAGGGTAGTACCCTGAGAGAGTAGGCTAAAGGGTGATATTTTATTTCCATCTTTACGGTGTTCTGATTTTCCAAATTTCCAGAATGAGCAAATGTCACTTGTATAATCTAAAAAAGATATTATAATTTTAAAAGTCAATGTAGAAATGAATACAGTGGAACAGATAGAACCATGGTGAGCACACACACGTCTACACAGAGACTGTTCCCACGAGTCGTACTCAGTGCCTGGGGTACATATCCTTGTGTTGAAGAACCACAGTTGGTTTAGCTTGGTGGTTGTTCATGAAATGTTCATGGATGTACGTGGAATATTTCCCAATTTTTTTGCCAACACAAACAAAGCCTTGTGCAAAATGCTTCTTTTGTGCCCCCTCTCGGGGTTTTTCCTTGGCCCCTTCCAGGGTGTCGAATGAAAGGTGCTACCTGACATGTCTGGGTGTTGGTTGGTATCTCTGTTGGAGTCAAGGGACAGGATGGTCTAAAGTCCATTTTCACTCTGACACTCTGTTTCTAGATGTGAACATTCTGGTCTAGCCTGATGCCACGTTGGCCTCCCAAAGCTGCCTCATAGGAGCTGGAATCCTTCTACTGGGGAGTAGAGTATCATACTCTGCAAGGTGATGAGCCATTTGAATAAAGAAAATGAAAAGTTCCCTGAGAAATGGGACTCCGGGAGAGACGTACTCTCGGGTATAGAAGATGGACATAGGATTAGCCTGAGGCCAGGTTTCTTTCAACAGAACTTAAAGGCACAGGGTGCTTTGGGAGGGGGCAAAGGGATAGGGAGGGATGGGCAAGTAAGGGAGATGTATGTGAGGAGGGGACATAAAGGAAAATGAAGAAGGGATGTGAGACCAAAGCAAAGGGCACAAGTTTTCCCAGAGGAATCAGCAAGCTAGAGCAAACCTGCATCCCTGCAGAGCCAGGGAAAGCCGGGTCTCTACCATCTTTGGATGTTGTGCCAAACCTCCTAGAGGTATTTGGATGAGTAGGACAAAAGGGTGGGGCGGGGAAGAGCAGAGGAGCATGAAGATGCAGGATTATAACAAAGGATCCACATCTCTCTCGGGATGTCTCCTGGTAGTGCCCATGCTCAGTGGCCCCAAGGGACCAGCCAAATGTCAGGAATGGTCAGAGTCTTGGACGAGGACCAGGAGACTAAGATTCACATTGCGACTCTTTAAAGTGACCTTCAGTACATCATCATGTGCTCTCCAGTGGTCAGTTTCAGGAAATATGAATGGAGAGCAGAACCCAAGTGATCTTTAAGGTCCCTTCTGACTTGGACATCTTATGGTTCCGAAACAGATGCAACTCAATCAAGTAGCTCATTAAAGAAAATTATTTTATTTTTAAATAATAGTTGTATATGTTTAAGGTGTGCAACATAATGATTTTGTGTGTGTGAGTGTGTATGTGTAGTGAAATGGTCACCAAAGCCAAGCTAATTAACATCTTTCTACAGTTACCGTGTGTGTGCATGTGTGTGTGTGCACTCTCGCATATGGGGAGAGCACCTGAAATCTACTCTTAGCAAATTTCCAGGTTTTAATACAATATGATTAACTATAGTCACCATGCTATCTCTAGACTTATTCATCCCATAGAACTGCCACTTTGGACCCTTTGACCAACATCTCCCCATTACCTGCCCCCCACCCCATCCCATCCCTACCCGTCGTAACCACTATTCCACTCTCTGCCTTTATGAATTTGGCTCTTTAGACTCTACATGTAAGTGAGATCATGCATTTTTTTTTTTCATCCTGTGCCTGGCTTATTTCACATAGTGCAAGGCCCTCCAGGTTCATCTGTGTTGTCACAAATGGCAGGATCTCCTTCTTTAAGGTGGAGTCTTGGTCTGGTTCCATACACACACACACACGCACACACATATCAAACATGTCACAATTTCTGTATCCCTTCACCCCTGCTGGAAACTTAGGTGGCTTCCATATCTTGGTTATTGTATATAGTGATGTGAACATGGGGGTGCAGATATCTATTCAAAGTACTGACTTCATTTCCTTTGGCTGTATACCCAGAAGAGGAATTGCTGGATCATATGGGATTTCTATTTTTAGTTTTTTGAGGAACTTCCATGCTATTTTTCATAGTGGCTGGACCCATTTACATTCCCACCAACATGCCCGAGTGTTTCCTCTTCTCTCCATCCAAGCCAACACATGTTATCTTTTTTGTTTTGTTTTGTTATCTTTTATTTTATTATCTGACACTAGCCATCTGAACAGGTGTGAGGTGATATCTCATTATGGTTCTGATTTGCATTCCTCTGATGATGAGTCATGGTGAGCACCTTTTCATGTACCTGTTGGCCATTTGTAGATTGCTCTTGGAAAAGACGTCTCTTCAAATTCTTCGCTCAATTTTTAAAATGAGGCTGTTTGTCTTTTTGCTATTGAGTTGTATGAGTCCCTTGTATATTTTTGCACACTAACCTCTTATTAGATATATGGTTTGAAAGTTTTTTCTCCCAGTCTATAGACTGCCTTTTCATTTTGTAGATGATTTCCTTTGCTTTGCAGGATTTTTTAGTTTGATGTAATCCCAATTGTTTATTTTTGCTTTGGTTGTCTGAGCTTTGGTGTCATATCCAAAAACATCACTCCCAAGGCCAACGTAAAGGAGCTTTCTCCCTCTTCTTTTTTTTTCCAGCATGTTTACAGTTTCATGTCTTACATTTAAGTCTTTAAATCCATTTTGAGTTGATTTTTATGTGTGCTTCAAGATAAGGGTCCAATTTCATTGTTTGGCATGTGGATACCCAGTTTTCCCAACACCACTGAAGAGACTGTCTTTCCCACTGTGTACATTCTTGGCGTCCTTATCAAAAATTAGCTGACTGTATATGCTTTGGGGTTTTTTTCTGGGCTCAAGCCACTCATTTTATTCATCAAACGATTACTGAACATATTATCTATGCAAGGCACAGCATTAGGACCAAAGGACTGCAAAGCAGAATGGGAGGGGGGACACACCTACAGAACATACAATAACTCATCAGGCACCAAGCTGCCCTGATCATTAGTGACAATCCTAGGAGGCAGGTACTATACTGTCCCCATTCTACAGACAACAGAACTGAGTTTCAGGCTTATTAGGTCATCTGCACAAGGGCATAAGTTAGTAAGTAGTTGAGTTGAGAGCCTAACTCAGGTTAACCCACTATGTCTCATCTTCCCTCTTAAAAAAAAAAAAGAAAAGAAAAGAAAAAAAAAAAAAAGAAAAAAAAAAGCACTACTTTTGCTCACAATCCAGTAAGTGCCTGAGCTGGACAACTAACTGCCATGCTGGGCAGGAGGCGGGACAATGACTGATTAATTCCAATAGAAAGATGGGGAAGGATTCGAGGAAAAGTGGGCATGGGAATCTGCCTGAAGCTTAACTCAGATTCCAGATTCGGAATACAGAACCAGGGGCAAGGGAGGGGTGGCATTTGGCGTAGAGGAGCAAAGGCATGAGTGGACAGCGGGTGAAGTTCATGGGCCATTTGGGAACGAGCAGGGAGCTTGTTGCTGGAACAGGGCATCTGGAGATCAGGGCAGGGGACCAGCCTGGGAAGACGGGGTCAGGCAGCGACTGGTCTGGGATGTCAAATCTAGGGTAGGCAGTGAAGGGGTGCACCCAGGATCTGAGCCTGCCTCCAGCTCATGCCCCACGGGGTCAGGGAGTGGCTCAGCGCCTGCTTCCTAAGCCGGGCACTGGAGACCATGTGCTTTCCTGCGGGGCCCTAGCTCCTCTTCTGGTCTCTACTCGTTTACATTTACTGAGCGCAGCTGGCTTCCTGAGGACAAGGTCCATTTCTGACACATCTCCAAGGCTCACCTTGTAGGGGGTGCTCAGTAAATAGCCACCTAGTTAATTTTGACTAACAAATGGAATAATCACCACATCCGATTTTCTCTCTGTGCCTGAGTCTCTGGCCGGGTTTCCACTAAGAAAACTGGTGGGTGGAGGGGAGAGGCTGGTTGCACAATGATGGGGCCCCTCAGGGATGAGCTAGGGGGCCAATGTGGATGACTCATGTGGATTCCAGGTCAAGCCAGTGTACCGAGTGGGATCTCTGGGCTCCCCCGCCCCATTCCATCCCGTCTGCCATCACAGCCAGTGATGAGGCCCAGAAGGCCCATCCACACCGCGTGCGGTGCAAAGCAGCTCTCAATCCCACGTCCTCACCAACTGACCCCAGCTCACCCCAGGGCAGCTCGAGCAGCAGCCTTCTACCGGTAGCTCTTAGACCTTTGGTTAAGTCACACAGGACACTCCCGGTAAAGAATGGGAGTGACGAGGCCAAGGGCCAGCAGCACCTGAGTGTTAGGCCAGGCATGGGAAGGAGCTGGGGGCGGCCAGCAGCCGGGAGAAGCTGGAGCCCTGGATACTCCCCGACTCCGCACACACTTCTTTCCATTGACCCCACGATGGTTCAGATGCCTATTACCACCTACTAGATGCTCATTGTGGGGATCCCCTCATCCCGGAGCTCACACAGCCAGTGCCTCCTTAAACATAGACCCCCGCCAGGAGAGGGATGAAAGCCCATTCCTACCGCCCAGTGTGTGTGAGCCAGGTCACCAAACCCTCTTCCCCTCTGCTAGGAAAGGCTCAAGACCGGAATGCTGGCGGGTGAGGGCTAATTCTCTCCATGGAGCAAATGTGCCTCTGCAGGGTGCCTGCACCCTGGACCTGGCCCCACACTCAGGTCACTCCAGTCACCCATAGCTTCCTCCCCCTCTCCGTTCCCCATCTGCTGGGACCACATCCCAGCCCCTGCGCCCCCCCACCCCCTGCCCTCTAAGGGCACAGGTCAACACTGCTCTTCTGTGACCCCTTCCCTGCTCCCCAGGCACACTGTGCTAGCACCCATGCCCTCGGCCCTTTCCACTGCTGCCACCTGAGGACAGCTGGACTGGACTTCTTGCTCCCGCAGCTTTAGTAAATACTGCTGCAACACTTGAATGGATGGGTGGGGGGCTGGAATTGTGCACCCAGGAGGTGGCGAGTAACGATGGCGATGATGATGATGACAAGAGGAAGAACTCCAAGTCCCCTCCTGCAGCCCCCTCACTCCTGAGAAAGGGCCACCAGGAGTCTGGCAGGGGAGGGGTAGAGAACGAAGCCTGGAGGCCCCAACTACTCAGGGTTTGGGGTTCTGGTTCAGGGGGGTGGTTCCTCTCTAGGCTAGAAGGAAGGGGGAAGAAGTTGGGGGGCATTTCTCTGACTTGGGTCTTCATGTCATTCTCCAAAAATTCATTCCCTTCCAAATCCTTGAAAACCGGAAGTGCGCCCCGCCATGTGCACACGCACACACACCTGAGAAGGTGGAGAGAGCCAGGCTCCCTGCCAGCGAGAAGGTCAGCCTGCTCGGATTGGCCGGCCAGGGGAGCAGAGCATGGGGACGGAGAGCCGGCCTTGCTGGCTATTTCCCCAGGAGGCCTGGAGACTGTGACCACCACCACTGGGGTCTGGCTGTGGTAGCTGCCATAGGAGACCGACCCTGGGGACTGCACAGCTCAGGTCACAGGACAGCCTCTGGCTTCTGGCTCTGGACCCGCAGGCACCCCTGGGGAGGCCACCAGGTTTGGGGGTGGCTGCAGAGAGAGGAGAGGTTTGCCCAGAGGCAGAGCCTGACTTTTGACTGGAAGATGATAAAGGCTGTGGGCTTTCAGAAAAGCCAGTCACATGAACACGGGATGGTGCCCATTCCTAGAGATTTAGTCTGACCCATCTTCAAGAGAGCCAGAGAAGTACCACTTTATTTTTTTTATTTATTTATTTTTTTTTAGAAGTACCACTTTAAAGAAGACTCGGAGGTGGGTTCCATGTCCGGTCCCCTTGAATCCAGGTGTGGAAGTGACACTAGGTCATAAGAAGCCGTGCCTCTTCTATCTTGTTTGCTGCAATGCTTGCTGTATTCCAGCAAACAAGTCATGATGTTAAAAAAAAAAAAAAAAATCTGACTACTCTAGGCCACCATGTCATGAGGAAGCCCAAGCCGCACAGCGCTGTCACGTATAGATGCTCCAGCCCCCAGTCCCAGATGAGCCTGCTATCAGTCACGTCACCTTAGTTTAGGCACCAGACAAGGGAGCGAAGAAACTTCCAGATGATTCAAGCCCCTTAGCTCTTCAAGTCACCCCTCATAATTTGCATTATCCTACCTAGGACCCCAGGCATTGTGGAAGAGGGACAAGCTATTGTCTTTGTGCTGCGTCTGACCCACAGAACCCATGATTGTCTGACCACAGA
The DNA here is from genome assembly GCF_048418805.1 of Vulpes vulpes. Classification (NCBI taxonomy): domain Eukaryota; kingdom Metazoa; phylum Chordata; class Mammalia; order Carnivora; family Canidae; genus Vulpes; species Vulpes vulpes. The sequence goes on along the minus strand of NC_132794.1, from coordinate 72,343,802 downwards.
ACCCATGAGACTCCTTGCTAACCCCTCCATCGACTCCAAAAGACCGACCCCAATGTCTGTCTTTATCCTGGTGAGCCAGAGAGAAAGCCGGAAGACACTCAGAACATGAGAGAAGGCTCCTTTTTGTAGTGTCCCCCCGCCTCCCCAGTATGGGACACCCTTTCCTCGGCTCTGAATCATCCAGATTTAATGAAGACTGTATCAAACACCTACAAAGTGCCAGTCCTGTGCCAGCAGCTCCAGGGGATGCCGAAAATGTCTTCCATGCCCACCGCTCTGCTCAAGAAACCAGCCCCTATCTGGATCCATCAGACGCTGACCAGAGATACTGGGGCATATGCAACTCTGTGCTAAGTTATGTTCCAGATTTTTCTGTCTGTCCCAGTTTCAAATACTCTGCCCTGCTATACCCATGAGCTAGCAAAACATCCCCATCAGTTCAACGTTTCTGTATCCAAACCGCACTTTCCACATGGCCTCTTCCACCCAGAAGCAGCTCAAAACTCTTGCAGTTGGGTGCTAGTTGGTAAGGATGACCATTCCCCCTCCTTGACGTTCTCTTGGCCACACCTCCTCAGTCACCTCTGGGGGCTTTTCCTGTCCTTAATCTCAGCAAGGTTCAAGCCCAGCCACCCCCTTCTCTCACCTTGACCCAGCTGCCCCCATCCCTGGGTTACCTGGGAGCTCTGAACAAACACTGATACGATCTACCCAGGGATTCTGATTCAACGCCCGGAGGGACCTCCGTTGGTGCTGTGTCATGGCTGAGACCCACTGCCCTGCCTCGGGTCATCCACACTCGGGGATCTCACACCATCTACAAGCTGACGGCTCTGCAATTTCCACCCTGGGCCTGGGCCTCATTCCTGAGCGTTCATCCTATCCATTTGGATTTTCCCATGCATGCTTGGCTTAACACGTGGGCACAGATTACTGATCCTCTCCCCACCCCTAGCTGCTCCTCTTTGGCCACCGTGACTCCCAGTAAGTGGGACTTCCATCCACCGAGCGGATCAACCCTCAAACCTCAGAGCATCTGTGAATCCCCCATCCCTTCTCCCCCGGCCCATCTCTAGGTCCTGTCCACTTTCCCTCCATTTGGTTTTACACAGCGATAATCACGGTGTGCAGAAAAACTCCGCATCCTTTCCTTTTCACTCAGCATGAACATTTTTCCACATTGCCATATCATTTTGGTATTAGAATTTTTAACGGCTGCAAAATGTTCTATTGAATAAATGCTGCCTAATTTACTTAGCCAGTCTCATATTGCGAGGCCTTTATTTTGCTTCCCATCTTTTGTTGTTATAAATAATGCCATGATGAGCATTTTGATGCATAGAGCCTTTCTGCGCCTTTGGATTATTTCTTTTGGACAGATTCCCAGAAGCGGGATTACTACTAGGTCACAGGATATGGACATTTTTGTGGCTTGTGATGCATGTTGCCAAACTGCTTTGCAAAAGGCTGATACTCCTTTACTTTTATGTGTCCTTGATAACGGCTCCTACAGCATTGGAACACACTGCCACAGGACCGAGGACAACCCGGGGCAGCTGGAAGTTTGGAGTTTCTTTCTTTTTTAGAAGGCTTCTTAAAAGTTTGCTTAATTTTCTCCAAACGATCAAGACAATAAATAACAGAGAAAGGCGAAAGACATATAACCAAATATAACGAAGGCACCTACAATCTCACTTTTGCACAGGTTCCCAGGACCTCTGATTGTTGGGATGCTAGCACAAAGAACTCACTGGATTTACACAGAAGTGAAATGGTTGTTTTAAGTTAGGCCTGATACATACAGAGAGCTGGCCTTCCGGGGAGTAGCCCCCTGGGAAGGACATGCACATATTCTAACCACATCGTGGAGAGCAAATCAACACTAGTTTGTTTTTTTTTTTTTCTTTAAACAGACACCAAAAAATTACTTTTTAAATTCCCAGAGTGAAATCCCACTTAGGACTGGCTAGGGATGGCCTCAGTGAGGGCATAGCTTTGCCCCTCACTAATAGGGTTCCTCTCCTTAGCCACAAGCGGAGTTATGTAGACACAAGCTTGGTCTTTTCAAGGTGGGGATGACGGGTTGGGGGGGTGGGTTGCGGGGAGGCTGGCCACGAAGCTCCAAATGATTTCCTGACCTTACTTAGAAGCTGGTGTTGAAAGGTGCTCCCGAGTAGGTCTCAACACATTCTGAGCAATGGCTGGAGCCCCTGGAATTCGTGTGACAGAGGGGACATCTAAGTGACATCGTGGGCCAGCAAACACAGTGGAGATGAAGAGGGGCGGGTATGTTTCCGGGGGGGGGGGGAGCTTACTGTGCACCCGGCTCTGTGTTCACTCTTTTTGTAGGTGAGGAAACTTGATGCTCACGATGCTACTTGTACAAGGGGGTGACCGAAGTGACTACTCTTACTATCCCCATTTACAGATGGGGAAACTGAAGGTTTAAAACCCATCCTGGACCTCATAGCTGGAGGGTGGAAGAGGCCGGGATCTGGGCCCCACCAGTCTGACCCCACAGCCGGCCTCTTGTTCAGAATCTCCAGGGTTGTGCACGTTCTAGAATGAGTCTCCGAAGGAGACCAGCTGCCCTTCTGAATTCCTGCCCCCCCCCCCCCCCATGCTCTGTCCACCTTGACCTCCTAGCTGAGTTCCAGCGTCTCCATGCGCGCTCCTCTGTTAGGGCTGCCGTGACAGGGCACCACAGGCTGGCTGCCTTAACCCCCCCCACAGTTCCAATGAGATCAAGGTGCTGGCAGGATTGGTTTCCGGGGAGCCCTCCCTTTCCTGGTGCTCACATGGCTTTTCCTCTGCGTACCGCACACTCCTGTGTCTCTTGCTTCTCTTCATAAGGACTTCAGTCCTACAGGATTAAGGCTCCACCTTTCTTCCCTGGTTCAATCTGAATCATCTCCTCAAAGACCCCATCTCCAAATACAGTCACCACTGGGGGTTAAGGCTTCAACATATGAATGGGGAGGGAGGCGGGGGACAACCACTTCAAGACACCGGGTGCACCTGGCTCTGCTCTGGGAGATGCAGACTGCTGGCATCTACTGGGTGACCTCGCACTGTCCCCGTGGTTCATCCTCCATGAAGGCCCTTCTGTCACCATGCCTCGCCTTAGCATCCTTGTGTCTACTGGATCATGATTACTTAGAGGTTCCAGGCCAACATCCCCTCCTCTGTGCTATCTTCCCATTCATTCATTCAACTCAGTCATTGCTTTGGTCAGCCACTCAGCCACCCAGCACCTAGTTTAGTAAACCAGTCACCTGCTAGAAGCCGGGCACTTGCCAGGCCTGGGACTTTGATGGTGCATGAGTGCACAGGACAGGGACAATTCTGTATCTGAAAGCAGCCGACCTGGCTACTCTCTCCCTAAGCCCAGGCCACCTGATATCTGTCACCTGCCCTCCCAAACCCAAACTGGGCAGGGGGCTCTCTAGCACCTTCCTGCTCAGGGGGAAACAGGTGTTAATCCCAACAAGAGAAATAACTATGTGTGTGTGCATGACTCGTACAAGCAGTCCCTCTTTGCCCACAAAACAGATCTGCTTCCATGAAATACTTCTATCAGAAGAGCAGAATGGAATTACTTCAAGACACCTGGGTGGCTCAGTGGTTGAGCATCTGGCCTTCCGCTCAGGGTGTGATCCCGGGTCCTGGGATCGAGTCCCACATTGGGCTCCCCTTGAGGAGCCTGCTTCTCCCTCTGCCTGCGTCTCTGACTTTCTCTCTCTGTGTCTCTCATGAATAAATAAATAAAATCTTTTTAAAAAAGAAAGAAAGGAAGGAATTACTTCTTTGTGTTCTTAGTGGGAAAGAAAGTGGGCTTTGCTCATCTCGCTGAACTTCCCTTCACTGGGGTGGAGAGCTATGAAACTCACAGCTACCATCCTTCCCCCACAAGGGGCAATAAAAGAGGAGACGCCCCAAAGCAGGCAAACTACGGGACCCTCACCAACCAGGGCAATAAGAGCCCCGGGAACCATGGAGATGATCGCTGGATCCTGTTTAACTTGGGGACACAACAGAGACAGACAGGAGTTGAAGACACATGTTAGAAAACCAGCGAGAGCCCTTGTGCTCCTCTTTCTCTTTAGTGGCCTGAAATGTCTGTATCAAGGTGAATGAAAACGTCTACGTAAAGTATGCGTGTGTCAGAGTCAGACCCTAACGTGGGCCAAATATCCCAATCGCTGTGATACCCTCCTTGCCTCTCGCTAGCTTCCTTTCATGGCACCAAGAGTGATCCTCCATGAAAAATTGGGAATCTGGGACTCCTGGGTGGCTGAGGTGGGTTGAGCGCCCACCTTCAGCTCAGGGCGTGGTCCCGGGGTCCTGGGATCGAGTCCCACATCGGGCTCCCTGCATGGAGCCTGCTTCTCCCTCTGCCTGTGTCTCTGCCTCTCTCTGTATCTCTCATGAATAAATAAATAAAATCTTAAAAAAAAAACCCTGGGAATCTTTTAATTTTTTCATCACAAAAGAATACACACTCGAGTGACCCTTTTAAGCCTAAATCCAGTGTTATTCCCCTGTGTAAAGCCAGTAAACAGCCCCCTCCCCTGCCCTCAGGAACAAGTCTGTGGTCCTTGCACATTGGATACTGGAGGCCCCCTCTTCGGCCTGCACCCGGCACGGCACATGGAAGCCCTGAATGCACTCAGCTTCTTCCTGGCCCACGGAGTCTGTTGCTCTTCTCCGGACCTTTGCACATGCTAGTTTCCTCTCTCTCAGCCACGTTTCCTAACTTGGTCAAATCCTCCTCCTCCTTTGGGTTTCTGCTCCAGGGCCACTTCCTCAGGCGAGCCTTCCGATTCCCCTCGACTATGTTAGCTGCTCCTGCCCCAGACCTCCTTGTACTTCCCTCTGCCTTGGGTTCCTCACCCAGCGCTGTGAGCATCAGGCCCCACACCCTGCACTTCCTTGCACCTGTCCTTGACCGTCAAGCTGCCAGGTCCCTCACTTTATCCTCAGTGCTTACAAAAAGGCAGCACTCGGGGGATGTCGGGTGAAGGAAGGCCCAGTGACACGTGGGTCCCAACACCCTTCCCGCCCTCCCCGCTGCCCTGGTGGCCAGGGAGGCATCTCATCCATCACTGCATCCCCAGGGCCCGGCCCAGAGCTTGGCACACAGCAGGTGCTCAAGGACAGTTGGTGGCCTTAAAGGGGAGAGGGCATGGGGGAGCAAGAAGACGACTCCACTTTCTGGATGGCTTTTCAAATCTCTCCTCTCTGTCAGCCGTTCACACACCCAGAAACTCGCCCACCACCCCATCCCTTAAGGGAGACACACACATTGCAGGGTGCCACTGCCCAAAAGGCTGGCTGGGAGGTATCCTGTCTCTTTTAATTAAAAGCCAGACAGGCGGCCTCCTCCCCTCTCATTCCTCTGTCTCCAGGTCACTTCTAGAGACCAAGAGTCAGCAGGACAGATGAGAAGGAAGTGCGGTGGATGTGGAGAAATCGCTGGGTTTGCATCTCTCTTCCCCCACCCCCGACCCTCCTCCCACACTCGTCTTCCCCTGTGGGGGACCAGGCGCAGGGCTGAAGGGCCCAGCAGCCAGGAGGCTGGGCCCTGGGCCAGGGCTGCCCCCGCTTGCTGCCTTCATTTCTTCTAGTCTCTTTTTCGTTCCCACTCTTTCCCCCAAAAGCCTGGGCATCCCTTCTTCCTCAGGGATGGGAAAGACAGAGAGCTATCGCCTGGTCATCATGCAGTCGTGGGAGGAAGAGAGTCTCCAGAGGCCCTGGGGGCCACACCCACAGAGAAGCTCCCAGGCCTGGGCCTTAGGGTAGGACCGAGTGCCGAGAGAGGCTTCTAGCAAAGACCCCTTTTCTCCTTCTGAGCCCTATGAGGCCACCACATCTGAGGCTCCGGAGAGGTAGGCAGGGAGTTACCTATCTTGGAGGAGCTTGTTACCTGGTATGCAATGAACCTGGTGTACACTTGGCAAAGTCCACTTCTGGGCAACGGCGCTGAACAACAATCGTGAAGCACAGACCACAGTGGCAAAGGGGGCTGGGAGAAAGAGAGATTCCAGGAGGGCTTCCTGGAGGAGGTGGCATTTGAGCCAGACCTTCAAGGAGGAGGGCAACTTCCACAGAGAGATGGCACTCAAAGCAATGGAATTTGGAGTATGTGCGTGTTATAGATGAAAGGGTATTTGTTTAGTTGTTTGTGGAGGAAGGGAAACTCCCTGACCTGCAATGAGGCTGAGATTGAGATCATCAGAGTGTTTTTTATCCCTTGCGGCACAGTGTTGGGGCGGATTGTGGATCCCCCGCCCCGGGGGGGGGGGGCGGTCTGCTGAGGTTGCCCGCATCCCCTCTTCCCAGCCCCAGGCCCCGTGTGGAGGAGGGCCCCCAGTCCAGCAGCACCAACAGTCTATGCGGAGGGACAGGCAAGGGTCCCCCTAGCCCGTCTCCAAGGATGCAGTTCATTAGAACACCTCCCTCGTTGCCATGGAAACTCCGGGCCCACAGAGGCTGGGTGAGAGTTCCTGAATTCACTCAGGCCTCAAGCACAATTAGCCAAGATGAATTTTTGAGCTGGAGCATAATGAGACCCGGACGTCCGGAGAGCATATGGCAGCCGCCCAGGGGACGGGAGAGCCCCAGCAGAGCCCACTGCTGTTAGGAGGTCACCAGGCCACCGCCTCTCTTGGGCGGGAGGTCTGGGAGGCACTGGGGAACACTTCCCCCCCTTTAGAATTCTTCAAGGGCAGCACAGCCGATAGCAGTGTTGGGGGGGGGGGAGCGGGAGAAAGAAGAATAGGCTCCCTATATCTGTCCCAGGCCCTTCCAGGGTCAGGGCTGGGGAGCTCTATCCTGCACCCTTTGATAGATTTGCCGACAAATGCATCTCACATGGCTGAAACCATGCTGCAGGCACAGAATAGCTTCTTCTGTCCGTGCAAAAGACAAATACGTCATTCAAACATCTCTACTCGAACATATACGGGGCCAGGCACGAGAAATGCATCACGGGATCCGTGGCATCGCACGCTCCCTCCCACTCAGGACGCGGGGCTTGCCTTCTGGCAGGGGAGGTAGGGCATCTTCAGCTATAACCCTCCTAGCACAGTAGTGACAGGAGAAGGACAGAGTTGGGACTTGAGGAGAGATCAGAGGAGGCTCCGTGGAGGCGGTGGCATTTTGGCTGGACCCTGAAAGCAGGGGGCAGGAGGCCTCTTGAAAAGCACACGTTGAATCTGGGGGCAGCAAGCACACCAGTGTGGCTAGAGGGCGGGGTGTGGGCAGGAGCCATGGAGGTAAACGTGGTAGGAGAGGGAAGGCTTTGAACATCTAGCGAAGTGGCCTGGGCAGGGGGAAGCCAAAGAATATTGCTGCCCAGGTGGACAACGGACTCCAGGTGCACAGGCTGGTAGGCCTTCCTTCCTGCCCCCTCCCCTAATCCGGGGCAGCCCAGGCCAGCTTAGGCCTAAAGCCAGGACAGGCTCAGAGCAGGGCAGCCCAGCTCGTGTCCCCCTAGCTCCCGACCCCCAGCTTCCCTCAAGCAGCATCACCCTTGCGAGACTTCCAGAATTTCCAGGCAGAATGGGCGCTTTTTCCTGGCAAGGTTTCTGCACCAAACCCCCAGCGCCCCAGACACAGACCAGGTGATGGATGAGCCCCTTGCTGCCCAGAGAAGAGCCCGGCATAGAGAGAGGAAGGGAGCAGGGAGGGCTAAGGTTGGCTGCAGAGCCACGAGTGGGAAGTAAGGAGTTGGGGAGAGAAGGCAGAGAGGCCCCCCGCATCTGGTGGGCTGGGCGGGGCAGAGGGGGTGTGTGAAAAGGGGGGGGGGGACACTTGCCAGGGACTTGCCTTCCCCTGGCTTCTCTGAGGTCCAGACTTTTTTAGAAAGCAGGCTTCCTATCCTGAGAAAATGGGATCAATTTTTTCCAGGAGGTTGCTATTAGCAAAATCACTGACCCTGCAAGACAGAGCAGCAGAGATGGCAAAACTTCCTGTTTGTTCTCTCTCTCCCCCCACCCAGCCCCCGCCCCCAGCCCCCTCTCTGGCCAGCAACCAAGCTCAGGGGCCCGGGAGCCAGGACACCCCAATTCTGGCCAGCCGTCAACCCTCTCCTCCTGAGCTTCAGCCTCTGGGGGAGCTGATTTTCTGAAAGTTGGAAATGCTCTCAGAGCCAAGCCTGTGGAAAAGGTAGATGGTTCGGTTGAGGGGGGCTTGGATCTGGGACACGGCCGCTGACCGGAGCCAGCCCCTCCTTTGTGCCCCAGGAACCCCAGTGCCCCACTGACTGCTTTCTCTTACATGTCCCCACCAGACCCCTTGCCTCCAAAACATCAGCCCGTGTCCTGTTTCCTCGACAGCCCTCACCGTTTCCACCTGGCCGGCTCAGGCCTCCTGCCCCAAACACCAGGATGGCCCCTGACAGGCCTGCTGCCCCCCGGCCCACCAAGAGCAATGGGTGTAACTGCAGGCCCCAGGGAGAGGGGCAGGGCCAGCCCCATAGCCTGGACCAGAGGTTGGCTGAGCCCCCTCTCTGTCCTGTGCGCCTCAATAACTCCACTAAAGCCTCCGTGTGCCAGCCCAGCGAGAGCTTTTTATTTGTTTGGCCCATTTTCCCCCTTGATGAGAGGGCAACAGAAATTAGAGGGAAGCTATGGGTTAAATGCAATACTTTTGAGGGACATTTCAAAAATGGCCAGGTAGCTAAAGGGCATGGGCTCCACAGTGCATCGGGCATGGGCTAGGACCCTGGCTCCACCAGCTTACCAGCTGTGGGACCCGGGACACGCTACTTAACTCTCTGAGCCTCAGTTTTCTCAATCATAAAATGGACACAACACACCCCGTGCCACCCACCCTCTTTCCTCACAGGCTGTTGAAAGAATGAGATGCGTGTAGAACAGTTAGCATAGTCCCTGGCACACGCTCAGCGCCAGGTAAACGTTGATCATTAGTATTTTGTTACTGGCGAATTCAAATCCTACAGCACCTCCCTCCTGGCCACCCAAACCCTGGCCAACCCGGAACAGAGGTGGGTGCCCAGCAGCCTGCAACGTAGCAACATCACTTCCCTCCTCCCTTCTTCTCCTTGACCCGAGAAGGCTGGGCCTCTTCTTAATTGCTCTTTGGTTTTACTCCATTTGAAATGAGCAGGGCACCAATTCCCCGCAGGAAAAAATAAATATGCTTCTGCTCAAAATACTAATGAGGTTGGATGCCAGGTGAGGCTGGCGGGGGAGGCCGCCCCCGAGGACTTCTGCCGAGCCCAGCCGGCCCTGCGGGAGCACGCAGCCCAGTTTGGAGCATCCTCAAAAGGACAAGTGGGGTGGGAAGCTCTGGTTTTGCTCCACGGGTACGGGCCAGGGGCTGGGCTGGCTCAGGTGACTGGTTGCGGCGGGGGGTGTGGTAATGCCCCACGGATCTGTGGATCCAGCTCCGGGAATACCTGGCTGCCATCTGCCTCTCCTCCCACCCAGTCACCGGGCCTGGAGAATCCTCTTCCCTGTGCCCCAGCCTCTGCCCTGGGTCAGCGCCTCATCAGCTCAACGTGGCTGCTGGGCGCTCGACCTCCAGTCTCTTCTGCCTCCTCTCCCCACTGCTCTGAGCCGCCGTTCTCAAGCAGTCAGTCAACAAACAGTAGCGAGCAGAAAGCAGGTGCCAGCCTGTGGGAAGGAGGAGGACTCAGCCTCCTTTCTGACCCTCTGCCCTCACACTGCCCTGGACCAGGGCCTCTGGCTGCGCCTTCAGGGACAGGCGGCCTCCCCCACTCGGAGACTTGAGCTTGCTGCTCTCGGCCCGCAAGGGCTTCCCAGACTCCACGTGGCTCCATCCCTCCCCTCATTCCACTCTGGGCCTCCACATCCCCCTTCCAGAGCCACCTTATCTAAAATAGCCCGGCCCTTTGCTCGCCTATTGCCCCACCCCCAGCCCCAATGCACTTTTCCTTTTCTTTTTCTTTTAAAGATTTAATTTATTTATTCATGAGAGACACAGAGACAGAGGAGAGGGAGAAGCAGCCTCCATGCTGGGAGCCCAATGTGGGACTTGATCCCAGGACCCCGGGATCACACCCTGAGCCAAAGGCAGACGCTCAACCGCTGAGCCACCCAGGCGCCCCTATGCATTTGTCTCAACAGCCTTTACCACCCAGTGACACCCTGACATCCTAATATTTATGTATTTCTCTTCTCTCCTGTCTCCTGAGCCTCCAGAGCCAGTCCCTTGAGGGCAGGGGGGATCTTTTGTTCAGCGATGTTGCTGTGCCCTGTCACCTAGAACGGTGGCCGGCGGAGTATGTGCTTGATGAATATTTATCGTCATGGGATCTATTGACTCCATCATCTTTCTTCTCTATGAAAAGCTCTGGACTGGCTGATCCGCTACTGGCCCCAGCCTCAATCTGCACTTCTCTGGCTCCTCCCGTGGCCCCCGCCCCAGCTCCCAGCCCCTGCCCCCCACACTTGATCCTCTCTGGGCCAGTATCAGTATCAGTGTCAGCCTCCCAGGCAGAACTCAGCTTCCTCAATGGTGGGGGACCCCTGTCCCCTCTGTCCCCTCTCTGAGCAGTGCCTGGCTTGGAGCTGGTGCTTCCTGGATCAGGGCTCAGGTGCTTCTGACACTCACACCGTTATTGACCTTCACCTCTTACAAGGCCCACCGTGGATCCGGGAACAGTGAGCCAGTGATGTCGCTGGGAACCGAACCTTGGCCCCTGGAGAAGCCTCTGCAGCCCTGCCCCAGAGGCCAAACAGGACGGGGCACAGCGTGGCCTGCCGGGACGCTCGGGGCCCAGAGCGCAGACTTTCACATCTGAAGACAAGGCCAGCCCCGCAGCCATGCTCCTTGGTGCCTGCGACTCCCGGGGGGTCTAAACCGGACAGCCGTGTCCCCTTCCTGGGAGGAAATCCTGCCCGAGTTCTCAGGGACACATGCAGCAGGACTCAGCTGGAGGAGGAAGGAGGGAAGGGGTCCCGGGGGGGGGGGGGCCTCGGGCCTGGGAGCCTTCCCTCTGGCCTGACCCTGCAGGCCGCAGCTGAGGCTGCCGGCTGGCTGGCCATCCAGTCCTGCCTCCGGTCAGTTCTCTGGCCTGGAGCACTGCACAGCGGGGACTTCTGCGTGGTATAATGCTCCCTGCATCCCTTCCTCCCCCTCCACTGCTCCCCATCCCACAGCCCCCCTGACTCTCCAAACACTGGCAAGAGACAGACAGAACTGGACTGATACCTCTCTCTTTTCAGAGCTGGAAACAAAGACCCAGAGAAGTCAAGTAACTTGTCCAAGGTCACACAGCACAGTAGAGGCAGAGCCCAGAACAGAGCTAGGCTGAGATTTCAGTTATTATTTGGAGTCACTAGGAAAGCCTGTGCCTAAAGGCTTTCCTGGGACCGGAGGCAGGGGGTTGAGAGGGCTTTCGGTCCCCTCCAGAAATCCTATCTCCCCCCCTTCCTTCTGCAAGCACACAGGCTCTGGCTGGCTTTAAATCCAAAGAAATTCCTTCTCTGCTCATTGGCTCTCAGACACGGGAAGCAGCCCGTTCCCTGTGGCTTCTTCCCTGGAGGATGCGTTCAATAAACAGAACCCCTTTCTCATCTTCCTGCATACATATTTCAGGAGGCTGAGAAACAAACAGATCTGCGTTTGCTCTGCTGCCGGCTACTCAGAAATGGGGGCTCCTGTGACTCCGGCAGGACCCTCACCTACCCCCCGCCCCCCGCAGTGTCCCCCAGGCCATGGGAAATACGGGATGGCAGGGACAGCTGCCTTCCTGCGGGGGGTGGCCCACCGGGGCGGGGGAACCCGGTAGGAGTGGGAGAGTACAGCCCCGCTTTTTACCAGAGGCACCCCCCGGCCCTCCCACCTACCACTTGCCGTTCCTAGAAATGGGAGCACAGGGCCTGTTCAGTGTCTGTTGTTCTTGGGGATGCGTCAGTCGCTGCTGCCCAGGACCACAGGGGAGGGGACATGGGGTTCCTGCACAGACAGGCACCTCCTACAGGGAGGGGATGCAGAGCCACCAAGGGCAGGTGGACCACAGCTCTGGCTGGAAACCTTGGCAATTTAGCGGGCCAGCCCCCCCCACCCATGGTTCCCCCACACCCTCTTTTTGTTTATTCATTGTCGTTCACAGAGCACATTACTCTTGGGCCAAGAACATTCATCGGCTCCCCATTGCCAACCGGATTTTGACTTCTCAGACTGTCATTTCCTGTGCTTCCCAATCCCGCCCCACTCCGGCTTCCCAGCCACAACTCCCTCCACTCAGTCACACCGCACACCACGGTTAGCCTGTTTGCTCCCTTCCCCGAGATGAGTCCTTCCCTCTCCTAAATGCTGCCTCTTCCCCTCTCTCATTCTTTGCTCTCACCATTTTCAGGATGGCGAATGAGCCACCTCCTCCCTGAAGCCTTCCTTGACCATTCCTACCCCACGAGGATCCCCCCTGCCTCCCCGAGCTTCCTCACGGATCGCCGTCTCCGCTGCCACCTGGGACCTGCTCCTGTGACACCCTCACGTGTGAGGTCTTATCATTCCGACTCAGTTACAAGTGTCTAGAGAGCCAGGTGCCAGCTTCTGCTTCAGTCAGCTATCTGGAGGATGAGGGCTGGCCCTGGACATGAGTCCAGAAGGAAATTCAGCTTTAAAGAGATCTTCATGCCTGGACTCTACTTCCCAGAGAATCTGATTCTATGGTTCTGGCTGAAGGGGGCAGAGAGGACCAACTACATCAACTGTAGAGGCCCTTGATCAAAAATTATAAAGAATTTCAAGATAGTATCCGCAGAACATCAAGCATCACACAGGTCACAATCCCACGAAGCTGGTCCTGGGGGCAACTATTTAAACTTCCCCAGGGGATGTGCACCAGCCTTGAGAGCCACCAGTCATGACAATGTGGGGCCACTGAGGGCTCTGCACCTCTGAGCTCCCACGGCAGTAACGCGCCTCTGCATGCCTGGGTTGCCCAGAGCACAAATATTTGTCGAAGGAATGAATATATGAACGGATGGAGGGAAATGAAGCTTGAACTAGAAAGCTGGGAAGGATCTTTTTCCCACTTGCTTTAAAAAAATCAAATATATTAAATATTAATACTATATTATTAACAAGTCAATATAATAAGTCAATAATTGTTTTGTATAAAAAATAAAATATTCATAGTTTAATATTAATATACTAAAACACATTCAACATGCCCATAGTGCACAGGTCTTAAGTGTTCAGCTTGAAAAATTTTTACACATGCTAACAATCACCTGACTCCCATCCCTCCAGAAGGTTCTCTTGTGCCCTATCCCAGTTAATACTATACCCCACCTCACCCTGGGTCACCAATAAAAAGTGAATAGAATGTTCATCAGAGAAGGGCTCTCTGGCTGGAGGAGGCTGTATGGAAAAGATGCAGAAAAGGCTGACTGATAGAGTTCCTGGTGCGGGAAGGGCTGGTGTTTATACGGAATGAGAGGGAATAAGCACAAAGTTTTGGACCGGCTCAGCCACTTGCTCAAAGTCACGGGGCAAGTTGTGTCAGAGCCAGGACTCAAACTCTGATCCTCAACCCCCAAGTTTTGTTAGCTTTTCACGACCTTGGCAGTCCGGAGTGTGTGTGCACACGCGTGTGCACGGGGGCGCATGTGTGTGCACGCCCTAGAGGATGTGGCTCAGAGGGAGGCGAATGGGGCAGGGTCTGAGGCTGGGCAGCAACGGGGAGTAAGTATATCCGTAAGCTCCTCCCGCACCCAGCCTTGGACCAGGTGATTTTATCCTAAGATAGCTAGAATGGCCTATTTAGTAAATGGAAGAGTCATATGAACAAAAAATGATAAGTCTCTATTTTACACGATATACAAAAATAAAATCTAGCAAGACTGAAGATCAGAACATAAAAAGCAAATGTCTAAAACTACGATGAAAATAAACTAGATTTATTACTTTAGAGTAACAGGATCGCTCTGAGAACACAAATATGAAACAGTCACTTCTATTTTGGTGTATTGCCTTCAGAGGCATGCACCTGTGGGCACACAGATACACATCTCTATGTTCATCACTGCCTTGAGGTTTGTATGACACTAAATTGGACATACATACTATATTTTCATCAGTAGAAGGATAGATTAAGACCGTGTAATTGCTATGATAGGAATACAGTATTTAGGAAGAAGGTACAAATTTGACGTATAGTTACATAGATCACAATATATAATACTGAGAGGAGAAAAGCAAAATGTACAATGAAAAGATGTAACATTTGTCTAAGTTTAATAAAAATAATGCAAAGAAAAAAAAGTCCCAACCAGAGGGGGAAATGACTGAGCCAAGGTCACCCAGCATCAGAGCTGGGGTTGAGGCTCAAGCTGCCAGAAGCCCCCTGCACTGGTCTTCTCTCCACGCCACAACCCCATCTTCCCAGCAGGAGACTAATGGCCCTCTGGGCCCTGCTTCTGTTTTCTCAACTCCCAGGACCAGCCTTTCTGGTAGCCCCAGGCAGGTGGAAAGCCCAGTACCAGGAATGCCACCGAGGGGGTATCTCCCTGGGGGGCGGGGGCTGTACCGGCTGTGCTCACTCCTAGGAGCAGGGAGATACCAGCAGGGAATCCGGGCTGGGGGCCCGAAACCCCTGCCCCCACCTGGCAGCACGGGGGCTTTGGGATGTCCACTCACTCTCTGCCTGTAGGTCGGGTTGGAGCAGACCCCCTAAAGGGCAAGTCGGATCGTATCACTCTGTTAAAACCCTGCCAGGGCACCTTGTGCCTCCCCAAGGTGCAGCCAAAGCCCCGGCACCTGCTCCCAGCTGCCCCTCCAGCATTGACTCACCACTCCCTACCTTACCTACCCAGCCACACCCGACTCCTGCGCCCCCCTCCATGGTGTGGTTCATGCTGTTCCCTCTCCCCAGAATGCCCTTCCCTCCACCTGCCTCTGCCTTCTCATCCTTGGAGACGGCTATGATCTCTCCCTCCAGAGACCCTGCCTGGCCTCCCTGCTCTGTGCCCTGGGCTTCAAAGCTCTGTGCACACCACTGTTCACCAGCCCCCCTGTGCCACATCCCTGCAGTGTGTGTTCTGGGCAGCCTGTCTGCCCCACTGGATGGGGATCCCTTGACAAGAGGGCTGCGTGGGTGCATCCCTGCATGCTTGGTGCATGAGCCTTGGGCCTAGCACTCAAGGGCAAATGCTTTTTGAACTTAGCTAGGGCCTCATTTTATTTAGGGGCGAGGGGAGGGAGGGTGGTCAGTGGTCAGGATAGCAGGGCAGCCAGGGCGGACAGGTACACAGAACAACGGCCATCCCCCGGGATGTCTGGCTCACCAGCCCCCACTGCTGCCTCACTTTCCTCCTCTGCAACCTCTCCCCAGCTGGAATCTCATTATCCGCGGGTCTCCTTATCTGCAGGCTGGGCGCAGTCAGTGACAGCCACTTAAGTCAGGTATTACTCCTCCTAGGGGAATTTATATTTTAATAACATTTAAAAGGTCCAAAGGAACTGAGTCTTGGACATGGTGCTGGGAGGGTGAGCTTAGAAAGACAATCACACAGCACGACCAACGCCCCCCACCCCCCCATCTGGCCCGCAGGCCACTTAGTTTCTGCACGTCCACGGGGCAGTGCAATCGGGCACATAGGGGCCAGGTCCCCCCCTCCCCGCGGTGGGAGCCAGGGTGTGTGCCACCCTCTCTGAGGCTTGCTCTACCCCTCTGTAAAGTGGGGGTAATGCTAGAGTCGTGGGGTACATAAGATAATGGATGTGACATCCTTGGCATGGAGCGCAGGCTCAGGGGAGACCATTGCTCCTGCTGCTTTTCTAAAGCAAAGGCCCACAGAGGATGCTGTCCAGCACTGGGGTTCTCCGGGGCGCAGAGGGGTGGCTTTGTGTGAGGTTCCTGAGCCCCCCTCTTCCCTCCGCCCACTCTCCCTCCCACCCTCCCTCCAAGCCAGAGATCCAGGGAAAACTTTGCCGGGAGGCTTCTCAAGCCCTGATAAGGTCTGGCCAGAGGAAAGCTCTTAGCAACCCAGGCTCCCAACCCAGAGGCCCTTCTAATGGTTTCAGAGAAACAAAGGAGGGAACGATTGCCTGCAGCCCAGCGTGCCAGAAGGGCTGGCTTCCAGGAGGGAGAGTGGGGTTCATGGGCCCCCCTTTGGCAGCCAGGGTGGCAGCCCGGCAGATAGGGCACCTGGCTGCCAGATCTCAGAAATCACAGCCCCGTGGCCAAGCAGAAGGAGTCTCAGAACTCTCTCCTCCCACCTCGGCCAGGGCCAGGGCCACGACTGGGGGGGGGGGGGGGGGGGTGTGCTCCTGGCTGGCTACCTGGGGAGCTCAGCCTCTCCATTCGGGTGCCCCCTGCCATCTAGGCGAAGTTCTCGAAGTCTCCTTTCTAGAACATCCCCCACCACCTACTCTGAATCAGTCCTTAACCTGATTTCTACCAAAAACCTAGAAAAACCCACTGAACTGAAACTCACCCAACTAGAGCCTGCCATCAACCAGAGGGATCCCTGCTTCCTGCTCGGCCACGTGTGCCCCCCCGCCCCCCCTTGACAAACCTTCCAGGGCCTGGATTTTCTCCTTTGCAACATAGGCGATCCTATCCCATCTCTTTAGAGTTCCATCCAGCTCTCGCAGTCCATGCATGTAGGGGAGCAAGGATTTATTTAGCCCAGGCAGCAACATACAGGGACTAGCTCCGGCTTCCTCAAAATCCCGCCCAACCTTGTGCTTCACACCGAGTACCCCCAAAGTCTACACCACACCTTTGACAAGTGCTGGGAAAGATACCCCCCAAATCAGATATTATCCCTGGCCTCAGTGAGCTCACAATCAAGTCAAGGAGTCAAAGTTCAAGCTCCTAAAACAATCCCCATACAACATAATGCGGTGGACCTTTACCTGTGGCTGGCGTGGTGGAGACCGGGCAGGACAGGAGCTCCCAGAACAGGGAATTAACTCAGATCGGGACCCTGGAAAGGCCAATTTCACAGGACGATCGGGGCCCTGAAATAGCCTGCGACCAAAACAACCTGAGTTTGTTCTCACACTCTAATGACTATGGCAGGAAAGCAGCCCTGGGGTCTGTAGAGGACACATGTGAGATTATGAAAAGTTATCAGATGGACCCTCAGGTACACAGAAATCCCCTTTCCCAGAATTCCAAACTTCTCGGAATCCCAAATTTCCCCCAGGCATTCCTGCAAAGTGACCTTTCACCTGGGGGTCAGCAGGGCAGGCACCAACAGCATTTTCTTCACGAAGCCTGAAGCCCAGCAGAAATGAAATCCTCTTGTCCCCTTCCCCCAACACCTTCCTTTCCATCAGCTGTTTGACGTCCTGGAAACTCTCCTGGAAACTCCCGCAGAGCCCTGATCACAACCCCGGGAGCTCTGAAGTCATACTCAAGGTGTTTATTAAGTGGCTTGCTGCAAATCCCTCAAGCTAGTAGAGGATATTCCCTTCCATAAACTCAAAGGAAAAGTGGGTCTGAGCCTCAGGGGTGCCAGGGTGTATCTGGAGCAAAGGTCAAGGTCCTTAGCCAGTGGGGGCTGGGTCTCTCTGCCAGGAGACTTTGGGCAAGACTGTGCTTTGGGATCAAGCTTCCCCCACGTCCTGCAGGGAGCTCAGGCCTGTGGGGATCCAGGATGATACAGATCAACGTTTAGATGCTTTATTTGTCTCACTTTTCAGACGAAAGCAGGACATGCGATTCATATAGCCAGATCATTTGTCCCAAGCATCCTAAAGCAGCCGAAATAGAACAGGAAGAGGGAAAAGCAACTTTTCATCTGGCCCAAACCAGCCTGACAGAGTACAAGCAGATGGAGGCTGGTCTCTTCTGCCCAGTGTGAGACAGCTCTACAGTCAGGACAACCGCAGGGGAGAAGAGGGTTAGCTGTCCTTGGATGCGCTGCCCAACTCCCAGGGCCGTGGGACCCCGGTGGTGGCAGGAGACATAAGGGACTAGCTCAAGGTCACACAGGGAGGCGCAAAGCCAAGAGCAGAGCCTGAGTCTTTTGCCTCCGGATCCCCCGCTCTGGCCATAGGTCTCAGGGTCATTCCTACCAGCCTGACCAGGTGGCAAGAAAGGCTGGAAGGCAGGCTCAGCTGCTCACCGGCTTTGTGGTCTTGGGAAGTTAGCTCCCTTCCCTCCCCAGGCCTCTGTTTCTGCACTGAGGGGCAGGGAAACGGTAAGAGGACATGAAGAGCGGATGAGGAAATAAGTATGAAATACTTTGTGGGAGCCTCGTATCAATGAAGACTCTAGAAAGGTCAGCTCCTTCTGCGGTCAGCTTCCTGAAAGCAGGGATCTAACACCTGGTGAAAGGCTAGGCTCTGCCTTCTAACAAACCAGTATTTATTAAACAGATCTAAATTAAGATCAGGAGTCATTCTCGTGTTCCTAGAAAGTGTGGAGGGCCACGGAGACAGGGGGCTGGACCAGAGGGCCTCAGACAGCTCCAAAGTTGAACCTTGAGTGCATGTGAGCACCCACCCGGAGAGCATCCCTACTTCGCCCGTCTGGGCAGCTAGAGCCACCACGGGTGTTCTCCTCTCTCTCACCAGGGAACCAGGAAGTTCACTCTATCCCTAGAGTTTTATTTTATTTTAGTTTTTTTTTTTCATTTTTTATTTTTTTTTTTAAAGATTTTATTTATTTATTCATGAGAGAGGGAGAGAGGAGAGAGGCAGAGACACAGGCGGAGGGAAAAGCAGGCTCCATGCAGGGAGCCCAACGTGGGACTCGATCCTGGGACTACAGGATCATGCCCTGGACCAAAGGCAGGTGCTAAACCGCTGAGCCACCCAGGGATCCCTAGTTTAGTTTTTTTAAATATTTATTATTATTATTTTTTTCATGAGAGACACTGAGAGAGAGGCAGAGACACAGGCAGAGGGAGAAACAGGCTCCCTGCGGGGAACCCGATGCGGGACTCGATCCAAGGACCCCTGCAATCACGTCCTGAACCAAAGGCGGACACTCAACCACTGAGCCAGCCAGGCATCCCCCTCCCCCTAGAGTTTTATTTTAAAGACCAAAGCCCAATCCAGGTCATTGGAAAGATTTAAGGACTAAAAATCATTATAATTGGGCCCGGTAAAAATATAAGGTGGAAATTTCCCTGCCAGGGCAAAGTTTCCTTTTGGAAAAAATAAATGACCCTTCCCTGGCGCTGCCTGCCAACCAGGAGAGGCCCTGCCTTCCTGAACGCAGCCCAGGGAGGCTCCGCGAGGGGCGGCAGAGGCTGGACAACAGAACGTGGCACTTCCATAGCCCCCTTGCCCAGGTCAGATAGAAAAAGCGGCCCACGAAGGGCCAACCTCCCACCATCAGGAAGCCGCAGAGAGGAGGAGAAAAACAGTGCCAGAGTCCGGAGGCCCGGGGCTGGACCAGCCTCTACTGTGCCTCTTGGGACAACGTCTTGCAGCATCCTCGGCCTCTCTGTGCCCATTTCCTCCTTCCTGAAGTGGGAATGACACCATGGAGTCACTCCGGAGCATAAAATGAGTGCATACCCGTGCCAAGCTCTCAGACCCTGGCACGCAGGAAGTGCTCCTGCTGAACTGCCTCTGACTCAGGCGGCATCGGCATCGGCCTTCGCTCCTCTCTCTGCCTCCTCCCCTCACCTGAGCTCCTCTCCTTTTACCTGCTACCTCCTACTCACCCTCCCATGAATCAGCTTAAAAGTCCCCTCCCCACCCCTCTGACTAGGTCAGGTCCTCTGCTCTTATCCTCAGAGTTCCCTGTACTCCTCATTTCACGAGCCCCAGGACGCTCATTGTAAGCATTTGTTTAATTTTCTGTCTTCCCGACGTTAATAGCCAACACTAACTGCCAGGCGTGTGGTAAGTGCTTCACACGGATCAGCTCATTTAATCTTTATAATAATCCTTCTAAGTGCTACTATTACCAATCCCAATTAATGGATGGGGAAACAGATGTTCAGAGAGGTTAGGCAACTTGCCCAAGAACAAACAGCAAGTAAATGATACGGGGCCATCTGTCTGACTCTAAAGCTGGCATTCTAAGCCACGAGCACCCTCTGGGAAACGGGGGCCATCTCGAGAGGGCCACCCACCGGGGCACAGAGCGAGTGTAAACATTCAAAAGGGTGAGGCCTGCAGGGCTGGACTGCAGACCTGTGTTCCCTACACAAAGCTTGCTTCGTGGACATGGAGAAGGTGTGCTTCCGTTACACCTGTTCTCGCACCTGGGGGCCGGTTGCCCTGTCTGATGGCACACACCCTGTGCAGGATGCCTTCCTTCTCACTCACCTCACACTGTTCCCCCCACCCCTTGAATTAATACGTGGTGCTCGACTCCAGCAAAGGCCACAGGAAGCCGAAGCAGAACACATCCACGGGTGTCATCACCCTCAGGGCAAGGGCGAGCACACGTTGGGTGCCAGGGCCCCAGACGCAGAGAGAGAGCCCTCTCTGGGGGTGGGGGTGGGGGTCAGAATAGGGCCCTGCAAGTTAGACGACCCACCGACCCACCGAGCGCTCGGGGTCTGACAGCCTGGGTACGGATCCCCACCCACACTCCCCCATCCACTAAACCTGCAACCCAGAGCAGTCCACTTACCCTCACTGAGCCTCTGGAAAGCGGGATGGTCTGCTAACAGAATCCACCTCATGGCTGCGCAGAGTCAGTGCGAGCGTGTGTGCCCAGTGCCCACTTAATAACTGTTATTCTTGAGGGGATGGTGATTAATCTTCACAGGATGCGGACCATTAGCGACTGGATTGAGAAGGTTCTGGCTCCCAGTCAGAAGATCTGGGTGTGCATCCCAGCTCTGACCCACATTAGCTCTGGGATTAGGGTGTGGCCATGTTTTCACTCAGAGACTCTGTTTATTCGGCTGTAAATAGGGGGATCCCTCCTCACTGTGGGACCCTCCAAAGGATTCGTGTTTGTTTTCTGTAAAAGGGACTGTCCTGAGCCGACCTGGGTGCCTCCCATTGCTGGGTTAATTAATTGGAAGGAGGGTGCCAGCCAGAAACCAATTAGGCAGTCCTCTAGGGGCCTCTTGGGGGAGGGGAGGGGGTGGGCAAGGAAGGGCAGGGGGAGGGGCAGCTCCTCCTCCATTGTCCCCAACCCACTGCCTGGTGCCTCCTCTGCAGCTGGTCCCCCACTCCAAGCCCACAAAGGAGAGGCTCATTCTCAACAGCTTCTTTTCATGTGGAAGCCACTGGATTTGCATCTGGCCTGGCCTGGCAGGGCCTGCTCCGCGCCAGCTGCTCCAAGCTTCCCAGGCTGCGGGCTGCAAGGGGCCTGAGCCTAAAAGGGCCCACGGACAGGGAAGGCAGGACACGGAACAAGCCGATCAGGAGAAGAGGGAAGGCGAGGGGGCTGGGCGCCCAGGGAATCTGCACATTCTCTCATCTCCTGGACACCAGACAAATTCTGTGGCTAGCATATACAAATCAGAATCTGCCCCAGTGCCAGGAGCCGGCGGTGGCTGAGGCCATGTCTGCTCCAGGCTAGCCAACCCGGGAGAGAGATGGAAAAACTCACTCCATCCCTGAGCTGCCAGGGACCGAGGCTGCCAGGCCGTTGGTCTAGCCAGTGTCCACACTCCCAAACCCGCCAAGCTCAAGTCTATGCTGATTCCGCAGGGCCAGCTTCTGGGGCCCCGGGGAGCCTCGCAGTCCTTCCCAGATGCCTCTGCACGCTGCCATAGGCACTTAGGTGGCAAGGGCCCCCAGGCCAAGAGAACACAGGGCAGCGGGGGCACATCTGGGAAGAAAGTAACTCATCAGAGCTCTTCTGAGAGGGAGAGACAGTATGGAAGGATCTCGAAGTTTTGAGCACTTACAGTGTGGAGAAGACAGACCTTTCCTGGCTTGTGCCCCCTGGACCTTGAGACTCTTAACTCAGGACTTTGGCACATCTCCTCCCTCATCTGGACAGCAGGGGCTGGGGCTTTGGCGTTCTGTGGCCCTAATGCCCAACACGTGGCCTGGCCCTGAGTAGGAGCTCGGAGGGCGCTGGCCCTAGAGTCCATGAATTTTAGCCACATACCTTCTGCATGAGAATGCTGGGTATCTGGAGGAAGAACGGAGTGGAGGGAGGAGGTAGAAAGGGTGCACACAGCAGAGAAGGCAGCAGAAGCACCCCCCCCCCTTCAGGTTTCTGGAAGTTGGGTCTGTGTGGTAACGTCTCCGCCCTTGAACTGGCTCTGTCATAGGCTTGCTCGCTCATCTCTTCTCTCAGTAAGAGCCAGACAGGAAAGAGGTGCTGGGAAGTGGAATGTCTGGGAGTCCAGGCATCTCCTGGGTGGGCCAGGTCCTGGGTCCCGGAGTTGGAGCCAGAAGGGCTTCGTACCCCTTCCCTTCCTATCCCGACTCTGGGTGTAGCAAGGGCTCCTCTAGGCCTTGGCCCTGTGCTTTTTCTTTTCTTTTCTTTTCTTTTTTTTAAGATTTTATTTATTTATTCATGAAGGACACACACAGAGAGGCAGGGACACAGGCAGAGGGAGATGCAGGGTCCCTGTAAGGAGCCTGATGTGGGACATGATCCCAGGGGATCATGACCTGAAAGAAGGCAGATGCTCAACCGCTGAGCCACCCAGGTGCCCCCCCACTCCTCCGCCGATGCTTTTTCAATAAGAGAAGAGGGCTGCCCAGCAGAGGGCAACTCTGACACCAGGGGTCCAGTAGGGTAACTGGAGTGGACCCCAAACCCCTGTCCTTGCGCAGGCTGCCTGAGGTCCCCCTTGCAGGACAGCCAGGTGGCAGGAGCACTGCCTGGGAGTGAGGAGGACCCAGGTTCTGGACCCTCTGGCGTCAAACTTGCTGAGGGACTTTTGGTAAGTCATGGCTCATTTCCTGGGTCTCAGATCCATTATTTGTCAAGAGAGAGATCTGGATTTTTTTACTCAAACGTCTTATTCCCTGAGGCCACTCTTCGGTGACCTCGCCAAGCGAAAGCCTGTTAGTGACGACCTGGACAAGGCAACGCTGTCCTCTGTCCCATCACACTTAGCAGGAGCCAGAGGCTCCTATGCGATGAGCGGGGCTCTGCTGGGCCAGGGGCAGGAGAGCAAAGGTTGATGCACAGTGGGAGGTGCCAGGGCGCATCTGATGATGCCACTTGTGAATCTGGAACTGGAGGCCTGGAGGGCGAGTATTCTCTTTGCCCACACTTCATCTCTTAAGACCTGAGGCGCCGCGGGCATTCCCACAGGTTGCTCAGGGTACTGTTCCTGGGCTGCTGACCCCCTGAGCTGGCCTTGGGACCACGGAAAGCGCTCAGCTGGCATCTAATGTAACAAAGCACACCTGAGAACAAGGCAGCCCAGTCACTAAAAGCCATCACCTTCCTTACCTACGAGCCCCACCTCTGGTCCCCACCTCTGGTCGCATCCAGACAAAAGTCAGGGTGAAGTCACCCTGAAGGACCTCAAAGCAGCAAAAGGAGTTTGCAGATGCCTGCAGTCCTGCATTATAGCGGGCAGACTTTTCTTATAGCCTATTGACTTATACTCTACACACAATTCTAATGAATTTTGTTCTGTTTTCGCAGCTCATGGCAGTTTAGAAACATATTCAGAAGAGAGAAGTGCTGGTAGTCTGGCATATGGCTGAAATGGTGTAGAGAGAGAGAGAGAGAAGACGTGTGGATAGCGAGCAGAAGGGCTCAAAGAATCAAAGCACCCTGTTCCTGAGAAAGCAGCCTTTGCTCCCTCAGCCCTCACTTGCCCTCTGGACGGATACTGGACTGAAACTGGGAGGAGGTGGTGGGGCCTTAACCTCCTGTGGATGTGTACGGTCTGGGCAGCTGCATCCCTTCTTCTCTCTTTCTTCTCCTCCTCGTTACATAAAGAAACTAAGACAGCTTATGAAATTAGACACAATAAAGCAAGAGTTTAAAGCGTCACACCCAGGAGTCATGGCATCTGGCTGGAAGGTTCCACTCCAGGAAGAGACCTGCACTGCTCTTTATCTCCAGTGCTGTTGAGCCCAGGCTTTATGTGGGACTTGAGCAGCTGCGCCTCACAAGGAAGGGGGCTGGGGTACGTGCACGAGAGACGGAGGATGGTAAATAGAAACTGAAGACCCATGTATTCTCAGGAAGTGCTACTGAAGATCTAGCAGCTTGTCATCGGATTTCCTCTTCTCCACTTTCCAGGCCCTCTGAGCTAACAAGAACCTCCGTGCAACCCACAATGGACCCTGGCCCAGAGGACCCTAAGGGGGCAGGCAGCTGGGGGTCACCAGAAAGGGGTGACCTTTGCCTTGAGGAGCAGCAGCAAGGACTGGGGTCTCACCCTCTAACCCTGCTCTCCACTACCTGTCACTCCACCTCCCAGTTCCCCCTTCAGGGCTCCCCTTCATATCTGTCTTGTAACTAGACCAACCCCCACTCCAGAATAGAAAGTTCTGTCTCCATCAGAGCCAACTTCCTTGCAGAGCTGAGCCAAGGCCCAACAGAAGGGACCCAACACATCAAGGAAACCAATTGCTGCACCTCACAGATGGGAAAACAGAGGATGGAAGTGACTAGTCCAAGGTCACACAACCTATTCCTGGCTGGTTGAGGACCAGAGGCCTGGCCTTCAGACTCCCAGACCACTGTGGTTCTCCTTAGGACTCATAGAGAAGCCTTTTCCAGCCGGCTTGCAGGCAGCGGGAGGGCCCCCAGGCCCTCTCCTGCATTTCTTTTGCTCTTCTAGGCCTCCCCATGATGCACACTACCGGTCTGTGAAGGCCTGGCAAGGGGAGAGAGGCTAGGGTTAAGGTGGGGATTTTATATAATCCTCTGAGCTGGCTTAAACTGATGCCACATTGGTTAGGACAGGCGGGACATACAGAAGGGCTTGGTGGGGGATGGGGGCCAAGGGGAGGGCATTAGGGAGTAATCACTAGATATCAAGAGGCTAGCCTGTCAATGTAGTAGATGAGTACTGACCCTCGTGGGCGCTCCCCACCCAGGGCCTGAGCCTCCAAGCAGTGACCCCCTCTCATGGGAATAACCCAGTTGCTGGGGTACTCCATAGTGCAGAGCACTGCAAAGATCACAGGCCATAGGTTGAGACAGATCTGGGGGCAAACTCCAGCTCTGCTACTTACTTGCTGTGTGACCTTAGGCAAGTCCCTCTACCTCTCTGAGCCTCAGCTTCCTCCTCTTTTAAGGGGGACCGAACACACCTTCCTTGCAGGCCTTCTGGGAAGCAAGGCTGCCTGAGCTCATGTGCATAAAGAGACACAGGGGAGACATTGAGTCAAACCTCAGTGCTATTACTACAAATCTCGTATGCTTTATCTCTCATCCAGGCCCATCCATTACTCTTCTGCCTCGGCCTGCTTGCGTCTTTGACGTTAATAACCTTAACGATAATAATCCTCCCCAGCCAAAGAGCATTTGCATCATTTCAAAACACTGAGCATCCTCCCCACTGTGGGCCACAGCAGCCCTGCCAGTAGTAGTTAAAACTGAGGCAGACCCTCAGCCTCATTCTCCCAAAACGGCTCTAAGTCCCAATTCTGGCATTGAGCCCAAGACCACGGTCAGACACATTGTCTGATGGCAGGCAAATCTCCCGGGGGGGACTGGTAGCCCCTGGCTTCTCACGAGGAACCAGAACCACCCCTCCCATCACCTCCATAGCTGACCCTTCATCTGGTCCACTGCTCTGACCACAAGCAAGCTGTCCTCTCCCCACCAGCCTCCAACTCTCCAGTCCTGAGAGCCAGGTGGGCAGCTGTTGGAATCTGGCCTTGGGTGCCTGGACCCCCAAGGATCACGGACCAGGCCGTGAACTCCTTACCCTAACAGAGCTCTCTGAAAAGTGTGGGTTCACCACCTTGGATCTTCTTACTGGTTCTCCAACTGCCTGTCACCATCCCCAGGACCCATGTTCTCATCCTCATATTCCACGAGAGGAAGGGCCCAGCCAAGGTCACCCGCGGGGTTTGGGGTAGAGCTGGGGAGTGAACTCAGGTCTCCTAACGCCCGTGCACTTTGCGCAGCTACCTCGGTCTGCTTTCCATAGCAGAGAGTGTTCCCCCAAAGTGTCTCCAATAAACCCGGCCCCCGTGCCAGAGCCCAAGAACTCTGGCTGCCGGAATGCGCATCTCCCCCTTCCCTGTCACATTCCCTCCCCATATCTCGGAGCAGGTCACCACGGGAGCTGTCCTATCCCCGGTGGCAGCAGCTCCTGGGCTGGGGGAGCGCCTCTCCCGGGGAGCAGCTCCGGAGCGGGGCCGGAGTTCGTGGGGTGGGCGGCGGAGGCCGGCAGGTGCGGCGGCTCCCGGGGCGACCAGCCCGTTCCCCCGTCCACTGTGCTGCGGGCGGCGCTCCCCGCGGCGCGCTCCGACGGGGGACACCGCGCAGCTGCCCCACTCTGCTCTCCAGGGGTTAAAAATGCAGCACCCCCAAACAAGGGTTAAAAATGCAGGCGCGGGGCGGGCCGGCGCGGAGGGATGTGGGCCAATCCTCCCCCTTCCCTCCGCAGTCCCGGGGCGCGAGCGACCCGAGGGCCCGGGGGCGCCCAGGAGGCGCGCGCCGCCCCTCCCCGGGCCCGGGCCCCCTCCCCGCGCCCACACCCCCGCGCCCCCCGCCGCCCAGCCCGGGGGCTGCAGGCGCCGGCGGGGCCGGGTCCCGGGGGCCGGGGGCCGGGGGCCGGGTCCCGGGCGCGGCGGCGGGCGAGCGGCGCTTACCTTTGTGACAGTCATGCAGGAAGTCCGGGGCGGTGCGGGGGCGGCGGCGGGAGGCGGCCGGGCGCGGCGCGGGCAGCTCTGGGCGCGCTCCCCGTGCCCCGCGCCCCAGCCCCGCGGGCCGCTCGGCTGAGCCTGGGGGCCGCGCTCCGGGCGGGCAGCGCGCAGGGACCGCTCGTCGGCGCTCGCCCGCCGCTCCGCTGATGTCAGCCCCGAATGTGCATTTATAATAGATGAGCCTCCTTCGCCGCAGGAAGGCGAGGCAGGAAGAAAGGGAGAGGGGGAGAGGGCCCAGGCTGGGGGGCGGGGGGAGGAAGGGGGGCCGGGAACTCGCTACAAAGGAGGAGGCGGAGGGAGGAGGAGGAGGAGGAGGGGGAGGGGGAGGAGGAGGAGGAGGGGGAGGAAGAGGAGGAGGAAGAGGAGGAGGAGGAGGGGGAGGAGGGGGAGGAAGACGGGGAGGAGGAGGAGAGGGAGGAGGAAGAGGAAGAGGAGGAGGAGGGGGAGGAGGGGAAGGAAGAGCAGGAGGAGGGGGAGGAGGAGGAGGGGGAGGAAAACGGGGGAGGAGGGGGAGGAAGAAGAGGAGGAGGAGGAGAGGGAGGAGGAGGAGGAAGAGGAGGAGGAGGGGGAGAAGGGGAAGGAAGAGGAGGAGGAGGGGGAGGAGGAGGAGGGGGAAGCGCGCGCCCGCCGGCTGCCCTGCCCCGCGCCCCGGGCTCGCTAGCCCTTCGCCAGGCACCGCAGCTCCCGGAGCCCCGGCCCGGCGCCCAGGCCCGCGGCCTTAACCCCCTCGCGCCCGCGGATGCCCCGCGTCCCGGCGAGGCCCTGTCCTGGCACCTGCCGGCTGCGGGCGCGCGTCCACCGCGGCGCTCGGGGGCCGGGGACGCGGCTGAAGTCCCGCGCTGGACGGCCGGGGCGCCGCGTGGGCCGAGGAGCCCGCCGGGCTCGCCCCCTGGAGGTTGGCGACGTGGGTCCGGGCCGGAGAGGGGCGTGGCGGCCTCAGGCCCTGCCTAGTCCGACCCGGCGCGGGGTCGCGGGTGGGGGGGTGGGCTGCGCCTGCAGTCCCGGAGCCTAACTCCCGCCGCGGGGGGCTGGGCCCGCGGGCTCCGTGGCCAATTCACAGGGAAAGACCCTGAGGCCCCGCGCGCCAAGCGACTTGGGCGAGCGCACCCAGCCGGGCCGGGCGGTTCTCCTGGCGCCCGCTCCGTCCACGTCGCCTCGCGCTCTCTGCAGAGCCCCTTGGTGCAAAAGCGGCCGATCCGTGCCCTAGGTGTGCACACTGCGCTTGGGTGCAGCGCTGCCTGGAGGAGCATGGGTGTGACCCGTTGGTGCACGACTCCTGACCCGGGTCACATCGTGTGTGTGTGTGTGTGTGTGTGTGTGTGTGTGTGTGTGTACACACGGGAGCTGCTCCCGGACTTGAGAGGCAACCACCTGAAGGTGACCCCGCAGGTCTCCTCCTTCCCGAGCACCTGAGCAGAACCGGTTTTGGCAGATACTGAACCGCTGAGACTCAGAAGAGGAGGGATTAGTGGAAACCGAGGCTGAGGGATCTTTGGGGAGGGGGGCACCCCCTCTGCAAGCCCGGAAGTGCTGGCTTCCTGCTCCACCGCGACTGCACAAAGCAGTGAACTAGACCAAGTGGACCAGGTGGTGTGTGGACACCTGCTCTGTGGGAGGTGCTGGAGGAAGAGGGGAGATCAGTTACCTGCCTTCAGGAAGCGCGCAGAGTCCCCTGCGCCAAGTAATCAGCATCTGTAGAGCGCTTTGTGGATCCACCTGCTATTTTTATTTTCACTTTTTTCTGGTATTCCCACATGCAAGAGTATGAGGCAGGAATTACCATCTTCATTTTGCTGATGAGTGAACACACTCAGAGAGGGGAGGGGACCTGTCGAAGATCACAGGGTGACAGAGCCAGGACTTTAACAGAAGTCATATATATATATATAGGATTTATTTATTCATGAGAGAGAGAGAGAGAGAGAGGCAAAGACATAGGTAGAGGGAGAAGCAGGCTCCCCACCGGGAAGCCCAATGTGGGATTCGATCCCAGGACCATAGGATCAGGCCCTGAGCCCAAGACAGACACTCAACTGCTGAGCCACCCAGGCACTGGAACAGAGGTCTTTTTAAATGGAGCACAGCGCTGTGCCTTGGCTCTGTGGATTCCAGGGTGTACTCATACCTGCTGCCTTATTTTTTTTTAAGATTTTATTTATTTATTCATGAGAGATGGGGAGAGAGAGAGAGAGAGAGAGGCAGAGACACAGGCAGAGGGAGAAGCAGGCTCCATGCAGGGAGCCTGATGTGGGACTCGATCCTGGGTCTCCAGGATCAGGCCCTGGGCTGGAGGCAGCGCTAAACTGCTGAGCCACCCGGGCTGCCCAACCTGCTGCCTTATTTGAGCTTCACCCTTGTTCTGGGAGATGGATGGACAGCTAAGCTGCCAGCCCCGCTTCCACACATGAGGAGTTTGGATGGCTTACTGTTTCTCCTGGGGAGCAAATGTCGATGCTGTTCTCCATCTTTTCCGTACACACTCTTCCCGTTCCCAGGTTGGACCTCATGCCTTTGACCACACCGCTCCCCTGCCTAGAATGCTCTCTTCATGTTAATGCACTAACCCAAACACTCCCCCACCTCTCAGGGGCCCTATCTCCTTGCTGTATCCATCCCTGACAAGTCCAGCCCCGCTGCTCCCCCTGTTGCATTTGGGTCCGGGTGCCTGGTCTTGTCTTCATGAGCTTCTGTTGGCATAGATGGTGAGCTGTCAAGTGTCTGGAGCACAAGGGCATGGTTTCTCTTGCCGTATACCCCTGGGCAAACAGTAGGTGCTCAGTGAATATTTAATGCCATTAACAATGAATCAAGCAAATAAACCTTGGATGTGCAGCAGCAGAAATTTAAATTAGACTCACAAAAGCATTTCCCCTCAGCGAGCTGTCCTGCATCAGAAGTGGGTCACATTCCCAGTCTGGATTGTCTGGGTAGGTCAGTCTTGGAGACAGGAGGATGGACCTCAAGACCTTTCTGGGGCCCCTCCAGCCCTTCTTGGAAGACGTTAAAGGACAACCCCAAAACACCAATCACCCTTCCCCCATGGCTGTACTTGTCCACTTTTATCTCTCATGGATATTTAAAATCCCAGATTGTTAGCCTCAGCTCGCCAGCATGGCTCTTGGCACCTTCCCCACCATCCGCTGGCATTGTGGGCTCTGGGAATGAGACAAATACTTAATATCAGCTTGAGCCAAATGTAATTAGGAACATCAATCTGCTGCCCACAACCCACGTGACATGCTCCAAAGGCAGACAGAGAACGTTTCTGATCCCTCACAAGCTGGTGGCTCACCCCTCTTGTCTCATCTCCCCGCCAGGACGGAGGTCTGGGAGAGCGCGGACCCTCTCAGAGAACTCTGCATCCCTTTGTCAAGTCAAGGGTTTGGCCCATCGAAGATATTCAGAAATGCATCTTCTGTGGTGCAGTTGTCTATACCCCAACTCCTCCTGCCCTGGGCTCCAGCAACGTCCTGGGCTCCTGGGCTCATCTTAGTTTGCATTCTCCGCAAAGCAGAGCCTGAGAAAGGAGTTGGGTGCAGGTGGTTTACTTGGAAAGTGATCCCAGCAAGTAGGAGTGGGACAGAGGGGACGGGGGTGAGTAGTGAGTCTGGGAAGGAAAGATATGCCAATATAAGATCGGTATTATGGTGCACCTGGGTGGCTCAGCGGTTGAGCATCTGCCTTCGGCTCAGGGCGTGATCCCGGGGTTCTGGGATCGAGTCCCGCATTGGGCTCCTTGTGTGGAGGCTGCTTCTCCCTCTGCCTGTGTCTCTGCCTCTCTCTCTGCGTCTCTCATGAATAAATAAATAAAATCTTAAAAAAAAAAAAGGTTACTTTTATATTGTGTGTTCTCAAGGTCACTGCTGGCTTCCAGGGGGCCCCATTTCCCCAGGGTCCTCTGGGATGTGTCCTGCATTGCTTGCTAGGAGTCAATCAGCAGGCCTTTACAGACAGGGAGGCTGAGGGAATGTGCTACAATCCGTGGAGTAGGGGATCCCTGGGTGGCTCAGCGGTTGAGCACCTGACTTCAGCCCAGGGCCTGATCCTAGAGTCCTGGGATCAAGTCCCACGTCAGGTTCCCTGCATGGAGCCTGCTTCTCCCTCTGCCTATGTCTCTACCTCTCTCTCTCTCTGTGTCTCTCATGAATAAATAAATAAAATCTTTAAAAAAAAACCCCAAAACAAAAACAATCCGTGGAGTAGAGTGTACAGTAGCGGCTCTGGTCTCCGCTAGACGCTTTCATGCCTCGGTGCTTTGCTCTATGCTCTCTCCTTGGCCTCGGATGCCTCTACCACCTCTTTCACTGCATGGCAAACTCCTGTTCACCCTTCAAAGCCCAGCTCAAATGGCCTCTCCTCTATGCGGCTCTCCTGACACCACCTCCACGGTGGCCTGATTCGAACTGCCTGATAATAATCCTAACTAAGTAGATTTGACCTGTCTCTTTGGATGGGCTATGACCATGTGTTCTCTTTCTCATCACAAGGAGTAGCTGGCACGCAGATGCTGGGTAACTGGTCAGCCGATCCAGTAAACCGGCACGTTTAGCTTCCGCCTTAGTGACCCCCTGGCTCCAGTCCCAGCACCCTGGAGGGAGGCATCGGTGCTCTCAACTGCAGGCTGTGCCCTGCCTAGTGGGTTCATGCGCCCCGGCACCGTGCTGGGTGCCACCTGCCCAGACGTGGGGACACGTCCGAGACCAGGCATGAGCGCTACCCAGTATCAGGGTATCAGGGCAGATGGCCAAAGCCATGGAGCCCCAGAGGAGGGAGGTGCTCCTCCTATGCTCCCTGGCTGCCTCATTCATGCCATCCCAGGACACATGCACACCTGCCCTGGGTATTGAGTCCACAGGGCCTGCAGGCCTCACTGCCCGTCAGTCCTTCCCCTCCTCTCTACCTCCACTATTATTGCCCTAACACAGCCTTCTGCTTCGCTTGGGCTGCTCCACCTGGTCCTCCCACCTCCTGTCTTTTGCCCACCAATCCTTTCTCTACCCAGCAGCCCATGCCCTCCTGAACAAACACACACAGATCTGCCTCCCTGAAACTTATCAGGGGCTCCCCGGGGCCTTCCGGATGAAGCCCGAACAGGATTCCCCAAGACCTGCTCCAGCCCCTTTAATCTTCAGGCCTCCTGTCTCATCATACTCTTGCCCATCTCTCCCCCTCAGTACTTATCAGAGTCTTCCTCATGCTCTCCTTAGATGTTGCCTCCCCCAGGAAGCCTTCCTGGACTATGTATGAGCAGGACGGTAGCCGCCCAGCCTCAGTTCCTTTCCATACTCCCTGAGTTTCCTTCTGTGCTTGTGCATTGTTTTGTCGCTTCCTGTTTGTGTGTTTGGCACGTGCAGTAGGACACGCTTGAGGACAGGAGCTGCTCCTTGCTTCGGTGATTCCAGCACACAGCAACTCCAGCACCCTGCTTCATCCCCTTCCCTCTGTACAATTCTCATGGGTTCCATTTCTCCGTTCCTGTCTATTTTTCCCTGTTGCCCCAATCTCTCTCCCCGGCTACATGCCTCAGTTCCCGGGTGCTCTCCACCCCGTGTCTCTGCTGCCCCCGCCCTCCTGGCTTCCAATCTGCATGACTGTGTCCTCTCCACACTTCTTCACCGACGCACACCCCTCATGTCTGCATTTCCCACTCTGCCCTCCACCTCCTCAGGCCCTCCACTGCTCTTCATGCCCGGGTAGGGGCTCTCCTCTCTCCTCCCCTCCGCTGGACGTTCATGCCCTCTCTCTGTCTCCTCTCTCTCCTCCAGCTCCACTCTCTTGCCCTCTCATCTCTGTTTTTATCTCCATGTCCCTGTCTCTGTCTTGCTCTTTCTCTCACCCACTCTCTCTCCTTGTCCCTCACCCTTTTTCTCCATGGCCCCTATAGAACACACATAATGCTGATTTGGGGAGGGAGGGGTGCTGTTCTGGGGTGTCATCCTTCACCCCATATCAGAGGGGTAGTGGTCAGTGAGCCTCCTGAAAGCAGACACATCTGCGTCCTTGGCTGGGGACGCCATCAGCTGGGCTACAGGCTGTTCATCCGTGACCCACTCTGTGCCTCTGTGAGCTCGTGTGTGTGAGTATGGGCGTGTGTGTCCATATGCATGTCGTGTATATGTGGGATGTACGGAGACGGATGAAGGAGGAGGAGCTGCATAACGGGGCGCAGTGAGGGAAGCCGGGGTCAGCTCCCCCTAGCCCTGTCTGCTCCCGCAGCTCTCCCTCGGGCCCTGGTGGCCAACAGGTACATTCAGCCACAGGCGGGGAGGATGGCTTGCCCTGCAGGGCTCCCTCTCAGGCATTGCACATGCAGCCCAGAGACAGATGTGCTCCAGAAACAGCGCAGTGCTTGGGTGCTGTGCTCGAGAGCCGCAGTGCCTGGACTCAAATTCTGCACTGCCCACCCCCCACCCCCACCGCCTCCACTATCTGTGTGATCAGGACACTAGTTTGACCTCCTCGTACCCCATCTCCTCCTCTCCAACGTGGAGGTAATAACGTTGGCCCAGAGAGCTGGCACGGGATCTCAGTGAGAGAGCACTGGGGGCCGTGTATCTGCCCGAGCAGCCTGTGGATTAGGACTCCTCCAGGGCACCGGGAAGGGAATCAGGAGATCTGAGTTCTAGCTCAAGCTTTGCCACCCGTGACCCTGTGGTTTATCAAAGCACCATAGCCTCGCCAGGCACGGCGTACTCCTTTGTAGAATGAGATAACAGAACCCATCTACTCTAGAACTATCCATTGGCAAACATTTATTAAAGATGAAAAATAAGGTGCTTGGGGGACTCAGTGGGTTGGGGGTCTGCCTTCGGCTCAGGTCATGATTCCGGGGTCCTGGGATGGAGCCGAGCGTGGGGCTCTCTGCTCAGCGGGGAGCCTGCTTCTCCCTCTCCTCCCTGCTCGTGCTCTCTCTCGCTATCTCTGTTACTCTCTCTGTCTCTCTTTCTCTAAATAAATAGAATCTT
The DNA here is from genome assembly GCF_048418805.1 of Vulpes vulpes. Classification (NCBI taxonomy): domain Eukaryota; kingdom Metazoa; phylum Chordata; class Mammalia; order Carnivora; family Canidae; genus Vulpes; species Vulpes vulpes. Next base: position 72,310,152 of record NC_132794.1, on the reverse strand, counting down.
AAAAAAGAAAAAATGAGAAATGTTCAAAAGAGAAAAGAAAGGGGAAGAAAAGCCCGCCATGCCGCCAACCACCAACAGAGGGTGTGAGCAGTCGCTGGTACAGAGCCACCTGGGACGCGGAACCAGATTCCCAGCCTTGAGCTCCTTTTGCATCTCAACTTTGGTAACACCTTACATGGGTGGTTCTCGAAGCCTGGGTCCCAGAGCAGCAGCAGCTTCACCTGGGAGCTGCTCTAAACATAGGTTCTTGGGCCTCATACCAGGCTTACTGACACAGAGATTCTGGAGGTAGGTCCAGGGTATGTTTAAATAAGTCCTCCTGGGATTCTGAGAAGCACCGGTTTTCTGCAGAGTCCGGTGGGCACCCAGTGGGCCAGCTGATGGGAAGGTGCTTTACAAACCACGCAGAACCAGTAGGAAGGGGCTGTTTTACCTCCCATCCCTCAGGCAGTGGTGCTGCATTTTAACCTGGCCTTCAAATTCATAGCTGGAAGCTTTTAAGATCTTTCCACTGAAGACATGGAGATTACAGGCTTGATAGGGAGCAGGAAGGGGTGAGGTGAGTCAGCCTGCTGCAGCTCCAGAGAGGGGGCCATGGCTCTGGATTTTTGTGCTTTAGCTTGAAATAACATGTGCAGACTCAGTGGCCCCGGGTACTGCCCAGAGTTAGCCCCCCTTAGCTCCCGTAGGCTGATCCTGAAGACGCCCCCAGGAGTAGGAATGGCAAGTGTCCTGATTGCCTCATGGGAGAGAAGCTTCTCAAGTTGGAAGGCAGGAGTGAGGCCTCAGAGACTTGGTCTTAGAGATACACTCACAGCTGGGCTGCCCTTCCCAGATGCCCTTCAGCCAGCCCAGTCCCTGACAGTGGCCCTCCTCCCCCCAGGTCTTGCTCCCTTTGCCCCTCGGTGCCTGGTTCCCCCTTTGGCACCCAAGGAATGCTCCATGCATTCTCCTCCGGGCTGGCTCAGCATAAAGCCCTTTCATTCCAAGGATACCCCTGACACCCAGTCACCACCCAGAAGTTTCCTCCAATGTCTTACAATTTCATGATTAAGACCCTCAATAGCCCCTAACTCATTCTATGGGGCCAGAATTGCCCTGACACCAAATCCAGACAATGACATCACAAGAAAAGAAGATATAGAGCAATATCATTGCTGAATATAGATGGTCTAAGGTCTAAGTAATTGGTGTGTTACCTGTCAGCACTTTACCTGCACAGTCTGCTCTGACCCTACCAACAACCCCACGGAGTGGCACTCCTTTTTCAGGTGGGAGGACAGGTGACTTGAACACACAGCTGCACAGCTACTGAGAGGCAGAATTGGGATACAGACTCATTTGCAACTGTAAGCAAGACAGCTCTTCCTGCAGCACCTCCCGGCCATCCACAGAGGGAAAGAGAAACAGCCCACCCAGCAGGTCTGCCTTTTGCACAGGATCGCCTCTGCAGGGATGCTCACTCAGGTGACTCACCAAAGTAGTTTCTCCCTGCAGGTGAGACTCTCCCCTCTGCAGCCTGCTGGGAAGGGCACAGAGCCCACTAGAAAATGACTCCTTAGCCAAAGAACATGCAGCAGCCTACACACCGTGAGAGCTATGTGCACAGGGAGAAGGTGGAGTGGGAGGACAATCTGTCACTGCCGGGGCGAAGCCTTTACCTCTCTGCACCTCAGTCCCCCCACCTGCAAAATGGGGCAAATTTCCCAAACACTGATGACAGCAAATGCTGGTCAGGATGTGGCGCGACAGGGCATCTCGTTCATTGCTAGTGGGAACACAAGGTGGCACAGCCACTTTGGAAGACAGTTTGGCAGTGTCTTACAAAACTAAACATACTCGTACCATACAATCCAGCAACTGTGCTCCTTGGCATTTACCCAAAGGGGTTGAAAGCTTGAGTCTATACAAGACCTGCGTGTGGTGTTTACAGCAGTAAACAGCCTTATTCATCATTGCCCAAACTTGGAAGCCACCGTGACGTCATTCAGCAGGTGAACGGATAAACCATGGAATAGTGTTCGGCACTAAAAGGACGTGAGCCTTGAAGCCATGAAAAGTCATGGAGGAAACTTAAGTGCATATTATGAAGTGAAAGAAGCCACTCTACAAAGGCCACATACAGTATGATTCCAACCACAGGACATTCTGGAAAAGGCAAAACTGTGTTGACAGTAACAAGATCAGAAGTTGCCAGGGGTTAAGGGGGAGAAGGGATGCCTTAATAGGCAGACAGAGGATTTCAGAGCAGTGAAACCATCCTGTATGCTCCTGTAACGGTGGACACACAACATCACACATTTGTCAAAACCCACACCAAGCAGGAACCTTAAATGTAAACTATGGACTTTGGGTGACAACCCTGTGTCAATGCAGGTTCGTGGATGGTAACAAATGTCCCACTCTGGTGCATGCAGGATGCTGATAGAGACAGAGGCTCTGTCTATAGAAGGGGTGAGGGGTGTGCGGGAATTCTATATTTTCTGCTCAGTTTTGCTGTGAACCTAAAGCTGCCCTAAAGAATAAAAATCTATCTTAAAAACCAGAAGCAAAATGACCCAGGTCTGAGACTAGGATAAACACGCTTGTGACCATGGAGATCGTTTGTAGACAGCAAGTTGGTTCATTGGTATGAGGGATCGGTGATATTATGTTATTAAATCCCAGCTGCACCAGAAATTGGCGGTGGAGTTCAGGTCGGTCATTTTGACTTTTTGGGTCCCAATATCCTTCATTACAAACCAAGAAAAAGAATACTTGTTCTTTTGTTCCCATCCCCATGACAACCCCTCAGAGAGTGAGTAGTGATAATGATGATAATAGGCACCATTTATGTCTAGGCACTGTGTTAAGCACTCTGTACACACGATTTCATTTAATTCTTACTCCCATCCTGACTTTATAGATGAGAAACAAAAGCATGGGCTTGGCAGAGGAGGGGTAGCAGCAGGTGGAGTAGGGAACAGGCAACTTGCCCTGGGTTGCCCAGCCGGTCAGTGGCAAAGAAGTTTCTAGAAGGCCTAATGCTTATATTCAACCTCCTGTTTTATCCCCATGCTTTTCAGGCTGACCAAGCCCCAGGGGTTGGTCCCAATGCCTGATCACTGGGGACTGGCTTCATAATAACATATGATGATCATAGCCAACATTTCTGCAGGACTTAGTGTGAGCCCAGACCAACCTCAGGCACATGACACACACCGTTTCATTTATTTCTTACAATAACTCTGTGGAATAGGTAGTTTTAATGCCTACTTTAAGATAAGAAATTTGAAGCATAGACGTCAAAGAGCAGAAAATGTCAGACCCAAGAAGGAGTGTGGGGAGCAGCTGGTCCGAGTTTTTTATTGCACATTTTGCACTGACCCCCTCAGGTCCCTGAGCTGCTGTGAGGTCAGTTGAGTTAGGCATGAGTGAGCAAGTGTGTGTGTGTGTGTGTGTGTGTGTGTGTGTGTCTGTGCTGTTGCTGTAATCCTTCCTTTTGGGACCCACCAAATCAATAGCCAAGAGAGGCCAAACCTGGGCCTCCAAAGCCTTGACTCCTGCCACATTCCCCCCAGGAGCACCTGGTGATACAGGCCCATTTGCCCTTTTGACTTCTGACCCCATATTTCAGGCCAGCAGAGGAAAGCTTTAAACACCGAGGAGACCCTTGGAGCAGGGATGGGTCACCATGCAGGGAGGGGGGCAGGTAGTAGCCTGGGGGAAAGTAAAGCATCTATGGCTGGAAACAAGTCCCTGTAGAGTGTGCTGACTCCCCACAGGTGTGCGCCGCAAGGCTGGAGAGGAGGGGCTGGTGTCCCTGTAGGGCCCTCCTGTATCCACGGGATAGAGACAGGATTTTAAGTAGGAGCCCCCCAGAAAGGATGTTTTGTGTGGCCATCAGGAGCGTAAGACTTTAGAATTAGCCCCGATCTGAGTCCAAATCCCTTCTCTGCTACTTGCTGGCTGTATGACCTTGGTTGAATTCCTTAGCCTCTGTGGGCGCTAGTTTCTTATGCTATCAGCTAGGGATAATGAATGATCGAAGCCACCGACTGGGGCAAAGTCTGTATCTGGCCCGGGATGGGGCCTGGAAGGGGTAAGGACTCAGAACATATTAGCTGCTTATCACCAGTCTATTGGGATTCCTAGTAATATCTGCTTTGCCATGAAGGTAAAATGAGTCACATATATGAAAAGTGCATAGGAGGGATCCTGGCCCAAAGAAGGCACTATTTTTAATATTAATACCCTCTTGGGGCACCTAGGTGGCTCAGTTGTTGAGCATCTGCTTTTAGCTCAGGTTGTAATCCCAGGGTTCTGCGACGGAGTCCCACATCGGGCTCCTGGAGGGAGCCTGCTTCTCCCTCTGCCTGTGTCTCTGCCTCTTTTTCTGTGTCTCTCATGAATAAATAAGTAAAATCTTAAAAACAAACAAACAAAAAAAAACACCCTTTTTCCTCCTCCCCCTTCTCATGTGTTCAGGGAACCTAGGGCAGGGGAATGGGGCTGCTTGACTTTAGGGTGCAAAGTACAAAGCTAGCAGTGGGTTCAGCTGCCTCCCTATAGTGGTGGAGTAAAGATGGGGCTGCAGGAATTCGTTAGCACCAATTAACACCGTGAGGCTCCCTTCTGCTCTCACCCTGGTCTGCCTCCCTGCTGGCTCGGGGCCTAGAAGCACATGGCAGACAAAGCAGCCAGGCCTGGGGCGGGGCGAGAGGCATGCTGTGGAAACACCATCTAAGACTGGGCACCTCAGCAGGTATTATTCCAGGTTCCAGAAAGGGGTGAAGTGGGCATAGAGTATCAGGTAGGCCTGGTCTCAAGGTCATAGGCAACTGCTCTCCCAGGCTGTGACCCTTTCTAGTGCATCTGGCTCCTAGAGTGAGGGTCATTCATTCCCCTGTACAGGGAACTTACTAGTAGCTATAATCCTGCAATGAAAGAAATAATCAGGGGCACCTGAGTGGCTCAGTGGTTGAGCATCTGCCTTTGGCTCAGGTTGTGATCCCAGGGTCCTGGGATCGAGTCTGCATTGGGTTCCTCATGGGGAGCCTGCTTCTCTCTCTGCCGGTATCTCTGCCTTTCTCTGGGTCTTTCATGAATAAATAAATAAAAATTCTTAAAAAATAAGATAAAAATATAAGATAAAAATAAGATAATAAAATAAAAGAAGACAGGAGTAATAAAAATGGCTGGAAGAGATACAGACAATGAGAATGTTTTTAAAAGATGTATATATATATATACACACACATGCCAATAAAAAATTTATAAGTACAAAAAAGGAAAATAGTGATGATTAATACTTTTTAGTTACATTAATATATATTTGAAAACACACAAAAAAACTTGTATCTCTATAGTAGCCTGTTGAGGTAGCAAATAATCACATTACAGCATCTGTAAATATGGAAATACATCCGAATTAATCTTCCCAAATCACATTCAGTTCATGACACTGCAGCCAGAGTTGCCCATCCATGTTTGCTCATAATTCATGAAATAACAATGATTAATTTTAACCTCGAAAACTTTCTTCCACATGGAGCAACAGATATATAAGTAGGAGAAGTCTTAAATATAAGGATAAATTTGGTCGAGATTATTACACAACAAAATCTAGAAATTACAATGCATTTATTTCTTTGTTTCTTTAGTATTGATTACAGTGGTTTTCAAATGTTTCCATAGCCAAAAACTTCCAGTAAAAGATCTTTGCCAGAAAATTTTCACTCCATTTGGTAAAACCTCAAGTTTTTTTTTTCTCCAAAAATCAGAGAAAATGGCTGAAAGAGGTTATTGACATGATCTTGACCCATTGCTTTAGAGAGATGACAGTCAACCAGTTCATGTTCTGTTTCTTCATTTTTACAATGACCCTGTAGTCACTGATGATTTTGAATCTATGAAGACACAAAGGATGCCCAAAGCTTGAAAGAATTCACTGTAATTGAAGCGTTCTCCAAACAATGCTGTGTAGAAGCTTAGTTTAGGTGTGATGAAGCCCTCTGTATGATTGGCAGGCCTCTAAATTGACTCATGTTGAAAACACTGTTTATTAAAGAGTAAGTAAAAACTGACTTATAATACCCCCCTACCCAGTCCACACACACACACACACACACACACACACACACACACACACACACACACTTAACAATAAATACAGTAGTTATGTAGAACTTAAACCCTCTAATGTTCTTAAGGGATATTGTAACATCTTCGTCTGGGGTTGGTATGATGGTAATGCTGGCCTCCAAGATTGAGTGAGAAGGAGTCCTTCCTCTTCTGTTTTTTGGAAGAGTTTAGGAAAGATGGGGGTCAATTCTTCTTTAAATGATTGGTGGAATTCACCAGGGAGGCTATCCAGTTCTGGGCTTGGCTTTGTTGGGAGATTTTTCATTACAGATTCAATCTCTTTACTTCTTACAGTTCTGTCCAGATTCTCATTTTCTGCTGGAGTCAAGTTTGGTAGTTTGTGTCTTTCTAAGAATTTGTGCATTTTATCCGGGTCCTCCAGTTTTTTGGCTTTCAGTTAGTTGTTTGTACTCTCATAACCTTTTAAAATTTCTGTAGAGTTGGTAGTGATGCCTCCAGTATCATTTCTGAGCTTAGTTGCTTGAGCTTTACCTCTTTCCTTAATGTTACGTCAATTTTGTAAATTTCCCGAAGAAACAACTTTTGGTTTCATCAGCTTTCTCTGCTTTTCTAATGTCTATTTGGTTTTATCTCTGCTCTAGTCATTATTAAGTCCTCCCTTCTGCTTGCTTTGGGTTCAGATTGCTCTTTTTATTAATTTATTTAAGATTTTATTTTTTATTATTTTTTAATTTTTTGAACGATTTTATTATATGTATTCAGTCATGAGAGACACACAGAGAGAGGCAGAGACATAGGCAGAGGAAGAAGTAGGCTTCCTGCAGGGAGCCCAATGCAGCACTCGATCCCAGGACCTCAGGATCATGACCTGAACCAAAGGTAGACGCTCAACCCCTGAGCCACCCAGGTGTCCCTAAAGATTTTATTTTTAATTAAGCTCTAGGCCCAATGTGGGGAACTAACAACCCCAAGATCAAGAGTCACATGCTCTACCAACTGAGCCAGCCAGGTGCCTCTCTTCTCTCTGGTTTCTTAAGGTGTAAAGTTATGGTACTAATTTGAGAACTTTCTCCTTTTATAATGTAGGCATTTACCACTACACATTTCCCTCCCAGCACTGCTTTCCCTGAATCTTAGAAGTTCTGGTATGTTGTGTTTTTGTTTGTATTGTATAAAAGTGTTTTCTAACTTCCTCATTTCCCTTGTGATTTCTTCTTTTACCCACTGGTTACTTAAGACTGTGCTGTTTGATTTCACATATTTGTGAATTTTCCAGTTTTCCTTATTTGTTGGTTTCTAGTTTCACCCCACTAGAAATTAGAGAAGATAGTGGTTGGAGAAGATAGTTTGGATGAGGTACATTTCCAAGATTCACTGAGAATTGTTTTATGACCTAACATATGATCTATCCTGGAGAAACTTCCATGTGCACTGGGGAAGAATACATATTCTGCTGTTGTTGGATGGAATGTTCTGTATATGCCTTTCAGGTCTATGGTTTATAACTCTGTTCAAGTCCTTTATTTCCTTGTTGATCTTTCTCATAGTTGTCCTATGCATTATTGAAAGTGGAGTATTAAAGCCTTTTATTATAATTGCAGAACTGTGTACTTCTCTTTTCAATTCTGTCAATGGTTGCTTCATGTATTTCAGGACTCTGTTGCTAAGTGCACATTTGTTTATGTCCTTATATCTTCTTGTTGGATGGACCCTTTTATGAATATATAATATTCTTGTCTCTGGTAACAATTTTTTATTTTAAATCTCTTTTGCCTGGTATTAGTATGTATGGCCACTCTGCCTTATTTTGGTCTATCTTTGCATAGGATATCTTTTTCCATCCTTTCATTCCAACCTATTTGTGTCTTTGGGGGGCTTCCAGTATAGGGTTGCCAGATTTAGCAAATAAAAATATAGGACATTCAGTTAAATTTGAATTTCGAGACACAATGAGTAATTTTTTAGTGTAAGTATATTCCATGTACTCTTTGGGATGCATTTTACTAAAAAAATATTCACTTTTTATCTGAAATTCAAATTTAACTGAGCATCCTGTATTTTATCTGAGAACCTAATTCCAGTAAGAGTGTAAGGACACAGCCCTATGCTCTGGAAACTTCTGATTTAAAGGAAAAAATCAGGGCCTAGCTTGGACAGTTACTTACTTCAAGGGGGAAACATAATCCCTCTCCAGGCGGCTCACCATCTGAAGGAGATGAGGAAGGGGGAAGGCAGCACGATCTCACTATGAAGGCAAAAGGGGCTAGGCAGGCCTTGGCACCAAGGTCCCTGCTCCTTCTTGGTTCTTCCAAGGTTCCTCCACTCACTGTTCATTGACCACCCAGTGTCTAGCACCCAAAGTCCACCTTTTCACCCAGTGGGTAGGAGCTGAGGAGTCCTAGTCAGCCTGCTTTTAGGGACAAGGCATGTGGGAGACCAGAGCATTTGCAAACCCCACAACATGTGCATTCTCCTAGACACATGCACAGTCACCACAGCTCATAAACACGCTCTTACCAGCACACCAGTCACTAGATGCACATTCCCATGCACTACGGTACACACAGGATCACCCAATACACCGCCGGATAAACACATTCTCGTCTGCTCAGGTCCCTGAAACATGTTCCACTGACACAGACACCTGGCCCTGGACACATTTGCATACGTGTTTACACCCTGTCGACCCTGTACCCAACAGGGACAGTCACAACAAACCTCATATACTCTGCTCATCCTTTCTCAGGCACTCGTGTGTGTGTGTGTGGGGGGGGGGTGTGGATTTTTCTCCTGCAATCCCTATCTGGGTATCCGTCCAGCTTCCTGTCTTCCACCCCAGCCATCCTCCCCCTCCCCGCAGGGAAGGCTGAGGGAGGGTGGGCAGGCCCGGTCTCCATGACAACCGAGGACCCTCCACCTGGGAAGGAGAAGGTGCTGGGAAGCAGTGCTGGCTTCTGCCCAGGCCCTGGCTCTGAGGGGGGCTGGGGGCGAGGGCAGTGGGGAGAGTGGGGGAGGACGGCCCGGGATGGCCATCTGGACCCAGGAGAGCGGAGCCGCAGGCCCTGCCCAAGTGCTCCACCATGGCAGATGGGCATGATGGTGCCTGAGAGGCGGGGGGGGGGGGGGGGGGGGGGGGGGGGGGGGAGGGAGACAGCCCAGCAGAGTGTCTGCAGCCCAGTCCTCCCCGACAATCTTATCTCCTTGAGCACTCTCAACCTCACAGATTTTGGAAAAACCCCTTCCAAAGCGCCCTGGGACCCCGCCGGTACTGAGAGGTGGAGCTGTGCTGGGAGTGTGTGATGGGGTGCCCAGGCCCCTGCAAACCACCAGGGGTCTACGTCCTTCATCCTTCAGTTGCTGTTCCCCTGGGGGCTGTGTGGCCCCTCCTCCATTCGCATTTTGGATCCTCTCCCTGGGGCTGCTGGTGTGCCATATGAAACCCGAGGAGTGGGTGCTAATTTGTGCAAACCTCCCAGCAGGGCGAGGAGGCCTGAGCTCTGATTCCTCTGGGTGCCTCGGCTTGTCCAGGCTCTGCCGTCGTGCAGACTGGCCCCAGGCCCTGAAAACCGCATGTGCAAGGGAGGGTCTACACTGGGCTACTCAAGGAGACCAACCGGCAAAGGTTGATGAGGAAACAGGGTGTTTGTGGAGCACATCGCTTTGAGAGAAGGGGAGGCTGCGGCCTGTCCCGTCTGTCTCCAGGAAAGTACTTGCAGATCCCCTCCAGGGAGTGCAGCCAGAGGACAGCTTCCAGCACCTTCCATCAGCAGCCCTCAGCCAATATGTGTGAGCACAGCAGGTTTCAGGGGCCTCCCCACGCGCAGGTGGAAGTGGAGGACCCCTCAGACTGGTGGTCTGTGCTCCAGGGGTCCCTGCTGGGTGGGGGCTATGGGGGACTTTGTGAGGCTTGTGCCGGGGCCTGCCCTGCATCTTCCCCTCCCTGTCTGTCACAAGTTTAAGCCTTGACAAACCTCCTGCACCCCTAGCTCCTCCCGCAGGACCCAAAGTGACACAGATGCCAAGAGCCACAATGGCCCACATGCGAGCGCATGGAAGCACAGGGTGGTCATGACACCCTGGAGTTAAGGGGGCGGCGGCCCGCCCTGGCCCCTGGTGGACACCGCCTGGAACCACGCTCCCCCAGCGGAGGCAGGTGGGCCGCGGGGAATGGTCTCTCCTTGTGGCCTCAGGTTCACTGACTGTTCGCAGGGTTCACTTTACTAACAGGGAAACTGAGGTCCAGGGAGAGAAAGGATTGGTGACATAAAAGGCCCTGCGATGGGATGAGCACTGGGTGTTATTCTATATGTTGGCAAATTGAACACCAATAAAAAATAAATTTATTTAAAAAATAATAATAAAAATAAAAGGCCCTGCAAGTGACAACATCTTGTCACCACCAAACCTGTTTTGTCTGCTGCCCCCTCTTCTGGGCGCCGGCTGGTGCCATCAACCTTGCCCTCTTCTTCCTTTGGAAGCCAATCCCACACACGTGTGTCCTTTCTTACACGGGCCTTCTGCACTACCCCTGCTCCCTGAGCCCCTGTGACTGCCCCCCACCTCCCTGCAGCCCAGCGACCTTCCTGAAACAAGCCTACGTGGCAGCCCGTCCTCTGTACCGTGGTCCCTCCTCCCATCTGGCTGCTCCCCACCCTCACCCAACTGTCACTGAGCACCTGAGCCCCGCAGAAGCCCCACATCCCCCAGCCCAGGTGCAGTTGTTTCCACCACGTGGACTGAGCGCCCTGCACCCACAGCCCGTCTCAGAGGCTTTCTCCCGTGTGGCAGGTGTAAGAGTCCCTTATTGCTGTTAAAACAAATTACCGCAAGCCTAGTGACTTCACCATCACACAAGTTTGTTCTCTCACAGAAAGTCAGAAGTCCAAAACCAGTCTCGCTGGGCTAAAGTCAAGGTGTCAGCAGAGCTGGCTCCTTCTGGAGGCTCGTTATTCTGCAAACCTATTGAGGCCACTACTCAGTAGGCAAGGTTCAATCTGTGCGTTCAGAGTGTAAGAAGGGGGACGAGTCTTTATTTTCTTAAGCCAAAATGACCTCTGATGCATATATTTTTTCTCATACCACCAAACAGTTCTGCAATTCTCCGTGGACACTGACTGGGTATCCCACAACACATTTTTAAAAGATGTTCTTTGTTTATTCGTGAGAGACACAGAGAGAGGCAGAAACACAGGCAGAGGGAGAAGCAGGCTCCCTGCAGGCAGCTGATGCGGGACTTGATCCCAGGACCCCAGGATCATGACCTGAGCCCAAGGCAGATGCTCAACCACTGAGCCACTCAGGTGCCCTGGGTATCCCACAAATTTAACTCAGTTCTGACACTATCTGAAGATAGCATCAGATCCCAAAGGATAAGGGCCCAGTACTATAGGATTATCCCCTCATTCAGATGTCAATCCCAAGTCCCTATGTTGTTCACCTGGGCTTCCGACCCACTGGCTGTGGATCAGAGGTTCCCATGACCCCCTCCTTGGGTTTGATCGATTTGCTAAAGTGGTTCACAGAATTCAGAGGAGCATTTACTTACATTTACCAGTTTCTTATAAGGGATAAAGGTCAGGAACAGCCAAGTGGAAGAGATACACAGGGGAAGATATGTGGGAAAGGGTCTGGAGCTTCCAGATGCTCCAAGCATGCCCTCTCCCCAAATCTCCACGTGGCCACCTGCTGTTCGATGGTCTCTATAGAGCTTCATGCGTGGCCATTACCTCCCTTCCCCTTTCTAGGAGGTCCTTGTCTGGGTCTGAATGTTCCAACTCTCTAATTACTCAGTGTTTCTGGTGGCTAGCCCCATCCCGAGGCAATCTAGGGGCTCCGTCCTAAGTCATCCCATCAGCCTACATTCAGGTGTGCTCAAAAGGGGCTCCTGATGAATGACACTCCTAATACTTTGGGAAATTCCAAGGGTTTTAAGAGCTCTGTTCCAGAGTCAGGGGACAAAGATCATATACATTTCCCCCTTTTTAGGTTTTATTTATTTGAGAGAGAGAGAGAGCACAAGCAGGGGGAGAAGCAGGCAGAGGGAGAGGGAGAAGCAGGTTCACAGCTGAGCAGGGAGCCCAACATGGGGTTTAATCCCAGGACCTGAGCCCAAGGCAGATGCCCAACTGACTGAGCCACCTAGGCACCCCGATCACATATACATTTCTTTTTACATCACAGGCACCAACCAAAGTTGTTGGCAAGAAGTCGACCATGCATTTCCCTAGACTCCAGAAATCCACTGATGGAGTAAAGCTGAGTTTCCTAGACCTCTTGCAGCTCTGACAGGCTGTCAGCAAGTGTCCAAAATGGGGAGCAGGCGGCGGTGGGGGGTCGGGGAGAGCACTGATATGATTTGAGGGCCTCCACTTGCCTGAAGCAGCGGGAAATTGCTGGGACAGAGGACAGTGCACAGGGACCCGAGGGGGCGGGGGCGGGTAGAGGGGCGCGAAGTGGGTCTGCATCTGGTACTTAGACTAGTCCATTAGCGCACAATCTTCCCATTCCCGGAGCAAGTCACGGACTCATTTCCTCCTGGTCTCTGTTTAACACAGGATGGGAACTGTCTTAGTCTCGTGTTCTGCTTCAAGAAGCAACTTCAGCAGCATCACATCCCTGCCTGGACCTGCCCCTGCCTCCCTGAGAGGGGCTGCAGGGGGCAGGGAGCAGAGACGCCCTCTCCAGCAGGGTCCTACTGCACGGACCACATCTCCCCACCCTCCCCCCCCCATCCCTGCCAGGCTGCAAGGCGTCCCAGCTCATCGCTTGTCCCCCAGGGCACTCTGTGTGGCCTGGCCTCTGACCTCTCCAGGCAGGCCTACTTCCCCCTCCAGCCCTCAATGCCCACAACACCCAGCACCCATTTGGTGCCACCCAGCCTGCCCTGCCAGCGGCCTGGCAGGATTTCTCAGATCCTCGCCTGCTCCAAATCTTGTGGCAGCTTGCTAAAATGCAGACTCCTGGGCCCTGTCACCGGAGATGCTGCTGCAGCACAGTCGGAGTGGGAGCCAGGGATCTGGTTTGGGGGGTCTTCTGACCACACTTTGAGAAAGATGGGCTGAACCTCTAAGATGATGAAGCACAGGGTAATTTCTACCTTAATAAAATTCTTAATGAAACACCTTGGCACTTTTAACTAGCAGGGCTGCCACTGAGTTATCATTGTTCCTTGCCCCCCAGGACTGCGGTTGCGGTAAAGCACGGCCGTGTCTTACACATCTGCCTCCCCACCCTTCCTGCTTAGCGAGCACAATAGTGTCCAGCATGTAATGTGCTCAGGAAATATTTACTGAGATGGGACGATACGGCAGTGAAACAGAAACACGCTCGCTCTGTATCCTGCGTGGACCAGTTCCTCATCGTTACGTCATTTTACTCCCCACAACTCCTCGGTGGGGTGGGTGTCAGGACCTGTAGACAAGGACCAGAGGCTCCGAGAGGGGAATTAACTGGCCCAACGTCACACAACAAGTTAAGGCAGAGCTGGGATTTGCCCCAAGATCTGCCCAGCTCCTCACACCTACCTCTCCTGCAGCCCCCAGCAACGAGCTAGTAGGGAGGCTGGTGGCCCCATGACCTCCTCCTCCTTTTCTCTTGCAGACCACATCCTGTCTGGGGTCCAGGGGAGGGCAGTTGCTTTCTCCTCCTCACCCCCACCCTCCCAGCTCTCTGGAGCTCCAGCAGAACCCCTGGGCCTGCCAGGCAGTGGCAGCAGGAGTTTCCAGAGAGGCTGGGTTTAGCTGAGAGATGCATGTTGCAAGGGAGGTCTCCACTGGGGTATCCCCAAAGCAAGTCAGGAACCAGTGTCACCTGGCAGCTTCTCCTGTGCTGCCCCAGGCCACTGGCCCACCAGGGCACTCACTGGCCCCTGCAGAAGCCCCTGTGCCTCCTCTGCTGTCCCTGTCACCCCGTTCTGGGAGGTGCCCGCAAGTACCTGCCAGGCTGCCGGCCTGCCATGGGGTTAAGACCTCCCTCGACTGCCGGGGCTCCCCTCCTCCCCCCACCAAAGGCCGATCACAGCACCCAGATGCCCACCACTTGAAGTGTGTCTTTGGGGCCTTCCAGAGGCAAGCCCAGTCTAACTGAACAGAGGGAAGACACTGCTGGGAGGTGGGTAAGTGTGACACCAGGCAATTTTGTCATCCATCGTTCCCTGCACCCCTGTCCTTGCCTATGGAGTCCCAGTGAGCAGTGCAGACTCTGAGGGCCAACCACCCAGCATCAAGTCTCAGCTTTGCCACCCAGCAGCTCTGTGACCTCGGACAGTCACTTAGCCTCTCTAGGCTTCAAAGTGAGAATGAAAACGATGGTACCTACCATTGTTCTATGTAAAGCACTGAGGTTCTATGTAAAGCACTGAGACCAGAGCCTGGCTCCTAGGAAGCCCTCAGAGAAGATGCAGTTATGGGTATGAGGTGGCCTTATTTTTGAAAAGCTGAGCCTGCCATGTGCAGGTCTGGGTTCCACTCCCCCGTACCTACCCCCATTTTCCAGAGGCACCACCTCAGATGGATCGGCCCTGACCCTCAGCTTCCTCATCAGCATCTCTCCCAGGCTTCTGTTGAGGTTGGAACCCCATAGGGTAATGCTCTGCATGTCCCCCTCTGAACCCTGGCAAGAATGTAAGTGGGACAGACCTCGTGTGGGGCTCTGTGTTCCTGTCATCTCCTTTCAGTGAGGCAGCTAAGCTTTGCCTTTCCCTTCCCGGGGACGTTCACGGCCAACAAGAGCCATTTGTTTCCAAGAGCTTCCAAGAGCTGGAAGCCTGAGTCATGTGCCAAGAGTCCCTGAGAGAGGTCTGCAGGGGGTGATTCTGAGATGCAGGGAGAAGAGGCCCACAGGCCCCAGGAGTGGGCTCCAGGAGGTGGCCAGACCCCTGGCTTGGGCCGAGGATCATGGGGCCTTGGAGGGTGAGGAAGGGGGCAGCCCGGGCCAAAGCGAGCGCCTCCTGTTCTGGTGCAACCCCGGGTGGGAGAGAAGACCCCCGATAACCCCCGATGGACTCCTTACCAACCTGGCGGGACGAGCTCCCTGCAGAAGGAACACGATCTCAGGGAGGTAAAGAGCACCCCAGATGTACCCGAGGGTATGGACTAGGGCTCGCCTTGCTCCACAAATGAAATGCTTTGGTTCTTGGGGGGAGGCACTTGGGGGTCCGTTTGACCTCCACATCTCTGGCCTGAGCCACGTCGGCCTGGGCTTTCTAAACCTTCCATTTGTGTACTTTGTGAGCCTAGTGGCCTTCTAGAGGGGAGGCCAACACCCAACTATACTTGTATTTGCATCACAAAAGGTAACAACTGACCACATGTGTGTGGAAGAGTGGGGGGAGCCAGTGGCTAGTGTGGGAAGGGGAGACGTGGCTCCCAGAGATGACCCACCTGACCGGAAGCCTGGGGGAGCCCTGCCACATGGTTCCCTGTGGCGCTCAGGAGGCAAGAGCTTTGCTCTTTCCCTGATGGCCCCAGCTCTTGTCACCCCATCTTTCTTCCTGTCTTGCATCCCTGTTGCCAGTAGGCATTGTGGGAAGAGAGTAAAGTTGAGTGGGTTCCCCTTCTTCTGAACTTTTCTTCTTTTTAGCCCCTGAACCCCCTCTCATCCCTGGGGGGCCCCCCTTCCAGGGGTCCAGAGGGAGGTAGGCTTTCTCTTCTTTCCTCTTCGGAGCCTGCCCTCATCTGCACCTACCTTTACCCCTTCTGGTTCTAACTCGCCCCCACCCTCTCCCCCCAGCACTTGGGTCATGGAGGGAGGGCCGGATGGTAGTCTGTGACCTTGAGGACCCTGACCCCTGGCCCTCTGCACAGATTCCCCTGAGGGAACCCAGTCCCAGCTCCTCTCCTTCCAGACTCTGCCACGTGTAATCAGAAGAGCACTGGAGAGAGGAGGGGGCCACGTTCCCACCTCCCCCAGACTGCAAAGCTGGGGAAACCATCAGCTGGGAGCCAAGTCTTTCTCTCATGTCTGACAATGTCCTAGCAGAGAAATTTCATCACGATGGAAAGCAAGAGCTCACCACCATGACCAGGGCATGTGGGCCCCGCTCCCAACATCGTGCTCAGATTTCCAGAGCCCAGACATGGGAGGCAACCCAGGGAGGAGGCAGGTGAGGCCCAGAGCTGGGTGCTGCCACCGCCCGCCCTCTCCATTGGCCACCCCCCACCGCACCCTGGGGTGGGGGGAGCACTGATGGGAGCAGGGGTGTGAGTTGTTCTGACATAACTGGGTTGGGTCACCTACAGCAGAGAGCTTGTTTGTTCTCCAAGTCCCTCTGTTTGCTCATTTGCATTAAAGGTGGGGCCTGGCCTAGAACCTGCTCTAGTTTGGGCGGTGGGAGGAGGGGAATGCGAGAGGAAGGGAAGAAACTGTTTGTGGGCAGCCATCTGGTGTTGTTCCAGGTGGGACCGCCCAGCGTCCTCCTGCCCTGACTTCCTGGCCACCTGCGTGGGAGCAATTAGTACTCCTGGGAGTCCGAAGTCACCCAGCGTGAAGGCCACGTCACTGGGTGTCAGCCACCGTGACCCTTCCAGCAATCCAGGAGGACGCAGGTCTGGTTGGAGGACCCAGTTTCACACGCAGTGGAAAGACCCCAGGGGATCAGGGTCAAGTGGCTGCCCCAGGATGGGGAGCAGGAAGTGAGGAGCAGGGCCGAACTGGGATGCCAGTTGGGGACAGGCTGGGAGGATCACAACCCCGGGGTAGGTGGGGAAAGGCAGCTAGGCTCGCAGCCTCCAAGAGTTACGCATCATCCATTGGCCAACAAATCTGTTCTGCGAGCTCACAGGGAAGCCACAGATGCTCCCTGGACACAGACAGTGCCATGGGGGCCTTCCTGACACAACAGTCTTCAGTGACAGTGAGGACAAGTACCTGTGAAGAGGGATAGCTTGGCCTGCCGGAGGCTGGGCAGCATAGGAAGGGGCCTCCCCACCTCCCAGTCCCCACTGTGGAGCAGGGTCGGATGTGTGCTGGGCTGGGTCCCAGGCCTGGGAGGGAGGCCTCGGAGAAGTCTGGAAGGGAGGACTGGGACTGACAAAGCCATCCCTCTGTTTCCAGAAATAGCACAGGGGCTGTGGCTCTTTGAACCCAGGCTCCAGAGTGGGCAGGGGGCAGATAGAGCCCTGCGTGGGCGTCCAGAGGTCTGGGCCCACTTTCTCATCCCATCTCTGATCAGCTGTGTGACCTTGGACAAGACAGCCTCTGGCAAAGTTCAAGTTGGAAGGGACTTTAGAGAGAATCCCGAGTGCACACTGAGACCCCCCCCAGGACCCTACAAATGCAGATGCCCGGGGCCTAACCACAGAGAATCTGGTTTAATCAGCTTGGACGAAAGGCATCAGCATCTGTGCCTTTATTACTTAAAAAAGTGCTTAGTTAATTATTTTTTTTTAAATATTTTATTTTTTGATTCATGAGACACACACAGAGAGAGGCAGAGACACGGGTAGAAAGAGAAGCAGGCTCCGTGCAGGGAGCCCGATGCGGGACTCGATCCCGGGATCCTGGAATCATGACCCGAGCCCAAGGCAGATGCTCAACCACTGAGCCACCCAGGTGCCCCTAGTTAATTAATTTTTTTAAAAGTAAACTTGATCCACAATGTGGGGTTCAGATTCAGCCTTGAGATCAAGGGTCACGTACCCTAACTACCGAGCGGGCCAGGCGCCCCATCAGCATCTGAATTTTTGAAACACTGTACCCAGGGCTGGAAAGCACCATGCTGTCCGATCCGGGCTGCTCCTTCCAGTTAGAACCCCCGCCCCCAGGTATCAGACAGGCTGGGTTCCCATCCCAGCTCTGCCTTCGCTGTCAGGGTGCCTTGTCTGACTTTGACCCCCAACACCAGGGGATTTGGTGTTGAACCCTGGTGCCACCCCTCCCCCTCACCTGTCACCCCACTCAGCCTGGCTCGCCCTGGTTTCCTGATCTACGTACGATTGAGAGCAATACCCTCTCCGTGGGGCAGATGAGAAGGGTAAAAGCGCTGGGGCTGCATCGAGCATGTGGGGAGTGGGCGGGGGGGGGCACCTCGCATTCCACACAGGATGCTCTCTTCCTTCGGGCACCCGGTGACTTCGAGTCACAGCGGGGAGCACCAGGTGGCTCACTGCCCCTCTGGGCCTCAGGACTGTGGTGGGGTGAGGGCCAGACTCCGATCTGTTCTGGGGAAGCCCCGGGCTCTGGACGCAGACCAGCTCCTGATTTCCAATAGACTTTTTGGTTTATCCTTTTTTTTTCTTTTTATCATTAAAAAATATATACATATTATATATATATATTTATTTACTTAGAAGAGTGTGAGCAGGGGGAGGGGCAGAGGGAAATGGAGAGAGAATCTCCAGCAGGCTCTACACCCAGCCTGACCCAGGGCTCAATGTCACGACCTTGAGATCATGACCTGAGCCAAAATCAAGAGTCAGACGTTTAATCGCCTGAGCCACCCAGGAGCCCTTATTATTTTTTCTTTTTGTGAAAGCCGTGTCTATTTATTGTAGAAATTTATGGTCTAGGGCAGCCCGGGTGGCTCAGCGGTTTAGCACCGCCTTCAGCCCAGGGCATGATCCTGGAATCCTGGAATCCTGGGATCCTGAGATTGAGTCCTGCATCGGGCTCTCTGCATGGGGCCTGCTTCTCCCTCTGCCTGTGTCTCTGCGTCTCTCTCTATGTGTCTCTCATGAATAAATAAATAAATAAAATCTTTAAAAAAAGAAATGTATTGTCTATTTAATGTAGAATATTATAGAGAAGCAAGAAAAAAAAAATCACAAAAACAAAACAAAAAAACCCCAAAGTCCCAGATTTATAACCAATCAAGATTTCACTTTAGCATATTGCTTTCAAATTTCTTTCTTTGCAATTTTCTTGGTGGAGTTGTTTATACCATTTAGACAGTTTGCATGATATAAGTATTTTATCTTACACATAGTTTCCTACATCATTACATTTTTTTCGAGCATCTTTTTTTGGGGGCCTCACAATCTTCCTACTGGGGACCCTGAATTCCTAACCATCGCCCTGTTGTTCATTAGATTGTTTTCATTTCCCCAATGATAACACGGCCATGAGATACAGCTCTGTGCATAAATCTTTTCTCCCACATCTCTGCTTATTTCCTTAGGACCCATTCCCAGAAGGGAAACTACTGAGTAAAAGCAAAGGAGCATTTTCCAAGCTAGAGCTTCCGAAGCGGCTCTCCAGACACACGACTTCACCCCCCCCACCCCAGTGTCCCCACCAACCCGGCCACCCTGGTGATCTCTGAGGACGTTCTCCCGTTGAATAGCTATTTCTTTGATTTTTCATAAAGGTGAGCGTCTTTTTCCATCTATTTCCTAGTCATTTGCTGATGGAGCCTTCATAGGCCCTACCCCGAGACCGGGGCCCCGCAGGGTGTCTAGTGGAAACGACAGCCCCCAACTCTCCTTGACGGTGGGGGAAGTCAATGATTCCACAGACACCCCCCACCCCACAAAGACCGGGGCTGATTCTGTGGTTTATAAGGGAATTAGGAACGAAGGGGGTGAAAGGCCAGGAAACTAGTCGGCTGCCCCAGCCCAAGTCATAGGGCCTTTGAACTGATATGCTTCAGTCACCAGATCTGCGAAGACGAAGGGACCTGGGCTGGAGGGCTGCCTGAGGGAGGAGGTTAAGATCTGTTCAGGCCCCAGCAGCCACAGCTTCTCCAGGTGGGACTCCCAGGGCCTCCACGTAGGCATCTCCAGGCCTCCTGAGGGCTTTTTGTTTCACTTGAAGCCCTCGGCAGAGCCCAGATGAGTCCAGGAGTCCACCTGCTCGCCCCAAGTCCTGAGGCATGCACCCCTGGGTGGCCCATCCTCCCCTGTGGATAAGCCCTGTCCCTCTGGGCCTCTTGGCCAGCCACTCACCTGTGTTCCAAATGTGACCCATGGCACCACCTACTGGCAAAGCCAAACCCTCCATGTTATTTGACTTCCTCATAGGCCAACAGTCAGCAGCTGAGCTCCTTTCTCCGGGTGGCTGTCTCTCCAACCTGTCACTGCCATGCTCATTTCCTGCTAGACTGCCACTCAGCCTCCAGCCAGGTCTCCCACCTCTTCTTTTTGTCCTCTGCAATCCGTTCTCCATTTCGAAGCCAGAAGGACCTTTCTAGGATTCCAATATGACCCAGCCACCCCCTGCTTATGAGGCTTATGCCTCAAAGGCTCCCCTTTGCTCGTAAGGCCCTGGGTGGTCTGGCCCCTGCCCTGGTTTCCCTCCTCATCCCTGACAGCATGCTCCTCCCCCCCCCCCCCCCAAATCCTCATCACACCATGAATGGGGCACAAGAGTGGCAGGAGCCCTCTTGCTTTCTGGCCCTTGGCCCTTGCCCAAGCTATTCCTCTGCCCCTTTGTGGGATTCACTCCTACTAACTCTTCAAAACCCTGCTAGACATCACTTCCTCCAAGCAGCCTTCACCTTGACATTAGGTTCCCGTGGCTTCTGTAACCAACTACCACGAACTCCGTGGTTTAAAAGCAAGAGAAATTTATTCTCTTCTACTTCTGGAGGTCAGAAGTCCAAAAAGAGTCTTAAGGGACTCAAATTAAGGTGTCAGCGGGGCTGTATTCCTTCCAGAGGGCTCAGTGGCACATCTGATCTTTGCCTTTCTTGGCATCTGAGGCCGCCCGCCTTCCTTGCTTCGTGGCCCTGCCTCAGATGACTCCAGCCCCTCTGACATTCCTGCCTCCCTCCCGCAAGGACTATGGTGATTACGTTGGGCCTGCCCAGATAACCCAGGGTAATCCCCCCATTGCACGATTCTTAATTTCATCACATCTGTAAACATTTGCAACATAAAGTGACATTCGCAGGTTCTGAGATTTAGAACATGGACATCTTTGGGGGGGGGGCGCCTCATTCAGCCTACCACAGTCCCCTTTCCCGCAGCTATGGGTGAGATGCTTTTCTTTGTGCTTGTGCAGCTCCCTGAGATCTCCTCTGTATAAGCACACCCACCTGGATGACTCTGTTTCCTTCTCTGACTCCTTTGCCAGGCTGAGCTGCAGGGACTGGGCTGTCCTATGCACCCCCCTCCTGTGTTCCCGGGGCCTGGCAGTGTCCCCGGCGTGCCAGCAGTGCTCACTGAATGTTTGTTAAGTGTATCAGTGGCTACCTGTGTGGCTTCTTCAGTCACCCAAAGGCCGATGGCAGGGGGCCTGGCTCTGCAACCACCAAGCACCCTGGTGAAGCAGCAAGCATCCCTGTTTCTTGCCACCTCTGCTCCCGTGAGACAGTGACCCAGCCAGCCACTAGGTTGGGAGACCCACTTGAACTCAAGTCTGGGTGTGGAGGCAAGATCAAGGATGCTGTTGTAATTGGAGAGGCTGACAATTTGGGGTGGCTGTGATGAGCAAGGGGGAGCAGGCAGGAAATGAGGCAGGACAGGGTCTTAATCATGCTTGGTGGGGGGGGGGGGGGCTCAAATATGTACAGGAGGCAGTCTGCAATGGGGGAGGAGGTGGTTCCAGCCAGCTGGTGTTGAGAAGACTGGAGACTCACAGGCACACACTCGCACACAGCCTCCCTCTGATGGGGCTGTCACCGAGGCAACAGATGAAGCCGGTTGCCCAGCAACGAGACCCACCTCCCCCATCCCTCTGAGGGCCATTTCTGCCCCTCGAGAGCTTTGTGCCCTTTCTAGATTGCTCCGGTGTTTTGATGGAACCAAATTCCTTCTATGTCCAAATCCCAAGGGTTGCAGATGAAAGAGGCTCGTCTTGTGATGGTTGCGCTCGGGGTCATGGATTTGGCATCAGGAGAAAGGTGGGCTGAGTCAGCCTAGGGGAGGAGAGGAGACCAGGGAGTGTTTCAGCCTCAATCGCTCCTGGGGTTTTTTCTTTTTCCATTTTTACTTAAACGAAGCAGGAAGAACACCAACCTGGGAGTCAGGAGACCTGGAGTCATGGCCTGATTCTGCTTCTTACTTGCTGAATGTTTTGAGCAAGGGACCTCTTGTTGGTTCTCAGTTTCTCCACCCATAAGAGGAGGATTTAAGCCAGTGGGTCCTTTCTGGGCCTGACATTTTGTGATCCCAGAACTTCAGGGGCAGAGATGGAGCCGACACCAGGCCCCAAGTTCCAGCCGGATCTCTGCACGGCCACCCGCCCAACCCATAGCAGCCGGTCTTGGTTTATGGGAGGGAGAAGGAAGGAGAGCCACTTGGCTCTGGGCCTTGCATTCACAAAGGGCCCCAAATCTAGACTTTAGATGTCATACCAGAGAAGTTACAGTCACTGTCATGTTTTATAAGTGGAAACTGTTCATCTGGAATCATAAGTATTTAAAATAAGCTGCAGTCTTCGTAACTCTAGTTGCCGCTTTTCATTTTTCAAATAGACCATGGTCTGAAGAAATGGAAGCAGCCCAGGCCTCCATCCCTCCACGAGGGTCCTGGCTCCCTGGATCCAGGGGCTCAGCCACTCAGCACCTCTCCCAGGAGCCCTGGAGGGTCTGGGCTGCCTGGAGACGATGCGGGACCTGCAGAAGGAGTGAGGTGTCTGGTCAAGGTCCAGATCTGTTGGGGGTGCAGTAGGGGGCTAGCATTGGGGAGGAAAGGAGGCTGGGGAGGCAGAGCTGGGAGAGAGGCTGTCTCTGTTCCCTCTGCTCATAGAGCTGCAAACAAGGCCAGAGACAGCACAGCCTTGTGCCCACTCATGCAGGGACCCGGCGGTAAGGATCTCCAAGGGGAGAGGAGCCACCTTTTGTGTTAGGTTGTGCCTTGAGCCTGCAGGCTGTGCCTTGAGCTCCTGGGAGTCGTTTGCTGGGTCTCTCAGCTCCCAAACCCTGAGAGTGAGGTACTTGATTGCTTGGGCTAGGGGTCAGGCACTCACCTGGAATGAGTCCCTAGGAAGCAGAGGACACCCGGCTCTGTGCCCTCCGAGCTGCCTCTTGCAGGTCATGCCTTAATTTCTCCTAATTGCACCCCGCCCCATCCACCTTGGCCAATGACCCTTGAGAAAGGCTGAGTGGGGAACTCTGTTCAAGGTCATCCAAGGGGTAGGCAGCCTGGGTCCCCTCAGTGTCCTCTGGCTCGAAAGGGACCTCATTCCCCGCCTGCTGGAGAAAACCTTTCCACCAGCAGCTGCGAGATTCGCTCTGAGACAGCACCACCTGCTGGCCCTTCTGGGTATGACATCCATCCCTTCTCCGGAGACCCCGCAATCCTAGAACTCTGCCTTATATTAAAATGTACCTGTTGAGGCTTACTTTGCCGGGATCAATAAATTATTCAAGATAGACGTTATCATGTTCCAATTTTACAGATCCGAAACCGAGCTTCAGAAACGTTAAATAAGTCGCCTAAGTTGGTCAGGGGTTGGGGTGGAATTCAACGCTGCCGTGTGGCCCTATAGCCCCTCACATCACTACCTATCTCCTCTTGAAGGGGAGTTTCCAGAAGGAGCCCTAGCCTGAGGCTGAGTGACCTGCCAAAGCCACACGATTGCGAGTCAATGACAAAGTTGGGAAGAAACCAAAGTCAACAAGAAGGAACATTACATCCCTTGGGGGCTCCTCCAAGTTTATTTGGGGCTTGTCTGAGCAACTCAGCATCTTCATGCTGGGGAGAAAGAAGTAGCTTCAAATCTACCTCAACTGAGCAGTGTTCTTCACAGACAACTCCCAGCCTCAAGCACACCTGGGGCCTGGCATCTCTCCCATCCACATCCTGGCTGACTCTACCCCCTCTTGGGTGTGGAAAACCTAACAAGTGTAGTGTTCCCCCTCCAGGGAGCAGGGAGCAAGGAGCTCACCAAGACAGTGCAGCTAAGTGACTGGTCCCTGACTTGTTACCAGAAGTTCCATGGTCATGGCCCAATTGCCAGCTCAGGGCTTTCTCCATTGCCTCTTTCCTGTGACACCTTCACCCTGCCCCCTAGAAGGCCCGAGCAGGTTCAGCTGGAGGCTGGCCAGGGCCAGAATGGGAATAGTATGGAAGGGACTGGAAATCCTTGCCCAAGTTTTAGGAGTTTTAGGTGCCATAAGCACAGACACATTAGGACAGTCTGCTAACCTATCAACAAACCAATTAAAAAGACACACACACACACACACACACACACACAAACCCAACCCCCCCCCCCCCAAAAAAAACAACCCCAAAACAAAACAAAACAACAAGCATGAGAGGTCTAGATGAAAAATTCTAGAAAGGAAAATTGACAGATTAAGAAGTGCAACCAAACCCTCAGGGGGATGCACACAGCACCCAGCAAGGTCCCTCAGTGGGGTGACATCACAGGCCCACCTCCAGGACAAATTTACCTATACATCTGGTATATTCACTCATATTACATATATATATGCTGGGCCAACATACTGAAAATGGTTATTTCTGGGTAGTAGGATTGCAAGTGATTTTTCTTTTCCTTGATTTTATTTATTTTCTATTTTTTCTGCAAAGAATTTGTATTGCTCCTGTTAATAAGGGAAAAAAAAAAGATCTGTAGAAAGGAAGCATGGAGGAGGATATCTCTATGACTTGAGGAAGGAGAGGAAGAATTTCTTAAACAAACTACAAAACCCATAAACCAATAAAGAAAATATTAGCAAGGCAGCCTAAAAATATTTGCCACTCATACGGCAAACAAGGGATGAGGGGATGATGTAGGAAGAACTCCTAGCAATCATTAAGAAAAAGGTAAATAATCCAAGATAAAAATGGGCTGAGAATATGAGAAGCAGTTTGCAGATGAGGACGCCCAAGTCATCAATAAACACATGAAGAGGTGTTCAGCCTCACTGGTTGGAACATTTCTCATTTATCACAGGGACAGAAATGCAAGTCTGAATGTAGTGAGTACTGGGAAAGATGGGGAGACATGAATACTCTCATTTGCACCTGGAAGGAGTATAAATGAGGAAGGCCACTTTGGACACAACTGGGCAGTAAGTGGTAAATCTGAGAACGCCCACAGCAGCTTCATTTTGACATATATGGCTAGAGAAACGTTCACATATACACACAGGGAGGCGTGTGTGCGGTGGTGTGCTGGAACCCACTTGTGCCGGCTCGCAGGACCCTAGGATGGCCAATTCTCCACAGTTTTGCGTTGGGTGACATCATGTCAGTAGTTTGAAATCAGTCATGGCTGGAGTATTCACAACGTAAGAGTTAACAAACACGACAAACAAGGCTCCTTTTTTTTTCCTGGAGACTGATGGTAAACATTCACCAGCAAACCCCACAAATATGTTTTTTGCAGCTTTGATTTCAATAGAAAAAACACTGGCTAATTTACATGCCCATTAACAGAAAAGTAGATAAATAAAATGTGGTATACTTATCCTATGGAATAATGCACAGAAATGAAAAGAATCAGATTTATGTATCATCATGGACTGATCTAAAAAAAAAACATACGGTTAAGCTAAAAACAACAGGTGACTGAGTGAAACATTCAGTAGGATATGGCTCTGGAGATTAAAAACAATAATCAATATTATGCATGGGACATATGTCTACGGGAGGAGTCCTTCAGAGACTCTAGTTACAGGTGCAGAAGGCTGCTGGGGGTGCCTCACAGATCACTGAGGGTCTGTTCATTTTTTTCTTTTATTCTCCATTCATTCAAATTCTATTATTATGCCTTTAAATTTACGAGTCCTTTTCTTCTGCAGTATCAAGTGGGCTGTTAATCCCATCAGGTATATTTTTCATCTTAAACATTATTTTTTTCATCTCTAGGAGTTTGCTTTGTCCCTGGGGCGCCTGGGTAGCTCAGTCAGTTAAGCGTCTGACTCTTGATTTTGGCTCAGGTCATGATCTCAGGGTCATAAGATCGAGCCCCATGTCAGGCTCCTTGCTTAGTTGTGGAGTCTGCTTGAGATTCTCTCTCTCTCCCTCTCCTTCTACTCCTCCCCTGGCTCACAATAAATAAATAAATAAATAAATAAATAAATAAATAAATAAATAAAATCTTTAAGAGAGAGAAAAGCTTGGTTTGTCCCTTTTTGTATCTTCCATGTCTCTAGTTAACATACTTGATTTTTTTCTTTACCATCTTGAACATATGGAATTATGGAATGCAGATATAATAACTATTCTACTGTCGTTGTCTGCTAAGTTTATCACCTGTATCATTTCTGGATCTGTTTCTATTGACTGATCTTTCTTCTCATTAAGGGTCATATTTTCCTGCTTCTTTGCATGCCGGTCCTTTTTTTTTTTTAAGATTTTATTTATTTATTCATGAGAGACAGAGAAAGATAGAGACATAGCAGAGGGAGAAGCAGGCTCCATGCAGGGAGCCTGATGCGGGACTCGATCCCAGGACTCCAGGGATCACAGCCTGACTTGAAGGCAGGCTCAACCACTGAGCCACCCAGGTGCCCCACAACTGTTCATTTTTTATTAGATGCCAGATATTGTGCATTTTACCCTGTTGGGTGCTGCTTATTTTTGTACAACTATAGATGTGTTTAAGCTTTGTTCTAGGAAATTACATGGAAACAATTTTATGTTTTTTAAATTCCATTTATTTAAACTAAAAAAAGCAACAAAATATCCATTTCAACCACATCTCATGTTTAATTCTATCTTCTTTTTTTTTTCTTTGCTGTCAGTTCAGCGTCTGTTTTGTAATTTACTTCATTTTGTATTGTATTTTAAACTTATAAACTGATTGAAGTCTTTTTTTTTTTGGAATGAGGCAGGTTATAAATGAATTTATTTTCAAATCCAATAGGTAAATAAGATGTAATCCAACAAGACAGAAAGAAAGGGTCCTGAGTAGTTGCTGGAAATATTAGCTCATATTTGTGGCTTTTTTTTTTTTGGGGGGTCCTGGACTAAAGGACTGGGTGATGGAGTGGATGCAAGGCCAACGCTAGCTGAGGTCAAGGTCAGTGGAGGCAAAGATCAGCCTAACACCAGAGAGGGGCAGGAACAAGTCTAGATGAAGGACAATACAAGGCAACATCCATTTGTTCCCTCGTTTAATCACTCATTCAATAAACTATTAAGCACCAGGCACTGGAGCAGAAGCAGGTGGCCTGCTGGGGAGGAAGAAAACGCGCGGCACCGGGCAGTGAAGGTGGGCCAGGCAGGAGGCCGACAGCTCCTGGTGGCCCATCTAGAGACCCCAGCTCCAGAATCACCAAAGCCCACCTTGGGAAACCAACAAGGGGCACCCAGAGGATCTGGGCTGGGGATGGCCATTGTTTCCATCTCGACAGGACTCTTCCTGGTCCTTGGAACCCCCGGAAGTCCTGGGGGGAGCTGAGCCAGGATTCTCTCTACAGAAATTCATTCCACATACAACCCGAATAGGCATGTAGTATTGGACAAGTGAGGAAAAGAGGGAAATCGTAATTGGACGGCCGAATCTCAAAGCCAGGTCCTGGGAGGTCTTAGAGCAAGTGGCTCAATGTCTCTGAGGTGGGTTTCCTCGTCTGCGAGATGAACGCCACAGTTTCTTGTCCCGCCAACCTCCTGGCAGGAAATGCAAGGGAGGAGAGTCTTGGAAAATAATGGACAATCAACAGAAAAGAGCCTCGAGTCCATTCTCTGCCCAGAAATGGAGGGCTGCGAGCACAGTTTGCTGTTGGCATTCTGCACTGGAAAATGAGTGACATGAGTTGGCAGAGAATGGGAGAGCTTGTGGGGTGAGGCCTGGGGTGTGGGAGACCCTGTGTTGAGAAAATGAGACCTTTTTGGAGGAAATGCCAAGTCTCTGGGTGGCCACTGACCCTGACACGGCCATGCTCCATTTTCCCAACCATAGCCTTGAGGCTGAGGCCTAGGGACATCTGGGCCTGAGCTCAGGAGGCAACCTTGGCTCCTGCCACCCCCATGGGGTGCCCACAGCCTCTCAGACAGGCCACATTTACCTTGGCTCTTTATCCTACTGAACTGGATCAGGGGATGTTTCTCTCCTGAGAAAGGAATGTTTTGGCCAGAGCCTAGGATGAGGAAGCCTCTATGGCTCCTTCAAATGCAGCCCTAGCTGTTGCTCTGCTCTCTTC
Organism: Vulpes vulpes; assembly: GCF_048418805.1. Lineage (NCBI taxonomy): Eukaryota > Metazoa > Chordata > Mammalia > Carnivora > Canidae > Vulpes > Vulpes vulpes. The sequence continues at coordinate 72,282,089 of NC_132794.1, read as the reverse complement.
TCCCAGCATTACCACCTCCTTGCCTGTTCCAGCAGGCTCCAAAGGGAGGAGGGCACGAGCCTGGTCTGGAGCACTAGGCCTTCACCTCAGGGAGCTTTGGGGGTGGTGGGAAAGGCCAGTAGAATAACCCCATTCTTTATCTCAAGGACTTTATTTTTTAATTTAATTAATTTATTTTTTTAAAGATGTATTTATTTATGACAGACAGAGAAAGAGCTTGGGAGCATGAGCAGGGGGAGGGGCAGAGGAAGAGGGAAGAGCCTGGAGCCCCATGTGGGGCCCAATCCCAGGACCTCTAGATCATGACCTGCACTGAAATCAAGTCAGAAGCCTAACAAACTGAACCACCCAGGGGCCCCTATCTCAAGAACTTTAAGATGCAGAGAGCAGTCATCCCCACACAGGCACGCAATTCTCTCCTAATCTAATCGGATTCACAATTCAATTCAAGGAATGGAATTTACCCCCTAACGTGTGCCAGGGGCTCAGGTGGGTAGGGTAGGAAGGCCTTGGGAGTCAGGCAAACCGGAGATCTAACCCTTATAGCCGCAAACACTTTTGCATATCAAAACAATGAAAAGGTGCAAACAAGTGAATTGACTCCCCCAGATTGAAAAGTTAGAGGGAGGGGACCCGCAAAGGCTTGGTTTCACCTCTTTGGGCCTTCCTCAATGATGGAAGAGCCCATCTGTGCCCGGCATTGTAACTCGGATCAGGACTCCTTCAATCCGCACAACTCCCCATGAAAGCAGGCCTAGGATGGCCACCACTTCACAGGAGGCAGAAAATGAGTCACAGGAAGGTTCAAGAACCAGCAGATGTTTCAGGCTGTCTGTGCTGCGTCACCTTAAGGAATATCGCTCAGTCTCTGCAGTGCAGGGCGCTGTGCCAGGCGCCAGAGGGAGCACAGATAGGTCTACGATGTCACCCCCATCCTAAGTGTTTAGGGTCATGGTGGGGTGTGATGTCCGCCCCCTCGTTCACCTGGGAGAGCTCAGTGGCTCTCCTCCAGGTGGAAGGACCACTCCTGCTTTCTGTGCCCATGGCGTGGACACTGTTCTTTCTGTACACGTATGCCACACGGTATCTACTCACTTGTTTCCCCAGTTCTCCCCCCCCCCTTTGAAAGAGGGCTTCTCAAGGGCATAGCCTGAGTGTCCCCAGCAACGAGCTCAGAGGCTGGGAAAAATGAGGGGTTCAGGGCATGTATGCCAGGTAGATGGGTCAATCAATGGACTATTCATTTTAAATTTTTAAGATTGATTTATTCATGAGAGACACAGAGAGAGAGAGGCAGAGACACAGGCAGAGGGAGAAGCAGGCTCCCTGCGGGGACCCCGATGTAGGACTCGATCCCAGGACTCTGGGACTATGCCCTAGGCTGAAGGCAGACGCTCAACCACTGAACCACCCAGGTGTCCCTCAATCAGTGGATTAAATGGTGACTAGTGCCAGGGCCACAAGCAACACACGTGCATGCGCGCACACACGCACACACACACGCACACCGCGTGTTGTTACATATTATCTCTCAATTGCTCTTCTTAATAATTTTCTGAGGAAGGCACCATCTTTATCTACCCTCTACAGATGGGGAAACTGAGCCACAGAGTGGTCCAGCTGCTTGCTCAGGAAGGGGAGAGCCAGGGTGTAGGTCTCACCTCTGCCCTCAGCCACCGCCCTCCACAATGGGCTGTGTTCAGTGGGAGGCGTAGCACCTGGCTGGGCTGGTGTGGTCAGCAGGCTGTGGGCCGCGTAGCCGGCAGAGAAAGGCATGGGGAGGATTTTCCAGGAGGAAAGCAGGTGACTCGTCCAACAGGCTAATTGTCAGATGGAGGGTGGGGAGAAGGAAGGGAAAGGATCCCAAGTTGCAGGGAGGCTTTGTGCCCTCACCTGAATGGCCACTGGGCAGGGGACTGCAGAGGCAAGGCTGGGAACACCGGGTTGGCAAACACAAGCAGGACGGCTGCGGAGAGACCAGGGCAGGGTGGAAGGGAGATTTCTACAGTTGTCCCAGGGAGGAGGAATGGAAGTCCTGAGCTCGGACCAGGCACAGGGACCGGAAAGAAGGCAGAGATTCAAGAGTCAGTTCAAGGGAAGGCTCCTTGGAAGCAGGGGGGAAGTCTCCATGGGAACCATGGACTCCACCTCTGGGAAACTGGCCTTCCTGGCCTTCCAGTTGCATTTTTAGTGACTCCCACAAGCCCCTGGGGTGGAAAGGTGGGGGTGGGGATCCACCAGCCCTTGGATGCTTGTGGTCTCTGTGTGTCTGCCATGTCAGCAATGGTCTCAGACACCAAGATAAACAGCCACTTGACCTGGCCCAGGCCTGAGAATGATGCTGATAGGGCCTGTGAATCAGCCCCCGGCTCCAGTCCAGGACAGAGACGTTTCCCAGCCAGCGGGAAGGGAACAAGCCAGCCACTGTTCTAGAAATTTCCACTCATATTATCGTCCTTTTAGAAGGGAGAAAGCTGAGGGCTACAGAGGGGACAGGGCTTGTTCAAGGTCACATAGCCAGTCAGCAGCAGAGCCAGTATTGGAGAATGTCTCCCCATTAGGACCCAAGCCCAGCGCCACTGTGCCTGTGGCCATTTCTGGCTCGCAATGCCTCCCCCTGCTGGAAGCCTTCCTGAGTTATCTCCGCCAGTCTAACGTGATGCTTTCGGAATTGGCACTCGTTGGAGGTGAGGCATGTCGCTTGTTCTACAATAAATTCTGACAACCCAGGAGCAGTCTGCAGCAAGGTGTTTCTTGTTAAATACACCAGGTGATGAAGCATTACTTAACAAACCCCAAGTTGACCACTGGTTATCAAAGAGGGAGCCTACGCAATACATGAGCAGGCACTAGGACTGGTCAACAGTATTCCCATGTCCCTCCTTTCCTCCTTGGTGTATGGTAGGCAGGACTGCATGTCTCTGCGTGTCTCTCTTTGGAAGTTAAAGGAAGCCATATACCTGGACCTGGCCTTTGAGATGTCAACGGAGTGATGTATGACCCTTCTGGGAGGCTCTAAGAGCCAGCGCACAGTTTCGGCCAGGTGTTCTTCCTGCATGGCAACTAGGAGAGTAGGTGTTGAGATAGATGGGCCTGGTTGCTGAGTGACTAATCCGAGTGAGGCTCTTTCCTTCTGGCCCACACTACACGTGTAGTATGAGCCAGAAATAAACTCTTGTTCATTTGTTGCTCGCATTGTTTAGACTAGCCTACTCTGACTGACACAGACATTTGTATTTGCAAGTGGGGTGTTACTGAAACAAACAAAAAACTAAAAGATGTTTAGTTTTTTTAGATCTTTTAGTTTTTTAGAGGTTGAGTGGCAGGCAGTGAGAAAACTGCTGTTGGAGGCTGGCCAGCTGGTGACCCAGGTAGCGGGGTAACATTTGGTAAAACTATTATCTGCGGTCACTTGGAATGTACTCTAGGGAAAGAAGTTTGAAGACAGAAAGTGAATAGTGTGATATTCTTAGTGTTGGCTGCAAAAAAGTGATGAGCTCAGAAACCATGTGGTTAAGGATGGGCCAGGTAAATACATGGGTGCTTATGGTAGGATAGGATGTGGAACATTTGGGGTCTTCCAATTCCAGCCCTGAGTTGAGAAGATAGAACTGAATTTAGGGACCCCAAGGCAGGTGGAATTCACAGGGCACAGATGACAGCTAAGAGAGCCTCAGAGAGAAAGAACTCCAGAGATCCCCAGAGGGTCCCCCTCAAGTCTTCAGAGTACTGAGAAGCCCATGTAGGGAGGAAATGACATGGGGACCAGCGGAGAAAGCATTGGAAGAATTAGAAGGAACAGTAGGACTCACCCAGGGCCAGGAGGAATGTTCTCCAGCCAGACTGAACAATCTCATCATTCACAGGGCACTGGGCAAAGCACTCAGAAGGATCTTGCTTCAGGAGTCGGGGAGCGTTAGCTCTAAAAGGTGTTATTTTGATAAAACTAACTCACCACTGGCACTATAACTATGGTACTCACTGTAGTGAGACGGATTCCTTTGGGTTTGGCATATTATGATCTCATGTAATGATCCAACTCCTCCGTCACTTTTCCCTCTATCCAAACTACTCTAATTCACACAGCCTGACGTGACTCGGTGTGAACTTGTCATCTTTGTGCTCTGCTTCTTCCTAGCCTCATGAGCCCCTGAAAATGAAGTAGCACTGCTTGGTGCCAACATGACTCTCAATTCAAATGAAAATTAGGGCCCTGAAAGCACACGATGATACTTAATTATCAAATATTTAAATAAATCCGTGATTTTCAAGGTGTCAGCCCCATAGGAGCTTCCTGAGCACTCTCTGGGGCTCTACAAAGTTAAAAACTATTCTCATAATAGAACTAAGGCATTATTTTCCTTTGACTGTGTTGGAATTTGCACCGATGGAGCAAAATCAAAGGTAGGTAACACTGCTGGTACTTTAGTATACATTAGGGTAGTAGCACCAGGCTCTGGTAGTGGTCACTGATTTTGGTTTTCACCACTATGCAGTTGCACTGAGGGGGAAAAAAGTTGGTTCGGCTTAAGAATGTCCTTGATTAAGCAGTAAAAATTATTCATTTTATTAAATATGGAAACTTGAGTACCTGCCTTTTTAATATTCTGGTTCTGTGTGGCAAAATGGGAAAAATGCATAAAGTACTTCTGCTGCATACGAAAGTATGAGGGTTATCTAGAGGACAGGGACTGTGTGATTGATTGAATTATGAGCTAAACTTAGATTTTTTCATGGAACACCATTTTTACTTGAAAGACAGATAAAGTATAGTTCCCCAGGCTTGTGTATTTGGCAGACACAATCTTGAAAATGAATGAAATAAGCCCACCACTTCAAGGAAAAGGATTGACAATAATTGTTGCCGATTATAACATGCAGGCTTTCAAGTGCAAATTAGAATTTTGGAAAATTTGTATCTGCCACTGTGAGATCGACACCTTCCCAATACATTGTGATTGGTCGTAATATTGAGGAATGTTTTTTTTATGTTGTATAACGAAATGTATCAACATTTGGAAGATCTAAATAACTCAGTGAACCAGTATTTTCCAAATGCTCAGGGCATGATGTTTTAAGACCAGGCATAGGCAAAAGATGCATTGAAAGTGCAAGGTTGACAAGTGGATCTTCATGTAACAGAGTATGAAAAGTTCACTACTATGATTTCAGATTCCTCATTGCAACTAAGCCGTTGTTTTTTTGTTTTTAAATAAGCTCTAGGCCCATTGTAGGGCTCAAACTCATGACCCTGAAATGAAGAGTCACACACTCTCCTAACTAAGCCAGCCAGGTGCCCCTCGTTGCAACTACCCTTTAAGAAACTACGATTTGCTGAGCTTTGGTGCATTGTCAAAGCAGAATATTCACAGTCATCTTAAAAGCTTAAAATCCTCCTGCCTTTTCCAACTACATGTGTGTGTGACACCAGATTTTCTTTAAAATAAAAGCTTTCTGGGGATCCCTGGGTGACTCAGCGGTTTAGCGCCGCCTTCAGCCCAGGGTGTGATCCTGGAGACCCAGGATCAAGTCTTGCGTCCGGCTCCCTGCATGGGGCCTGCTTTTCCCTCTGCCTGTGTCTCTGCCTCTCTCTCTCTCTGTGTCTCATGCATAAATAAATAAAATCTTTAAAAATAAAATAAAATAAAATAAAAGCTTTCAAAAGCAGCTTTATTGTGATATCACTGGCATATAAAGACTATATATATTTATGGTGCACAACTGTTTGATACACATACATATCGTGGAAAGATCACCATAATCTAACATCTCTATCACTTTACATAGTTATCACGGTGTGTGTGTGTGTGTGTGTGTGTGTGTGGTGAGAAGCAGAATTTCTTTGGATTCTTCAACCAAAACAACATATCAAAATAGATGGACAGCAGGGGCAGATAAAAGAATCCAGCTGTCTTTCATTAGATCAAACATCAAAGAGAGGCTCCAAACATGTAAAGTAATGCCATTCTTTTCACTAATTTTATTTGTTTTGGAAAATATGGTTATTCTCTTACAATGCATAATGTTGATCATCGTTATTTTAGAATAAATTCACATTACAAACATTTCTCCATTTTTCTAGAAGGGAATTATAGACATTGCCTGTGTGTTCCAGTTATCAATTTATTGACCATCAGTTCTAAATTTATCCTTCACTGCCAACTCTGCAAAAATGGAGCCGAACCCTTTAAATATTTTTTCTTTTGCCAGCAGGCACAAGGCTAAGCTTGGTCAGTAGAGGGTGCTAGAGGCATTGCAGGAGGAAGGGGCTTTCCCTTCTGGTTCAGTGCCCTCTGTGGGAGGCTATTGGCAGTGACTGATTTTGTTACTCTGACTACATTTGCTCTTGATCCCTGAACTATCCCTTCTGCTGTAACAGCCTATGGATGTTAAGTAGCATAATGAAATTCAAATGTAATGTGAATGCTTGAATTTAGACTCAAAAACTGACACAGAAGAGTGGGATTGCCAAAGGGGTGCCTGGGTGGTGCAGTTGGTTAAAGGTCTGACTCTTGATTTTAGCTCATGTCGTGATTTCAGAGTTGTGAGATCGAGCCCCATTTCAACCTCCATGCTGGGCATGGAACCTGCTAAAGATTCTCCTTCTCCCTCTCCCTCTGCCTCTCTTCCTGCTCATGCATGCTCTCATAAATAAATAAATAAATAAATAAATAAATAAATAAATAAAATATTTTTTTAAGAGAGTGTGATATAAGGGCATCTGGGTGGCTCAGAGGTTGAGCGTCTGCCTTTGGCTCAGGTCGTAATCCTGAGGTCCTGGGATCAAGTCCTGCATCAGGCTCCTTGCAGGGAGTCTGCTTCTCCCTCTGCCTATATCTCTGCCTCTCTCTCTCTCTGTATTTTTCATGAATAAATAAATAAGAAATAAATAGGAGTGTTATGTAATAATTTAAAAAATCAATAGATTTCCAAACCATCAGTGTCTCAGGGCCTTAGTGAGCTTGCCTAACAGAAATGAAGACCTTGGCTATGTGTCCTTCCCTGAGGGGACAAAGTGAGACCCAGGTCTGTGAGAACATACAGGCTGCTATAATGACACCTGTTCCCCTACTTAGGGGTTCAAGTGCCCTGCCCAGCGTGCAAGAAGTCCTGATGGGTCCAGGAATCCCTTTTTTCTCCCACTGGGTCTAAGGAGGTTGGGGGATAACCACGAAGCTGATGTTTTATTGTTGTTGTATTCACAGCATAGTGAGCTTCCTTTCTCTAGGGAGATACCTATTTGCTTAGAGTAAATTTGGAGACCAGGTTTTAATCAAAATAATAACCAGAACTGAAGTGGGGCCAAATCAGTTGAGGTGATCTGACCATGCAGAGGAAGGGGGAGTGCAATCCATGAGTTTTAGCAACCACGGACTTCAGCAGCAGATGCCAGGGCCACCCCCAGGACCTCCTCACCATCACCAGCATGAGGAGCACTCTAGACCAGCCCCTCTGCAGCTGGACTCAGCATTTAGGGGACATTGCACAAGTCCAAAGAGCCATCTCTCTCCCAGATGCCATACCTTGTACATTTTTACCTAAAGAAATGAAGCATTGTCTTAAAAAGACTAAATTATTTTATGCAATTTAAAATTATTGGGGTAGATTAAATTATAATGTTTCTTCCCTGTGTTACCCAATGGATAGTGACTTGAAAGACATCAGATCAATTATTGGGAAAGAAAGATAAAATTATATATTTCTCTGAACATCTGAAGATGGCATGAGCTTGAGATCCTGTTACCTGGATATACTTTATCTTGCTCCCCTAAATGGTGCCCTTCCTATGAACAGGATTTTCCCTCTCCCTCATGCCAGACATCTGATAGTCCATGCATACTCATTAAATTGAAGTTATGGAATACCTCCTGCATTCTACAGAAGGAGTCAGAAGCTTTTCCTGTGCTGGGCCAGATAGTAAGTATTTAAGACTTGAAGACTTTTAAGTATTTAAGACTTTGTAGGTCCCTTTAGCAACTACTCAGCTTTGCTGTTGTAGTATGAAAGCAAACATAGATAAAAGTAAACAAAACTGCATTCCAATAAAACTTTATTTACAAAAAACATGCAATATGCTACCTTTGCTTGTGGGCTATCTATAGTTTGTTAGCTTCTGTTCTAAAGTATAGTAGCCAGAGTGTGCCCAAGATCTTGCCTATTGCTGTCTCTGGAGACCAAGGGTCTCTCTTCTTCTCTCTTCTAAATCTCATATGAAGCCCTCTCCTAGGCAAACTAATCCAGAACCATTCTGAAGTGAATTCTGGGAAATGTGGTTCTTAGTTCCTCCTCTTCAAGAAGGTAGCAGTGATGCTTATTGGCAACAGATAATCCAGCACACCAAGGTATAAGAATCACAGACGATTTATAGGCCATGGTGCCAGAATGACAGAAACCAAGTTTTTAGAATCATCTATTGTTCTTTGAATTAAAATAGTGAATTCTGCTTGCTTAAAGGAGGCAGTTAAGTTCCCTTTCATGTTATATAGGTCTGGGATAGTGCTCCCCAGTGTCAGGAGCTCAAGCTAATTTGATCTCAGTGTCCCATCAATCATAACTTCCCTGCCAAGGTCACTTTATCATTCAGGGTGGCTGCTGGAGCCAGGTCCAAACTACAGCCAACAGGAAGCAGGATGGGTGGAAGGCCAACTCTCCATATATGGGCATTTCCTAAAAAGTATGTATGCTTCTTCTGTTCACATGTCACTGACCTGAGTTCAGTTATAAGGACATTATAAACCTGCAAGAGAGGATGAGAAATTTAATTATTATTTCAGGTGACCATGTGCTCAGCTAAAAATTAGGTGGCTTGTAACTAAGGAAGAACAGGTATCAAGAGACAACTAACGGTCTTTGATATGCTAAGCATATCGATCACACTTCATAAAGATGAAGTTTCTGAAACCATACCATGTTACTACAGGCCAGGTTACTTGCATCGCATTCTTATTGGCCAAAGTGCTGAGCTGCTGTGCTATTATATGCCAGGATTTAGAATCACATAAAGTTTTCTTTGGCCAATGCTCTAGAATTAGATAAAATTCACTCAGGCTATAATTCCAAATTCATATAAATTTCTTACAAGCCAAGATTCAGAAGCAAAATCCAATAAACCAACCTTCCTAAATCACATGAAATTCTCTTGATCAAGCATTCAGAATTATCTGAGATTCCTACAAAACAAGTTTTCAGACTCATGGAAGAGTTCTATAGGCACATGGAGACCAAGACTCCAGAATCACATTTAATTTTTTATAGACCAAGCTTCCAAATCACATATTCTTGTATTGCAAGTTTCTGAAATAAGTGTTATTACAGTAATATTCTCATAGCCAAGATCCTGGAATCAAGTATACTAATTTTTTCAGGCCAAGTTTTGAGAATCACATAACATTTTCATAAATGAAGTTTTCAGTCATGTACGTTTATTGCAGGTCATGTTTCACAAAACGTTATGAAATGGCATAACAGTATCATAAGCCAAAATTGTAAATCATATAACGTTATTACAGGTTAATGCTTCAGAATGACTCAAAACTCTTTTAAGCCATTTGTTCTAGAATCATACAGAGTTCCTAGAGCCCAGTGTTCCATAAACCCATACAAGTCTCACAGACCAAATTTCCAAATCTTACTGTGTTCTTAAATGACCTGTGTTCTGGAGTCCCACACAGTGCTTGTAGATGACCTTCTGGTTCTCTGGCTCCTTAGTCTCCACTGAGCTGGCATTTGAAATTTTGTCTATCTCAAGTTAGGACTTCTACATCACCCTCTTATAGGGCCAGTGGCAGGCACTCTTCCTCTTGCTCATCTCCTCCAGCTGTTGCATAACCTAGAACAGATCTCAGAAATGTTTCTATATTTGTGAGAGGCAGGAAGGCCAGAGTGAGAGGTGGCATCATCTGTGTATGAAGCATTAATAATAATATTTATTGAATACCTATTATGTGCATCATACTATTCTTGACATATTTGATTTCATTTTATCATCCCAGCAACCCTATGATAGAATTATCACTTTGACTAACATCATTAATAATTATTATCAATATCCTCATTTTAAATTTTTTTATTATTTATTTTTGATAGTCATACAGAGAGAGAGAGAGAGAGGCAGAGACACAGGCAGAGGGAGAAGCAGGCTCCATGCACCGGGATCCTGACGTGGGACTCGATCCCGGGTCTCCAGGATCGCGCCCTGGGCCAAAGGCAGGCGCCAAACCGCTGCGCCACCCAGGGATCCCCAATATCCTCATTTTAAAGATGATCAAATTCATCTAAGGTCATGCAACTATGAAATCTATTCAAAATTGTGACTGGTTGTTGGTTCTGGTTGTTGGTTCCAGAGGTACAGGGAGATCCCTTGAGCTTTAGGGCAGAGCAGAGTTATCACTAATTGGCTAACATCAGATGATACAGCCCCACTGGTTCCAGCTCTAGTCTATCTACCTATTGGTGAGTCTACTCCAGGTCCCTCTTGGTCAGGTTTATCTGCCTATTTGTTCATACAGTCACCAATATTTTTGAATATATATTATATGTCTGTATAATCTGCAAACCTGCTAACCCACCTCTGCTTTTCTCAGCCCAGCTGAGAGTTTCTGAATTAAAATTCAGCACCCAGGATTTCCATTTCTGACCATGCTGGAGTAGCAGAATTCAGGCTTATTTTCCCACCATAACAAACCAGGAAAAGGATCAGAATATATTAAACAACTATTTTCAGACACTGGCTAATAGACTGCATAGGAATATGATCCCTGAGAGAAGGGAAACAGGTAAGAGGAGCCCAATGATCTCTAGAGGCACATTGTGATATACAGAAGAAATCTCAAGCAGAGCACAGAGGCCTCATTGAGTTGAGAAGGTGGAGCTCAGTGTCCAGGGTTGCTGAAATAGCTGGATAGGTAGCTAGAGCTCTGGAGAGAAGGAGCTATGCAGAAGAAGAAATCCTCCAAATTGCACACGGGTTCCCTGGAATGCTTGCTGAATTTTAAGCCCTGCATGTGAAGCCTGAAACATCATGACTTCAAGCAAGGAACAATGGGATTTGTCAGTTGCACCATTCCCAAAATTCATACAGGGGAGGTGATGTTTGTTAAGCTCCAACCAGAGTGGAAATTTTATATTGATCATCCAGGGCATTCAGCTCCAGACCTGCCCTAACAAAAGTTCAAGAAAGCCTTGAAAGGGGTAAGCTAATCCCTGGCAATTGAATATTCTGATGTAAAAATTCCAACACTCTTTACTGGAAGGCAACAAAATAGTTGACAGCATAATATTCACAATGAAATAAAAAATTTAACTCAAAATCACTAGACACACCAAGAAACAGGATAACATGACTCAAAGTGAGGAGGAAGAAAAAAAAAAAAGGAAAAAAAAAAAGAGGAAAAAAAAGAAAAAAAAAAGTGAGGAGGAAAATCAGTGAGTAGACTGGTTAGATTCTTTAAAGACTAGACTGATAAAGACTGACTCTTTAAATGGGACGCCTGGGTGTCTCAGTAGTTGAACGTCTGCCTTTGGCTCTGGTCATAATCCTGGGGTCCTGGGATTGAGTTCTGCATTGGGTTCCCTGTGCGGAGCCTGCTTCTCCTTTCAGCCTGTGTCTCTGCCAATCTCTGTGTCTCTCATGGATAAATAAATGAAATCTTAAACAAATAAATAAAAGCTGCTATAAATGTGCTCAAGAGGCATCTGGTTGGCCTAGTCAGTAGAACATGTGCGTGATTCTTGATCTCAGGGTCATGAGTTCAAGCCCCAAACTGGGTATAGAGATTACTAAATAAATAAATAAACTTTAAAAAATGCTCAGTATGTTCAAGGCCCTAATGAAAAATATGAATATAATGATGAAAAACAGAAGATAAAAAAATCCTACATAGAGTTTTTAGAGGCAAAAATACAATATGTGAAATGAAAAATTCACTAGATGGGGTTAAGAGTAGATTAAGTTAAGAATAGATTAAAGCATCAATGAACTTAAAGACATAGCAATAGAAACTGTCTAAACTCAAGCTTAGAAGTTTTTAAAAAGACTGAGCAATAAATAAAGAGCCACAGTGACCTATGGGACAGCATAAACAATCTAACATATATGTTGCTAAAGTCCCAGAGGAGAGGAAAAGGGACAGAAAAATATTTAAAGAACTATTAGCAAAATTTTTCCATATTTGATGAAAAAATGTAAACTTGTAGATCCAAGAACTTCAATAAATCCCAAGCAGAACAAAAATGAGGAAAGCCAGACAAAGGCACATCATGATCAAATTATTGAAAACCAATAATGAAATTATTAAAAACATCTAAAGAAAAAAAGGCACTCTATGTCAAAGAATAAAAGATAACAATACCACAGACTTTTTGTCACAAGCTGTGCAAACCAGAAAACAAGAAAAGAGAACTTTGAGGTGCTGAAAGAAAAAAAAGAAATACTCTGTCAATACAGAATTCTATAGTTAGAGAAAGTATTCTTTAAAAATGAAAACAAACTAAAGACTTTTTCAGGCAACAAAGGCTGATATATTCTTTACTGGCAGAACCACACAACAAGAAAGATTAAAGGAAATTCTTCAGAAAGAAAAAAATGGTACCAACTATAAATTTGGATCTATTGAAAGAAGTAAAGAGCATCAAAAAATGTATAACTATGTTAGTAAATGTTTTCCTTATTCTTTAAGTTCTTTAAAAGAAAATGGAATAAATGTTTGATGATAATAAAATAAAGGATAGGAGGCAGAAATGAATGTATAGTGTTGTAAGAGTCAAAAACTGCGCTTGAAAGGATATAATTTTATTTAAAGGGGAACTGCAATGAACTAAAGATTTCTATTGCAAGCTGTGGAGAAGCCACTAAAAAAAAAATAAAGTGTATCTAATTGGTCAACAGTGGAGATTGAATGAAATGAAAATGACACTTAATTAACCCAAAGGAAGGCAGAGAAAGAAGGAAAAAGAAGCAAAAAACAGGTGGGACAATAGGAAACAAGAAACAAGATGGTAGGGGCATCTGGGTGGCTCAGTGTTTGAGCATCTGCTTTTTACTCGGGTCATGGTCCTGGGGTCCTGAGATTGAGTCCCATATTGGGGTCCTTGTGGGGAGCCTGCTTCTCCCTCTGCCTATGTCTCTGCCTCTTTCTCTGTGTGTCTCTCATGAATAAATAGGTAAAATCTTAAAAAAGAAAGAAAGAAAGAAAGAAAGAAAGAAAGAAAGAAAGAAAGAAAGAAAGAAAAAGAAAGAAAGAAAGAAAGAAAGAAAGATGATTGATTCACACCAAAACTTACATTAAGTATAAATGGTCTAAATACCCCAATTTAAAAATCAAAACTATCAGAATAAAAAGGTAGATCCAACTATATGCTGTCTACAAGAAATCTACTTTAAATGTGAAGTCACAGATAGTTTGCAAGTAAAAGGATGGAATCAGATACACCATGACAAAAATAAGAAGACATGTGTGACTGTATTATTATCAGAAAAAATAGCTGGATGGCTTGGGACACCTGTTCATCTTGGTGTAGGACCACTTAGTGCCAGGCCTTGCAGATTTGATCTTTTCTCCTTGTGGATCAGAGGCCTCTGCCACAATTATGTTACACCAGATCCTGGGTCAGGCCAAAACACACCCGAGCTTGATCCTCCTCTTCATATTTATTAGGGCAGGAGGTACTGGAGCATCATTGTACGTCTTACACTTGGCATTGTTCAATCCCAATGTCATTTAGGATAAGAAGAATAACCCAGAACCTTGGAACAAATGGGATCCCCATGAGCAATACAAGTTCCATTCAGTGAGTGTAGACTATGGCAAAGTGAAGATGGAAGGTCCAGACTTGTAAGTGAAATGTTTCACTAGAATGCTGCTTAGAAAGAAGGTCTTCCAGAAGCCATCTGCACAACTGTCCACTTGTCCAGGAAATATTTCCCCTCTAAATGCATGAAATCATGTTGGTGTATTGTGTTGGGGTTTACACTGATTAATAAAAATCTGCAACTTAAAAAAGGAAAGAAAACGTGGTATTGAGAAAAGAGATATGATGAGAGATAAAAATAATATTTAATTATAATAAAGCACTACTCATCAAGAAATACAAAATCCGGGGATCCCTGGGTGGCGCAGTGGTTTAGCGCCTGCCTTTGGCCCAGGGCGCGATCCTGGAGACCCGGGATCGAATCCCACATCGGGCTCCCAGTGCATGGAGCCTGCTTCTCCCTCTGCCTATGTGTCTCTGCCTCTCTCTCTCTCTCTCTCTGTGACTATCATAAATAAATAAATAAAAAAAAATTAAAAAAAAAAAAAGAAATACAAAATCCTAAATGCACATACTTTTACTAAGATAATTTCAAAGTTAATGAAACCAAATTTATGGAACTTCAAAGATAAATAGGTGGACCCATACTTATTGTTGGAGATTTCAATACTTTCCTCTCAATTACTGATAGAACAAAAATAAAAAAAATCAGTAAACATAAAAAACACCTGAACAACACTTCGAGCCAATTTGACCTAATTGACATTTATTGAGCATTCACTTAAACGACAGCATGCACATTTTTTTAAAGTGCACATGGAGCATGTACGAGAATGCCATAGAATAAATCTCAGTATATCTGGAGGACTAAAAACAAAGTCTGTTTAATTTCAACAAAATGGAATTAAGCCAAAAATCAGTAACAGAAAAATATCTAAGACCCCCTAGATATGTAGAAATTAAACAATCCATTTCTTTTTTTTTTAAGATTTATTTATTTATTTGAGAGAGAGAGAGAGGGAGAGAGAGCATGGGGAGGAGCAGAGGGAGAAGGAGAGGGAAAGCGCACTCCCAGCTGATTGCGGGGGGGCCCTCTGTGGGGATCCACCTCACAACCCTGAGATCATGACCTGGGTCAAAATCAAGAGTCAGACACTCAATCGACTGAGTCCCCCAAGTCCCCCAAACTACACACTTCTTGATTCAAAAGCCCTTGATTCAAAAATTAAATCACAAGGGATATTTACAAAGATATCTTAGTAAGTGATTATGAAAACTCAACATAAAATTTGTGGGATACTACTTGATGAAAATTTTTTGCCTTTAAATATTTATTTTAGAAAGGTATTTTATCAATATTTCTAGATTCATTCTGGGGAAAAAAAGTCTAGGAAAAGAAGAGCAAATGACAACCCAAAGTAAATGATTAAGAAAGAAAGAATAAGGAGTAGAAATAGAAAATGGACAAATAATTAAGGACTTCAACAAAATCAAAAGCAGGCTTCAGAAAAGGCCAATAAATTGAAAAACTTATTGCAATATTCTTAGAGAATAAAAGAGATAGAGATAGAGATGAGAGAGAGAGAGAGAGAGAGAGAGAAATTACTAATGTAATGAATGAAAGAAGCTAGCCACAGAATCTAGAGACAGTAAATAACAGAATAGTAAGGGAATGTGATGAACAACTTCATGCCAATAAAATCAACAAATTGGATGAAATGACCAATTGCTTAAAACACAACTTACTCAAGAAGAAAAAAAAAAGGGAGGTACCTGGGTGGCTCAGTGGTTGAGCAGCTGCCTTTGGCTCAGGTGTGATCCCAGGGTCCTGGGATCGAGTACAACATTGGGCTCCCTATTGGGAGCCTGCTTCTCCCTCTGCCTATGTCTCTGCCTCTCTTCTGTATCTCTCACAAATAAATAAATAAAATATTTTTAAAAAGAAGAAGAAGAAACCCATCATAGACTGATGTGTGCTTTGAATGTGCCTCAAACTTTGTGAATGATACCTCTCATACTTAGAGCGATTTGTATTACCTATGATGGCCTGCTTTGACTAATATGGCTGGCACCATGTAAAGAACATAAGCAAATAAAATGTTTGGCTACTTCCCCCTAAACTGATAAGCACACATAGAGCAAAAAGCAATAAATAAAGTTACGCTCACCAAGACGTTAACTATGGAAGCATACTGATGATGAATACTGTATCTTCTGACCAGGGAGAGCCAGAGAACAAGATGTCAGTTGGTCACACCATCATCAAGCCACTTTCCATTGGGCAACCCTTGTGTTTGGCTGTCTGTATTTCTCCAAGAAACCCTGGAATGTCAGAGATCAAAGGACACCTGATCTTGATTTAGGGAAAGAAAAAGATTGATTCAGGATTCAGGTTGTCTATCCCATTACACCTTTTAAGTTTGCTTTTGCCATTTAGCTTTTAAAAGAAATAATTGTTTGAATGTATGGTGTTTAATTAAGTCACTTGAGGGTCTCTTAGTTCTGCTTCTGCATATAGTTTTTGCTAAAATCTGAGTAACGTTGAAATTGAAACTGAAGTTGGAAACTTAAGCACAACACATAGTTCATTTTAAAATTGGATTAATAATTTAAAAACTTCCTTCCAAGACCAAACCAAACATTCCAGATCGAGATGGCTTCGCCAGTGAATTCCAGCAAACATTTAAGAAAGAGATAATACCAATTTTAAATGAATTCTTTTAGAAAAAGGAGGAGAGAACATGGTCTACTTTATGAGATCATCATATCCTGATACTGGAACTACCTAAAGACATTATTTAAAAAAAAAAAGAAAACAACTCTAGACCAGTATCCTTCATGAACATATACTTAAAACCCCTTACAAAATATAAACAAAATACAACTTTACAAAAATGGATTATTAATCCTTAAATAAATCCTTACAAAATAGTACTAGTGATATCTTAAGGGATAATACAAAGGCAAAAATAGAGTTTATCTCAGGAAGACAATCATTAACTGTAATATTTTAACATTAAAAAAATCAATGTAATTCACCACTGTAGTAGAATGAAGAATAAAAATTGTATGACCATCTCAATAGATGCAGAGAAGGTATTTGAGGAAATTCAACAGCAATTTGTGATAAAACTTTTCAATAGAAAGAACTTTCTATTTTGATGAAGAGGATCAGTTAATGATAAAGGTCTGTGTGCTTTCCTAATAATGTGAGAAATAAGACAAATGTCTGCTTTTACCACTTCTGTTCAACATTGTCCTAGAGATCCTACCTAGTGCAATAATTCAAGAGAGAGAAACAAAGGTCTCCTGAATTGGAAAGGAAGGAGCAAAAATGTCTTCATTCATAGATGATCTGATTGTGTACACAGAAAATCCTAAAGAATCTTCTTAAGAAAGGTTACTAGAACTACTGAGCGACTTTGGTAAGATGAGGGGATGCAAGGCCAAGATGCAAAAATCAACTACTTTTCTCTAGCAACAACAGCTAGAAAGCAAAACTTAACAAAAGAACATTCATGGTGTCATCCGGTAATAGGAAATATTTGGGGGATAACTTTGACAAAATATAGGCAAGCCCCGTACTCTATAAATCATCGCTGAGAGAAATCAAAGAGGACCCAAATAAACAGAGAATTATATTCTGTTCGTGGATTGGAATACTGTTAAAATATTAATCCACTCCATATTGACCAATAGATTCAAAGCAATCCCAATGAAATCCCAACAGGCCTCCACTTCTTTTTAAAAAATTGACAAACATATTCTGGAATGTACATGGAAAGTATGGAAGGCATATGGAATATGCAATGTATATGGAATATACGAAAGACAATCTAGATGAAAAAAAACATTGAAAGACTCATATTACCCGAGTTCAGTGCTTATTATAAAGTGCAAGAGAGTTGTGGTGCTGACACTAAACTAGTCACTGTGGAACAGAATAAAGAGTGAAGATAACTCAGATACATGCTCCATTGATTTTTGACATATTTCAATAAAGGAAAGGACAGTCTTTTAACACATGGTGCTGGAGTAGCTCGATGTCTGTATGGGGTGGAGGTGATAAATGAACATCCATCCCTCCTGAACACCACGCATAGAAATGAGCCCATGAGCCCAAATAGGTAAGAGACCTAAAGGTAAAATTATAAGACTTACAGGAAAAAAATAGGAGAAAAAATTTGCAACTTTGGGGTAGGCAAGCATTTCTTAGCTAGGAATTAAAAAGTAAAAACCATGAAAGAAAAAAATGGAGCCCTTGGTCTGTGTATTGGTCGGCAAGGGCTTCCTCCACAGGTTGGGGGCGCTGAAGGAACAGAATTCGATTTCCTCAGGATTCTGGAGGCTAGAAGCCCAACATCAAGGTGCTGGCAGGTTGGTTTCTAGTGATGACTCTCCTTGGCTTGCAGACGGCTACCTTATCCTCACATGGCCTTTTATTTGCCCTGGTGTCTCTTTCTCTTTTTCTAAAAAGCCAGTTCTATCAGATGAAGAGCCTCATCTCCAAATATGGGGGGGCATGGGGCTTCACTTGGGGGTGAGGACTTCAAACTGTGAATTTTAGGAGAAGGAGAATTCAGTTCAGAACAGTCTCTACCAAAACTAAAAATTTTTGCTCTTTGAAAAACATCTTTAATAAATTAAAAGACAAGCCACAGGCTGGAAGAAAATATTCACTTGACATATCATCTATCTGACAAAGGACTTCTATCCTGAATATAGGAAGAACTGCCATAACCCAATAACAACAGAAAATCGACCTAAAAATGTTCAGTGGATTGGGAGAGACACTTTACAAAAGAAAATGTAAATGAGTGGCCAAAAAGCATGTGAAAAGATGCCTGCCTGACATCATTCGTCATCAGGGACAGGAAAATTAAAAACCACCGTGGGCTACAACTACACAGCCCCCAGAGTGGTTAGTACTAAAAACCTGACAATTTCAGGAATTGGAAAGATGTAGAGCTTGGGGAATAGTGGTGTTAGTGTAAAATGGTATAGCCTCGTTAGAAAATTTTGGCAGTTTTTATAAAGTTGAGCATGCATCTAGCACATGATCCAGCAATCCTACTTGTAGGCACTTCTTAAGAATCATGAAGACCCCAGTCCATGAAAGACTCACCCATAAATGTTTACTAGCAGCTTAATAAAAGCCCCAAACTAAAAATAACCAAAATGTCCATAAAGTAGTGAGTGGATAAATAAATTGTGGTTCACGCATATGGACTATTAATCTGCAATAAAAAGGAATGACTATTGAAACATACAACCACATGGATGGATACCAAAATAATTATGCTGTGTGAAAGCAGCCAGTTATAAAAGAACACATACTAAGAATTCCATTCATTTGAAATGCTAGAAACTCCAGAAACAAATCTTTTGCTACAGTGACAAAAAGCTGATCAGTGGTTGCCTAGGGCTGGTTGTCAATCACTCTGATGGACCAGGACAGGGCACAAGCACACTTTGGGGGAGGGGGTGAGGAAAGTTCTTCATTTTGACTTTGATGGTGTTTACGTGAATGTATACATTTGTTAAAACTCTTTGTACTACGTAGTTTGAATAGGTTCCTTTTACTGTATATATGCAATGCATATACACATGTGAGCATGAATGCACATATGTATAAATAGAGCCTCAATAAAGTTGATTAAAACAATTTTAAAAATCCAGCAAGCCAAGCTTGAGTCTGCCTGGCAGCCCATTTTCTAAACAATGTTGACAATTTTGACCTCCTTCATGGATTGCGGTTTTGTGCTCGGGACAGATGTGAATCAGGCTGAATTTGAGACAGGAGTTTAGAAATTTTCATTGAGTGAGCAAACAATAGAAATTGCATTTCTACTTTTTAACAAATGAAGAATATTTTCCCCAAACCCTGTCAAAGCCTCTGTCGAGAATTGTGTTTGTCTCAACTTGGTAACTCATCAAGCCTGCTTGAATTCCATGACCCAGACTGAGGGGACACAATCTTTTTCCAAATTTTGACAAGCTAACCAGTAATCTGCTTCAACATATCTGTAGTCTTTCCTGACTGGTTCGGGAAGGTTTCATAGACAGTTCTTCTTCCCTTTTCAAAATGCTTCAGAATCTATGTTGAAAATAAAGGTTGTATTCTCTCCACCCCTGGAATTCTGAATGACTTATTTCAGAAATGGCTTCAATTTATATGCCTGTCATTTTCAACCATAACAGGACCCATTTAATGGTTAAATGATGTCAGCTTGCTTTATTTGCAGGAGGGAGGGTGAGCTGTGTGTGGGGGGGGGATGGTTACTGGGGTTTTTTGCTGGGTTAAGCTGCCTGTCTGAGAAGGGGCAGATTTATCTGATTTAGTTATCACCAGATGTGCCTAAATATAAGACAGAGAAAACAAATACTGAGTAGGAATTTTAGTGAATTTGTTGTAGTTCTCATAAATTCCTGTGGGTTTCTTTTGGCACCAGAAATTAATTTATTATTCTCAGTTCCTTTTAAATAAAAATCTGATGCAATAGTTAGAGCCAGGGTCAGGCTGGGAGCCTCCCTTCCTCATCAGCTGCTGCAACACAATATAAATCAATTCAGCAGCATCCATAGAGCATCTGTTGTGTACTCCAACCCCTGGTGAGCCTGATGGAACATACAGAAGAAGGTTCTGGCTTCAGGGAGCCCACAATTTAAAAAGGAGCATGAATGGTGGCTGGACTTGGATTGAAAATAACTAAATTTTTGCTAGAATTCCTCCACTTTATTAGTAGCATTCATCCAAGAATGCTCCTTAACTTCTCCACTAAATGAATTTTATGAGCTAAGGTGTCATGATTTTCAAAATGGGAAATTGTATCTCTGTGTACTCTACTGGATTAAGGTGAACTTCAAAGATGATAATGCTTAAGATGTCAGTTTATAAACTACACATGCAATAAAGTTGTAAAGTTCATTTATTAGAATATGATTGGGGAGATCATCCTAAGGTGACTCAGTGAAAAGTGTATGAAAGTATATATGCTTTATTTGCATGTGACTTCACAAAATAACAAAAATGGATTGGAGGGGAAATAGTTTTGATCGACTCAAAAATCATTAAAGCAAGATTTTAAAGGATAACAAGATATCACTCCAGGCTATGATGCAGAAGCTTGTGTCAAATGGAGGTTTTCATTGAGACCGACTGAAAAAAGCTGGATAAAGTGTTTATTTAAATTTCTTGGTAGAGTTTTAAGACTCCCAAGGTAGCCACAATTCAAGGGGCCAAGATTTTGGAGGAAAAAAAAAAACTCTTTGAAATATAAGGACATCTGGTCCTGACTTTTCCCCTTGGGACATTTGGTGTAGGGTGAGAGGCTGAAAGCCTCTGGTCACCAAGGAGGAGGTATAGAAGCCTGCAGAGATTTTAGTTGTCTCACAGAGCAGGGAAATACAAAGCACAGTTCTGGGCTTCCAAGATCTCAAGGAGTCAAGATCCAAGAGACGGTAGAGACACAGAGGAGTGAACTTGGCAGTGATATCTTTCTCCTTGAGATATTTGCCAATTCTTAGCTATGCAGGGCAAGAAGTCAAGCAAAATTTAGGATTTGCCAAGGGTAAAGGACCCAAGAATGACCATAGGTTCTCAGCTGGGACCACTGGAGGGCTATAACTGGGAAGGAAAGACCATCTAGAGGAAGACCAAGTCTTAACAAAGTCTGAAACCAGGCCTCAGGTCCATTCAGTCCTTGACTTAATTGAGGCAGACAGGCAGCCCCTATCCTAGCTGCTGGAGGATAGGGTGAATCCCTTACAGAGGAAGATGACACCATCCAGAGCTCACACAGTTTCATATAAGCTCATTCAATCAGAAAGATTAAGTGTACCACTTTAGGACCAAGAGAAAAAAACAGACAAGAAAAACAGGGAAAACAAACCCACAAGCACCTAGATGTTAGGGTTGACAGACACTAACTTTAAAATAACTGATTAATATTTATAAAAATAAATATGAAGTAAAAATAAACAGGGCTAATGGGAAACAGGCACAATCACAAATATAAGGAGAGACTCTAATATATCTTTTTCAGTAATTGATGCAATAAGCAACAAAAATCTATAAGGATAGAAATCAGGATGATGCAGTTGACAAAATTCCCTAATTTGCATACACAAAACCTGCACTTAGCATCCGTGGAAAACAGATTCATTTCAAGCATGCACAAAACATTTATCAATGTTGGCCACATGCTAACCCATAAAGCAAATCTCAACAAATTTCAAATGGTAGGAATGATTCAAAATATGTCCTTTGACCATAGTGTACTCAATCTAAAAATCAGGAAGACAAAGATAGCTTGAAAATTCCCAGATATTTGAAAATTAACCATGCTCATACAGATGGAAAACACACAGGAGAAATTAGAACTGAATGATATGGCGAATATGACATATCAAAATGTATGAAGCTAAAGCCATGCTCAGAGGAAAATTCATAGCCTTAAAAATGCGTGTATCAGAAAAGAAGAAGGGCTCCAATCAGTTTATCTAATATTCACCTAAAGATACAGCTGAAGCTACATCTGTAAACATGTGTGATTGGAGAGATTGTGATTAGAGAGAAATGTATAACCTTATGCACATATGAAAAGAAGGCTGAAAATCCGTTATGTAAATATTCAACTCAAGAAGTTAGAAAAGTTGCAAATTATACCTAAAGAAAATAGTAGGAAAAGAAAAAAGAAAATAGTCGGAAGGAAACAGTAGATATAAGAGCAGATGTTCATAGAACATAAATACTAAAAGAAAATCAACAAAGCCAAAAGTTAGTTGTTTGAAAGATTAATGAAATTGAGAAGCCTGTAGAATGACAAATCAAGAACAAAAGGAGAGGGCACAAATTGTCAATATTGATGATGAAAAGATAAATATTCACACTGCATTTATATGGGCCATAAGCGGAGTAGTTAAGAACTTCTAAAACCAGAATGCTTAGGTCTTTCAGGTTTAAAATAGAATTAATATTATTCATATTAATGACAGCAAGATAAGGAAACTGTCCTTCAACGGATGATGGATAAAGATGTGATGTACACACACACACACACACACACACACACACACACACACTGGAATATTCTCCAGACATGAGAAAGGATATCCTGTTGTTTACAACAACATGGATGAAATTTGACAGCATTATGCTGAGTTCAAAGACAGAGAAAGACAAATACTGTAAGATATCACTTATTTGTGAAATGCAAAAAAGCTGAACTTTTTTTTATAAATTTATTTTTTATTGGTGTTCAATTTGCCAACATATAGAATAACACCCAGTGTTCATCCCGTCAAGTGCCCCCCTCAGTGCCTGTCACCCAGTCATCCCAAACCCCCGCCCACCTCCCCTTCCACCATCCCCTAGTTCGTTTCCCAGAGTTAGGAGTCTTTCATGTTCTGTCTCCCTTTCTGATACTTCCCACTCATTTTTTCTCCTCTCCCCTTTATTCCCTTTCACTATTTTTTATATTCCCCAAATGAATGAGACCATATAATGTTTGTCCTTCTCTGATTGACTTATTTCACTCAGCATCATACCCTCCAGTTCCATCCACGTCGAAGCAAATGGTGGGTATTTGTCGTTTCTAATGGCTGAGGAATATTCCATTGTATACATAGACCACATCTTCTTTATCCATTCATAAAAGCTGAACTTATAGAAACACACCCTAGAATCTAGAGTGGTAGTTACCAGGAGCTTGAGGATGAGGGCACAGGGAAGATGTTGGTCAAAGGGTACAAACTTCCAGTTATAAGATGGGTAAGTTCTGGGGATGGAATGTACAGCCTGGAGATGAGAATCCTATATTATATACTTGAAAGTGGATCTTGAAGTTTCTCATCATAGAAAAGCAATGGTCATTATGTGACGTGATGCTGGTGTTAACTAACGCTGCAGTGTAACCATTTTGCAATATGTAAGTGTGTCAAACCGACACAGTGTACACCTTACACTTATACAGTGTTGTATGTCAATCCTATCTCAATAAATCTGGACAAAAGTGAAATAGAATAGAATTACCAAGAATTAACAATGTAGAATTAACCTACCTAAGAGTTTTGGAAAATTCTTGGCCATTGTCTTTTCTAATAAGGCGTTTGCCCCATTTCCTGATTTTTCTTCTTCTGAGACTCCAATCACACATGCTTATGGATGTCGCTTCTGTGTGTCTGCACACCTTTCTGAAGTCAGATCTCCTTGACGCTTGTCTGTCCTGGTCACATTTTCTGCAGGCTACTGGGACTGGGTGTCTCCCAAGGAGTCCTCTGTAGGATATTTCTGTCCTGCGGGGTGGGGGTGGTGGTGGCACGGGGCACCACCACACAGCACAGCCCCCAGGCACACATGTATGTTGCCCAGCTATGTGCATCTATAAGTGTGAGGGTTTCCCCGGGTGTGAGAGGCTCCCCGAGACCCTGCATGCTCTGCATCCCCAAGTGGGAGGGGCTACGTCCTCAAATGTGAGGAGGCTCTGCATTTCCAAGACCCTACATCCCTGAGCCCTGCATACTCTACCTTTGTTCCTGTCTATGCAGGTTTGGGCCTGGAGCTGGACAGCTGGGGCGTGCTGTCTGGAATAAGTGACCAGAGAACATAGGCCCAGCCCAAGCTCCTCATGCTAGACTGGAGGTCATTCCAGGGCACTGAACTAAGGGTCTGGAGACCCAGAGTCTGAAGGACCAAGCCCGTCTGGCTCACTCATGTCTTTGAGGGCCCCTTGACTTCTCAGTGTTTACAGCCATGAAGAGAAGACCTGTTTTTCCCTCTGGCCAGCCCCCAGCTCCTGCCTCCCCTGGCTCTGTCTGAAAGGAGAAGGAAAGGTCATCATGGGGTTACGAGGGAGCCCCTGGGAAGTCCTAGGGTGGAGACCATCCCGGAGTGTGTTTCTCCAGCTGCAGCTGAAGTGCATGCTCAGATGAGTCGGACTCTCACAGCAAGACTGCAGGGAGGATGGGGTCTAGAGGCTGCCTCCGGGGAGGAGGAGAGGAGAGCCCCTAGGCAGGAGAGAGGAGTCAAGGAAATTGGGAGGGAGCAGGAAAGGGGGTGGGGGGGACGAGACAGAGGGGAGGGAGTGGGGCCTGGAGAGAAGAGAGGCAGAGGGGGTGCAGAAGAGGACAGAGAATGGAGGGACAGGGGAGAAGAACCTGTCCCTAGGTCACGGTCACTTGCACTTTCCATAGGCCGACTCAAGAGGACTTGCACTTTGCCAGAGATGGTACCTAAGATCCCAGAGTGAGAAGCACTAAAGGTGAGATTTCATACCCAGAGTTCTCGAATACTTGAGATGCCTCTCTGTCTGCGAGGCCTGACTTCCCTGCCGAGATTGAGGATTCATCCCAAGAAGCTGGAACCCAACCCTGGCAACTGAGCGCTGGAAATGGGAGGTCTTTCTCGTGTATTTTCAAAAAGCCTCTGCTCTTTCAAAACAACTTTTCAGTGAGAAGCTTGAACACCAGAATCTCTCCCCAAGCATAAACCAGCCTCCCTCCAAGCCCATGTTCTAGATCCCAGAAGCTTCTCTGTCACCCTTGGGATCATGTGCTCAGACTCTCCATGGCCTTGTGAGCACATGGGCCAGCGTGAGGAGTGTCGTTTCAAAGCATGGGATGGCCAGATCGATAATAAATCACCATCCCACATGTATGGTTTGGCTCCTTGGCCCTTCTGGGAATGGGGATTCAGGGCAAAAGAATCTCCCTGATGGTTTTTCCAAAGGCCCAGTCCTGCGCTTCCATGATTCTGGCCCTCAGAGACCCCCCATCTACCTCTGCCCGGCCCTTAGCCAGGACCATCTCCTCCCTGGGCCCCCAGACTCTGGAACCGAAGGCGGCTTGTGGCCTGAAAGATGGATGGAGAAGGCGGTCTGTCCGCTCAGTGGGGAGGAGAAAGAGCACTACCAGCTGCGGAACAGAGCACGCACGCCAGGCCACCGCTGGCAAGGGAGGTTGCTTTCCAAGTGGAAAGTGGTGAGAAGTATGTTGGAATCTGCCTCCAGAGTCATGGAAATTTTTTTTAATGTCCTTTTTAAACACATACTTTGAAAAAATATTTAAAGGCAGGGGAAATTAATTAGGGCCCTTTGTGCTGGAATCGCCTTCCCAGAGCTCCTCTGGCTGGAGAAGTAAAAATAGAACCTGCGAGGGGTTGAAAATGCACTGCAAACAAAGATCGTATTTAAGAGCCCAACTAAGCATGACCATCCAAATAGGAAGAAAGGGGCTATTTCCAGCGCTGAAGAAGGAAATGGAGGCAGTCTTCTTGGGGGTCCCTGGGAACAGCCCTCAAACTGGAAAAACCCCAGGAGGCTGGGAGGAGAGGCATTTCCGAGGGACAGACCCTGATTATGCCCCTCAAATAATCATGACTTTTGTCCTAACTCTACTACTGAGGAGGAGTGAGGAAGTCAGGAAGGAAAAATGGAGTAAAGCAGAGTTTGTAGGGCATTAAAAAGCTCTTCCATTCATGCAACATTTTGACCTTTTTAATAGATTCTGCTACTGGTTTGCTCCTGGACTCCCCCCTGGGAAGCAGGCCTGGCAGGGTCTGCATATTCTCCAGATGGCAATGCTAGGCAAGTCTAAGGTGACACAAAGGTGTTGCCTGGCGGGTCACATAAGGCCTAGGGGTCAGATGTTCGATTCCCAGCCTGGCCGAGTTTCAGTATAACACAGATGATGGGAGCAGGCTTGGGAGTCAGAGAGGCCCCAGAGAAGTCTTGGCTCAGCCACTTACAAGCAAGTGGGAAACTAGGACCCCACTCTGAGCCTCAGTTTGTCTCCCGGGATCTTCAGCCTTAAATAGATCTCACTTTTAAAGGTCGTCATGGTGGGGCACCTGGGTGGCTCAGTCGGTTGAGCATCCAACTCTTGATTTCAGCTCAGGTCATGAGCTCAGCGTCGTGAGATCGAGCCCCATGGGAGGATGTTGCTGGAGATGCAAGGACAAAGAAGCCATCGAGAACACTCCACACTGAGGCTGGCGACCTCATGGCACAAGTCCTAAAATAGGAGTCAGTGGTCCTTTGAGTCATGTGATTTTGGGAAATTCACGTGATCTTTAAGTCTCAGTATTCTTGTCTGTAAGATGGGGCTGATAATGCCTTGTGTGGCTGAGACAATGCTATGTGTTCACCCTACCATTTCTTCTTCCTAGCTTCACAGCTCCCTTGCAGTCAGATCCAGGGCCCTGTAATGGAGTTCTTCCCAATGGAAAGTAGGGACAAGGGATGTAAGTTATTCCAGTCCTGGCCTTACAGATATTCATGTGTTCCAGAAGGCCCATTTCCTTCTTCTGAGGACACAAAGAGGGTATAGCTATAGGATACAAGAGACCTGGTGGCTTTGAGGCCCGACACAAAACAGTCACCTGACCTGAGGTGAGAGGGAGGAAAGTGTTTGCTGTGAAGTCACAGAGGTTAGGGGATTATTCGTTACCTCAGCATGTCTAACTTGGCCTGACTAACATACCTTCCAACACAGAGGGGCCATGAGGATCAGATGAAATCTCGTGTGTGGCAGGGCTTTGTCACGGGTGGATGGCTGCCCTTCTAGTTTCAGGACAGAGGATTTGGGCATGAATTCAGTGCCACAGACACTTGGGTCCCAAAGACACTTCTCCTGGGATCTTTAGGCTTAAATACTGACACTGAAGAAAACTGCCATTTTACTGAGCATGTACTACTCAAATAAATAAAATCTTTAAAAATATATTCTATATATTTATTTAAGAGACAGAGAGCACACACAAACAGGGGGAAGGGGTAGAGGGAGAGAGGGAGGCAGACTCCCCACTGAGCAAGGAGTCAGACATGGGGCTTGATCCCAGGACCCTGAGATCCTGACCGGAGCTGAAGGCAGATGCCTGACCGACTGAGCCATCCAGGTGCCCCACACACTATAGTTTTAACTATAAATTTCTACATTCTGTCTCATTTCGTCAGATATTCTGATTCCCACTTTGCAAACAGAAAAACTGAAGTTTGGAGAAAGGGATGACTTACCTAAGATTGCTCCCTTCATAGTGGGCGAGGCAGGGTTTGAACCCAGAACCCTTTCCTCCACACAGCAGTATAACTGGGTAGCCTGTCCCTGCAGCTTCGGGCTTGCCTGAGGCAGCCCCATTTTCCTCCACGGCCTGTTCCTCTCTTTCTAGGTTGGCCTCCAGCTTCTCTGCGGGCTCCGGGGGACCAGGACAGTGCCATCTCACAGGAGAGCCACCTGGCTGTGTTGGAAGCAGAGTGACAGCCATCCCCAGAGCTGAGGGGAGCCCCTGGGAGGGGGCGAGGCCAAGGTTTGCCATGGTCCAGGCTGCTAAGGAGGATCTGGCCAGAGCATATGCTGTACAGATGCCCAGAGCAGAGGCTGTTCGTTCAGCAGCAGCGATAAGACCAGGGGTTCCCTGCAGTGCAGAGGGGAGCAAGGGCTGCTCATGGAGCCCAGGCCAGCCTCAGGCCCATGGGAGCCACTCTCTGGCCCATGGCTCCAGCCATGCACTGACTCCTAACCCTCGCCAGGACTGATGTCAAGCCTGACCACACAAAGATACTTAAAACCAGGCACAAAATGGCTCCAAACTCATCACAGGCTGACCTCAAACCTAATCCCAGTTATCCTACCAGAAGACTAGCT
This sequence comes from Vulpes vulpes, assembly GCF_048418805.1. Taxonomy (NCBI): domain Eukaryota; kingdom Metazoa; phylum Chordata; class Mammalia; order Carnivora; family Canidae; genus Vulpes; species Vulpes vulpes. The sequence continues at coordinate 72,253,700 of NC_132794.1, read as the reverse complement.
GTGAGCATGAACCATCCTTGAACACTGACCCCAGCCCTCAAGGGCTGCCCCTAACTGCAGTGATCTAGTTACTTACTGCCCACAGACTGACCTTTAACCCCAGTGCCAGACTGACCTACTGCATCATGGCCAGTCTGACCCTGGCACAGCCTGATCTAGAGCAAGTGTCATTGGTCACACAAGTACAAAGGGCCGGTGGGTCTGCCCAGTACATCTTCACTGTGGAATCCTTAGACCCCCATAAGGTTGGGGAAGGGGGTGGTCAGGGTCAGTCTCTATAGGCACATATGTCACCAGTATTCTCTGGGGAAAACCTTGATTTGAGGAAAACACTCCCCAGGCCTCACTCTGTGAGCCCAGGCTCACAGAAATCCTAACAGAAAGAGAGAGGCCCCTATTGCATTGCTTGCAAAACTTGGTAAGGACAGGACAGGAAGAGAATTTCAGACAATTCCACTTATTGACATCGTGGTAATTCTTCATGAAACAGCAAATGGGGTGCCCGGATGGCTTAGTCAGTTGAGCGTCCAACTCTTGATTTGGCTCAGGTCATGATCTCGGGGTCGTGGGATCGAGCCCCACATTGGGCTCCACGCTCCGCACAGAGTCAGTTGGGGATTCTCTCTTTCTCCCCCTGCCCCTCTGCACACAGGCCCCACGTGCATGCATAGTCTCTCTCTCTCTCAGATAAGTAAATAAATTTTTAAAAACCATTAGCAAATTATTTTAAAATAGCACATCATGACTAAATGTTTTATCTCAGGAATGTAAGGATGCTCCAGGATCAGGGAATCTATCCATATATTTTACTACATTAATAAACTAAGGGAGAAAAATCACAGGAGGTCTCAACAGATGCACACAGAGTATTTGAAAAGTTCATCATCTTTTTAAGATAAACATCCTTAGAGGCTAAAATAGAAGTGGACCTACTTAACTTTAGAAAGTTTCTCTACTTACATGCTACAGCAAATATACTCGACAAAAAAATTTTTTTCTTTGAGTTCAGATATATTCCTCTTCTCTGAGGTTAGAAGGCAGGGATGCCCACCGTGACTAGTATTACTCAATATAACATTGGAGGGCCCAGCCAAGGCAATCAAATGAAGAAAAGAAATAAAAATTATAATATGAAAATTGTAATAGAAAGCATTAAACTCTAATTATCTTCAAATAAAAGGTAATATTCAGCAGGCAAACTAATAGAACTAAAATAAATAGTTCTTCAGGATGGCTGGATATAAGATCAGCCTACAAAATTCATTAGCATTCCCTTTAAGTATCAATAATCAATTAGAAACTAAGTAGAAAATAAACTCCTATTTACAATAGCGATGAATTTATGAATCATCTAGAGATGAACCGAGTAAAATATTAGTAAAACATTCATGGATCAGATTGTAAAACTTTATAGCAAAGGTAAACACCAACTGGATGCAAAAGGTCAATCTAAAAACTTCTAGGGGCACCCGCCTATCACTGTTGGTTGATCAAACAACGGTTGATCTTGGGATGGTGAGTTCAAATCCCAAGCTGGGTGTATAGATAAAAAAAATCCAAAAACAAAACAAAACAAAAAAAGCAAATTTAGAGAAGTCACGCTAGAAGCATATCTTTCATCTAGGGATGGCAAATTATTTCTTATGCAAGACACCAAACACAGAAACTTAAAAAGAAAAGAGATGATTTGTCTATGTCAAAATTGACAATATTTGTTCAATAAAGAACATAATAAAAAAAGAACATAATGTATAAGTTGAACAATGATAATCTGGGAGGTAATATTTTTCAATGGCTAAAATGGGCTATGGATATAGAATGACACAAAAGAAACTCTTGCAAATGTACAAATTAACACACAACCCAATGCCAGTTAATAAATTAGGAAAGGAAATAAACAAGCTGTTCACGGAAGAATAATATCAATGGCTACAAAGTTTGTGAAGGGACATGCAAGCTCATGGCCCTCAAACAACTATGACACCCATAATCCTGGCAAAAAGTAGAAAGTCAGAGAATATCAAAAATGGTTCAGAAACAGAGGAGCAGGAGCCACTTACCTAGGTGGGAGCATCTAATCTGAAGAGCAATCTGGCCACACTTAGTGAATAAATTTTGTGCCGTTCTCATGGGCCAGTGATCACACCACTGGGTATACAATCCAGAAACACTCTCACACATCCATAAGGAAGATACAGGAGGACATTCACTCCAGGAATGCTGGTGGCAACAGAACAACTGCAGAAATCTTGGTGTGCTAAGTTGATTGTTATCGATGTGTCCTCTGGAACCTGTATAATAGGCAAGTGTGACACCCTGCGTGTGCACAGGGCCATAGGGATAGGCTTGTAAAAATGCAGAATTGACAGAAAAAAATGTAAGGAAGCGTGAGAGCTAAAGCACAATAACATTTATGAAAATTTAAAACATATACACATGAAGGAGCGCTGTACGTTCCCCAAGACACACACATAAGGACACGTAGCACCCATGCTGGGGTGGAGGCTAATGTGGGGGCTGGGTTCATCTTGGTGGGTGGAAGCTAAAACTGAAACAAAACAAGGGTTGTATTCATTTCTTACTGCTGGTAACAAATTTCTACAAACCTAGTGGCTTAAAACAGTATACATTTATTATCAGAGGCCAAAATCAGCCTCATGGGGCTGAAATCATGGTGTCAGTAGCATTGGTTCCTTCTGGAAGCCCTAGGGAAAAACCTGTTTCTTTGCCTTTGCCTTTGCTTTTTCCTTCTGGGGGCTGCTTGCGTTCCCTGGCTCACGGCTGCCTCCTCTTTGAGGCCAGCAGCATGGCATCTCTGGATCTCGCTCCCTCACTCTGCTTCCACTATCACATTGCTTTTTTGACTCTGGCCCTCTTGCCTCCTTCTAACATGGACTCTTGTTTTTTTTTTTTTTTTTAAGATTTTATTTATTTATTCATGAGAGATGGGGAGAGAGAGAGAGAGAGGCAGAGACACAGGCAGAGGGAGAAGCAGGCTCCATGCAGGGAGCCTGACGTGGGACTCGATCCTGGGTCTCTAGGATCACGCCCTGGGCTGAAGGCAGCGCTAAACAGCTGAGCCATCCGGGCTGCCCTAACATGGACCCTTGTGATTACATTGGCCCCCATCCAGATGATCCAGAATAATCTATCTCAAGATTCTCTTTTTTAAAAGATTTTATTTATTTATTCATGAAAGACATGGAGAGAGAGAGGCAGAGACACAGGCAGAGGGAGAAGTAGACTCCCTGCAGGGAGCCCGATGCGGGACTCCTCCCAGTACCCTGGGACCATGCGCTGAGCCAAAGGCAGACAGACGCTCAACCACTGAGCCGCTCAGGCATCCCTTATCTCAAGATTATTACCTTAATCACATCTATAAACTCTGTCCCAACATTTTCAGGCGACATATTCACAGGATCATTACCCCGCCTGCCACAGGGACTTTGCATCGATAGATGATGTCAGAATCCCATGAGTCAGAGAGAGTAATTTCTCAACTCTCTGTAATTCACGGTTTCTAGAAAAGTGCTGGGAGGAAGTGTGGAGTGCGGGGAGGGTGTACATTGCCGGTGCTGTGTCCCTCTTGGAAGGCTTGGGTGGCTTTCCTGGAGATGTGATGCTTGAGCAGACCTTGGAGGGGCATGCAGACATTTAGCAGGCTAAGGCGGTGAGGAGGAGGAGGGTCTGGAGGATGCTGGCACCAGGCCTCTTCTGTTACAGTTGTGCTCCTGCACTCTGTCCCCGATGCTGGGCCATGGACGCTTACTGCAGGAGCCACCTCCTCCATTTTCCCTCCTCTTCCTCCTCCTGGGGTGACCCTCTCTGTGGGCTCTGGGTCCCAGTCCCTCTTCCCTTCTCAAGGACTGGCACCTTTGTCATCCATCTTTCCTGTTCTCCGTCTCTGCTCCACATGCTTTTGGAGATGTAACACGGTCACATAATTCCCATCTCGAAGACAAGAAACCAACCAACCAACCAACCTCCCTCTATTCCTCCTTCCTCACTCTCATCTAATGCACTCTCTCCTTTCCTCTGTAGCCCAATTTCTGGAAAGAGTTGTCCATGCACACAGCACTCACCCCCTCCCTGGCCATGGCTATCTGGGCTTGCCCCTACCTCTCGTAATGAAATGGCTTTTGCCAAGATAATCAATGACCTCCTTGTCAATAAATTGAGTGAATATATTTCTTTTCTCATCTTACTTGGCATTTGACACTGCTGCCGTGTCCACCTTGTCGTGTACTCTTCGTATGACTTCCGTGCAACCTCTCCCGTGGTTTCCCTCCTCCCTCTCTGCTCACTGCCTCCCTTCTTCTCTACAGATTTCTTTCCTCCAATGGCTCCTTATAGTTGGATGCTTCTAGGGGCTCTGTCCACGGCCACTTTTTCCTTTCTCTCCACGCAAATGCTCTCTGGAAGCCACATCCTCAGCTTCCATTATTCTTCCCAGGTGAAAGACTTTCAAATTGCTATCTCCATACAGGTGACCTGCCTGTATTCATTTCTTAGAGCCACTGTAACCAGGTACCATCAACCTAGTAGCTCTAAAGAACAGGAAAGTATTCTCTGTTTTGGAGACTTGGAGTCCAGCCTCGAGGTGTCAGCAGGGCCACTCTCTCTCCGAAGGCTCTGGAGAGAATGTGTGCCGTGCCTTTCTCTTAGCCTCTGGTGTTGTCATCCCTTACCACATGGTATCCTCTCTGGGTGTCTCTGTGTCTGTCTCTTCTCTTCTTAGAAGGACACAGTCATGATGGATTAGGACCCACCCTAATGACCTCGACTTGATCACATCTGCAAAGACCCTATTCCCAAATAGAGGCACATTCACAGGTCCCAGGTGTTAGGGTTTCAACAGATCTTCTTTAGGGGGACATGATTCAACCCATAGCAGTGCCCCTATCATGGGCTCCCATGGCGCATATATGTAGTTCTGTATGGCAATTGCTGGTCCTCCCGTCTACTCCCCTACCAGGAAGGGGGAGTGGAACTAGCACAGTCAGGCTCCCCATTCCATCCCCAGGGCCTGGCACATGGTGCAGAGAATATTTTTTGGATGCATGAACGCTGATCCAGTGAGCAAACAGATTCCTTCACTTCCCATACCTGCCCACTCCTTCTTGCTCTAGTGGCCTGCCTGGACTTGACTGCATTTGCCAGACCCCCCCACTCAGCACCACAGAGGAGTCTTAGTCTGAAGGAAGTGGACACTAGCAGTCACAGAGCACTCCTGCGACCTCAGTCCCCTGGCCACAATCCAGGGGCAGAGGCTGCAAAGGTGAGTGCTGCATGCTCATCCCCAAATCGGCCTGCCTGCATATCTACTTGGAGGCTGCAGCCAGTGCCACAGGCCAGCTCCAGTGCCCCCCACTGCACAGACTCACTGCTCAGGGCAAGAGGTGGGACCCCCTACCACCAGCACCCCAAAACAGGCCTCTTGATGCCTCATCTGAGAACTTCCTCACCAGTGTCAGAGGGGATGGGCAGGAGGATGCAGGAGGGGAAAATGTGCAAAAGCCACTCCCTTTGACCTGGTTCTCCTTGAGAAACGTGGGCTCTCCTGGTTGCTGTCACCCATGGGGCATGAAAGGGGCACTCGGGGCAAGGGCCTGCAGAGTAGGTAGGCCTGCCCCACGTGGGTTCACATGAGGGGACCTGGGGCTCTTCCATGGCATCACAAATGTCAGAACCATGATGATTCCTGCTGATCCTCCCTTTAAATTACGTGGTGGGAGGTGCTGAGGGGGTGGCCTGAATGGAATTCTGTACAAAGATAAAAGCCTCAGACCAAAGAAGCACAAACTCCCGCAAAGAACTGGGGAAGCAGCACCCAACACTTGACGGTTACATAATCTCATCAAGTCACCTGCTCAGCAGCCTTGTGAGGTGAGAGGGCAGGAACTGTACTCGGGGTGGGGGGGAGCCACAAGGGCAGAAGGCAGAGGGAGATGCTGGCCATGCTGGAGACTCAGGCCTGAGGCTGGGCTGCATTTTCTGGGGCCTGCGGTACCCCCTAGTCCCTCCTGGCTGGTTGTCTAATGTATAATAGTTGGCTAATATAAGATCCCAGGCTCTGGAGTTTTCTAGAAGGGTAGAAAGGGCTTCGGGGATTCTAGGACCCAAATTGATAGACTTTGGGAGGCAGAGAGCTTGCTGTTCCCAGGAGCTGGAAGTCAGGCCCTGGGGCCTGCAAATATCATTACCCCAAAGAGACGTGCTTGGCTGTCCAGAACTTTCAAGTCTTTAACGAAAACCAACCTGTTAACACTTCAGGAATTTGCTGGCTGGCTCTGGAGCAACCTAGTCCCCCTGGTTCCTTGGGGACAGAGTTTCCAGCAGAACCAGGCCAGATGTGGGCAGCTGGAGATGAGCCTGCGGGTGGTGAGAGGGTAGTACAAGGTGAGCAGGCCAGACAGGGCTGGAGCAAACCCTCTGAGCTGCGCGGACAGGCTCCAGGGGCCCAGAGCAGACACTGACATCTAGGGAAAAGATCAGTAAGAACCCTGGCTGGGGCAGCCCCGGTGGCTTAGCGGTTTAGCGCTGCCTTCAGCCTGGGGTGTGATCCTGGAGACCTGGGATCGAGTCCCGGGTCGGGCTCCCTGCATGGAGCCTGCTTCTCCCTCTGCCTGTGTCTCTGCCTTGCTTTCTCTCTCTGTCATGAATAAATAAATAAAAATATTTAAAAAAAAAAAAAAAAAAGAAGAACCCTGGCTGGCCAGCTGCAGAAACCTAAAATGTGGCCGGGCGAAAGGAGGGGGAGAGGTGACCGGGGCTGGTGAGCCGGGCCCAGGTGAGCAGCAAGGATGACAGGCAGGTTCGGATCTCCCAACTAACTGCTGTTTCCCTCTCTCCAGCCTTTCCTTCTGCTCCCATGTCCTCGCTGCCTCTTCCTGATGACATCCTTCCCTTCCTTGAAGGCACTCCTCACAAGCTTCCCCTCCCGAAGGAGACCTGTCTCCTCCCGTCTCCTCCCCAGACTCTCCCCACAGGCCACCCAGCGAGGGTCCCCGAACGCACAAGCAGATGGACGGCCTGCGGCTCCGTGCATAGCCCAGGGTACACCTGCCCAGATCTGCCAGGAGCTTCAGGAGCAACCCCACTGTCTTTTCAGATCCCCGGATACCCCCACCCTCTGCTGCTCAGAGTGGGATCCCACTCTCCATCCTGCTCCTGCCAGGATGTCAGCCCAGGCCACGGGCTCTGTGGTCCTCCTTGCAATTGAAGTCTCTTGGGTGAGAACTTAGTGCAATTGAAATACTACTGTCACCATTCACAGCTCTAACTTCCATTGAACCTGAATTGCACTCTTCCCCGACTCCTTTTTCTGTGTCATGCTCTTGGTTTGGGCCCCACCGGGATTTCCTTTTGTAGGCAGATGTCAGGTTTTTGCAAGTTCCAGAAGATCCAGCTGTTTGGAGCAAGCCTCATTTGCATGGACAGAATCCATTGCTGGGGATGAGGCTGCCACGGGCTGAGCGAGGCAGATGTTGGTTGTACAAGGTACTGCAGGGACAGCCAGGGCAGCGGGTCCGTGGCCTGTCTTCCAAGTGACAATGAGTCCGGGAAGAAAAGGGTATGGCCTGGTCAGTGGGCACACTAGGCTCACCAGGTCCCCGAATGCCCAGGGCAGTTGGTTCCAGTCCTCGGGACACGCTGCCTGGTCAGAACTGGCTCACACTCTGGGTAAAGGGAACTGAGGGGCTGTGGTCGAGCAGAGAGGGGCCTGATACCCATAGAATCCAGCCCAATGGGCATGTCTGCCATGGCAGGGCATTGACCAACCTTCCTCTACGCCAGCTTCAGGAAAAGTCCCCATGGGGCACCTGGGTGGCTCAGTGGTTGAGCATCTGCCTTCGGCTCAGGTCGTGATCCTGGGGTCCTGGGATCAAGTCCCACATCGGGCTCCCCACACGGAGCCTGCTTCTCCCTCTGCCTGTGTCTCTGCCTCTCCCTCTCTGCCTCTCCCTCTGTTTCTCATGAATAAATAAATAAAATCTTAAAAAAAAAAAAAAGAAACGGACACATTCCCACCCTGGCACCATGAGGCAGTGAGGGCTCTTTCAGAAACCAGCTCAATGCTGATGAACCAACATGTATTTATAGCTTGTGTTTGCTCTGCGCAGGACTCGCTGGTCCTCACCACAACCTCGAGCTACGTGTTCTTTTCCCCATTGACAGATGAGGAGTACGAGGCGGAGAGTGGACCAAGGTCCCTCTCCTGGCAGGTGGTAGAGCCAAGATTTGGCCCAGGCAGTCTCACCCCAGAGCCCATCCTGACCCCTGCTGAGTGGAAAATCTTCCTCGAAGTGGGCCTGCACCCAGAAGCTTGGTTTCACCAGGCCACACTCTCCTGTTTCTCAGCTGGCTGTCGGTGTTGCTTCCAGTCTCATGCCTTTTCATGAGGCCACCAGCAGCTGAGGCCTACTTGCCCCCAACTATTCTAATGAAAATCCCAGAAAGGAGTCTCATAGGTTCACTTGTGGCCTTGTGGCCCAAGGCATCTGATGCTCTAAAAAAGCCAGAGTTGGGTCACCAGACCCACCTGGGAGCTAGGCCTGGAATCAGAACATCATGACCCCAGGACTTGGGAGTGGGGAGAAAGGACATTTGCCCAGAAGACAAGGGAACAGGTGCTCCACAGGCAAGGACAACAATTGCATCTAAAATAGCATTATTTACCTCCAATGTGTTTTAATGGGGGCGAGGGGATATAACAGCATCCTTAAAGGATGTTCTGGAAACAACCCCCTCTCCCCGGCCAAGCCACACCGAACATTACAACCCTATTTGCTCTTGTTTATTACCTCCAGATATTGGTATTATTGTCCACAAACATACATCTTTTGAAACAGTAGATCGTCCGTCTTCAAAGAAGACCTAGAGAAACGATGGCCTGGAGAGAGTGTGGCTGGCTGCTTTCATAAAAGATACAAAGGAATCATATCACTCTGGGCCTCTAACCTCAATCCAGAACACCAGAGTGTTCTGGGTTTGCTGATTGGTTGGTCTGTTGGTTTTCTGATGTTTGGAATTTTGCCCTTATAGCTCTGTGGAAACGAGGGTGGCTTGTTTCTGGGGTGCTGGGTGGCAAGACTGGGAAATACCAGGTGGCAGTGCTGGCCCTGACCGACGCCCCCCCCCCCCCCACCCCATGCCACACAGGTAGGCCTGGGCTGATCCTTATACTTGGGGTCATCCTGTGTGAGTCCTTCACCAAGGGCTTCTCTGGGCTGGTTCTCAATGCCTGGGAGGCCTATGAGCAGATGGCCAGGATCCTTCTTTAAGCTCCTGATGGCAGGGATAGTAATAAGCACAATGCACTTTGCCCAGCATGCTCCATATGACAAGTGCCACGCAAAGCCTTTGCGCATGTTCTTTTACTGAACTCTTGTAACAACATTGCAATATAGGTACTGCTGTTGCCCTGTTTCCCACAGGAGTTTCCACCTCATCAAGGCCACCCAGATAGAGAAGGTGCAGCCCTGATCCAAAGCCACCCGTCAGACCCCATGTCCTCAACCACATTGAGTGGGGAAGCATGAGGTGAAAGGGCACAGATCCTGGACCCAGACATCTTGGCTGTGTGGCTCTGAGCAGGTTACACAACGTCTCTGTGCCTTAGCATCCTCACCTGCACAATGGGATAATTTCATCACCTACTTCGTAGGGCTGTTATAAGGGTACATGAGCTAATGCTCATAAAATACTTCGACTTCAGCCAGGCACATAGTAAGTGCTCAGTAAACTCTAGCTATTAGTATCACACTGATGCAGTCTTGAAAAAGAGTCAATCTTCCATGAAGGGGCTAAGGACCCAGTTCAAATGGGACATTGTGCTTGGCCCTGGGTGGGGTACAGGAAGGAGGGAGAGACCCAGGGATATGTAGGTAGGACAACAGCCATGTACAGCGAACACTAAAATAAGGCAGACTAAGTTTCTTTCTAATATACTTGACAGACTTGTGTTCAGAGATAGAGGGGAAGTTGTTTGACTCTCAGTAGAAATCTGGGAGGGCTTCAAGGAAGGGGCAGCTTTTGACTTAGACCTTGATAGAAGCCCAGGACCAGGTAGGCAGATGAAGAGGAGGCATTGTGAACAGGGGCAAAGAGATAAGGAAGGTGTGGGGTCCTGGCATGAGGTTAGAGGGTCAGTACTGCAACAGAAGGTTCAGGAGGTATGGAGGGAGTGGTAGGAGTGAGGCAGGGGCCCAGGAATTTGGGCATGTTTGCTTTGAGAGGTGGTCAGCCCGGTAGCCCAAGAGGAGGGTTTATGAGAAAGCCCTGTAGCCGGGCCATGCTCCCCACCCCCTCGTCTCTGCACTCAGGGCCCAGGCAGGTCACAGCTCCATCCACCGCCACCTGGGTGGGCTGCGCCGCTCGGCACAGGGCACTGGCCCTCCCCACCCGCACAGACCCCAGGAGGGAAAGCAGTCACTGTGCTCAGACTTGCTACCTCTCCCAGGCCCCTTCCCTGAACAAAGCCAGCATTTAGGGCGCGGGCGCTCTGGGGTAGGGCTACCCAGGCTGTTTATAACTTGGGATGGAGGATTTTCCTGGAGAGCAGAAGCCCCTTTCTGTCCCGTCTCAAAGCCATTTGGGCCTTTTGAAAGGATCTGGGTGATGGCATTTTGCCCTTAAAAATATGGCAAAGACCAGAAACTGGAAAGAATTCTGATGGAGTCATCCCTCCTTCCAGAGAGCTGCTTAGGCCTGAACAGGATTCCCAGGTTTTTAGAAACATGGGCAGCCCTCAGAGAGTAGCAGTCTCAGTCAGGAACAGCAGCCATTCAGGGCAAGGGGAGTCTGTGGTACCCCAGCACCAGGCCAGCCAGCTGGAAACAGGGTGGGTGTCTCCAGGTCCCGGCCCACATAGTCTGGCCTGGGTACTCCAGCCATGGAAGGAGATGGACGATGGGCCCGATGGGCCAGCTGGGCTCTAAGGCCTTGTGCTCATGCTGTGTCGCATCTGCTGAAAGAGCTTCAGGGCACCAGGGACAGGGGCCACAGAGGAGAGATTCAAGCTGCTTCCACCCTCCTTAGGAAGATGCATGGCTATCTTGACTCCCAGGCCGGGATTTAAGGCCCTACCTCATCCCCCACACCTCCATGTGCCGCCCAGAATCCCAGGCCATGCAGAGAGATGGGTGACCTCTAGCACCTGGATCCCTGCCCGAGCACACGTCAAGCTGTTCCCACTTCCTATTGCATTTTGTGATTTGAGGGGCTCCGGGAAGCCTCTTTTCTTTTCCAAGTTGCTCCTCCAACCCTGCCATGGTCCTGCTCTGAGGCCCAGGCATTGCCAAGGTCAGATTTATCACTTGGGGTCCAGGGACTGTGTCCCCAGGAGGCTCTGCTTGCAAGTGAGCATCACATGCTAGGAAAAGTATGGATGAATTAGGAACAGGGAGCCGGGCAGAGGAGATGGGGGGTGGGGCAGGCTTTGGCAAACCCAAGAAAGACAAGGGGCTTGGAGAAAGTGTTTGATGAATTTAATATCTGGGCAGCCCTGGTGGCTCAGCGGCCCAGAGTGGGATCCTGGAGACCAGGGATCGAGTCCCACATCGGGCTCCCTGCATGGAGCCCGCTTCTCCCTCTGCCTGTGTCTCTGCCTCTCTCTCTCTCTCTCTGTTTCTCATGAATAAATAAATAAAATCTTTTAAAAAAATAAATAAAATAAAATCTGGTGGGATGATGAGACACAAAGGAGAAAGAGTAAAGGTAAGAATGGGAGCAGGAAGTGAGGGGGAGGAAAGAAGAGGCAGAGAGGCCAGAAAGGAGGGGAGCAGGGGCAGGAGGGCGGGACCCGGGGTAGGAGTGGTGGAAGGGAGAACAGAGAGGGGGTGGAGAGAGAAGACAAGTGAGGAGGGTGGGTCTGGGGATCTCTTCTTGCCCTCTGTCCAGGGGGTCCTGGTGGTGGGCGGTCGGGGCGGGGGGGACAGCCAGTGCTGCTCCGTGGGGGCTTCTCTTCCTAGATTCTGGGGTCCTCACTTACCATTGGACTGGGGGCTGCTGGGAGCTCCTCATCTTCCACCTTTACCCACCAGTTTATGACCTGCAATCAGCCTCTCTTTCCGTTTGGGGGGAAAGAGAATCTGAGTATTCCCAGGAAAGCTCATTAACTCTGCAGCAGACCCTTGGCTACCTAACCAACAGACAGACACACGCACATGCCCACCCGCACACTCACTTACACCCTCTAGACCTGCCAAGCCCCAAATGGCAGGCATCCATTCTGTGTTGTACGGCGCGGACACAGAGTGTTTCCACCATCGCAGAAAGTTCTACCTCCCAGCGCAGCTCTAGGTTCTCCCCAGAACCCTGCTCTTGCTTAGGCACCCACCTTCCCGCGTGTTTTGGAAGGTGACAGCCAAGGGTGGGTGTTGATTAGCCTGAGCCAATCTCTGCAATCCCCTATTCTTGTCAGTGGTAGGCTCAGTCCTGGCCTGTGATGCAGCTTTGGCCAATGAGACACAAGGGGAATTCTGCTTGGGGAGGAGGGGTAGCTTCTGGAACATCTTCCACACTAATAAGCTTCTTCCATGAGCTCCATCTTGCCTATGTGAATCCCCTGGAAATGCCGCATCTGTCCTGCCACGTGCTGGCTGTGTCACGAAGCCTGAACTCACCCGCTCTTGGGGGCACTGGACTGCTGGTTGTATGATGTCAGATATTTTCCTCATGTTTTAGTTATGAATTGTTACTTGCAGCCAAACGCATCCTAACACACACGACAGTTCTGTGTGTGTTTTTTTAAAGATTTATTTATTTATTTTAGAGGGAGAGAGAGAGAGAGTGCACAAGTGGGTGGGACAGGGAGAAGGAGAGAGAATCTCAAGCAGACTCCCTGCTGAGTGTGGAGACCTACCCGGGGCTCAATCTCATGACCCTGAGATCAGGATCTGAGCTGAAACCAGGAGTTGGATGCTTAACCAACTTTGCCACCCAGGTACAACTTCATATGTTGGTTTTAAATGAAAGCATTTATGAGCCAGCTACTCTCTGCAAATGGAGCCATGTGAACTGATGCAGGTACAAGACGGGTATTTATGTGGGGAGGCAGATATTTGGCTTCTGGCAGGTAGAAGAATATTGAACTTAGAGTCAGCAGAGCTAAGGTCAGACCTAAAACTCCTACTAATTCACTGTGTGACCTTGGGCAACTCATAGACCAGCTGAGTGTTAGTATTCCCATCTGTGAAACGGGGAGAATGACAGAGCCCTCATAGAAAAGGCATGGGATCTATGGCAGTTATAATGGTTACACCTGATACTAATAATCCTTTTCCTTTGTACAGTTGATAAGTGATTCTGGTTGTCTGATCTATAAAACCCTATTTTTAAAAACAATTTTATTTATTTATTCATTATGAGGCACAGAGAGAGAGAGAGGCAGAGACACAGGCAGAGGGAGAAGCAGGCTCCATGCAGGGAGCCCGATGCAGGACTCGATCCCGGGTCTCCAGGATCATGCCTTGGACTGAAGGTAGGCGCTAAACTGCTGAGCCACCCGGGCTGCCCTATAAAACCCTACTGAGATAGAAGTTACTGCCTCCACTTTAGAGAAGAGGATCCTGAGTCCAGCATGTCTTAAGCTTTGCCGAAGGCCACAGCCGTCCAGGGACAGAGCTGGGATTTCCACCTGCCATCCAGCCCCCGTGCGGTCTTCTCTGACCTGGGAGGGGCTGATGGCATCCACTCACCCTTTTGTGTGATTTAGCTTCACACTGTCCAAGTGGTGGCCACAGTTGAAGTGCAGGCCTGTGGTTGGGGAAGGGACAGGAACTTGAGCGGCCTGGAGAGCTGGTCCCACCTACAGCGGCAGGCAGGTGGGCAGCCCACGGGCTATGCCGTGGTGAGGGTGCACCCGCTACCGCTTTAGAGCCCTTCACACTGGGCAGTGTTCTGGCGGAGGCCTCAGGCGACCCAGGTTCAATTCCCAACTCCGCCCTTTCTAGCTGTGTGATCCAGGCAAGTCCCTTAACCAACGTGGGCCTCAGTTTTCCCACCTGTAAAATGGAAACAATAATCCTCACCCTTATCATGTTGAACCGTAAAGCATTAGAAGTCTAAGGGATTGCTTTAAGGGCAAAAAGAACATAAGGAAGGAAAACCCAGATATGTTGTCAGACAAAGCACAAGACCCCTCGTATGGTGGGGTCTGGGTCCTGCTTTGGGGTCACTGGGGACTTGTCCCAGCACCAGGAGAAACAGCAGTTTGCCTGGAAAATGCTGACAAAAAGCCAAAGCACGCAGGAGGGCAGCTTGTTAAAAAACCAACCTGGTGAGGCCGGGGGGCCATTAATGAGGTGTGATCCCCAAAGTGCAAGACCTGAGTGGGTTCTGCAGAAAGCTTGCTGGCTTTGATCCCCCTTCTCTCATAAAATGTTATTTCTGCTCTTGGCTCCTCAAATTCCTAGACGGACGAATCAGTCTGGGCTGCCCGTGGAATTTGAAAAGAATAAGTTTTCAAAAAACCACACTTGGGAACAATGGTTACCAGAAGTGTCTGGGTCTCAGAGGGAAAACAAACACCCGGTCCCAGGCTTCCAAGTGTTTCCCAAAACACCCTTGTACCTAATGCCTTCTGCTGTCGCCTCCACCTACCAGGAGGCATGCCGGTTAATGAGCAGTAGCTTACCCCATGCTTCTGAGGCATGACAATAAAATGCAACCAGACACAGCAGCTGGGGCCCAGCAGATTGCCCCACACCCCTCCCCTAGGGAGCCAGCTTCCCCTGGGGGGGGGGCTCACTTTCTGCCCCACTATTTCCCCAGGGGCAGGGGCAGAGAGGGCAGGGCCCGCTATGGGGGAGGAAGTGTAGCAGTCATCTTGTCATCTTGTCTTTTACCTGCATTTAAATTGCCTAATTGAAATTTGAATTCCAACAGAAGCAATACATACATGTGCTTAGTTTCACGACGTCACATAGTCCCATCAAATTTATAACAAACAGCAGTTATCCTGATTTTGGAAATGAGGCAACAACCATTTGCAATACTTTCTGGAGCTCATTTGCCTTCCTATTTCTTTTTTTTTTTTAATTTTTATTTATTTATGATAGTCACACAGAGAGAGAGAGAGAGAGGCAGAGACACAGGCAGAGGGAGAAGCAGGCTCCATGCACCGGGAGCCCGACATGGGATTCGATCCCGGGTCTCCAGGATCGCACCCTGGGCCAAAGGCAGGCGCCAAACCGCTGCGCCACCCAGGGATCCCTGCCTTCCTATTTCTATATAACAAACTTGTAATTCCAATTCTTGATTTTTTTTTTTTTTAATGTTGGCCATTAACTGTCAAAGAGGACAGCTCGGCTCTCTTAGTCCTGCCTCTCAGCGCTAACCTACGCGCACACGTGTGTGCACACACCTACAGACACACACAGACACATATGCACATGCACCAGGCACACAAGCACACACATGTACCAGGCATGCACACAGAGGCACACACATTTCCTAAACACACATTTCCCGACATAATTGTATCACAATTTTTACCTAAGTCACCTAAGTCTCTGTTCAGTACTGATAGGATTATGACTGTATAAATAACATGCGCAGTGGACCACAATTACGTTTCTTTGGAACAGCTTTTGTCTTTTTCAGAAGTCAATAATTGCTTTTCCCCTTTCATTTGTTTGCTTCCCATGAACCTATGAGTGATTCAGCCCCTAACCTTCTAAACTGGGAACATTCCTGCTGCACGCTCAACGGACCTCCTAAGCGGAGCCTTGTCCTGGGCCATCCCCTTCGGGCCCGTGTGCCTCTGCTCCCATCTGAACTCTGGGCTTGCTGAGCCTGTGTACATCTGTCACCCGGCCTATAACAAGGACAGGGTGGGTACACAGGTTTGAGGACAATTGCCATGGTCTGTGGACTCTACCCTGGTGGGAGCAGAGCGTGTGGGCCAACCAGAGAGTGGCCGACAGCAGTGTGCTGTGCAGAAGAAACACAGGTGTCGGCTGGAGAGTGAGGAGGGCATAATGAGCATTGTGTCAGGCTGGCTGGGGGGACGTCCCCAGAGCTGGGGACGGGGAGTAGCAGGCACGTCTCCTGACCAGGGAAATCAGAGAGGGCTTTCCAGGGGAGGTGACATGGGAGCTGGGCCTCAGGCGATTAATAAGATTTCAATATGATAGGGAGTGGGAAATCCAAACATCATTTGGGGCAAAGGAAATAGTATAAGAATGGGAGCAGAGACCTGCAAGTGAATTGTAAGGAGTGGCTGGCTGCATGTTGCCAGAGCTTGTGACATGTGGAAAGGGTGTGCTGGGGATGGGCTCGCCTGGATATGGAGGGTGGGGGGAGTGCATATGTGGGGGCCAAGGAGTGTGCACAAGTGGTGGTCACATGCAGGTCTAGTTTATTCCATTCTAACGGCTTTGTGTGCTCTGGCAAGGAATGCGCACTTTATATCCTTTGCTGAAACAGAGCCACGGAGTATCAGAGTTTCGAGCAAGAGTGTCCTGCTGTGAGGACAGGGTGAGCAATCAGAACCTGGAGGGATGATCATAGCCAGGGGCCGGAGAAGAGACTCCTACTCTATTAAACAAGTGTATCGTTATTTTCCTAAAGTCTGTCTTATTTGCCGGAGAACCTAGATGGACCTGTGCCCTAAACCTAGACAGGTGTATGCACTAGTGGGTTTTTGGTGAATATTTGACAAATGAATGAATCTCTAGGCCCACAGCTCAGCTGTTGCCCCGGGAAGTGGACCTCAGCTCAAACCTCCAGCTTCCAGCCCTTCCCCAGAGAACTTGGGATCTCCCACTGTCTGTTGCCACCACCCCCATCCCCAGGCCCTGTCTATCCCCTTTGCTGGCATCATCCCCTTGTGAGCATAGGCTTTCCCAGAAACCTGGAAAGGAGACTGTTCCAAATCCATTCTCTATTGTGTCTGCAAAGATTCCTGAGGAGAGGGAGCCCGAAAGCCCAGCTTTGGTCTCAGAGTGGGAAAGAACTTGATGCAGAAAAGAAAAAAAAAAACTAAAGATCTCATCTTTTCGATCCTTCCACAAAGCAAAAGTAAACACAAATAAACGTCTCCACACATTGCCCTATGCCTGGCAGGTACCCCAATGTTCTGTTGTTGCTAATAGCAACTGTGAAATGCCCCTTGGGGTCATGAAGGGGACCGTCCTTGCCTCCAGCTGCTCAGGCCGCCAGGGGACCCTTCCTCCTTCTCTTCCCAACCCCGGGTTGGCAGCAGAGCCCTAGGAATGATGCCTGGGTCAGGATCGGTGCTCCTGGCCACTTTGGGAAGGTCCCCACTGGCTCTGAGCTCTTTGCATACTCCAGCCGCTGCCCTGGGGACACGGGCTGTGAGGTCACCTCTGGCAAAGGCTCTCCCTCTGCATCCTTCTTGTCTTGAGTCAAAGCAACACATGATTCGGCCTCCAGGGAAAAGGAGTGAAGAGCAGTGAAAACAACCTGAAGGACTTGAGGGGAAGAGGTCAAGCCACAGGGCTGCGTGATGGGGTTGCATGACCCATGTGGGGACAGACGACATCTCTGCTCACTGCGATTTACTGGTTCTGCGTGACCTCGGAGAGGTTATAAATCTCTAGGAGTCTGTTTTCTCATCTGTACAATGAGAATCATAGATCCTAACTCTTGGGTGGTCATGAGGGTTAAAGTGGACAGTACGGTCCACAAACTGTGTTTTTACTGGGGAGGTGAAAATAGAGGGGAAGCGTTCAGAAATGTGTATAAGGCTTTGAAACTGCCTGACATCCACGCATGTGATCAGTGGACTGGCCTCCCTGCATAAAAAAATATTTAAAATATTGATCTTCACTGGACTGGATGTATATTTTTAAAACCAAAACCAAAAACCTGGTCCTTTGCTACCAGTAGCTTGCGAAGCACCGCTGTACAGGATCTGGCTCCCCAGGACACGCCGTCACGATCCGAGTGGGGTGGTACTCAGAGTGGACTGGTGTTCGGGGGCTTCCCTTGCTCTCAACTGCCCGAGGTTGGTGGATGCAACCCACCCTCCTTTCTCGTGGCCTTTCCTTCAGGCCTGGCACTGGGCCTGGGGCTGGATCATCACCTCTGACTCATGCCTCCAGCTCAGCTCTCATATCCAGCCAGTTGTCAAGCCACCAGCAAAGCTCAGGTCTTTATGACGCTAAGCTACTGTGGCCTTCCCCATTCAACTCTATCCTCCACAGTGCTTGCAGAGGGAGTTGTTTTTATTTATTTATTAATTTTTTAAGACTTCATTTATTTATTCATGAAAGACACAGAGAGAGACACACACACACACAGGCAGAAGGAGAGGCAGTCTCCCCATGGGGAACCTGATGCGGGACTTGATCCCAGGACCCTGGGATCATGCCCTGAGCCAAAGGCAGATAGATGCTCAACCACTGAGCCACCCAGGTGCCCTTCAATTTATTTAAATAAGCTTTTTATCTGGGAATAGTTTCAGACTTGCAGAAAGGTTGCAAAGGTTGTATACAGAATTTTCTTATGCTCTCACCCAGCTCCCTCTATTGCTAACATCCTAGGAGATATTCATCACAACCAATGTTTGCGATGGTACATTACTATTACTTACTATTATTGGCACATTACTTACTAGTCACTAAAGTCCACACCTGTCTGGATGTCATTGGTTGTTCATTGATGTCCTTTTTCTGTTCCAGGTGCCTCTCTATGCTATGCCGCCTCATTACATTTAGGAATGGGATACTCTTAGCCTCCTCTGGTCTGCATCAGTTTCTCAGCAGATAGAGTATTTGAAAATGAACTTCATGGGATCTGGCTGTGCAATAACCTCGCCATTGCCAGATTCCATGACCTTCCATGGCTTGGCCCACTCTAGTCACCCTCTTCTTCCACTGTTGTATTCTCCAACCATCCTAACACCAACCATCAGACAGCTCTGGGTGTGGCGAGGCAGTCGGAATCCGAGGGCCTGGGGTCCAGAAGAGCCCATGGTGGAATTCGCAGCCCCAAGGGCAGGAGAAGACCACATCCTAGCACAATCGTCAGGCAGAGTGGCCTGGCAATTCTCCAGGGCTTTATTGCTCTCTTTCCTTCTTAATCTATGAAAATCCTTCTTATCCTTCAAGAAAGAGCTGGAATAAAATCTCAACCTTTCTGATCACCCGCGCATGGCTCCTCCCATGGCTCACTGTTGATGCGTCTGTTTAGCACTGATTCTGTTTAATTTCTGTATCTTTCTCCCATCACACATAAGTCCCAACAACCAGGGGGTTTGTAGTGTAGGTTAAACAGGAAGAGCCGACCCAGCTATGTTACATTAGACTAATGTCTTAGTTTCTCTGTGACTCAGTCCCCTTATTTTTAAAATGAGGCCCCAAATTTATGTTCACAGAATTGTGGTAAGTGCTTAAGTAAGCAATATACGCAGAGCAGGTCACGTAGTAAATGCTCAATAAATTATATTAATGTCTTTATTATTACCTTTGTACTGCCCCCCCCCCCAGTCCCCTTCCCCCTAGAGGCTGGCACATAAAGGCATTCAAGAACCGAATTTTATGTAAAAACCCTATCATTCTGCCAAAGTTTTTAGCATTTACAAAGAGGACTCACCAAAAGCAAAACAAAACAAAACAAAACAAAACACAATGCTGAACCCAGTGGAATAAATCACAAACGTGGAATTCCAGGCACTAGCAGAAGAGGTATTTGGGGAAAGACATTTCCTGTCTGTGCTTCTGGAGTCACACCCGTCTGACTGTGAACCCTGGCCATGGAGCCCTGGAGTCCGGCTCCCCTAGGTTCCTCACCAACCCCACAAGGACGCTACAGGGGCTCATTCCCATGCTAGTCATGTGGGTCTGGTCTCCGAGGCAAGATCACCCATAAGTCAGCTCCAGGGACTGAAACACAGGCCTCGATTGGGCAAGCAGAGCTTCCAACCACGTAGACATTTATCATCAGATGCCAACCGTCATGGGGCCCTTAGACAACATCTCAGAGGACAGATGAGGAGCCCGAGACCTAAGGATGGAAAGCACTTGCCCACTGTGGGTCATCAGTCATTCATTCATTTGATCATTCATTCATTCAATAACCATTTGGGGAACATTTTCTCTAAAGCAGATCCCATGCTGTTGGAGACAAAATGATGAATGTGTTTCCACAGTTGAGAGAAAAAAAGCAATTAGCTGAGGCCCAGTGGCATGGAAGCAATCCCTAGAATGCCTTCTGGGCAGCTGTATCCCCCACTCTGGAGACACGGTGGCTTGGTTTGCCATGGAAAGCTCGTGAATAGCTCCGGCTAATCTATATGGAGCCTCAATCCCCCATGGGGTGCCGTTCCTTCCGGTTCAGGATTTGTCTTCAAATCAGCCTCTGATCCTGCTATTTTCTCCTTATCATTCCCAATCCATTCCTTCCCCCTTGCCCGTGCCCTGTGCCAGTTTTATTCACCACTTGAACCCTAGCACCTAGAACAGTCCCCAGCACATGGGAGGTGCTGATCAATAGTTGCCAAATGAATGAAGATGCTATGTAAACTTGAAGGTCCAATACAGACCCCAGGACTAGTAGCGTTGTGGTTGGGAAGGTTGTATGTGGTTGGCTTCAGTTACTGTAGCTACTGGGGTCTCCTTGGGTTTAAGCCCCAACCCAGTTTCTGGCTATACAACCACCTGGTTGGCTTTGGACAAGTCAGTTCCCCTCTGTGGGCCTGTTTCCTCCTTCACTTCATAAGATCAAATGAGACAGCCTCTCATAAGACACCAGTTCTCTGTGTGCCCACCACACGAAGGATAATCTATTAAAACTGCGTGGTTATGTTTGTCTTTCATTGTTCAGTTTGTCCTCACATAGTGGGCAGCTGGGTGTTAGGGAAGGAGAATAGAGACAGGAAATAGACACTAACAAGGGTCTCTGAAAATTCACTATTGCCATCAGCCACTGAGATCTTGGGACTGTTTGTTACTAAAGCATTACCCAGTCTCTCCTGACTAACACAGGGCCCCTTTGGGAACCTGTTGAAAACTGGGACCGCAGGAAAATTGCACATTCACGTTAAATTAAGAACCTTTCAACTTTAATGTTGTAAAATTTCACCTGTGTCTCTAAGATCCTCAATGCCCCACAGCCTCCTCTTCTCAGCCTTGGAAGTGGGGCCATGTGGGTGTGATCGTGATGCTGGTTGGGAGCTGTAATGTGGCAGAGGAGGAGGGATGCCGTCACCAAGGAGCAAGGCCTAGGACTGTGCATGTGAGTCAGGAGCTGGGGAGAGGACTTGAACCCAAGTGTGGTGCTGTTGGGATGCTTTCTCGAGTCTGAGCTTGTTTTCCAGAGCTTTCATGAGCTTGTTGTTTGGATGTTTTCTGCTGCCAGCTACTTTATAGCCCCTCCTAGTGTGACGGCATTTTATGTTCAAAGGGCTGCAGAAGGAAGGGGCTTGTTGCTATTGTGAGCAAACACTGCATAAACAATCAACTCAGGCTGTCCCAGAGCATGTGACCAATGGCCGGGAGGGTGGGGAGGGGGTGCTCTGAGGTCCACAGAAGTCTCACTTAAGGGGCATCTCTATAGGTGGGAGCAGGGAGTCAATGCCAAGGCCACATGCCCAGGACAGAGGGTCCCAATCACTGATGGCACTGAAAACAGGAGAAGCTTCAGCACCCGCAAGGAGTCCACACTCTCAGCCTGAGTCACACTTGGAGCCTCTCCTGGGTCACACATACCCCTCTGGCTGAAAAGGCCAAGCTCCGGGGCCAATTGATGAGTTCAGAAGGCTGCCCGGGGATGTCTCTGGCCACTCAAGGGCGTGCACTTGAGAGTGGCTGGTGTGGGCTGAAAGAAGGACCTTAGCCTGGGGATCAGGAGTCTCGGTTCAAATCCTGGCCTCGCCATCAGCCTCCTAAGGGTGACAAGGCTAAGTCACCGCTCTCTGGGTGCCTTGCTGTCTGGGTGCCACGAGTGTTCTCTCCAGCTTTGAAGGCAGGGGCCTCATTCACCGGGCTTTCTGCTAGCTCAGGGTCAAGGCTGGCTTCCCAGGAGCTGGCAAGTGCCCAACTGGTGGAGCTCGACCACTTCTTCCTGTCGGATGCTCATAGCTCAGTCACTGGGCAGGGGCCACGGGAAGCTGGCGTTCACCCCAATATCTCCCTGCTGGTTGTTACTATTCAGTGTAGGAAGAGGAGGCCATTCTCCTGCCTTTGCTTCAGTTACCAAAGACCTGGGGTCTGGAGTTAGAGCCTTAAGCTCCGGAGGATGCAGAGCCTCCTATAACATGCGAATGCCCCCGGGCAGAGAGAACTCCTGAAGCCTATCAGTTGTGTACACCTTAGTGTGAGCCGACCAATAGCCCCTTTCCAAGAGCCAGGTGGCAGGAGCCGGATTTAGATAAAAGAGAAGGAAACTCGGGGGCCTAGAAGACGGGAACCCATGTGTGTGGGAGCATGGTACCAACACAGCTAACAGCGAACACAGTGCCAGGCACTGCTCTGAACAATCAGTACAGATCCAGACACTGATTGATCCGTTTAATTCTGACAATAGCTCTATGGCGCAGGTGTTATCACCACCATCTTACAAATGGGGAAACTGAGGCACAGAAAGGTCCCATGAACTAGCCTTTGCCCTCCAGATCCACCCTCCACCTTTCTCTCTGCTGCTCTGCACCCCGCGAAGTTCATCTACTGTTCGACAAGCCCTCTGCAAGAGCCCCTGGGCACACCGTCACCCCTGTGCACACCTCCGGGAGTCGCCCCTTCTGCAAGCTCTGCTCAGTTGGATCCTGTGAGGGGCCATCTGTTCCCGCTGGCTGAAGATCACCCTTCTAGTAGAGAGGCACAGGCTGCAGGCTATAGGCTTCTCTCAGCAACAAAGGCCGCAGCACGTAAGGGTCTGCAGAATGGAACCCTGCAGGCCCAGGGGTCCTTGTGCGGGTAAATCAGGCCTGCCGGGGGCGCTGGGCTCCGCGCGATGCTCTCCCCAAGTGCGATTCGCGGAGACTGCGGATCCAGGACGTGGCTGCCACTCCTCTGTTGCTCGGCCCTGACAGGCCGAAATGCCAGCCACCACCTCCCTGCGAACTGAACTTCTCTCTCCGGGCCAGCCACCCGAGGCTGCATGCATCAATCCTTGGAAGTGATAAAGCACCTGCTTCGTCGAGAAGGTGGTACAGACCCGGGGGGAGGAAGCTTGGCTGGGAGTCGGGGACAGGGTTCTGTAGAAGTCATCTGGCCCACCGGGTGCATCCGGCACCCTTCCCCGAGCCAGCCCGAGACTGTGGTCACCCATCTGACGCTCCAAGCCGGAGACCACCTCCAGAAGCCTCCGGGGCCAGCCCAGGTGAGCCCATACACAGCACTCCTTTCCTCCTCCAGCCTCCCAGGGTGGATGGATTTTCCCTGCAAGTTCGACCCCATCTTCCGAATGGGAGCCCTGGGGTTCCGGGCTGTCTCTATAGTGTGTGGACAAGATGCTACGCCCCTGAAACATAGGGAAGTGGTCTAAGCACCAAGGGGACAGCCACAGCGACCTCGCAGCGCCTGCCACACGGCAGCACCGCGGGCCACATGGAGGCCAAACAGGCCTTCGTACCATGCAGCCCAGCCTCTCTCTTGGCAGAGGGGAAACTGAGGCACACGACTTGCACCAGCTCTCCTGGCTCCCAGCCCACCGGTCTTTCTCCGGCACCCGGCTGCCAGAGGAGGCATTCGGCTCTAGGCTTCCACTGCAAAGAGCCAAACGTGAGGTTGGCAGGACGGGTCAGAGCTCCGCGTCCTCACCACCACCCACATTCCAAGGCTCCTCTGTCGGAAGCTTTCTTTGGAACCTAAAAGCTGGTAATTGGGAGAAGTTGAAGTGACTCATGTACCAAATGCTGTTTTTGTTTTTCCATTTTCTTAAAAATCTCAGCTATTGGCTATTTTTATTTCAGGGCCAGATTCGATTTCATCGTTTTCCTTCTCCTTTCCTAGGATTCTTTGCCCCCTGCTCATAGGAACGCCGAGGGGGCCCCCTCCCAAGCTGTCATGAAGATGCCTGCTGGACGGCCAGGGGGGTGATGGAGAGGCTCGCGGGCCACCGCAGCGGCCACAGCCAGAGCTCTGAACTTCCACACCCCACGCCTCACTCTCTGGCCAGCCCAGGACGCCTGCCTCATCTGCCCCATGCTGTTCCTGTCCTCAACTGACCCCTCAGTCCCCAACACTGGGTCTTCTGGGGACCCAGACCTGCAGTTCCCCACTCAGGCCCTGTCCTACTGCCCCTCTGGCCCAGTCTCCCCTAACCTCACTGCCTCAGTCTCATCATAGACCCCGGGGAGGGGGTCTAACCTCCCCAGGGCTACCAAAGCCCTCTTTTAATTTTTTAGTTCTTATTTAATAAAGGTACCACACACAAATTATTTTAGAAGGTAGCACTAAACCTCAAAAGGCTGTCACCCTCTGCCTCTACCCTTGGTTGCTCTCCCTAGGGCATCAGCTTTGCGTTCTCTTAGCTCTTTCTTCTGGTTTTGACTTTCTGGTTTTTAAAAAGAAATAGATGTGCATTTATCCTGCAATTTCTTGAGCTGTTTGTTTTCAGCAGAATCTGTTGGCCTCCTGCCGCAGTAGTTGGGGATTTAATACTTTCACCTGCAACTCTTCCACCTTCGTGTTCCCATATTTCCTTCTTTAAAAATTATTTATTTATTTATTTATTTATTTATTTATTTATTCATGAGAGACACAGAGAGATAAAGAAGCAGAGACACAGGCAGAGGGAGAAGCAGGCTCCATGCAGGGAGCCCGACGCGGGACTGGATCCAAGGACCCCGGGATCACGACCTGAGCTGAAGGCAGATGCTCAACCACTGAGCCACCCAGCTGTCCCTATTCAACAGCACAGTTTTTTGTTAAACCAGTAGGCAGTGTTCACATTATGACACCTCTGTAGAAACTGCTCCTGACGGGTCAGGTAGTGACTGTGTTTACTTCCTTTGGCATACTGGCATATTGCTATTTTGCTAGAGTTTGTCCCTTAGACCCAGGCCTCGGGGTGCCTGCCCTGGGCTCCACTCTGGCTTTCTTCTGACTACCTCTCTCTGGAAGGACCCCTCCCCTCTAGACCATGCTTTGGGTTCCCGGGAGTGCAGAATTTTCTGGTTAAATGCCCCCACACCCACTTCCAGGGAGTCTTCTCCAGAACTCTCTCTCCAAGGAGGACCCTGGCCCCTGGGGGTGGCCAATGGTGGATGCTTTCTGGAGGGCTGCAGATGGAACACAGACATGAAGGTTGCATGTCCACCCAGCCATGCACTCATGTGGCAGGATGTAGAGGCAGGGCTCAGCCAGGGGCAGGATTAGATTAATAATGGCTTCCTTCCTGTCCCCCAGTTTTTCTATATTCTATATTCTATATTCCATATAGAATTATATATTCTATATGCTATATAAATGGCCCATAACCATTTCTCTGTAGTGTTCCAAAATTACCTGTCAATTATTCATTGATAGTTTTACCAAGTGCTCCAATACCTCCAATCATTTAATCCATCTGTTCTTTTTCCCTCACTTGGTGAAGAATCTAAAGAAGAAACACTTACCATCTTCTGAGCGCAGGGCACCTGCCAGGTGCTGGGTGAACACTCAATAAGCAAGCCACAGTGCCTGTCCTCCAGGAGCTTGCGATCTGGAAACATGGGCTTTGAGGCAGATAACTGAATGCTATGCAGGTCCAGGCACCCACAGTGACTGGCAGGGACCCAGAGAGCCAGAGAAAGACAGACAGGTGGGACCCAGGGTGTGATGTTTCTGTCTTTTAGGTCCATAAACTTCTTAATGTGAGATTTGTTTTTAAAAAAATGAGTGACAGAAACATAAAACCAATGAGAGATAGAAATAAGTTGTTAATGGAACCCTGGGGGTGACTCAGAGCATAGTTTGAAAACCACCTCTCTAGGCTATTATACCAAAGCTCTGGCTTTGGTATAATTTGGTATAATAATAATTTGGTATAATAATAAATATAAAGGTCTATATTTAGAGCCATATGCCTTTTTGCAACTCTAAGTGCCAAAGAGGGACCTCACTTGCTACTACTTGTTCCATACAGGAGTTGAAATTAAGCCAAGGGTTTCACTTAGCTGGGGGGGACAGAGGTCTCCTACCTCCACCTTAATTCAAAGCCTTTAAAAAACAAGATTATTGGGGATCCCTGCGTGGCTCGGTGGTTTGGCGCCTGCCTTTGGCTGGAGTCCCGGGATCAAGTCCCATGTCGGGCTCCCGTCATGGAGCCTGCTTCTCCCTCTTCCTGTGTCTCTGCCTCTCTCTCTCTCTCTCTCTCTCTCTCTCTCATAAATAAACAAATAAATAAATCTTTAAAAAAAACAAGATTATTTATTTATTTGAGAGAGAGAAAGCATGCATGAGAGCAGGGAAAGGGCAGTGGGAGAGGGAGAGAATCT
Organism: Vulpes vulpes; assembly: GCF_048418805.1. Classification (NCBI taxonomy): domain Eukaryota; kingdom Metazoa; phylum Chordata; class Mammalia; order Carnivora; family Canidae; genus Vulpes; species Vulpes vulpes. The sequence goes on along the minus strand of NC_132794.1, from coordinate 72,227,311 downwards.
CAAGCAGACTCCACGCTGAGCATGGAACCTCACATGCAGCTCGATCTTAGAACCCCAAGATCATGACCTGATTTGAAAGCAAGGGTCAGACGCTTAATGGACTGAGCCACCCAGGCGCCCCTCTGCCTTAATCCAAAGCAGTGTCTGTTTCCCAGTTAATGCGAGAGGCGGCGCCACGCTGAGGAGTGTCAGGATCACATCAGAGACACAACCGCCTACTCCAGAACCCCCAAGCTCCCCTGTCTGTCTGGATCTATCTCCCCATCCATTCCTCCATTTGATACTTGTCACACACTTAGGGAGCACCAGGGCGTGCAGTGTCTTTGTCAGGTGTTTGGACCTACAGTGGTGACCCTGATGCCTGTCTCGGGGGTCAGTAGGGGAGAGAAGTCGTGTGCCGTAAGAGAGGGCCGGGGAAGTGTTACAGGAACTCAGGGCCGGAGAGAAATCCCCTCCAGCTGAAGGGATCAGAAAAGGTGTCCCGTAGGAGATGGCGTAACTCAAGCTGATCCGTGAAAACTGGTGGGACCTGGGGAATCTGAAGGAGCTTATTTCAGACCAAGGCTCCGGCTGTGAAAGCATGAGGACTAGCTCTTCATGGCCAGAGAGCATAGGTGGGGTGGAGGTAGAGCAGCCGTGAAATACACACCCCCCCAAAGCTGCCCTGAACCCAGACTCACCTGCACAACACGAGCTCACATGTGGCCGGGTCACATAAGTCTATTTTCCAGCATTTTCCATGTGTATGTCCCATCCTATCAACTCTAGCATGAGCACCCCAAGGGACGGTGCTATTTCCTTTCAGAAAACAGGTAGCTAAAAAAAAGAAAGAAAACAGGTAGCTGCGTGAAGAGGGGGTGCAGTAAATGCTTACTCGCTTCAACTCATTCATCCTGTGGATGTTTATTGAGCACCTACGGGCTCTGTTCCAGGCAGTGGTATATAAGAGTGAACAGAAGAGACAGTACCCTGCCCTGTGGCACTGCCAGTGAGGTGCTGCAGGCACAGGCTCTTTCGTGGCAGGCTAGAAAATCATCCTACCCCCCCCCCCAAAAAAAAAAAAGAAAAAGAAAATCATTCCCCGACTGACCCTGAAGATTAAGAAAAACAAACAAGAGCTCTGGGTGGACACCAAGCAGGCGTGGGTTTGAATCTCAGCTCCCTCCTTTGCTGTGAGATTTGGAGAAAGCCATGTTGCCTCTCTTGTCCTTGTTTATAAAAATGGTGTTCATAATCCCACCCCACTGTGGGGCTAAAATGGAACAATCCTTTTTTTTTTTTTTTTTAAGATTTTATTTATTTATTCATGAGAGACACACAGAGAGAGGCAGGGACACAGGCAGAGGGAGAAGCAGGTTCCCTGCAGGGATCCCGACTTGGGACTAGATCCCACGATCCTGGGATCACGACCCAAGCCAAAGGCAGATGCTCAACCACCGAGCCACCCAGGTTCCCCTAAAATGGAACAATCTGTAAAGTGTCCACCACGGCCCCTGGGCCAAGTAGTGGCTCTGTTTTACAGGGATAAGTCCCTTTCTCATAAGTCAGCTTTCTCATGTTTAGAATGATCCATTCAGGCCAGATGATCCGCTTGCAAAGGCTCCAGTTGTAGCATTTTCTGATTCCAGAAATCTGAAAAGGCAGGGGTGGTGGGAGGGCTCGGGTATTATTCTTTGCAGTAAATCAGCATCCGTATGAAGTCACCCGCCCTCCCCGGCGTTGGTCAGGTTTCCCTTTATGTGCCGAGAGGCTTGGGACCTGCCAACCCCCCAAGCCACACTGGCTGCTTCTCCACGTGTAAATGGCTTTACCATCCGTGTGCTACTTAACCATCCCCCTGCAGTCCCGCGGGTAGGAAAACAGCCCCTTCTTATGCAATCCTGTCTGGAGAGACAGACAGCAAATGAGCACAGCTAAAAATATTTCATTTTAAAGTGTGTGGTGGGGGGCTGAGAAGGAGGGGCCGGGGGAAGGTGGGTCACATTCCCAAATGCTCTGGATTCTTCTTATCTGCGCTTGCTGGGAATACAAGAAATAAGAAGGGCCTCACTGAATCCATCCTGCGGGGCTTTCATTCCAGGATTCTGCGGGGTCCTCCTTCTCCTCCTGCGAGGCCACGCATCCAGCCTCAAGGGGCTGTCCCAGACCCGAGAGGGGGCCTCTGCCCACGCCCTGCCCAGATGCTCCCATTCCCATTCCCCAGCCTCTCCCCACTACCGGCCGGCACCTGTGGCCTTGGACACTGGAACAGCCTCCGCACAGGGGGAGCTGGATGGGTGGAGGGGGTCTCCACCTTCCTGCCCCATAGGCCAGGGCCGGTTGTGCAGCAGGATGGACGTGGAATTATCACTTCGAGCCCCCGCCCCTGGCGACCAGGCTTCCACCTGCAGGTGCACCCAGCTTGGCTTCTTCCGCTGGCGCGTCCTGCTTCACCCACTCCTTTACCACTTTCCCATGGGAGCACACCCTTGACCAGTCCATGGCATCTGGCTCCTTGGTTCCGAGTCCACTGCTGGGAGAAGCCCACCTAGGAAGCCCTTCTTCCAGGAGTCCATCCTGACTCCAGACGAGCTGTCTTTTCTGCACTTTCCTACAGACTCCTTCTCTGGTTGTCAGCAGCAAGCATTTAATGTTCCCATTCCTCGTGCTCTCGTCCTTTTCTCTAGTCACTAGGGCAATGATCCTCAGACCCTGGCACCAGAAGGATCCAAGGGTTGTCAGAAGGAAGAGGCCAGTGTTCTGATCAGCCCGCCTTACTCCTCAGGTTTTCTTGTACACACTGTATTTTCAGAACCTCTGCCTAGAAGACTCTTGGAACATTCCTTATCTCTTGCCAGACTACAAGCTCCTTGTTAGATAGTAACTAGTTTCTTCCATTTTGTGCAACATGCTTTGATGTGCATCAAGCCATTTTATCCTCCCAACCACACCATGTGCCAAAAAAAAAAAAAAAAGTAGTTATGTCATCCTCATTAAAAAAAAAAACAAAACCCCAAAAACAAAAAACCCAAGCAAACAAGATTCAGGAAATTAAATGGGAGGGCTAGAAAAGATTCAAGGACAAATGGGTGCTCAGGATGACCTTTAAGGCCTCTCTAACCTTTTAGTGTATTCTGTTTTAAATCCCTCCCTATGGGGCTCCTGGGTGGCTCAGGGGTTTGAGTGTCTGCCTTTGCCTCTGATCATGATCCTGGGGTCCTGAGGTCCCCGGATAGAGTCCTGCATCAGGCTCCCTGCAGGGAGCCTGCTTCTCCCTCTGCCTGTGTCTCAGCCTTTTTCTGTGTGTCTCTCATGAATAAATAAGTAAAATGTTTAAAAAAAAAACCTCTCCCTGACTCTACCCAATTTAATCAACTGATTAAGGATGGAGGAGAGGGACAAAGATTTATGTATATGATCTCTTTAAGTACGTTGATGAGATTTTTTTATTATTATTATATCTACTTTTACAATAGATGAATATATTTATCTATAAATAGATAATATAACAGGCTCAAAGTAGTAAAATGAAATGATAACCATGGTGTTCTTTTAAGTGCCAGTGATAGAAACCTCCCTCAAATTAGCATAAATAAAAAAGGATACTTATTGAGGTAGCTAGCTTCAGGTCTGGCTGGATCTAGGAACTCTAACAGTATCCGGTTATTGCTTCTTTCATGTGGTAAGGGAAGAAGATCCTAAGCAGTTCCCATGTCATTCTTAGAATTATGGTCCCAGAGGAGAAGAAAGTACCCTTTATAAAAGCTCTTGGGGGAAAAATGAGAAGAAGAAGAAAGAAAGAAAGAAAAGAGAAAGAAAGAAAGAAAGAAAGAAAGAAAGAAAGAAAGAAAGAAAGAAAGAAAGAAAGGCTTAAGGAAGATCTAATTGGTCCTGTCTTGGTCACAGCCTGACACCACAAGCAACCATTTGGGTTCAGTTGATGAGACCTTGAATGGCCAGACCTCATCTCTATGCCCACCCCTCGCCGGTAAAGACAGGTTAGTCCTATCCGATCCACAGGGAGTGAGAGAAGGATCAGGGTAGAGCAAAGGACTGAGCCACAAATGACCTGCCAAAGGTCAAGGGCTTAGTAAGTGGTTAAGCTGAGATTTGAACCCAGGTCTTTCGTCTTGATGCCAAGGGTTGGTTCTTTTATACCACTGTGTTTAGGATCCAACATACTTAGCCAGGGCCAGAAGCCTTGTCATGGTCAACATCAGCTGTTCAATCCAAAGGGCACCTTTAACTTTTCAAATTACCTTGACCAATACTTCTTTTTCCCCCATCCCCAGGAAACTGCAAGACAGGTAGACTAATTGTAGATTTATATACTGTCGTGAGAACCAATACACCCAGAGTTCCCCATGTAACACCTTGTAAAATCATAGTACAGTATCACAACCAGGATGCTGACATTGATACAATCTGAAAGATCATTTCCACAAGGATTTCCCATGGTGCCCTTTTACAACAACACTTATCTCTTCCTGTTCCCATCTCCTCCTTAACCCTGGCAACCACTGCAGACCTGTACGTCCTCTCTTTCCATAATTTTGTCCTTTAAAGAATGTCATACAGATGCCTGGGTGGCTCAGTGGTTGAGTGTCTGCCTTTGGTTCAGGGCGTGATCCCGGAGTCCCAGGATCGAGTCCCACATCAGGCTCCCTGCATGGGGCCCGCTTCTCCCTCTGCCTGTGTCTCTGCCTCTCTCTCTCTGTGTCTCTCATGGATAAATAAATAAAATCTTAAAAAAAAAATAATGTCGTATAAGTACAATCATACAGGCTGTAACCTTTTGGGGTTGGCTTTTCTCCCTGGGCATGATTTCTGGAGATGCGGCATGATTGCTCCAAGCTCATTTCCTTTTATTGCTAAGTAGCATGCCATGGTGTGGACGTACCACGGTTCGCTGAACCATTCACCTGTCAAAGGATGTCTCGGTTCCAGGTTTTGGTTATTACAAATAAAACTCTTCTTAACGTTCATGTGCGGGTTTCTATGGGAACATAAAAGTCTTCATTTCTCTGGAGTAAAATGCCCAAGAGCACAATTGATGAGTCATACGGTAGTTGCACGGTTAGTTTTTAAAGAAACTGCCAAAACCGTTTTCCTGAGCAGCGGCACCTTTCTACATTCCTACCAGCAATGAGAGTGATCCAGTCTGCGCACTGACACTATTTTGTTTTGTTTTGTTTTGTCTTGTTTTGTTTTCTGACACTATTTTTTAATTCGACTATCCTGAGCCTAGTGACATCTCGGTGTAGAATTTCAGTTTGCATTACCTTAGTGGCTAATGATGATGAACATCTCTTTCTGTGATTATTTGTCATCTGCACATCCTCCCCAGTGAACTGTCTGGGCACGTCTTTTGTCCTTTTCCTAATTGGATTGTTTGGATTTTTTACTGTTGAGTTTGGGGAACTCTTCAGATATTCTAAATACTAGCCCTTTGTCAGTTATGTGGTTTGAAAATATTTTCCCTCTGTCTGTAGCTCGTTTTCTATTCACAGGGTGTAACAAAGTATTTTTCAGAATAAAAATTTTTAATTTTGATGAGGTCCAACTTATAAATTCTCCCTTTTATGGCTCGTTCTCTTGGTGTCGAGTCTAATAATTTTGTCTAGTCCTCCATCACAAAGATTTTCTTGTTTTTTTTTTCTGGAAGTTTTATAGTTTTATGCTTTACATTAAAGTCTGTCATTCAGTTTGGATTAATTTTTGTACAAGGTGTGAGGTTTGGATCAGGTTCATTTTTCTGTCTATGGTTGTGCAATTATACCAGCACCGTTTGTTGAAAAAGCTACCTTTTTTTCTGTTGAATTGCTTTTGCACCTTTGTTAAAAATAAGTTAGATATATTTGTGTGGGTCTGTTTCTGAGTTTTCCAACTGTTCTATCTATCTGCATGTCCATGTCTGTCCCTCCACCAATACTACACAATCTTGATTGCTGTAGCTACTTAGTAAGTCTTGACATTGTGTAGACTGATTTCTCCCAATTCATTTTTCTTTCTTTCCTTTTTTTTTTTTTCTAAGTAGGCTCCATGCCCAGAGCAGAGTCCAACTCGGGACTTGAACTCATGATCCTGAGATCAAGACCTGAGCTGAGATCAAGAGTTGGAGGCTTAACTGGGCCACCTAGATGTCCCTTATTTTTCTTTTTAAAAATTATGGAAGCTTTTCTAGTTCTTTTGTCTTTCTATATGAATTTTAGAACAATCTTGTCTATATCTACAAAGTATCTTCCGAGATTTTGGTAGCGCATTACATTTGGGGAGAACTGACATCTTTATTGAGTCGTCAATCCACAAACACAAACAGCATTTTTATAAAGCTTAAAAACAAAACCACACTAAAGCTAAACACATATATTTGGTAAATACCTTTTTAAAGTAAGAGAACCATGAATACAAGTTTCAGGACAGTGGTTACCTCAGCAGGAGGAGGCAGGAAAATGGGATGGGACAAAATAATTTACCAGTCCTCTATTTCTTGGTATTGGGTGGTAGGTTCAAGGGTGTTTATTAAACATTTAAAAAACAGACAAAGTGCAGGAGCATATGTCATGAACCATACAGACATTTCTACATTGTGTTGATCCAGAATCTTACACAATTTTGGTGAAGGGAGACCCTCCAAGAAAAAAACACACAAAATACAAGCATAAAATCAGGTATAAAAGTGAATTTTTTTCAGAATTAGAAATCACAAATGAAACATTTTTAAATAAGGCAAATAACATGAACAGCACAAACTGCAGAAGAATACCATAATGTTTTTATTATTGGTAATAATGGACAACCTACCACACCTCAAGGATGGTGATACTTTCCTACCTCTATTTTAGCATTTCTGACTACATACACTTTGATTACCTTCTTACACAATAAGAATTTTATAAAATCTTTTTTTCTAAAGAGAGGAAAGAAAGATAATTCGGCCCCCCCTCTGGCATGGGTTATCAAAATGCGTTTTGTGCCATTGATGATTTGGAAAAGTTGGCTTCATGGCTTGTTACTGGTAATACCACACATAAAGCTTACCCTGAAGTTTCTTGCTTCTCTTCCCCTGAAGTTTCTTGCTTACCTGGTGCTTTATGCCTAAGGGTTGTGCCTGGGCACCTGGCCCAGCCCTGCCCACTCATCACAGTCACCCCCACCTGCTGGGCAGGTACCCACAGAGCAGGGTAAGGGTAAAGTGAGCATCTTAGTGCTATCTCCTTCAGTTTTTTCTCCATGGGCTTTCAAAGCAGGGCCTGCACTCTCAATGACATCCCCAGGAGAGCCCTAAGCCTGGGGGATGGAGCTCACACCACCAGGGCACAGGTTCACAGACATCCATCCAAAGAACACCTTGCCTTGGAAGGGCCCATGTCAGAGGGAGCCCTGGAGCTTCACCTGCATCAGCTCCACTGTCCATGCCCCTGAGGCCAAGGCTTGAGTAAGTAATCCACTTACTTACTCCAGAGTAAGTAATCCACTCTGCCCCTCAGGGGTCACTAATAAGGTGATCCTCCAGGCCCGAAGCAGTGCTGATTGCCCCACCTCTCCAGAGCTCTTCTGAAGAGGAAACAGCTTGGCCACAACAGCTAGGGCACAAGAGAGGCAACATTCATGGCCTCACCCATGTTTACTGCTTGGCTGTGGTTAGTCATTTACTCAACAAAAATTTAGCGAGCATTTACTATGTGCCAGGCTCTGTGCTAGGCTCTGGGGTACCGTGGTGGACCTGCGCTGGGGAGCTCCTCTACAGAGAAGATGGAATCAGTTTAAGTCTGGGCACACCTCCTTCAGGGTTAACTGTCCCCAACTCTGGCCTTCTTGGGCCACTGCTCCTCCTCCGTCAAGCTACCCTACATCTGTTCCATGCACACTGGGTATGTTGGTTCATCCATTTCTAGGTCCCCAGCACCCAACACACCGCTCAGCACACAACTGGAGTCAGCGTTGAATGGAGCTGGGTAAACACGGTTCCCAGGAAGGGTCGACTGGAAGGCATGTTCCAAAGGAGCCTGGTGGAAGGAAATTGGACTTGAACTTGAGCGCTGCCTTAGACCGAGACCTGCGGGATTTTGTTGATGTCTCCCCAGGATATTGGCCACATCCAAAGTGGATCTCCCTCCCGTCCACCCCCTGGACTATGAGGAATCCTGGTGCAGAAAGCAGGGAGAAGTCTCCAGAGGAGAGAGGGAGGGGGTGAAGGATGCAGTGTCCTCTGGTCTTTGGGAGCAGACTGTGCTGGACTCAGAGCTTTGCTTTGCACCTCACCTCTCAGCAGCCTCTGCACACTCATGACTTCATTCTCTGTGAGTGATGGTGGTGCCAGCCCAGGAGCATCTTCTGGGTGAGGGGAGGAGACTGCACATCTAGAAAGTCCACATTGGGCTCAGTACAGACACCCAGGCCTTTTGGTCACTGCAAAACCTCTTTGCTCCCTGGGCCAGATCCTACATGAGTGCGTAAGCTCCACGAGGGCCAGGGCCGGTCCTTATTGCCACTGAGCATCGAGACCAGTTCCCTGGGACGTAGTGGTACAAGACAAGTATTTATCAAAGGATAGAGGGAAAGATTACCCTCAGAAAATATAATGAACATGAGATCGTACTGTCGAAATGACACAGCACTAGGCTAGTTGCTTTGGTTAAACTGACTTCCCGACTATAAAAAAATTTGACCTCAAAAATGTGTTTTCCATTCTTCAGGAGGATCAATGCCAACTGGGTGCTATTTGAAGAGCTCTCTCCTTCGTTGATACTATTATTACTAACTCACTGTGAAAAGTTCAATTGCAGACGGGGAGAAGCCGAGAGCTGAACTGGCGGCACTAGATGGTCGCAGATTTTCTGCTCAGAGTTAGAAAGCAGCACGTACTCCCCCCTTTTTGACCCCAATACTTCGGATGTTCCCCCAACGACCCCAGCAGCCTTTGTAGCACCGACCTCATCCCCAACCCACACTGATCAATCTTGTTGTAATAAAAGAAGGAGGGTGACTGTGTGTACATGTGTGTGTGAATATGTGTGTGTATGTGTTTATACGTGAGTCTGTACCTGACATCTCTTGCCCCTGTCAGGTGCTCGGCATGCGTGCTTCGCTTGTATCTCTGGGGAGCCCTGGAGCCAGGCCCTCCCCTCTGTCATGTCCTACTTGTCAGGAAAGGCGTTAGTACCCCACGTTCAGTGGGCATGGAATCACCTAGGGATGAGCCCAACCTATAAATTTGCCGCTTGGAGGCTTTCCAGCCCTGTCTAGTTTGCCCGGACCCACACTGAAACTTCATCTTTCTGTATACCCAGCTTTATAGCATGCTTTCCACCTTATCAGGCTCATACTTTTCTCACTTTGACATTCACTTTCTCTCTTTCTTCCCACATACCCAATCTATAGCAACTATCGGTCTATAGGTTGTTAGTCTACTGCATTGGTCCTGGCCCCCTCCTAGTCCAACATAAGATTCAATCTCATCTTTTTTTTTAAAGAGATTTTATTTATTTATTCATGAGAAACACAGAGAGGAGAGAGAGAGAGAGAGTCAGAGACACAGGCAGAGGGAGAAGCAGGCTCCATGCAGGGATTTGATCCCGGGTCTCCAGGATCATGCTCTGGGCTGAAGGTGGCGCTAAACCGCTGAGCCCCCCGGGCTGCCCAAGATTCAGTCTCATCTTGACACAGTCCCTAATCATCTTCTCCCCCATATCCTTTGTCCCTCTTCCACCCTTGGACATCACCTTTAAGACCTCCTCCTGGGTCACCTTTAACTATTATGTCTCAACCCCACATCTCACTGCATGCTCTCCCTCCAAAGGAGAGCTAACATCACTCCCTGGCTGCTGTTGTCTCCTTTCTTCTTCTGTGTTCCTGTGAGCTTATTCTTTTCCACTAGAAAGCAAGCTCTATGAGGACAGAGTGTTTGTCTGTTTTCTTCATAAAATTATCCCGTGTCAGGCACAAGGTAGGCACTCAACAAATACTACTGAACACAAATACGTGCATAGTATGTTTGAGCAACTGGACAATGAATTTGGAACTAGCTCAGTTCAGCAGCTTCTGAGGCATTTTTGGAAACCCGAATAGCTCCAGAAATGGTATTACTAAGGCCCCAGGAAAAGAACATTCTATTACATGGTAAACAGCCTTCTCTCGTCAAAGAAAAAAAAAAAAAGAAAAAGAAGACCACCACTTCTGTCCTCCCTGCCACCAACCCTGTTGAGAATTCCACCCTTTTTTAGACAAATCCACTTGGGGAGTAAGAGCAATAGAGTGTGCAAGGGGTCCCACTTCTACTAGGTACATCTCCAGTTTCCTTAGAGCTGCAGTTTGCAATTTTAATCATGCATCATAATTCCTGAGAAGTTTGCTTACAACATTATTCCTGGATCCTTTTCTCGGGGGCTTGGTTTTAGTAGGCTTGCGATGAAGCCCGGAAACTGCATTTTAGCAATCTCCTGGAACAACTTAGAGGCAAGTGGCTCTTAAATCTCATTTTGAGAGACTCTGTCATAGAGTTTATTATAGCAAATTAAAATTCAGCTGACTGTAGTCCGATAAGATCTGACACAAAGGAGATTAAGAGGGTGTTGGTTGATTAACCCAATATGGCGGCCTCAGACCCTCTATGAGCCACAACTGGGAAAGGGCATGCCTGAACTCTGAAAGGGCAGACAGACACACAGCCAGGAAGAAATGCAAAAGCAGGATGGGGGATTCTTGACAAAGCTGAAGACCAGGATAAGTGGAGGGATAATTCCTAAGGGGAATTAATGTCAGTATTTGAGGACTTGTCCTATGAGCTTCAGAGGTAGAGGGACCACTACACTGACAATAATTTGGGCCATGAAATTATACTTGCCCATGACTACATTGGATTTGAACACACACACACACACACACACACACACACACACACACACTTTCTGAGGATGCACATGTGTGTCTTTCCCATGTTTACAAATGGACTGAACCATCCACAGCCCTCATACCCCATCCTATCTTTTTCTCCAAACCCTGTGGGACCTCCACCCAGTGCTCCTGGGCCACAGGACTTTGGCACCAGGAAGATTCAGTATTTGCTTCCTCCGCTCTACAAATAATGATTGGGCACTTGCCCTGTGCCGGGCAGGGTACTAGGCCCTGAGGATACAGTGGTGAGTGAAACCAGACAAGCTCCTGGTTCTCGGGGGAGACAGACATTATTAACCAAATGGCCGCAAAGGCAAACGTACAACGTACCGTGACTCTGCTGTGGTGGGGAGGTCTGTAGGGCTACAAGGGGGTACCCTGAGTGACGAGGATTGAGCTGGGTTTGGGGACACAAGGACTGAGGTGTGAGGATAAGCAGGTGTTGTCAGGTAACAGACAAAGAAGAGCACTCCAAGCAGAAGGAACAGCACGTACAAAGGTGCTGTGGTGGGAGAGTGTGTGGCCATGGGGACCTGAAGGCAGGCTGGTGTGGCCTGGGTAGTGAAGAGGGTGGAAACGGGAGGGTAAGTGGGAAGACCAGGCAGGGCTTTGGAGTGATGGGCTTTGCCATTGATTGGTTTTAAAGGGGGGACACGAAGAAGTTGGACAGAGGACACATTTACATTTCAGAAAGGGAACCCTGGTGTCCTGTGGAAAAGAGACAGGACTAGCAGGATTGCAGATAGTCCCACCAGGGGCGGACTGCATGGTCCAGAGCCATCACCAGCAGAGATTGTGGGGACAAATCCTAAAATCCTTTAGGAATGAACAGGCCTTCCCCAGCCCCAGAGTCCTCAACCTCTGCTGCACAGCACTGGGGTTCAGGAGAGGATGCTCAGCTCATTGGCCCAGCTAAGAACAACACCGGCCTCGGAAGTGGCAAGAAGTCCCTGCTTTCTCCCTCTAAGAACCATCTCCTTTTTGGCTTAGCTCAGGCATTTTGCAAAATGACGGGGGAGTGGAGGAGGGCAAGGAAGGGAAGCAAGTTCTTTAATTTCTGGGCCATTTTCCCATTTTTTGTGGGAAAGTCCCCTGCACTTATCTTCACAGATTGTCAGCTCATCTGGCAGAAACCCCAGCTGGGGCCCTTTGGGGAGAAGAAATGCATGATTCAGCCAGTGGGGTGGAGCCAGGAAGGTCTGCAATCGATGAGGGAGGCTGGGGGCAAGGGGTGAGGAATGAGGGGCATGGGCTCCTCCAGGGAAGAGAGCGGGGGGACCTGGACAGAGACAGTGAGGAGGCCAGAGGGAAGCCAGCCGGTGCCCCAGGTGTGCCACGCAGGAGGGGGGCTCCCAGGCACCCCTTCCTGGAGGCGAAGCCACTCCTCCAGAAAGCCAAGAAATAAGATAGGACTGATTGGGTGACTGATTCAGCAGTGGGGTTGCTCTTGGTCTGGGCCCAACCTGGAAATTACAGCCCTGGCTTGTAGCTTCCGGGACGGCTACTGGAATCGGGGGCCTGCTGGTGATTGTGGTTGCAGCCACAGGGCCCTGCTTTGCCTTCCTGGGCCATGGTCATCTACTGGGGCCAGGAGGGGGGGGTCTCTCTCCTGGCCCCCCGCTAGAGAGCTGCAACCAGGAGGGCCCTGGCCAGGGTCACCCGGCAGCACAGAGGTCGAAGAGAGGCCCACTGCGAAGATTGGCCTGGCCTCGTCCAGGGCCGACGAGACGAGGATGGTGGCTTCTGTCCCCGTTCACGGTGCTCGTGGGGATGCAGGTTCGCGCGGACGCCGACACAGTGTGAAGGAGATGGGCAGGGGCTTCCTCATCCCAGCTTTGCTTGTGCTGTGCGGCTTTGGGCAACCCAGTTCCCCCTTCTGAGCCTCAGTTTCCAACCTGGAAATGGAGGCAGAAGTATCTGTGTTGGCTGACAAGACTGTTGTGATGGCCAAAGTTCAACACTTGGAAGAAAAGGGAGATAAAGGGGTGCCTGGGTGGCTTGAGTATCTGCCTTGGGCTCGGGGCGTGATCCTGGGGTCCTGGGATCGAGTCCCGCAGGGGGATCCCTGCAGGGAGCCTGCTTGTCCCTCGGCCTGTGTCTCTGCCTCTCTCTGTGTGTCTGTCATGAATAAAGAAATAAAATCTTAAAAAAAAAAAAAAAAAAAAAAAACAGAAAGAAAAGCAAGATAAGAATGAATGTCAACACGATGATGGCATCCCATCTGCCCTTCACCTTGTGAGTAAAGGAACCTTCACCTTATCTCAGAGACAAGGAAGCGGAGGCTCAGAGGCTCGGGGAGCTGAAGTGTCCCCCTGAGACCAGGTTGGATGTTGAGGGGCTGAGCCAGCATTCCAGCCACAGTCACCTACCGGAAGACCAAGGCTTCCTTCCCAGCCTCACAGCTGCCTGTGGGTTCCTCAGGAGCCTTTTGCATTTAAAGAGGTTTTTTTTTTTTTTTTTTTTTTAATATGAGCCCTGGAATTCAGAACCAAAGACAACAGTTGCCTTGTTAATTTTCAGATTTAAAAAAGTGAGCAAGATGGTAAGGATCAGCACAGAGCAACCTCTCTGTGAACTCCAACCAAATGAAATATCTGGAGATTTGTCCCCACAAATCCTCGAAATAGGAGCAGCAAGGTTAGAGCAGGGTGGGTTTGTTGTTGTTGTTGTTGTTGTTGTTTTTTGCAGAGCTCACCAAGTGGCAGGAACTTGAGAGATGAGGTATTTTCCCCACTCTCATCTTGCAGATGAGGTCAGTGGGTGCCAGGGAGGGAGGGACCAGCACAGTGTCATCACTAGTCTGATTAGAGGCAGAGCTAGGGTATACCTGGGTGGCTCAGTCGGTTAAGCGTCTGCCTGTGGCTCAGGTCAGGATTCCAGGGTCCTGGGATCGAGCCCCACATCGGGCTCTCACTGCTCAGCAGGGAGCCTGCTTCTCCCTCTGCCTCTCTCCCTCACTGGTGGTCTCTTGCTCTCTCTGGCTCTCCCCCCTCTCTGTCTGTCAAATAAATGAAATTAAAAAAAGAAAAAAAGGAAGAAGATGCAGAGGTAGGAGACCTTGAGTCTCCCCTTGACTCCACACGATGATCTTTCCAAAATATCAGCTGCCTGTGAATTCATCAGAAGTGACCAGCTGATCTCAGGAAGTGAGAGGTGACACTTTGAAGGAGCCCTTCAGCAAGTTATAAGGGACTTGTCCCTGTGGAGGCTCTTAGAGCTGCGTGGACAGAGATTCAAGGCCCACATTCACCCTGGGGGTTCCATCAACTATCCATCCTCATCCTTCAAGCTCCTCGTCAATGATCCTTCATCTCCCCAGCTCCATCTTTGCGCTCTGGCCAAGTGGGCTCCTCATCGCCAGCCAGCACATCCTCTCAACCCTCCTGATCTCCTGCCTCAGTCCCCCCCACTGCTGCCATCCTTCCACGTAACAAATTTCTCTTCTTCTCTTAAGGGCCTCATTCTTCTTATTCCATGAAGCTAATCCCGAGCTCTCTCGCCCTCTCTCTCCCTTCTCTGAACCAGGATAATAATCATTCCTATGGTACCCCAAGGTTCCCTGAAGTTTAGTACCTACTGAGTGCTATGCTAAGAGATCACCTCAGGTAAATCCTCATACATTATTGCTCATTTTCATCCCCATCTTGAAGGGAACGAGGATACAGGCATCTGGAGAGTTGAGGCAACCTGTACGAGGCTATAGGACTTGTCTGTGAGAGGGGGGCCGCTGGCCCCAGGACCTCGCTCTCACCATCTGGCTACACTGCATCAGAGGATGGGGCTCCAGGCAGCTTCTGACAGCCCGTCTGGGTGCTATCCGTTTATGGTGGGCAGTCTGTTCTGACCAGCTTGATGGGGACCCCTCGAGGCAAGAACCCCGTAAACACCTGTTCATTTCACTCCCTGGCTCTGGGAGCCATAGGCAGAGTTAGGTCTCAGAGGAGACCATCCTTACTTGCCTCATCTTCCTGCCTCTGTGCTGAGACGGGCCCACAGGTCAGCCAGGCCCCTCCACTAGACGGCTCCGTGTTGCTGGAAGAGACGGTCATTTTGTCAGTAGCAGAGTAAGCGCACTCCCTCCTTCCAGCGCAGTGAAAGTGCACGTGGTCAGCTGTCTGTGGAACCCCCTCCTTTTCTTTCCTCCTCCATTGCATTCCCACTCCCTCATCCCCTCTGACATTCCCAGGGACCCCACTCTGCTGTCTTCTCCGAAATCACCAACTCCTCACTGCCTGGGGCCCAGAACCCCCACTCCTGTCTGTGAGTCTGGCTGGCACTGGGAACAGGCTTGTGCCTGCTATGGAGAAGAAGTGGCCTATCCCAGCATCCTGAGTATTTCCCCAGATGGGATGTGATCAGCATCTCACCATCACACCACGACGTGACCACCCCGGGCTGCTCCGTGATAGCCCTGGAGGCACGGAGGGTGCTGGTGGCCTCCAGGACATGCTCCCCGAGAACTGAGAGCAGGGTAGGAATAAGCAAGGTTACCCTCAGAGACAGAATGGCTCCTCTGTCAGCAAGACTGAGCCACATCCTAGTGGCCAGGTCTAAACAAAGACTGTGGAGGTCAGATGGGGAAGGGCCTGGCCAAAGACAGGGGAGTGGTGGAAGGTGACGTGCCCAGATGGATCCTGGCGGTGCCAGGGAATACAGGGAGAGGCAGGCCTGGCCTTTGAGAACTGGAAGGACCTTCATGCACAGGACAAATTCATTTCATTCAATCTCTAGTCATTCATTTATGCATCAAACACACTTGTGCCAGACACTCCTCTAGGCTCTGGGATTCACTGGTGAAAAGAACGTGAGGTTCAGTGGCATTTATCACAATTTATAACTTGAATTCTAGCTGCACGCTTAGCTGTTTATGTCCTGCTTCCGCAATGAGACCGTCAACTCTGTTGTGTTCAATGCTGCATCCCTGGCGCTCGCCATGGCACTTGATAAATGTGTATCGGCTGAATGCAGGCATGTCATCCCTGTTGAGATAAGGGATGCAGGAAATTGTATCAATATGCGGTGAGGATTCCAATGTCACTGGCAAGGCCATCCAGGTGTGAGAGGGATGGTCCCTCTGTCTTCACCAGTGAGCACCTGAGCCACTTCCTGAGGGAGAGGAGAATGTGGACACATTGATGTGAGTACTTAGATACACTCGCAGATTAACAATGTAGGATTCGAGTGTATCCATGAAATTGGTATGTTTTATCCATGAGAACCTGCCCCTCCTCCACTAAGATCAGATGGGTAGTAGCCCAAATGAAGCCGAAAGTTGCAAGTGTCTGGTGTGTCTGGCCTAGAGTCAATGCGATGAGCACCACCTTGAGGCCTTGAGGAGATGGCCAACCTGGGCTCCCCAAAGGCCTCCTTCAGAGTTAGCCTGGGAGACCTCCTTTCCACATGAGAGTCCACACCAGGTGTCCCAGTTCGTGAGCATCATTGATTCTGTGCCTAAGACCTGCTTCTACTCCTCTGTCATTTCCATAAAGCTGGAGACCCCCTGGGCAAAGAGGTCTCTGGGAGATCACCTCATCCAACTCCCTCAATTTATTTCTTTTTATGATGGCATAGATCATTTAGCCCGGAGTGCACAAGGGATATGTGCATTTAGTTTATATAATCATAAAAGTGAACACCGTGTCCACACCATCCAAATTAAGAGATAAGACATTACCAACGCTGTAGAACTGCCCACCCCCATTTCCTATAGTAATGCCCCCATGTAACACACACACTAGAGATGAACGTGTCTTGATTTGGGGTTAACCAATCTTTACTTTTGAAGATAGTTTTACAATGGCACCTGGGTAGCTCAGTCGGTTAAGCGTCTGCCTTTGGCTCGGGTCATGATCCCATGGCCTGGGATAGAGCTCCACATGGGGCTTCCTACTCAGCGGGGAGCCTCCTTCTTCCTCTCCCTCTGCCCCTCCCCCACTCATGCATATGTGTGTTTGTGTGTGTGTGCGTGCGCACACACACGCTCTCTCTCAAATAAATAAATAAAATCTCAAAAAAGATAAATGATTTTACCACATAATATGTATTTTTATTATTGAGTTGTAATTCACATAGCATACGGTTTGCCCTTTAACATTAATGATACAGTTCAGTATATTTACATAGTTGTGCAGCTGTCACCACTATCTGACTGCAGAACATTTTTACTAGTCCCCAAAGAAACCCCCTACCAAGTTAGCAGTCACTCCCCATTCCAGCCTCTCATCACCCCGTAGAAACCATTAACCTGCTTTCCATCTCTATAGATTTTTCTATTCTGGATATTTTGTTTAATGGATATTTTGTCTAAATCGTACAATAAGTGTCATTTTATGCCTGGCTTTTTCCACTCAGCATAAGGTTCTCAAGGCTTATCCATGTTGTAGCATGTGTCAGTAATTCACTTCTTTTTATGGGTGAACAATATCCCATTGTATGGATATATCACTTTCTGTTTATCTGTCCATCAGGTGGTCGTGGGTATTTGCGTTGTTTGCTCTTTATGGCTATTGCGAGTGATGCGGTTATGAACATGTGTGTACAAGTTTTTGTGCGAATATCTGTTTTCAATTCTTTTTGATACACACCTAGAAGTGGGATTTCTGGGTCACATGGTAATCCTGTGTTTAATCATTTGAGGATCTGCCAAACTGGCTTACAAAGTGTCTGCAGCATTATACCACCAACGGTGTGTGTATTTCAATTTCTCTCCATCTCTTCTAAGACGTGCTATTGTCTGTCTTCTCATTACAGCCATCCTAGTACATGTGAAGCAGTATTTCATGACTTTTTGTTTTGTTTTGTTTTTTAGTATTTCATGACTTTGATCTATATTCTCTTAATAACTATTGACGTTGAGCATCTTTTCATGTACTTATTGGTCATGTGTATATCTTCTTTGGAGAGATATCTACTCCAATCCTGTGCTCCTTTTTTAATTGGGCAATATGTATTTTTCTTTTTCTTTTCCTATTTTTTTTTTCTTTTTTAGAAAATGAGCAGAGGGAAAGGGCAGCATGGAGCAGGGCTCGATCTCATGACGCGAGATCATGACCTGAGCTGAAATTGAGAGTCAGACATCTAACCGACTGAGCCACCCAGGCATCCTGGATGATATGTCTTTTTAAAGAATGAATTTCCACATGCAAAAGAATGAAGTTGCGCTTCTGTCTCACACCGCATGCAGAAATTAACTCAAAATGGATCAATGATCTAAAATAAGAGCTCGAACTATAAAACTCTTAGAAGAAAACTCTTAGAAGAAAACAAAAGTGTAGATCTTCATGACCTTGGAATGGCCTTAGAAAATGATTTCTTAGACATGACACCAAAAGTACAGGCAACAAAGGAAGGAATAGAGACACTGAGCATAACCAAGATTAAAAATTTTTGTGCTTCCCAGGACACCGTCAAGAAAGTGAAAAGGCCACCTACATATGAGAGAAAACTTTTACAAATTCTGTTTTTGACAAAAAAACTTGCCTCTGGAAGATGTAAAGACCTATTGCAATTCAATAACAAAAAGATAATGATTAAAACAGGCAAAGTTGGAGCATCTGGGTGGCTCAGTCCATTGAGCATCTGACTTGGTTTTGGCTAGGTTCATGTTCTCAGGGTGGTGAGATCAATCCCAGAGTCTGGCTCCATGCTCAGTGTGGAGTCAGCTTGGGTTTCTCTGTTCCTCTCCCTCTGCCCCTCTCCTCAACCCCGCACTCTCTCTTGTCTCTCAAATAAATAAATAAATCTTTAAAAAATAAAACTCAAAACAGGCAAAGGACCTGAATCTTCTATCAACAAACATTTGAGTTGTTTCCAATTTGGGGCCATTAGAAAGAGTTCTGCTATGAACGTTCTTTAAAACGTTCCCTGGTGCACAACACAAAAAATGTCTTTATCTAACAATGGAATTCCAGTTATAGGGTTTCCACATGTTCAACCCTACTAGGTAATGGTAAACTGTTTCCAAATAGTTTCATCAACTTATATGCCCACCCGCAGTGGCAGAGGGCTTCATGGCTCTCTATCCTTACCAATACTTGGTACCATCAGACTTTTTACCTTTTGCCTGTTTTATGAATGTATAATTGTATCTTGCTTTAGCTTGCAAGAGGCTGAGCCTCTTTTCCTACACTTATACACCATTTATATTTCTCTGTGTATGACATCCCAGTTCATATTTTTTTGCCCCGTTTTCAATCGTTTGTCATGTGTTTCTTGATTTATAATTATGTATTCTGGATGCTATTCAATACCTTGTTAGTTTTACTTGTTGCAATTACCTTCTGCTGGTTTGTAGTTTGTCTTTTAACACTCTTTATAGTGTCTTTCAATGAACAAAAATTCTTAATTTTAATGTAGTTAAATTTATCAATCTTTGTCTTTATGGTTTGTACTTACTGTGTTTTGATGGAGAAATCTTGCCCTACTCTGAGGTCATGAAGATATTCTCTTACATTATCTTCCAATAGTTTTATAGTTTTTCATTTTATGTTTAAGCCTTTATTCCATCTGGAGTTGATTTTTGTGTATTGTGTAAGTTGGGGGATCTAATTTCATTTTTTTCCATATGGATAACCAATTGTCCTAAAACCACAGATCTGCAATGTCTGGTCTATTGTAAATCAAGTTTCTGCATATGTGAGGGCTTATTTCTGGGCCCTCTATTCTGTTTCGTCTCTATGCTAATTTCACATTGTCTTAGTTACCATATCATTATGATAAATCCTGATATCTGGCATAATAAGTCCACCATCAGGTTTGTTGGGGATTTTAAAATCAGAGTGTCTTGGCTAGTCTTGCCTTATTTTACTCTATCTATAAATTTGAGAATCAGATTGTTAAATTCTAAAAAAAATACTTTTGAGATTTGAATTTGAATTATATTGAATTTATGTACCAATTTAAAAGAACTAACATCATGAAATTGTGATTATTATTGTTTCTTTTATAGCTAATGCTGTTTGTATCCTGTTTAAGAAACTGTTGCCTATTTCAAGGTCATGAAAATGTTCTCTAGTGTTTTCTTCTATTAGTTTGTCATTTTTAAACTTTTGCTTTTCACATTTAGATCCGTAATCCCTCTGGATTTGGTTTTTGCATTTCAGCTAGCGGACCAAATATATTTTTCTACATGTGAATAGCCACATGTAGGGCAAGATTTCTCCATCAAACTCCCACCATTTGTGAAAAAACAATCCATTCTTTTTTTAAAAAAAAAAGATTTTATTTATTCATGGGAGACACACAGGGAGAGGACAATCCATTCTTATACCACATTAGAGAGTTACCTTTATCAAATCAGGTGACACAATATGGGTGGATCGGTTAACAGATTCATTATTCTGTTTGTATGTGAACCATGTTGTTTTAACCACCATAGCTTTATGACAGGTCTTGTTAGCTAGTAATGAAAGTACTCCAGTTTTTCGTGTTTAAATATTTTAGATTTTTTACATATTTTTTAAAGATTTTATTTATTTATTCATGAGAGATACAGCGAGAGGCACAGACACAGGCAGAAGAAGCAGGGTCCCTGCAGGGGAACCTGATGTGGGACTTGATCCAAGGATCCCGGGATTATGACCTGAGCCAAAGGCAAAGGCGCTCAACCACGGAGTCACCCAGGTGCCCTGATCTTTTACATTTTCATATAAATTTTAGAATTAATTTGCCTATGCTCACCAAATACGCATACATAGACACAAAGATTTTGACTGGAATTACATTGACTTTATAGGCTACTTTGAGAAAATTGACATTTTTACAATATTAAATATTTCAATCCATAAACGTAGTTTACTCCTCTTCCCTTTTTAGGAGTATATCCCCTTTTAAACATTTTTCCTCAGTAATAATCTGTAACTTCCCCCATGGGAAATTCATATGTATGTTGTGAGGTTTATTCCTAGATACTAATATTTCTTGGGATTATTATAAATTGTCTTTTAATTCTTTATTTCCTACTTATTTTTGGTACAGAAAAATAACAATTTTTAGTACTAACTTTGTGTACAATGACCTAGTGAAAGTCATTTATTAATTCCAGCAGTATGTATATTATTCTTGGATTTTCTAGACACAAATTAATGTTATTTGTGAATAAGAAATGTTTTATTTCTTCCTTTCTGATCTGTGTCTTTTATTTCTTTTTCTTGCCTCATTGCACTTAGTAGAATTTTCAGTACAATGTTGAAGATGTGTAATAGCAGGCATCCTTGTCTTCTTCCTAATTTCAGATGGAAAGTTGTCATTATTTTATATTAGTATTATCATATCAATATTAGAAATATATTAAGCAATTGTGTAATAGCAAGATAGTAAGCATGATGTTTCCTAAAGATTTTTTTGTAGATACTCCTTAATGGTTTAATGACGTTCTCTTCTATTTATAGTTTGATATGAGATTTTATGATTAATGGATGTTAACTTTTATCAAATGCATTTTCTGAATCTATCAAGATGATCATATTATTTTTTCCTTTCTTTTGTTAATATTGTGAATTATATTAATTGATTTTCTAATGTTAACCCAAACTTGCATTCCCAGAGTAAATCCCAAATATAATGTGCTAGCTTCTTAAATATGTTGCCAGATTTTATTGACTAGAATTTTGATAAGGATTTTTGCAACTGTATTCATAAGAGATGCTGATTTTTGCTTTTCATTTTTTGTTATCTCCGCCCGGTTGCAATATGAAAGTGATGCTGGCCTTACAAAAAGTGTTAGGAAGTGTTCCTTATCTTGATATTTTCTGGAAGATTTGTGAAATTGGTGTTCTTTCTTCCTTAAGTGTTTGGAAGAATTCACTTGTAAATCCATTTATTTCTAGAGTTTTCTTTCTAGGGAAGTTTTTGATCATCAATTAAATGTCTTTAATGGAGGGGTGCTTGGGTGGCTCAGTCGGTTAAGTGTCTGGTTAAGCATCCGGCTAAGCATTTGTTTGCCTTCAGCTCAGGTCATGATGGGGGGTCCTGGGATTGAGATCTTGAGCCCTGAGGTGGGCTCCCTGCTCAGTTGGGAGCCCTCTTCCTCTCCCTCCACCCCACCCCTGTCTCATGCGTGCACTTGTGCTCTCTATTTCAAATAAATAAATAAAATCTTTTTTTATAAAAAGTCTTTACTAGATATTAGGCTATTCCAACTTTACATTTTTCACCAGTGTTGATAAACTGTATTTTTCAAAATCATTGTCCTCTACATTTTCTAATTTGTCCAAATAAAATTGTTCATAATATATTATTTTTTGACATCTATAAGATCCTTGAGAGTGTCTATATTTTCATTTCTGATATTGGCAATTGTGTCTTCTCCTTTTTTTTTTCTTGATCAGACTTGCTAAGGGGTTATCAATGTATTAATCTTTTCAAAAAACAAAGTAGGGTTTGTTGTTTTTTTCTATTGTCAGTTAACTTTCTATTTTATTGACCTCTGCCTTTACCTTTAGTTTTTCCATCTGCTCTATTTAAGATAATCCTGCTGAACTTCTTAGTATCTATGTTAGACACAGCATATTAAATTTGAGCCTTTTTTGTTTTTTTTCTAAGGAAATAGTTTAAAGCTAGAAATTAAAAATTTTGTACATAATAGTCTCATTATTGTTCAGTTATACATATTTTCATTTCTGTTGTGATTGTGTCATTGAACCATGAATTATTTAGTAGAGTGGCATATTGAGGTTTAAATTCAATGTGTGGGTTTTTTTCTAATAAACTTTTGGTTATATATTTCTAACTCCATTGCATTGTATTTAGAAAATATGAGCCGTATGGTACCAATTTTTTGAAACTTTTTGGGATGAGTTTTGCAACCTCCTATAAACTTATCATAAATGTTTCTCCTATGTGTGCTTAACAATTCTTGTCTTCTTTGATTGGTGGGTATAATGATCTATATATACCCATTAGACCAAAATTTGCATATTGTGCTTCTACTGATTTTTAACATTTTATTAATCTATAGGTAGTAGAAAATGTGTGTTAAAAATCTTTCACTATAAGGTCTATTTGTCTATTTTTCACAAATAGACAAATAGATATAGATGTAGATATGTAGATATATTAGATATAGATAGATATAATAGATATAGATATGTAGATATATTAATTTTAGCCTTTATCTTTTGAGGATGTTATATGCATACAAAATTAGAATTTCATATTTTGTTGATAAATTTGTCTACTTATTATATACTTTCCCTCTTTAATTGTAAAATACTTTTGATCTTGAAGTTCATTTTTTTGTTACTATAAACATTCCAGATTTAGTTTGTTTAGTATTTATTTGCCTAGTACACATTTTTTTCCATGCTGGAGACTTTCAATCTTCCATTATTCTTTGTTTCTTTGTTTTAAATATGACTGTAATAAACACCTTATGACTGACATTTTCCTTTTAACCAGGTCTGACAACTTTTCTCTTTTACCTTGGGCTTTGTCGTTTTACCCTTATTCTGTTTACTGATATATTTGAATTTATTTCTAATATTTCATTATGTACTATTTCTTTTCCCTGCTTTTTAAATCTTTTTCCACTGCCTTTTTTGGCCTTCCTTCCCATTTATTGGTTTTTTCCTCTTCTGTTTACTTTATTAGTAGTTGTATATTGTTTGTCTGTTTGTTTAGTGACTGTCCTAGTTATTGTGAAATGCAGATTGAGCTTAACATGTGCCGAAGATATTATCAGCCTTCCTACCAATATAAAGATCTTAGAATGCTTTAATTCCAATGATCTCCTCCCAATTAATTTGCTCTTATTGTTCAGTATTCTAGTTTTACCTTGTTTCTTCCTCTACATAAATTAGTCAATATTATTGATATTTTATGCAGAGAGTTATTTTCTATTTGTCTGCATCTTTCAGGTATCTTTGTCCATCATTACCTCTTGCACCTTCAATCTTCCTTCTGGGACTATTTGCCTTCCTGCCTGAAGCACACACTTTATCATTGCCCTTAGGGAAGTTTTTTTGGGGATAAACACAGTATTTGTCAGAAAATGTCTTATTTTATTCTAATTCTTTGAGGATAGTTTTGCTAGATATAGAATTCCATATTGTTGGTTATTTTCTCTCAACTCATTGCTTTTCTGTTAAAACGTCAGTAATCCATCTAATTGTATTTTGTCTCTGACTGCTTTGACTGTATTTGCTGTATGTCTAGGTGTGTGCATGTGTCTGTGTATGTGTTTACTCTTGAAATTTTCTAGGTTTTCTGGATATATGGTTCAGAAGCTTTCAACAACTCTGGGAGATTATTAGTATTTATTTCTTAAAACATCTCCTCTGCATTTTCTCTTTACTTCTTCCTGGAAATCAATTTAAAATATATTAAAACATTTCACTCTTTCATGTCTCTTAACACTTCCTTCTCTCTCATGTTTTCTAGCTCTTTGTGCCCACATTCGGCTAGTTCTTTGAAACCATTTTCCAATTTACAAATTTTCTGCTCAGTGTCCAATCTACTCATTAACCAATTCATTTGGGTTTTTAGTTTTAGTTCTTATATTTTTCGATCTTCAATCTACTTGACTCTATTTCAAACCTGCTTATTTATTGCTCATATTCATAAGATATTTTTTATTTCTTTCAATATGCAAAACCTAGTTTTTCCATCTGCTAATTCCAGAATATGAAGTCTTTGCAGATGTGATTTTTGTTGTTTCCATTGACCCTTCCTTTTGGTATCTTATTTCCTTGTGTACTTTGCTTCATTTTGTTTTTACTGTGAGTTGCTCCATTTCCTTGGAAGTTTATTTGTAGAATTCTTTGAGGGTTGGATTTAAATTTGTTCCTCCAGAAATTATTTATATTTGTTTCTTCCAATGTAGGATCACTTAAAGTTAAATTCTCCACTTGAGGTTTTTGGACCACACTGAGTATGAACTTGGACTGGAAACTCACATGAAGGTCAGCTTATAGTTTTGAATTTTTAGAGTCTTCCCCCCACCCCTCCATCCATAGTTAAGATTTTTTAAAGACTGGTGTCCACACTTTGCCCTCTTCACAGAGTTCATTTCTGACTCAGTTCCACTGAAGATAAAGCTTTTTAGGGGTGTCTTAGCTTTATACAAAGAGATTTCCTATTAGATATTCTACCTTGGGTGGCCCCTAGGCCTCCTGTTCTGTTCCCTGCTTCTGTAAAACCATAAAACAGAAGCTCAAGATCCCCAAATTTTGACAGAAACCCACAATTCAAAGGAGAGCATTGGCACCAATTTATATTCAAGGATTTAGGGCTTCACCTCATTCATGATTCTTTATCTTTACACCAGCTTGGTGATGAAGTTGAAAATATTTTTTTCTTCTTTACATAGCATTGTGCACTCTTTCATTTGGTGGAGTGGATCATGGTCTGCCATCATACAGGTAAAAGAAGTTTCCATCACCTCACAAAAGAGGAGCTAAGGTCTAGAGAAAAGAAGCCAGTTCACAGCCATACAGAAGCTGGCATTGTCAGAGGAGCTAAATGAATCCACTGAGAGTACTACTCGGAAGGATCACTGGGGCCAGGGCTAACCTGGCAAATTACTCACCATGGCCACTGTGGGCAGTGTGGTCACTAGAAGCCTCTGATTTATGGGCAAGGGGGGCAAGGGTCCTTGGCACCCTTCTATCCTCTTCCCTTATCATACTTGTGTCCCACTGTACACACCATCATCTTCCACTTCATAAGAGGATGGCATGGAACACAACAGAAAGCTAAGACCAGTCTAGCTGGAGATGGAATCAATAGCTTCTTTCCAATTAGGGTCCACCCCAGAAAATTCTCTCTGCCCCCTTCTAATATCATCCATTGGGACTTGCTGGGTTTTGGCTGGCCTCCCTTGATTCCCTACCTCACACTGAGCAGCTGCTACCTAATGTCTAGCTTTGGTCCTCTAATAGCCAGCAAGACACTGGCCTGGGTGCCTGAGGAGGAAATACCAGCCTTGGGGAGTGAAGTGCCAGCTTTGGCTCCTGAACGTTCCACTACATTGCTTTCCAGTCTCTGCCCCCAGAAAGAGCAAGTAGAGGAAAGAAAGTTGAGCAGAGTTGAGTACACAGGCCCATTACCTTCATCTTCTTGAGCGCTCATAACTTATTTACTGGATGCTTCCTTTACATTAGGCCCTGTGCTACACTCTGGCATGAACTAATTCATCTAATTCTCAAGCAACCCTGGAGTTAAGAGAGCAATGCCCTTACCCAAGGTCTGCTCTTGGAAAATGGTGCTGGGATTCAAACTGGGTCAAACTGTCTGATTCCTGACCTGAAGTGATCTTTTGGATAATTGGATACAACCCTTTTATATTGCAGAAGAGGAAACTGAGACTCAGGGAAGAAAGCAGTTGGCCCAAGGTCACACAGCTTGCCAGTGGCAGTGCCAGGCTTACATGGTTTTCCTCTTGATGAAATATTCCTCAAATAAGTGAAGCAGAACTTGGATGCTTTTACTGATGAAAAGAACCTAGTTTTCCTCCAGAGAGAAGGGAGAGCACAGCTTAGGAGAGAATCTCACAACATTGCCCCTTGTGAAACCTTGGCCCCAGACAAACTCTAGACACAGTATCAAGAGAGCCCAGCACCAGGAGCTCCTTCACATCTCCTAAACACCAAGCTGGAGGAGGAGGCAAATTCTCTGACTAGTTCTTTCAGTACTCCCCCCACTGAGAGCCCAGCTGCCTGTCTGCCACCTACCCACAGCGCTGTGGTCAGGCCAGCCTGGGAAGTATTGCATGTTGCTGGGTATCCATCTTCCTGACCAGCCTTGGAAAGCCCCCTCCCAGATCTTTGGGCAGCAAGCAGATTTGGAGAAAACTGCAAAGTTGGCTCTCCTTTCTGACATCCTGTGGAGCACGAGGCATGAAATAAAAAACAGAACTGCCAAGCTATGGCACAATCTAATTTAAAATGAGAGCCTCATTTGAGGACAAGTGAATGAGGTATGTCAACAACAGACAATGGGGCAAGTTACAACCTTTTCCAAAGACAAAGAGGCAAACTACAACTTTTCTTTTCTCCTGGGTTTTGTTATTTGTATTGCTATTGTTTCACATTATTTTCTTCCTGGAGGAAAATATCTGAGGAAGCCATTCCCCGCCTAGAGGAGCGTGTGTAGTGTAGACCAGAATGATGGGTGTAGTGTGTATACGGGGTGAGAGAGGGCAAGTAGGGGTCTGTTAGGGAACAATGGTAGTCCCATGGAGTAGGGGGTCTCATGAGACACAGTGTTTACAAACAATATTTTTGCGTAGAGCTGGAAGGAACCTCCCCAGGCCAGCTAGCCCAATACTCTTGTTCTACAAATAAAGAAACTGAGACCTGGTATGGGGAAGCCTGGGATCCCACCACCAGAGAGTGGCAGCTATAGTTTAGGAGCCAGAAATGGAAAGTCTTGGGGTGTTTTTGGAAGTCTGTCAATTGTCAGCCAGGAACCCCAATGAGAAACTCCTCTCCAATGTGGATCACAGGGGTCATCAGCCCCTACCGTCACGGGGGAGGGAACAGAAGATATTTCAAAGGGCTGCTTTGGGGCATATTCCCAAGGTCTCTATAACCCACATCCCAATTCCAGTGGTTCTTCCTTGGTTTGTCCTTGGCATTGACCACTTGTGGCATAGCATCCATCACATTGTAAAGCACCCATCCCATGTTTGTCTCCTCCATCAGACTGTGAGCTTCTAAAAGCCATCGTCATAGTGCCAGGACCACACACATATTAGGTGCTCAACAAATGTTTGTTGCCTGAATGAGCAGATAAGTAGATGGGTACATGTGTATTTAGATGGATGGGTGGATGGATGGATAAACCAACTGGTATTTTCCCAGTGAACAAGATTTCAATTAAGTGTTATAGAAAGTTTCCAGCATCTAGAAACAAAAGGTGGATGGTTAAACCTGAGTTCACTGCTTATCAGCCATATGACTTTCTGCAGGTCTATTCAACCCATGCCTAGCACTTGGAAACAGCTGGACTCACCAAGTGCCAATCCCTGTATTAAATGCTCATCTCACATTGCCTCACTCAAAACTCATAAATAACTGATGTTAATTCATTACTGTTATTCCTATTTTAAGATGAAGAAACAAAGGTGCAACCAGATTAAGAAACAGTGACATAAAGCTTGAAATTAAGGTTCAGCATCATGTGCTGCTTGATATCTGGTGAAATTAAGGGGGCCTCAAACAGCCTACTAGGCTACTCTTTTTATCAGACAGGCCAGGTGCAATTCTTACTTGTCTCTGAATAGCACGATTCAGTTCCTTGCTGGACCACAGAATTATACAAACAAGCCAATCATTGTGAACAAGGAGGCACCATACCCTCTTGATGCTACAAAGCCTGCCTCCCTCAGCCCCCAGCTGTTTATACTGCTCCCGGGTGAGACCCCCCTGTGGTCCTGCATGATGGTGGTGTCCTCCTCCCTGGGCTGTGAGAATAGATAACTAATAAACTACTATTGGTCTCATCTGTCTAGTGTGTGTTCAGCCATCCCCCTACCCTTGAGTGGTAATCTCTCCCTCACCAATGGGGTGAAGAGGTCATCAAAACAGATACTTGCCCAAGGTCACACAGCTAATGTGCCATGAAGCTGGGACTTGAACTGTAGCATCGGATGCTAGAGCTTACAGCCTCTATTTGTGCCAATTTTTTCACAGTTAGCATTCAATAATAATTATGTTCCTAGTCTGTAAGTAACATAAGGTCAAGGGCCATGTCTTTTTCAGAACTGCATCCCCAGAGTCTAGCATAGCACCTATAGTATTAAAGGATAATTCAGTAAAGTTTTATAAGTGAATAAGCAGATGGACAAACCTCATATTTCTGAACTTCAGTTTCTTCATTTAAAATATTAGAATAATAATTTCCCTTTACTTCACTACAGATAGTTTTTCAAAGGTGGTAAAGTCTGTAGCTTTGGAACCAGATGACTTAGATTTAAATCCAGGTTTCACCAATCATGTAACCTTGCACAAGCTCCTGAACACTCTGTGATTCAGTTTTGCCATTATAAAATGAAAATAATAATAGGACCTACCTCACTGACATTTAGACCTTGCCATAAGGTCTAAATGGGTTCACATATACGAGCACTCAATAATGTTAGCTTAATTACTACTGATTTATGTGCTTATTGTGAAGAACATGTTAGAATGTATATGTACAGACTCAAGGAGAGTTGTTGAATGGGTGGTTTGTCTTTGGTGATGTCCCAACCCTTACTACCAATCCCCTGTGGTGAATACTACCCAGAAACCATTCTATTCCTTCCTTTTTCCTTCCTAATAGAACCCAAATTTTGTTGAAGAATTGGCCTTTCCCACACATGACTCAAGGGAAGATGGTCCCTTTCCCAGCTAAAAGCAGATCATGGCTAGTCTACTTCTTTGAGATAATTTTATTTCCTTTGCCAGTGATTGGTATAGGAGAGGGCATGTGACCCAATCTTGCCTGATGAAAAACAAGGAGAGATGAAGGGAGGTGTATTAGGGTCTTCCTATTTTTCCTCTGGATGTTTCAGTGGCTGGAATAGACCAATGAAACTTCAGCTGCCGTCTTTTGCCAGCTTGAGGACAATGAGAGGGAAGAAGCAGAGAAGCAGTTAAAGTTCTGATGACCTCTGTCTGAGTTTCCTCCACATCTAGGCTTATTATTTTGTGAATGACAATACATTCAGTCCTTATTCAAGACCATTTGGGTCCAATGTTCTGATGCTGGCAGACAGAGTATCACAATTAATGTAATGCTTCTTGTACTTGGCATCCTCATACTCTTTCTATCGCAATCGATTGTTTTCAATCGATTTTTCTCTCAATCTCTCATCACATCTGAGTGTAGCTGATTTTTTTATGTGTCGCTTCACTCTTTCTCTCTCTCTAGACTATAAACTTAGGGACAGGAGAGAAAGTGTCTGCTCTGCTTACCATTGTATCTCTAGGGTCTAGGTCAGTGCCTGGAACAGAGCAGACACTTAATATTTGTTGAATGAATAAATAAATGAATTCCCTAGTCCTTGAATTGTTATTAGATAAGACTAGATAAAATCACTATCCCAGATGTACTTGGTTTTGAACAGAAAATTCTAGAAGGGGGGCAGCCCCAGTGGCGCAGCAGTTTAGCACCGCCTGCAGCCAGGGGTGTGATCCTGGAGACCCAGGATCGAGTCCCATGTCCGGCTCCCTGCATGGAGCCTGCTTCTCCCTCTGCCTGTGTGTCTCTGCCTCTCTGCCTGCCTCTCTCTCTCTCTCTCTCTCTGCCTCTGAATAAATAAAAAATTAAAAAATTAAAAAAAAAATTTTTAAAGAAAATTCTAGAAGGTTTACTAGAAAATTCTTGCTGAGTTTTGTGAGATATTAAAGGTCATCTTGAGGAAATGATATTGTCATATTTTGGATTACACCTCCAATGTTGGCAGATTGAGTAATGTAGACAAGTTTCCCTCTGAGGAAAACTAAAAAAACTGGACAAAATATTTTCCAATAATCAGCTTGAAAGGGTGGGAAAGCTATCAAGGTAGTAAAAAATTACTAAACTGAAGTCTGAAAGAGGAAGGAAGCCCAGAGGGGAGAGCTCGGCATTTGGGCTGCCATTGCCCTGGGAGCATTTGCAAATTCAAAGGATGCAGCTGAGAAACTGGGAAACGTTTTTGACAATATTTGCGGGTAAGAAAAAAATTGTACTTCTGTGATCTGTGAATGTAGAGATCAAATCTCTAACATTTTTAAGCCCTGAAGGGCTATACCTTAAAAGTAAAGGTGAATGGTCAGTAAAACAGCCCTTATATAGACTGAAATTCAGCTCTTAGACATTTGCATACCCAAGAAAGTCTCAATCTCACTATTAACAGTATCCAAGTGCTCTGAATGACATTGGGAGCCTAGCAGGAGCAAATAGTCCTTTTTAGAAGGTAAAATTCAAGCTCTCAATTTATTTTTATGATTTATGTACAATCAAAGACAGCCAGACCCATAAGGAGATAAGGCATCATATATGAAGATCAGGAGAAATAACATCCAATAGAAGCAGATCATAATGACTCCAATCGATTAGACCCAGAGTTTAAAATAATGATGTTTCCTGTGTTTGGGGAGATAAAAGACAAGATTTAAAATTTTAAAAGAAGATTGTAAAGAACCAAATATTATTTTATTCTCAAAATAAAAAATTAAATAACCAAAATTAAGAACTTAAAGAAGAGGGACACTTGGGTGGTTCAGTGGTTAAGCATCTCCCTTTGGCCCAGGGTGTGATCCTGGAGTCCCGGGATCAAGTCCAGGGAGCCTGCTTCTCCCTCTACCTATGTCTCTGCTTCTCTCTGTGTGCCTCTCATGAATAAATAAGTAAAATCTTAAAAAAAAAAAAAAGAACTTAAAGAAGAAGTTTGAGTCAGCTGGGGAAAGACCTAATAAATTGGAAGATAAGGCAGGAAAAAAATATCTAGAATGAAATTTAGGAAGAAAAAAAATTGAAAAATGCAAAGATGAGAGGCAGGAAGGATACTGTCTTAGTCCATTCAGGCTGCTATAACAAAAATATCATAGACTAGGTGGCTTAAATAGAAAACATTTATTTCTCACAGCTGGGAAGTCCAAGATCAAAAGGCCAGAGATTGGCTTCTGGTGAAGGTCTGCTTCCTGGCCATTTCTCACCATGTCCTCATGTGGCAGAAGCAGGGATAGAGGTCTCTGAAGTGTCTTTTGTAAGGACATAAATCCTATTGATGAGGCCACCGTTGTCATGACATACTCACCTCCCAAAGGCCCCACCTCCTAATACTGACATATTGGGGGTTAGGCTCTCAGCATATGAATGTTGAGGCAATACAAACATTTGGTCCATGACAGATACAGTGATAAATCCTAATAAACGTTTAGTGGAGTCCCAGTGGTAGAGGAGAGATAAAATGGGACACATACAAAATTTGAAGAGGTAAGGGCTAAAAAACTTGAATTCACAGGTAAAAAAAACCAAAGTGATCTCAGTAGGATAAACAAAAAGAAATCTACGTCATAGCAAAATTTCTTGAAACCAAAAGAAAAAAAATGCTTAAAGGCAGCTATAGGAAAATTAGACATTTTACCTTCAAAGGAATAATAATTAAACTGACAATTGACTTCTCATCAGAAATAACAAGAGTCAGAAGACAATAGAATGATCATTTCAATGTGATGAAAGAAAAACTATAATGCTCAGAGAAAACATCCTTCAGGAATAAAAATGAAATAATACCATTTTCATACGAACAAGAATTGAGAGAATTTGTCACCAGAAAATCCAATCCTGAAGGAAATGTTAAATGGTATTCTTCTGGCAGAAGGAAAATGATCCTATGTGGAAAGTCAAAGATGCAGGAAAATCAACAAAAATGCTAAATATGTGGAGAAATCCAAATATTGACTGGCTATAAGAAAATAATAAAGTATCATGATTTTTTAAATATGGAGAGAATTAAAATAAACACAAACAATTGTATATAAATCATGAGGGTAGAAACTGCAGTGCAAATGCTCTTTGCATTGTCTGGGAGAAGATAAAAGCACTTTTTCATATTTGGTTTTCATAAATTAAAGATGCATGCTGGAATCTCTAGGGAATCATTAACGCATAGCAAGTTCTTTTATTACTTCCCACCCAACAGAGTGGGGAAAAGAATAATTACAAATGATCTATCCAAAAGAAAGCAAGAAAAGAGGAGAAAGGGAGCACACGCATCAGGCAGGACAAATAGAAAATACTGAGATGGTAGATCTAAACCCAAATACAGTGACAAATTAAATGTAAATGGACTGTGTGCCTCAATTACAGTTCAGGAGGTTAAATTTTAAAACTATTAAATGCTGTTTATGTGAGATAGGTCTAAAATACAAAGATAGAGAAAGCTGAAAGCAAATAAAATGGAAAATTAAACTGCATGCAAACACCAACCAAAACACCACCATAGTTACCAAAAGCCAGTGTAACTATGTTAGTATCAAAAAGTAGATGTCACTAAAAGGCCTCTAAAGATAGACCTTTTGTAGCACTGAAAGGTTCAAGTCACTAAGAAGATGTGACAATTCTACACTTACATGCACCTGGTGACTTAGCTTCAAAGCCTATGATGCCAAAATTGACAGAACTATAAAGGAGAGACGTGATTCTACAATCTTCGTTGGAGATTATTTTGAGTTTTACTTTTGTGGAAGCAAATAGCACTTACTCTGTGCCGGGCACCTTTCCAAACACTTGGCATGTGTTAACTCATTCAATCCTAACAATCATCACATAAGACAGGTATGCTTAATAGGTTAGATTCTGAAAAACCAAGAGCTTAAAGCACTTGCTCAAAGTCACAGAATTAAGTGTCAGGGCTGAGATTTAAAACCAGGCGTTCTAGCTCCAGAGTCTTGATGAAACATAGGGGGGAGACACTAATACTACTCTCTCCATAACTGAAAAAACACACAGCCAAAATCTACGAGATTCGGAGATCTGAACATGGCTGTGAGGCTCTCTGTTACAGGAGCTCTGCTTGGCCCAAGTTTTATGGCACAGTGATGTCCACCAGTGGGCTGTCGGGAGGTTGATATGAGATCACATATGTTTATAAATGGAAAACAGGGCAGCCCGGGTGGCTCAGCAGTTTAGAGCTGCCTTCGGCCCAGGACGTGATCCTGGAGACCCGGGATCAAGTCCCACATCAGGCTCCCTGCATGGGGCCTGCTTCTCCGTCTGCCTGTGTCTCTGCCTCTGTGTGTGTGTGTGTGTGTGTGTGTGTGTGTGTGTGTGATGAGTAAATAAATAAAAATCTTTTTTTTTTTAAAAAGGAAAACACTGTACAAATATTAGTTCCATTGTCTATTGTTGCAGGTTTTTAAATTATAATCTCTTCAGATCCTAATTATAAAGTTAGAGTATAAACAACCAATAAGTTGTTATTGCTGAATCACAGCTTATACAGTTGGGTATGAAAATGTTTGTGTAAATAGAATCTGAGTGAAACATACTAACAAACTACATGCCAGTTCTTTGGTATATTTTGCAGTCCACTGGTGTGAGTCAGTCTCTGAGATACCAGCATGGGCTCACTGGAGGATGGTATGACCAGAGGGCCAGCGTGGGACCTTATGCACGTCGCTGACCTTGGGCCTCCCATGTCCTTGTTCATCCAGTGATCATGCCCACTCAAAACTGCCTCACCGCCCTCGCAGGACTTCAGGGAGGGTTCTCAGAGACCAAATCGGAGAAGCCTTTTCAATTATATATGAGGCTAAACAAATGTCAGGCATTGTTAAGAACCTCAAATGGTGCGGATAGCTTGACTAGTCTGTTTTACGCTGTTTCATATGTTGTTAATAATAAAAACTAACATTTATTGAGAGCTTGCCATGTGGCAGGCACTGTGCCAAACCCTTTATAGGCTGCGTTTCATCCATGCCTCACGGCAACCCAAGAGGCAGAGTGGTCCAGCCAGATAGCCTACGGCCATCTCCAGCCTCCACCACTCACCAGCTGAGTGTCCTTGAGCAGGTGATGGCTCCCCTTTGTGTCTCAGTTTTCTCATCTGTAAGTGCTGAGAACTGTGTCTGGCACTTGTTAAGTGGTTTATTGGAGTTTGTTTTATCATCTCCACTTTATAGACAGTGAAATGGTTGTAAGTGGCAGGTCACCCAGCTGATGCAGGGCCAGGCTGGGATTCTAACCCGGGTCTCTCTGGGCCCAGAGCACACACGTGTAACCACTATGCTCCCTATCCCCTACAGCCTCATCAGCAATGTCAGGGTCCCCAGCCATTCACAGAACCTGTCTGAAGCTCTGCAAACACGAAGGAAGCTTACAGTCCCTTTCCTTGCAATAATCCTCCACAAGATGCTTAACTTTTGGCTTACACGGAGGGAGGTGGAGTTAAGAGGCCTTACACCCCGCTTTTTCTCCCACATTTCTCTCATTAATGCTCAGCAGAGGATAAAAAAAGGGGTGGGGGCTCACAGAGGCATTTGCTACCCAAATGTCAACTAAAACATCTACACTCCTTGTACTTCTCCCCAATTCCGCAACCACCACCACTTGGCCTCTGCCCCCAGCTGCAAATTGCCTGGGAGATGTTTATTTCTGGTACATGCTTTAGGATGAGCAGCAGCAGCTGGGAAAGTCTGGGGACAACCTCCCTTGGCAGTACAGGAGGTGGATCCTCTTTCCAGAACTATGCGAACACAAGCAGTCTCCAAGCAAGCACCCTCTGGTGGCTGCCCCGGCCTGGCAGGTGTGAGATCACAGGGAAGAGGCCAGCCCCTCAAGCCTGGAGCAGAACGGGAGGTTGAGGGAGGTAGCATCCTTTTAAAATTCTGATCACTGGGTTTAGTGAGGCTGGCTGGAAGCAGAGATCAGAGGGTTTCGTCATTGGTCACATTTTATGAACATTTTTTTGTTTTGTTTTGTCTTGGGCTGTGCTCCCCTATCTCTTCTCTTGGACTTCCAAGAGTACATACCTGTATATAACTTGTGAGGTTCAGAAATCTCTGCATGCCCCTCCAGGCTGAGGACATCAGCCAAGGGCTAGGACCACCTCTCTGCTAAATTGGGAAACAGGACAGGCTACTTCTCCCCACACTCTCACCCACCTTCCTGAGGGTCTGCTTTCTCCACCCAGGGCCTCCAGCTGCCTGACGGCTGATGCTCCTAACCCACAGTTGTTGCAACATTATATCCCTATCCTCTCCCTCTTAAAGCTCCTACTGTGTTCAGGACCTTGGAGAAGAAAATGATGTAGTCAGTTAAGTTCAGACTCTGAGTGAATGGCTGACATTCGCTGAATAGGTTCACCTACCTTCCCAAGTGGAATTTGCTCTTTCAAAGAGTGTACCTACAGCCAGAAACTTAAACAGCAGGATATCCGGCATTCCCAGACATCCCAGGTGCTTGGACAGGTGTGAGAAAGACCGGAGGCAGGATCATTAGAGTGGTTTGGAGCCTCTCTCAGTGTCCCGCTCAGATCCCCTGGGTTCAAGTGCTTACTCTTCCACTTTCTGGCTACAGAAACTTGGGTCCAGTTGCTTTACTCCTCTAAACCTGGAAGTAGACCCTGATACAAGAATTTAAGTACAAGTGTTCTGGAGTGGAGGGGGATAGAGGAGAGGTGATCCCAGGAAGCTTGGTCAAGGGAATGACAACACAGAGAAGGGAAGGAAGCCAGTACTGGGTGCAGTAGTGAGCTGGTGGCCATTGTGGGCAAATAGGGCTCAATTCCACCAGGCTCCCCAGGGCACTGCAGAACATACCTCAAAGTGGTCCCTCGGGAGGGATGTCTTAGTCTGTCTGGTCTGCTGTAACAAAAATACCCTAGACTGGGTGGCTTATGAATAATAGGGATGTATTTCTCAGAGTTCTGGAGGCCGAGAAGTCCAAGATGAAGGTGCTAACAGATTGAGTAGCTCATGAATCCTGCTTTCTGGTCCATAGACAGCATCTCCTGACTGTAACCTCTAATGGCAGGAGAGGCTAGGGGACGTCTTTTATTGTAAGCACACTAATCCCATTCTTGAGGGGTCCACCCTTGTGACCTAATCATCTTCCAAAGGTCCCACATCCCAATACTATCACCTTAGGGATTAGGATTCAACCTATGAATCTGGGGATGGGGAGACAAACATTCAGCTCACAGTGAGGACTATGGGAGCTGGGGTAGTCATCCACCGGCTCCCATCAGTCATTGGTTGGGGACTGCTCCCACCAATTCCCCAGCACTCCCAGCCTGCTGACTGAGCTCCAGGGGCCAGAGAAAACAGAGATGTAGGAAAACCTCAAGATACGGCATTTCACGGGAATGGCGAGGGCCAAGGGACTACGTTGGAATATTGATAGTGACGGCTATGCTACCCATTCTGTGGGAACAGAAGACCCGCTGCAGGCCAAGGGATGGGATGAGACGGTGTAGGTTGCTTGGCACAGTATCTGGTCCATGGTCAGGGATGCTCAGTGATTATTGTTGGTCCTATTATTCATGTTCTGGGCATGCTAAGTAGTAGCCACCAGGAAGAGCACATGGTGTGTTTTGGAGAGAGGTAGGAAACACAATAAGGAAGGCAGGAAAAAGTCCCATTACTCAGGTTTTGAAGGGCACTCAGGGCACAGGTTTGACCCAGTAGGAAGGGCTGGGAGGAGTGCAAGGTTCCATGGTGAGCACAGAGAACAGTACCTACCAAGGCCAACGTCAGAAAAGAGTCTTTGTGGGAGCTCAAGCAATGCTCATGAAAGCCCACAATGTCTTGGGGAAGCATGAGGGGATATCTGAAAGATGATCTGGAAAGTGTTGGTCCCTTCCTTTCTTCATAGAACCTTCCTGAGTTGGCCAAAGGCTACAAGCTTCTGTCCCCCTGACTTGTTTGAATACAGACCTCCCTGTCCTTCCCCAATCTCACTCAAAAACCTCTGAAGCCTTCTCATTATCTATCAAATGAAGGCTGATTAAAAATATCCCACAAAAGGACCAAAATTATTTCCACCCTTATCTTTTAACCACTCCCCCCAAGAATTCCTAGGATTTATCCCCTGTCCCCCGAGTTTGATCTGCCTCCAAAATAAAGGCTAAACTGTAAACGCTTTATCTGGGCCTTTTTAGAGCCAAAGGATGTCCTCCGGGAGCTCTGTCCCTGGCATTTGAGCCACAGATGCAGTGACTCATAACTCTTAGATTTCATCCCAAAGTGGAAGAAGAACGATGAGGAACCAACACTGATCTAAAAAATCATGGAAAATGCTCACTCCAAAATGCATAGGGTAACCTGTACATTTGAGGTTTACTTGGAGAAATGTTTCTCTTCCTTAACATGGATCTGGATGGTACTAGATGGAAAAGTATGTTTATTGTCGGTATGGATGCGCATGCGTGCATGCGACCATGTGTATGCGCATAAACCTGCATGTTTGGCCCAATCATATCCACTAGAATGTGCTTATAGAATGGCCCAGTTCCTGGTCCCTGGGTCATGTGCACAATTGAGAATCCCTTTCTCTGCTCCACTTCCTTGTTTGAGACTCTCCTGGAAGCCCTCCATAGGCCCATCTTGATTCTGGTGCATTCCCCCCAGACTCTTAACTTTCATGCCTTCTCCCTGATATTTCAGCTGGGTCGGGGCCGGGATGAAGGTCTGGACAACCACCTGGGTGGTGCAGAGGAAGGAACTACAGGAACAGAGGCAGGAGTTCCAGTTCGTCCATACTGGGTGCTCCACCTAAGGCAGGTGTTCTTCCTACTGTTGTCGCTGTAATGTTTGCTCCTGACATCACTTCTCCTGCCTGGTCCATGGCCAGGGCCTTCACTCCTCTAAGCTGCATCAGGAATCGGCTTTCAATTAGCATGCTGACTGCTACCTCGAGACTTTTAAGGCAGTTTGTATTATCTCGCACCCTCTGACATGTTTTTCTTCAAAAGGATGTTTCTTCATCCATCCTGCGTGTCTGTTTGTGTTGTGACCATACGCCTTCCCTTTGATATCTTTACTGCAAAATACTGTACATACTTGTGGCTTGAGAAATGGAAATCAGAAAATAACTTCCTGGATTCGGCATAGGTTGTACACAGGGCTTGATCCCAGGAGGAACCCCGGTCCCTGACCTTCGACGATAGGACCAAGATCAAGGCTCAGCTGAGCATTTGGAAGATGGGAGCATCCACCCCGCTCTGGCATTTTGGATCGGACTTTCTATTTCAAGTGGAAAGTGGCATGAGGACAGGGGGTGCTGGGGAGCAAACATAAGCTATTGGGATAAATGCATTTATTCAAAGCTAACCTCCTTCACGCTTTTGGCCAGGATGAGACCTGACATGACAAACTGAAACCTAAGGCCATTTATGTGTGACCCAATCACCTTTTCTTCATCCCCATTATTGGCCTAGGACACTGACACATGCCATTCAAGCAGCAGATAACAAATACAGCCCTGTAGCTTGCTTCTACTTTGTTGTCTTCCTTGGAATTTATTATATCATGTTTTTGGCAGATGATGTGCCTTCCCAGTGACTAAGTTAGCTGAAGTTTATCTTCATTTTAAAAAGAGAGCCTGCATATCCTAAGCACAGACCAACAGACAAAGCCCGGGCCTGAGGGGGCAGAGAGGGATCCAGGAGTCAGGGTGCCTCCCAAGGCGGACCCCCCCACACCCCCACCCCACACTGGCATGGTGAGTGGATGCACTGTAGGTACCTGGGAGCAGAGAACGGAAGAGAGTAGGGGATGACACCTGGTGAGGGGAGCTGGAGGAGAAGAATATTGGAAAGGAAAGTTAGAGAAAGGGAGGCAAAAGGTCCAAGAGATGAAGACAGGGGACCCATCTGTCCCACTTGGCCAGGGATGGCTCCAATTTTGATACTGAAAGTCCAACATCCCAGGAAACCTCTCAGTCCCAGGCAAACTAGTTGATCACACTAGATCACAGAGGTGAAAATGTAAAGAAAAGAAAAAGAGAGAGGTGCCCTTCAAAATGAAAGCAGACCGGGTTGCCTCAAGTACTTCTCTGGAAGAAGAGTGTGGAAGGATTAAATAATAATAATTCCTTCAATAAACACGAGG
This sequence comes from Vulpes vulpes, assembly GCF_048418805.1. Taxonomy (NCBI): domain Eukaryota; kingdom Metazoa; phylum Chordata; class Mammalia; order Carnivora; family Canidae; genus Vulpes; species Vulpes vulpes. Next base: position 72,187,916 of record NC_132794.1, on the reverse strand, counting down.
TTATGTCTTGTCTTCTCAGCCCCATCCCTAGCTCCTCCAGCATGGGCTCCTCTAGTGTGTCTGCAGGTTGAAAGAGGGAGGGCATACCTCTTCCCTCCCCACCAGGTGTGATTAGACAAAGGCACACCTGTTGTCTTCGGGAGCCCCAAGCCCCTGATGAGGACAAAGGGAGCTAATAAAGGGGAGAATCACTGCTGCTCTCCGGAAACCCTCAACAGCACACCCACTGCTAGAGCCCCTTTGGCAAGTAGTGTTTGGCCTTGACAGGTGCTCCAGGGAATCCCCATATACCTGGAATTTGAGAACTCCCAGAGAAAGCCCGAATTTTTGTGAGGTGAGAAAGTAGTTTGTGGCTGTGGGGGGAAGCTGTTACCTGTTAGGATGCTCTAAGTTCAAGGCATCCTGACTCAGGCCCGCTTCCACAATAAAGGTCATAGGACTAGAAAATCCTCCAGGGAACAGGCTGATGGGGTGGCGTGATTCAGGGGCTCAACAAGACCTTCCTGGACTTGGGTGCTTTGTTCTGCCATCCAGCATCTGTCGGCCTCATCATCCCAAGGCCAGCTCTCACTTCCCCACCCTAACCCCTTATCAACTTGTGGGCTTTCAATGATCCTTTGTCTCAGCCTGGGAGGGGATGTGGGAGTAGGAGAAGGGAGGATGAATTAGTGAATTCATATTCCTCCCTTCATTCACTCTTGGGGTCCTTTTAGAAAAGCCAAGGGGCACCTGGGTGGCTCAGAAGTTGAGAGTCTGTCTCTGGCTCAGGGCGTGATCCTGGGGTTCTGGGATCGAGTCCCGCTTCGGGCTCCTTGAAGGGAGCCTGCTTCTCCCTCTGCCTATGTCTCTCCCTCTCTGTGTGTCTCTCATGAATAAATAAATAAAATCTTAAAAAAAAAAAAAAAAAAAAAGAAGATCCAAAAAGCTTGTTTCCTAGAAAACCATTTTCTTTTGTCACGTTTCCTTTTCTTAAACTATGGCCAGGGGATGACAATACACTGATTCACTTCAGCCTAAACCACATGCCTCCCCCAAAACACACACACACACACACACACACACACACACACACACACACACACCTCCCAGAGATGGAATCAGCTTTCCCCAAAGTCTGTGGCTGAGTGGGAGAGGTGAGGTTACCAAAATGAAAACCAGGGTAGCTAGCAAGAAGAGAGCAATGTTGAGGAGGCAGGTGCAACACCCATTACTATACATGCACGAACCTGGGCCTTCTCAAAGCCCACCTCATCCTCCAGGACCCAGCCTGAATGTCAACCCCTCTGGGAAATCCTTCCAGTCCCTCTCAGACAGGAGATTCTTGGTTCTGTGCACCTCACGTCTCCTGTGCTCACCTGCCTGGTCATCGATCCACTTACTATGTCCCTGGGTGCTGAGGGCTGAGTGCTCTGTTGTGAACCTAACAGGGATTTCGACCTTAATGGGGTTTTGGGTCTGGACAAGGAAAGAAAAGTTTATCAAATGATTATACTAGCGGATGTTTAGTTTCTCTACTAAGCACAATGAAGGAGAGAGAGAGATGGAAAGAGAGTGAGCAAGCACGCTCCCTGGTACGGATCCCGATTTGGGAAAGTGGTGAAGGAAGGCCTTCCTGACATAGTGATGTGGGGCCTGCGCTCTAGCTTTCCTCACCTGAGCCACCCCACCCTCTACCTCAGCTCTCTCCCTTGCCGGACAAGGCCAGCCTCCACGTTCACCCATTGGGGTCCAAGACCTGATTTAAAGTCTGTGCAACAAATGTGCATCGGATTTCCTTGTCAGGGGTTAGAGCTACTGGGAAGGAAGGTGGCTGCGTTCCAAAGAAGAGCTTTGCCGTTGTAGGAGCCGGCACCCCATCCTCCTGGTTGTGTTGGGGCGCCTCGGGTAGGAAGGACAGACAGGGTGGCGTTGGGGGGACGCTCTGCATGTATTCTAGGGTCGGAAGAAGCCCTGGGGCCTTTCCATTCCAAGCCCCCTGGGTGCGGCCAGGCAGGGGGACGTCTCAGAATTGACATTGGAGGGACATCCGCTCCCCTGGGCCAAGTGAGACCTGAGTCGTGGCCGGGGTCCCCCGGGTCCCCTGAGATACCCCTCCGAGCTCCGTGAAGCTCTTCCCTCCAGGGCATGGGAGCAGAAACCACTTTTTCTGCAGAGGCTTGGGGTTTGGCGGCGCAGCATGGAGGGGGCGCCGCGGTGGCTCTGGGGGGGGGTCTCCGGGGCGGCGGGGGCGCGGTGGGGCGCGGTGGGGCGCGGTGGGGCGCGGTGGGGCGCGGTGGGGCGCGGGGTGCGGGCGCCGGCCCAGGTGGCGGAGGGGCCGGGACTGGCCGGGAGCCCGCGAGCGAGCGTGTCCGCGCCCCTCCCCGCGCGCGAGCCCTCCCACTTCCTCCGCGGGAGCCGGGCTGTCAGGGAGCCGGGCGCAGCGCAGTGCAGGCTCGGGGCGCCGCGAGGAGCCGCCGCCCGCCCCCCGCCCGCGCCCCGCGCCCCGCGCCATGGACCTGCCCAGGGCCCTGCTGGTGGCCTGGGCGCTCAGCCTGGGGCCAGGTACGTGCCCCTTTGCCTCCGCGTGCCCGTGGGCGCCCCTGGCCGCGTCGGAGCCCGGCCGCGGGGCGCACGGGGGTCCCCCGGGACGTGGCTCCGCGGAGAGGGAGGCGCGCCCGGGGACGGGGAGCCGGGAGTTGGGCGCGGGGGGAAGAGCTGGGAAGAGCCGCGCGCGGGACTGGCCACCCCCGGGGGCCCCGCCGGGGACACTCGGGCGTCCCGGGGGCGCGGAGGGCGCGTGGCCCGGGCTGGGGGGGGGGCGGACGCGCGGAGGGCGCCGCCTGAAGTGTGGGGGGCCTGACACTGCGGCCCCGGGGCGCCGGGCGGGGGGGTGGCGGACCTGGGCGCCGGGAGCTGAGCTGAGTCCCTTGGGCCGGGGACGCACGAAGCCCCAGGGCGGCGGCCCCCAGGCGGTGGCGAGCGGTCGCCCGACGGCCCCCCCCGCAACCCCGGTACCTGACCCTTGGGGTAGGGACGGGGCAACCCGCGCTCGGATTTATGCAATTATTTAATAAACCTGGGGAAGCCGCCGTGGCCGAGACGCGCGCCGCCCGCCTAATGCAATCCAGGTGTCGGGGCGCGGCGGGGACCCGGGTCCCGCGGGGCGCACGACGGGCAGCCGGAGGCCAGCCCTGCGCTCCGCGCCCCGGGGCGCCCAGCCTGGGCTTCTCCGCTCCCCGCCCGCCGGCCCGGCCCGCACCCGCAGCTCCGGGCGGCTCGGTTCTCCCCGCGGCGACAGCTTTGGGGCCTCTCCTTTGCGCAGCCGAGGGCCCGGGGGCAGGCGGGGGGTGACCAGCGCCCGCCGCGGGGGCGACAGCCCGGCCTGGCCTCCCCTTCCGCCTGAGTTCCAGGCTGGGGCTGCGGCCAGTACCGAGGGGCAGATGTGGAGGCAGCTGGAGAGGAGCCGTCGGGGAGCACAGGTGGCGACCCCCAGCCCGAGCTGACTCCCTCCTGGTCCCAGGTACCCCGGAAACAAGTGCACCCCCCACCCCCGCTCCCATGGTCTACAGCTGAGCTTCTGGGAGGGCCTGTAGTTGAAAGAGTCTCTGGCTGCTGGAGTTCAGTCCGGATCCTAGAGCCACAAAATAAACATTAACGCTTTAAATTGTTGGGGGAAGGGGGCTTTGGGGAGGGCAAGGGGAGGGCTGCCACCAGGCCAGTAGACATCTAGAAACCAGCTGCAGGAGGGCGTGAAGCCCACTCCAGACCACTTGGGAGGGAAGCTCCAGGAGCTGTCTTCAGATCAGGAGATCCAACCCTAGGAAAGGGAAATGCGCTCCCGTGTGACTCCAACAGAGGAACCACCCCACCAGAGCCTGAGCTGGAGTGGCTGCCTTAGGGGCTGGAGTCAGTGGGACCTCAGGAAGCTCAGAGTGAAGTCTTTGAAATCAGAGCGTAGCTCCCCTGCTGGCTCTGCTGCACACTAGCTGTACAACCTTGGGTGCATTATGCAACCCTTCCAACAGGTTTCCTTCTCTGCGGAAGGGAGATAGAAATTCAGACGGAGTTCATAAAGTTCTCCAGATAATAAAGCGAGGCCCTGTCGGAACAGTCCTTAACGCAGGGCTTGGTGCACAGCAGGACAGAAGCAATGGTTGCTAATGTTGTTACTCAAGCAGGAATGGGGGTGGGGGTATGTGTGCTAGGGGAGTGGGGGTGAGGGACAGGGACAGGATCTGTGACTCAGAATTCCCTTTATATGGAGAAAACCACCCTTGAGTTATGTCTGGTCAGTTTGGGTTCTTAAAGTATGGGATTCATTAAACATATCAATCAATGTTGGAACGACATCTGCTTGCAAGGAACTGGGGGTGGGGACCAAGTATGTGTGCAATCTGGGCCCTGCCTGGAGCCGGGAATAAGGCAAGGCCAGGGCAAGCAAAATAGAAGGAGCAGAGAGTGGAAGACGCAGAGAAGTCTAAGGGCTGTGGTTCAAACAAGAGACGTTCAGTTTCACTTGGATTAGCAAGGGAGGCTTCCTGAAGGAGGAGGTATCCTTTCAACAGGGTCTTGTAGGAGTGTGGAAAGGCTCTACAAGTAGGATGGTTTGTAAGTTAGAGTGTTATTTCCTGGGACAAATTAAAGAACAAAGAGGTGGATATTTCAAAACCACAAGGGTGACCTAGTTTGGACTCTGAAAATTGGAAAGGTCTCGATGTGGATGGGCCCATTCCCCTGGCTTCAGAGCAAGACTTATGTCAGTCTCCCAACTGTATCACATGGATTCAGTGTGAGGATTACCAGGAAGCTTGCCTGCCGGTGACGGTGCGGTTTGGCTGAGCAGGGGAACAGGGGACCTGTCACAGGCCAAGTTGGGAATGAGTCTGCATTGAAGCCATTATGAGTTCAGAGCCCCTGTCTTGCCAGAGCTTCTGCTACAGGCTGGGCAGGGTGGTGGGTGAGCAAAACTATCAAGAAAGCAAGAAAAAAAGAAAAAGAAATAGACGAATCCAAAGACTTTTGTAGCTGACATCCAGAGAAAGCAGATCCATTGATAGGAAGTTTCTATCATAACACAACTGTAGTTAGGGTTGATGAATGATTATTCTTTTTTTTTTAAGGTTTTATTTATTTTAGAGAAAGAGAGTAAGTGAGTGGGAGGGGGGGCAGAAGGAGAGGAGAAGGGAAAGCAGATTCCCTACTGAGCACAGGGCCCCACACGAGGCTCAGTCTCAGGACCCTGAGCTGAAACCAAGAGTGGGACATTTAAGTGACTGAACCACCCAGGTGTCCAGGTGAGTGATGATTCTTTAAAAACTCAGTCTTTACTGAGCACCTGTAAGCTGCCAGCCTCCATAAAGGCACAGGGTGAGATCATGCACAGGGTAGGGGTGAAGGCCCTGGGGGGTCTCACTGCCTGGAGTCTGTGCTCTTGGCAAATTACTAAATAGACCTGCAAAATGGGGATGAAAATAATGGAACTTACAGACTTTGTATAACTTACAGTTATCCAAAGACTAAATGAATCAGTGCAAATAAAGTGCTTGGAAAGCTCCAGCGCATATTAAGCATTCAAGGAGGTTGTCTCTCTTCTCCATCATCATCAGCAACAGCAGTACTCAACTAAGGGATGTAAGGATGCACGAAGATGTAACTGTCAAACCCAAGTCCCTAAGAGAAGCATAAAGGAAGTGCTGGGGTATGGGAGGCCCAGGAGAGGCATACATGCCTAGGCCCCAATAAACCCAAACTTTTCCAGCTCCTCTCCCAAAGACCTGGCCCCAAGACTTGATCATAATGGAACTCAGAGATGTTTTCTGCCACTGAGGCTGTCATGAAACCAATGGGATCTCAGAGTGAGTGTCTTATGGCATCTTGTGGAGCACATAAGAACCATACCGCGCAGCATGGCCCTCATGTGTCCCTGTGAGTAGGAGTCTTATTCAGCAGGAAAACCTTGTCTAGAGAAAGTACCGTATTAGGGCACCATGAGTGTGCAAAGCCCAAAAAGGTCCAAGCCCTGCTCTTCGGCTATGGAAGAGCAGAGAAAGAGATGATGCTTGTCACTCTGCCTCCCCCCACTGCCCACCCTGCTGGGAGTTTGTCAACCAAACCGCTCAACTACCTTTAGCTGAGGAGCTTCTGGATCCTTCCATGTAGAAGCCCTGGGGGCGCTGGTGGGACAAGAGTGGAGTCTCACCTTCTTTCTCTTTATACATCAGAGCCCATCTCTACCCCACCATGGAACCACAGACATTGGCTGTCTCCTTGCTGTTGTCCTTGTCCCAGCCTACACACACGGCGGGCGGGCACCGTGGGCCTTAAGGCACTCAGACGGTGACTCACCTTCATTTTGACCTCTCTGAAGCTCTTTCTGTAATGGAAGCTTCTTCCAACAGCAGGGAACTTCCTTTCCATTCTCTCCCCTCATTGCTTAGGACAAAACTTTCTTCTGAGCTGGCTTGGCTCTTTTTTTTTTTTTTTTAATGGTAGGGATTGTTTTCTAACTAGAAGTAGAATTGATATACAATATTAGCTCCAGGTTGGGACACAGTGATTCAATATATATACAGTAGGAAATGCCCACGGAGGTAAGTAGATGCCACCTGTCACCACTCAAAGTTGCTACAATACTATTGATGAGATTCCCTATGCTGTACTTTCCATCTCCATGACTTACTTATTTTATAACTGGAAGCTTGTACCTCTTAATACCATTTACCTCTTTCGTCCACCCCTCCTGCCCCTTCCCCTCAGGCAAACCAGCTTATTCTCTGTTATTATTTATAAGTCTGTTTCCATTTTATGTTGTTTGTTCGTTGCTTTTTCTAGACTCCACCTGCAGATGAAATAATAAGGTGTTGGTGTCTGCCTGACTTATTTCCCTTTAGTGCAACACCCCCTAGGTATCATCCATGTTGTTGTGAATGGCAGGGTTTCATTATTTTCTATGGTTGAGAAATACTCCAGCGTGTGCATCTGCTACCTTTTCCTTATCCATTCATCCATCAATGGACCTTAGGGTGCTTCCATGTCTTGCTTATTGTAAATAATGCTGCAATGAACATGGGAGGGCATTTATCTTTTTGAATTAATGTTTTCATTTTCAGGGAGTAAATACCCAATAGTCGAATTACTGAGTCATAGGGTAGCTCTATTTTTAAGTTTTTGAGGAACTTCTGTACTGTCTTCCACAGTGGCTGCACCAGTTGGCATTCCCATCAACAGGGCACGAGGGTTCCTTTTTCTTCTTCACATCCTCACCAACATTTGTTATTTCATGTCTTTTTAATGCTGGCCATTCTGACAGGTATGAGGGGATAGCTCAGTGTGGTTTTGATTTGCGTTTCCCTGACAATGAGTGATGCTGAGCATTTTTTCACGTGCCCATTGGCCATCTGGATGCCTTTTTTGGAAAAGTGTCTATTCCGTTTCTCTGCCCATTTTAAAATCAGACTGTTTGGTTTTTCTGATATTGAGTTGTATGACTTCATATATATTTTGAGTATTAATCCCTTGTCAGATATATCATTTGCAAACATTTTCTCCCAGTTGGTAGATGTTGATAGTTTTCATCATTTCATTGATGGTTTCCTTCACTGTGCAAAAGTTTCTAGTTTGATGTAGTCCCAATTATTTATTTTTGCTTTTGTTGTCCTTGCCTTGGGAGACAGATCTCCCAAAATATTGCTAAGACCAATGTCGGGAGTTTACTGCCTATGTTTTTCTTTAGGAGTTTTATGGTTTCAGGTCTTACATTTAATCCATTGTAAGTTTGTTTTGTATATGGTGTAAGAAAGTGGTATAGTTCCTCTCTACCTCCCTCCCTCCCTCTTTCTCTCTCTCTTTCTTCTTTCATTCTTTTTCTTTCATTCTTCCTTTCTTCTTTCTTTCTTTCTTTCTTTCTTTCTTTCTTTCTTTCTTTTCTTTTCTTTTCTTTCTTTCCTTCCTTCTTTCATATAGCTCTCCAGTTTTCCCAACACCGTTTATTAAAGAAACTATCTTTTCCCTCATTGTATATTCTTGCCTCCTTTGTCATAGATTAATTGACCATATAAGTATGGGTTTATTTCTGGGCTCCCTGTTCTGGCCCATTGATCTATGTGTCTATCTTTGTGCCAGTACTATACGGTTTTTATCATTACAGCTTTGTAGTCTAGTTTGAAATCGGGATTGTGATGCCTCAATCTTTGCTCTTCTCTCTCAAGATTGCTTTGTTTTTTGTGTCTTTTGTGGCTCCATACAGATTTTAGGATTATTCTAGTTCTGTGAAAAATGCTAGTGGTATTTTGATAGGGATTACACTGAAACTATAGATCGCTTTGGGTAATATGGGCATTTTAACAATATTAATTCTTCCAATTCATGAATATGCTATATCTTTCCACTTACTTGTGTCATCCTCAATCTCTCTCTCTCTCTTTTATTTTGAGAGAGGGAGAGAAAAAGAGGGGAAGGGCAGAGAAAGAGAAGGAGAATTTTTTAAAGTTTATTATTATAATTTTTTATTTAAATTCAATTTAGTTAACACACAGTGTACTATTAGTTTTATTAGTATTATTTATTAGTATTTATTATTGGTATTGTTAGTTCAGGGTAGAACTTAGTGATTCATCAGTTGCACATAACACACAGTGCTCATTCCATCAAGTGCCCTCCTTAATGACCATCACCCAGTTACCCTGTCCCCCTACCCACCTCCCCTCCAGCAACCCTGAGTTTGCTTCCTATAGTTAAGAGTCTCTTGGTTTGCCTCTGTCTCCGTTTTTATCTTATTTTATTTTTCCTTCCCTTCCCCTATGTTCATCTGATTTGTTTCTTAAATTCCACATGTGAGCGAAATCATGATATTTGTCTTTTTCTGACTGATTTATTTCACTTAGCATAATAACCTGTAGTTCCATCCATGTCGTTGAAAATGGTGAGATTTCATTCTTTTTGATGACTGAGTAATATATATATCTATATCTATAGATATAGATATATATACCACATCTTCTTTATCCATTCATCTGTCAAAGGACACCTGGACTCTTTCCATAGTCTGGCTCTGGCTGTTGTGGTCATTGGTGCCATAAACATTGGTGTGAATGTGCCCCTTTGAATCACTATTTTTGTATCCTTTGGATAAAAACCTAGTAGTGCAATGGCGGGATTGCAGGGTGGTTCTATTTTTAACTCTTTGAGGAACCTCCGTACTGTTTTCCAGGGTGGCTACACCAATTCTCATTCCCACTAACAGTGTGAGAAGAGTGAATCTTAAGCAAGCTTCGTGCCCAGCATGGAGCCCAACACAGGGCTCAATCTCTGGACCCTGAGGTCATGACCTGAGCCAAAATCAAGAGTAGGATGCTTAATCGACTGAGCCACTCAGGTGCCCCAATCCTCAATCTCTATCATTCATGTTATAGCTGTCAGAGTACAGTTCTGTCACCTCCTTGGTTAAATTTATTCCTAGGTATTTTATTCTATATGATACAATTACAAATGGGATAATTTTCTTAATTTCTCTTTTGGCTAGTTCATTATTAGTTTACAGAAATGCAACAGATTTCTGATTATTAATTTTATATCCTGCAACTTTGTTAAATTCATTTATTAGCTCTACTAGATTTTTTTGGTGGACTCTTTGTGGTTTTCTATATGTATCATGTCATTTGCAAATAGTGACAGCTTTACTTCTTTATCAACTGGGATGCCTTTTATTTCTTTTTCTTGTCTGATTACCATAGCTAGGATTGTGGGTGCTATGTTGGATAAGGGTGGCAAAGTTGGGCACCCTTGTCTTGTTTCTAATCTTAGAGGGAAAGCTTTCCACTGTTGGGTAAGAGGTTGGCTCTGGGTTTGTTATATGTGACCTTTATCATGTTGTGGTATGTGATGGCATCTAGCAGACTCAGAGAAAGTCAGCTACAAAACAAGCTTTAAACATGCACTAACACATTTCAAAATGGTACTTCTGCTGATCCTCATCACTAATGCCCCTACCCCCCGCCACTACCACCAAACTGTGGGCTATCATCAAGAATTGAAAACCATTTGGAACTATCTTCCCCCAAACAATTGAGAGCTCCAAAGACACCCACATGCTTTCAGTATGGAGTGCTTGCTGTAGGGAACTGTGATCCAGGTGGGGACCATACCCAACCCCCATCATGTAAATCCTAACTGTACAAGTTCTTAGTGGAAGCAGCTGAAAGCCCAGACATTTGTTACCAGTGAGGAGAGAAGGAGAGGAGAGAGACTGTAGTTGGTTATCTTGTAACCCCCAAACGAATAAGCTCCCAAAACATTCCACGTAGGGCTTTTGTACTGTGTTCTTATGACCTGAGTCACAACATGAATAAAGTCCGACCTGGAGGAAAAAGTCAGGGTGGTCACACTGCCTCCCTGTCTCTGTCCCTCATTTCTTTCTTCACCTGCATGCTTCCTGAGCAGCAGTAATAATCACCATGTGCAGCCCACTGCCTGGATCCAAATCCTTTCTCCGTGAGTGATCTCTTCTTCTCCTGGAGAAGCCCCTCTGGGCCTCATTTCCCTTCATCTGTAAAATGGGGAGAACAATGACTTCACACACTGACATGAGCTAGATGTTAGATGATCTGTACATGATTCATTCCTATCAAGTGCTTAGAACAGCATCTGGTGGCACCGGGTCAGCCCTCAGCTAACAGTCCCAGTTATTACCCTTCCCATCACTTATTATTATCTGATTGATACCAGCCGCTGTGTGAGCCACCCTCTCCCATCTCAGGCCTGGCTACTGCTGCATGAGGTCACTACTGCGATCACCAGGTTACACATCAGAAGTTAACGGCTCATCCAAGGTCATGCCAATAGAGTAAAAGGTAGCGTCAGGATCGTCTGACATCAAAGCCGCAGCTCTTACTTAATCCATTCATGATATTTCTTTGGGAAATGGGCCTAGAAAGCATAGAAAGATGAGTAAGATACTCTTGCTGAAAGAGCGATCTTCGGGGAAAATGAGACCAGCACTCGGTTGGCCACCCGCACAGGGACACCAGCTTGGGAGTGGCAACTCCCTTCTTCAAACTTGCTAGCCACTGACTTGTCAGTCAAGATGCTGGCTTGGTGAGAAGCGATGCTCACATGGTGCCTCGGAAGATGGGAGCTGCTCTCCCTCCCTTACCTCCCAGCTTGGGGCCGAAAGAGGCTCTACTACCTGTTCCCAGGTGCCCACTACTCTGGACCACACTCCATCGGCCCCCGGGCTCCCTCTCTAGTCCAGCCTGAGGATCCAGGCTGAGCAAATCTCTGCTCCTATTCCCCAATCAAACCCCCTGAACCCCAGACCTAATGAGGTAATTCATGCTAAAGAGCACTGGTGAGTGATGACAACTTCATGTGTCCTACCAGAAGGGATCTACATTTTTTTTAAGATTTTATTTATTTATTCATGAGAGACAGAGAGAAAGAAAGAGAGGCAGAGACACAGGCAGAGGGAGAAGTAGGCTCCATGCAGGGAGCCCGATGCGGGACTCGAGCCCGGGACCCCAGGATCACCCCGGGCTGAAGGCAGGTGCTAAACCGCTGAGCCACCCAGGGATCCTGGGATCTACATTTTAACCGGGCTGCACCTTCTTTAGAAGCCAAGGGCTCTTGGTGGAATGTCAGGCACAGAGACCAACCAAGCAGACCATTTATATGAGCCAGGGGACCTGCCTTTCGCATGATCTAGCCACTCAGCCCGCTAGTCCATTGCCCCTCAGAGGCATCCTACTCCAGCCTTTGTGGATGATGGCGGCCTCATCCTATAACTTGGAAGAAGCCAGTCTGTGGCTTGGGTGATGTGCTAAAGCAGACAGAGGTTTTTCCACGTGGCATGTGGGGTGAGTTAGGCAAGTTGCTATAGCAACGTACTCCAGGATGCCAAACAGGATGACACAGAGAAGGGGCTCCTGCCTCTGCAGCTGGGGCTGACAGCTTTCTTCCTCCAGCAGCATCACCAGGCTATCAGAAATCCTGACCCTGCAGATTTCCTGGGTCTACTTCTTTGCAGATTGGGAGAATTCTGCCTCAGGAAGGTCTTGGAAAAAAAACATAAAATGAGCTAGTGGGTGCAGATCCTGATGAGCATTCCCATATGTTCATTCTATCAAGAGGGGGGCCAGATGAGGCTTAGCAGCCCTGCCAAGGGGGTTATGTCCATTAGATAGATGGAGAAATTGAGGCTTTTCAAGGTTTTCCCAAGGTCACATGGGAACTCAGGGGCAGGTCTTCTGGCCAAAGAGGAGGTTAAGAATCTAATCTGCTACACCTAATTTAAGGAGCAACCAATGCTTCAGCCAAAGGAATGAAGTTCTAATGGTAGAATTTCTATATCTCTGGTAGGCAAGTGAGGTAAGATCATTGAAGTCATTCCCTATAGACATCTGGGTGTGTCCCCAGTCTCCACAGTTCTCCCTCTCAGCCTGGCCACCCCCAGAACCTCAGACCACTGCCTCCTCCTCCTGCCAGAAAGGTCACAAAGCAATGCCCATCTTCCCTTTCTTTACCAGAATTTGTCCTTCCCTAGAGGTGATAGCCCCTCAGATCCAGTAATTGGTGGCAATCATAAAGTCCCATAAATAATCTGTAGATAGGGCTCTTCTCTGAGTTTATTTATACCATTTTCCACACCTACAGGACCAGCTACATAATCTATGGAGCCCAGTACAAAATGAAAACATAGGGCTCCTTGTTTAAAAAGATGAAGAATTCCAGGATGGCCACAGCAGAGCATTAGACCAAGCGAAGCCCCTTCTGAGTGTCAGGCCCTGAGCAATTGCACAGGTTGCACACCCAAGAAGCCAGCATTTCCAGATGGGGCCCAGGTAAAGCCCAAGTGAAGCCCAGGTGGGATGGGAAAGGATGCTCCATCAGGAAGAGGGACCTGTAGGCAAAGCAGGAGGGCCCTGGGAGCTCCCTGAGGCTCCAGCCCAGCTCAGGTGTATTGTCTCTCTTGTTTACATCCATCAGATTTTTCTCAGCAGCAGCCAGAGTAAAGCTAAAACACAAAGTAGTGTGACTCTCCTGCTAAGAACCTTCAGTGGTTCCCTATTGCCATTAGGTCGAGTCCAGACTGTAATAGAGCTAACCAGATCCTGAGGAGCCAGCCCTGGCCTGTGCTCAGGACTCACCTCGAGCATCACATGCACCCATACCTGCACACTCCTATAGCACCCCCACCAGACTGAGCTTCTTAGATTTTCTGACACACCAGCTCTCTCTGGCCTCACTCATGTGGTTCCTTAGTTCCCATCCCCCTCCTCCTTTCTCCTGGCTGCCTGTTACTCATTCTTTGGGTCTCTACTCGGGCACCAATTCCTCCTGCAGCCTCACCTTACCCCCTCAATCTGACCTCGGAGACCCATACGATCTCAAGACACCCTGCACTTCATGCACCACACAGTATTGCCATTGCTTGAACACCTTCCCCCACTGGACTGAGGGCCCCTGTGTCCCCTGCCCTCACACAGTGTCATAGCAGGTGCTTGGTTCATATGTATCAAATATGGAAGCACCGCCTCTCCAAGGAAACAGATATGTAAGGGCAAGATAGATGTCTTCCGTTTCTCTGCACATGATTCCCCCACACACAACCCCCCGCCCCAGGAGGTCCTAACACAGTAGCCTGTATGAGCCAGACCCCGTGCTAGGCTCTAGTGAGTAAAAGACAGGAGATGCATCCTGTCCTTCACTGGGTTTATGTGCAGTGAGATGGAGGAAGAGGAGTGATGTCACTGGCCTGTGCAGAAGAGGTTGGAGGAGGGGAAGTCAAGTCTGATCTAGACAGGTCGACCTCATGGGGCTCTTGGGGCAGGTGGAGAGGGCCCCCAGGCAGCTGGAAAGGTTGGCTGGGAGCTTGGAAGGGTGTCCATATCCCGAGAGCTTTGACTGGGAGCCGCTCACATAATCGTGCTTAGTGACACACAGGCCCTAAGTGAGACGGAGCACCCGCAAATGGGGCCTCCCACCTTCCATCCCCTTCCCGGGCCCAGAAGCAGTGATTCATGCCCCAAACTTAAAGAGAACCCAGATTTTTTATTTTAAAAGCCTTTCAGAGCAGAAGAAACCAAGGAGAGGGCCAGGCCAGACCACAAGCCAAGCATCAGCTGTGGAATGTGCTTGCTGCTGACGGTGAGGCCAGCCAGGGGCAGAGACGCTGGCAGGCTGGGGAAGAGGCCTCACCGATGGTCCCGAATGTAGCCACATTGTCACCAAGATCATCCCGGCTCTTTTCTCTTTTCAGCTGCCTTCTAGCTCATCCTAAGACTCGCTCTCCCCCGCCACACCCCAGCCTAGAGAGTTCCACTGGTCCCACATCACCCGCGCTCTGAAAGCTCCGGGCTGCCCTCCGCCTACCCATCTCCACTCATTCAGCCTGGAGGACTGAGCCCAGGAGAAGGGCAGGGGCCCGGGGGGCCACTGGGGGGCACCCAGAAAGGCTCCCATGGCTTGTGGCAACAGCCACCTGACTGGTCTCCTGGCATCCGCCTTGTCCCTCGAGGGGACAGTTGGCCAAGGGATGCGGCTAGAATGTAGGTCAGATCATGTCACGTCCCTGCTCTGCCCCAGGCCCTCCAGGGCTCGCTTCTTCCTCTGAGTAAGAGGCCCCTTGTGATCTGGCTTCCCCTGCCTTCCTGACCTCATCCTCGACTCCTCCCCCCACTTGCTCCTTCTGCTCCACCTCCACAGTCTCTGGAAGGTTCTTGCATGCACCGAGCATCTCAGGCTTTGCACTTGCCCTTCCTTCTGCCCGGAATGCTCCTCACCAAAAGGCTTCTGTCTCTTCCTTCAGGCTTTCACCCCAACACCACCCTCCCATGGAGGCCTTTGGTGGCACCCCCAGTGAAACGTTCAACCTCCCCCTGTGTGCTCCTGCCGACAAGAACACCCTTCCCTGCCTCAACCTCTCCGAGGCTATTTCTCATCCGTTAATTGTTACCTACGTAACAGTTTCTCCACCTTGTCTATGGTCTGTCTCCTCCAACAGGATGTAATCATGAGAGCAAGGATTCTCCTATGCTGTGTTTTGCTGTAGCTTGAGCTCCAGAGCAGTGTCTGGTGGAGGAGGCAAGCCACAAATAATTGGAATTATGAATGGAATGAATGAACTAATCAATGAAGACTCGCCCAGCGCCCCCCCCCCCCCGCCCCCATCACCTGAAATCCCCTCAATGAGTCCCTTCCGAGGTTACAATCACTCTCTTTCCAATCACCTGCCTTAGAAGGCCAGGCCCCTGGGTAGGGCGCTCCACCTGACCCTCCCAAGGCCATTTGTTATCCTGTTAAAAGCTTTCCTTCCAGGGGCACCCGGGTGGCTCAGCAGTCGAGCAGCTGCCTTCAGGTCCGGTGGTGATCCCGGGGTCCTGGGGTCCTGGGGTCCTGGGAGCTCCCAGCAGGAAGCCTGCTTTTCCTTCTGCCTATGTCTCTGCCTCTCTGTGTGTGTCTGGTGAATAAATAAAATCCTTAAAAATAAATAAAAGCTTTCTTTCCAGACAAGAACAGGCCAGTGGCATTCGTAGGAGGGCTGGCCAAGGAGGTTGAAGAGGGCCTGTTAAAGGGAGGAGGGCCTTGAAAGGGGCCCAGCAGTTCACAGCAGGCAGCCCAGGTCAGCCCAGCTGGCCCCGTGCTGTTCAGCATTATTACTGTGACTCCAGCAGGACACGAGGAGACCTGGGAAAGGCCTTGTTTCTACACAGTACAAACCCACGTATATGATGGGACTTCCCAGGAAACAAGGCGGGTGGAGGACAAGTTCAAAATGCTTCATTTCCCACAAAAGGGTGGTGATTCAGACATCATCCATGTACCGCAGGATGCGACCATGTCATTTAGTCCCCGAGGAGGAGCTGGAAGTGCTCAGAGAAGATGGCAGGGACTTAACAGTAGACCCCAGGTTACGGTTCAATCCCTGGGCACCACTAGACCAGAATGCCCCCCGGGGGGCTTGGGAGGTGCCACGGAACCCATTGTACAAGTGGAGACACTGAGTCTGAGCCCAATGAGGTTCATATAAGGGGCGCGTTGCAGTGACTTGGGGTGTGAGTTCTGGCCCTGACACTTAGGAAGCATGTGACCTTGAGCAAGTCCCTTCTTCTCTTTAGAATGTGTGATGGAAATTGTAATGCCTCCCAGGTAGGGTTAGTAAGAAAAGTTAGAAGTGATACCGACTATCCCAAAATGTCTGGCCTGGATGAGTTGCTGAGTAAAGGTTCCTGTATTATATTTAACAATATCGATACATTCATCAAGGGCTTCTGTGAATCAGGCTTTGTTCCAAGCACTCATCTTCTCAATAATCCTGTTAAAGGAGTGCTGTTTAAGTAGCTTGTCCAAGATCACCCAGGATATAAAGTCACAGCCTGGGATTTGAACCCAAGGCAGCCTGACTCCAGTGACTGCAATCCCGAGAGGTTTATGTGACTTGCCCAAGGTCACACAACCACCACCAAACAAGAGAACCAGGATCCAAACCCAGGTTGGATCATTTCAGAGCCCACCTCTTTCCTTCTTTCCGTGTACCGCCCACATGACTTTGGCCGTGTCTGTGCAACACGCCGACTGTTTTCACTTAATAATGTTCTCTAAATTGACTTTAAATCAGTTTAATTTTGTATTTACCCCAATCCTGAGCAATAATTGCTATGAAACCTAAGCTTTCATTGGCTCATAACTTTTTAATACCCATTAAATAAAAGCATGAGTAGTCAAGCTGTAAAGTTCACTCTTGTCCCAAGTAAACGTTTCTCACCCACGACGCCATGGGGGCCACTGGGTTATACTGTGCAGTGCTCAGGAAGGACAGATGCCCCTGTCCCTACTCATGCAGAGCTGAAGTGGGACCAGGTTAGGTTTGACTGGGGATTTTTATGAAACAGATCTGGACTCTGTTCATCTGTGGCATGATTTGCCCTGGCTCTCTCACCTTGGAGGTTTGATCAAGGCTTTGTCAAGGGCCAGGACCCCATGGTGTTCTCTGGGAGGAGTCTAGAGGATCGTGAGATTGAGCCCTGCATTGGGCTCCACACAGTGGGGAGTCTGCTGGAGAGTCTTTCCCTCTCCCTTTGCCCCTCCCCCCAGCTCTAAAATAAATCTTTTAAAAAAAATAAAGGGATGTAAATAGGCTATCCACCCAACCACTAGGGGTCCCATTTGCTTTGAGGATGTCCCTACCATCTTTGTATTCTTGTCTGGCAGGTGTGTCCAGGCACAGGAGTGGCTGTTTGCCCTTGTGCTCAGCCCACCCCAGGGCTTCTGCAGGGCTGCTTGACTTGGGCTGCTTGACTTGGCAGAGGCCCCCCTGGGCTGGTCCCCACTGCTGATGGGGATGGGCCAGGGAAGAGGGGTCTACCCAGGGGGCCCTACTCATGAAGGAGAAGGGAGCTTTATGTGGAACCAGAGCCCAGGTCAAAGCTTTGCTGAGCATGGGGCTAGTCTGGAATTGGTGCAGGGATGGGTGAGGGGGGGCAGGGAGGTGGGATGTGGCAGGGGAGCAAGAAACCACAGAGGGGACAGTCCAAATAAATCTTTGGCCCCCGTGAAAGAAGAGGAAACCCCCAGTCCTTTCCAAACCAAGTGTCCTTAGTAGATGTAGATTAATATACAGAAGAACTTGATGCTTCTGCTTCTCTGGGCTCTAGGAGCTCCAGAGTGACCTCCTCTTCCAGTACCCTCCTGGGCCACGGCCAAAGTGGCATCTCGGTGGGCTTCTCTATTTAGCAGCAGTACCTCCACTCTCTACAAGGTTGCCTGGCCCCTGGGGCAGCAGGCACTGTTCACCGGCTTCTCTCTTACTCCGTCCTCCTTTACATAGCATCACACCATCCTCCCAGTGCCAACACACACCCTGCTCAGGGGGGTGACATTACCTCAGGCAGGTCACACCAGCCAGCACCCCCTTTTCTCCCAACTGTGGCTCTGCTCAGCCCGCTGGACAGTAGAACAAGCGTGAACTAATTCACACAGAGGGGTTCATGGCTGATAGAGCATTAGGCTTACCCCACTCCTTACTGATTATTTAGGAGAGGCTGCTGGAAACCAGCTGTGACTTGGCCCAAATGGACCAGTCTGAACCAACCCTGAGTGTTACAGATGTGGAAACCAACCCCTAGGGCTGGATTACAACTCTCACTCCCCCTCTGAGTCAGAGGTAATGAAGAAGCCTTGGCCCGCAGGTGATGACCTCTGAGCAAGTTCAGGCTCTAGTATTAAACTTGAATGAGCATATATCCTCTTGAGCCTTCCATTCAGTCACTTCTAAAGTAAGTGTTTGGTCTCCATGATGCTAACAGCTCCTAGAGGGCTCTTCTTTCATGCTCCTGTGACCAGTTCTGAGCCGGAAGGTCACCTTTGACTATAAAGGCCACATGTAACATGGGAAAGTTGACAACAGGGACTCTATTTTTAAAGAACTGGGTCGAGAGCGTGGGTAGCCCTTCCTTATCCACAGGTCCCTGAGCAGTCCTGGGCCTCAGGGGTCTCTTACAAGGCCTCATTACCAAGTATCTGCCTGAGAAGAAACTTGGAGCCTGAATATACCAGACAAGTG
Organism: Vulpes vulpes; assembly: GCF_048418805.1. NCBI lineage: Eukaryota > Metazoa > Chordata > Mammalia > Carnivora > Canidae > Vulpes > Vulpes vulpes. Next base: position 72,169,384 of record NC_132794.1, on the reverse strand, counting down.
GCCATCCTTGGCTTGCATCCCTCCAGTGACAGAGAGTTCACCACCTCATAAAGCAGGCCTTTGTTTTCCCGCAAAGACAGATAGAATCATGAACCCTTGACTCTACTGAAGACCTAAAAGTGACAATAGACATTTGAGATCATTTTGAAACCATAAGGAACTGACATATGCCAAAACCCAAAGGGCTTCTGGGAACTGAAACTCTTCCACTCCCTGGTATCCTCCATCTCCGTCAAGCCTAGCCAAGAGCATCCAGCTTAACTTGGGTTCTGCTGGGTCTGTGTTGAGCTTGTGCAGCCAGAGAACTTTTCAGATGGGTGTGGGTGCGTCCACTGTAGGGCGGGCCCTGCAGGCTTGGGAGGGAAGGCCCCCACAATTCCTTTTTTTAGTTTGTATTCAAAGACCAGGGCAGACAGGCACAGCAGTTCTCTGGGTCCCACTGCTCTGCTTCCTCTCCTCCGAGGGAAAGCCCTGCCACAAATTGCATATCCTAAGCCTTGTCTTGCTCTTACTTTGCCCAAACACTCCCTGGGCTGGGGCTAACTCTGGATGCACAGGGCTCTTGATCCCCACACCCATGACAAGCAGGAAATAATCTTAGGAACTGGAAAACCAAAACCAAACTGTCTGAGCTCTTTGAGCTGGTTAGTATGTCAGGAAAGGGAGGAACTCACTGTCCAATTCAGCTCCCTTTGAAATGGCCAGTGGCCAGGATCAGAGTGGGCAGGGCCGCCACGTACAGCTGTGCAGACTGTACACTGCATAACCCAATCGACTGTAGTGTAAACAGCTCCCTCTGCAGTAGTGGGCGCAGTGCAGTGACTGGGGGACTGGAGGGGGCAAAGTGGCAACAGGGTACACCGTCAGGCTTCGTTAAATCCTACACAGGGACTTTGAGATAGAGCATCCAGTCCCGTGTGTGCCTTTCACAGACAAGAGAGCAGGTTCAGGAAGGAGGAGAAACTTGTCCAAGTTGTGAAACAAGTTAAAAGCTGTGCCGGGATTAGAACCAGAGCTTCTGGAGCCAAATTCAGTACTCTGAAGTTTTCTCCCTCTCTGCAGCTCCAAGTCTCACATTTCCCTCCTACTCCTTGTTGGCAGGTTAGAGTATGAGACTCTTGGAGGCCTGAATGCTTTTATTCCTTTTTCTCCGCCCCCCGCCCATCTCTTTTAACAAATGCATAGTGAGTACTTGCTGCATCCTAGGCATTGCTCCAGATGCTGTGGATAAGGTAGGGAGACAGACTGACACGGTCCCTTCCAGGAGAGTGCTGATAAATGTTTAACAACTAGTTCTGGCTCCTGGGATGAGATGGGAAGAGTCCCTATTTGTAGCATTTGCCCAACGCCGTGGTGTAAATCCTCCCACTGTGGTCAGTTAAAAGCCACCACCATGACATCACCAAAAGGGAAGATCGCACACATTCAGCTCTCTGTGTGCCTCACCAGCACACCACTGGTCCCTTTCCTTGTGGAACTGAAACCCCAGGGGGAGAGGAGACCGTGTCCAAGGGAGCAAATAGCTCTTATAACCGACTATAATTATCTTTATTCATAACAGACATAAGGAAGATGCTTTGAGGGAGAAAAATGGTTCTCTATAGCATGAAGCTCGAGGAGCAGGAAGGAGGAAGCAATGAGGATGGTGACACAAGGACACACAGAGCCTGTGGGGCCTGGGGGAGCCCTGGAGAAAGGCCTGGAATCTACCCTACAGGCAATGGGAGGACCTGGGAAGGTTTTCAGCAGGAGAGTGCCAGGATCGCTCTAACTGCCAGGGAAGAGTGTAGCTGGGAGCAAAAGTAGAAGTGAGGGACCTATCAGAAGGCTGTCACAAAGGTCCAGGCACCATGCGAATGACTTGGTGTGGGTGGCATCAGAGGAAATGGGGAAGAGGGGACACATTCCAGAAGCACCAAGGGGGTGCAGCCTGCAGGATTTGCTCACAGGAGGTGAAGAAAAATCCTGAGGACCAACCTCCAAGCCTCTGACTCTGAGCAGTCAGGTGGCTGGTAACTCTAGGCCCTGAAATGGGGAGCCTTGGGGAAAGCCTGTCGGGGAGGAAAAACCGAAGGCAACTTTTTGATTGTGTGAAGCACGATGCCAGGAGACATCCGAATAAAAATGTCTGCGGGGAGCTGGGCATTGACTGTGGGGGTCACAGGGCAGGTCTGGGCTGGACTGGTGTGATCTAGCGGGGGGGGGGGGGGGGAGTGGAGTGGGGTTGGGATCCCAGGACCCTGGGCCACTTTGGGATGAGTAGAGAAAGGTTAGAGCCCAAGGCCCACACTCTTGGGGGTCGTACAGGCGTATTTTGGGGTCACATCTCTTGACTCTGGTCTTCCAGGCAGCTTGAGGTGTGTGCACTGGGGGGAAAGGGTTAGTGGACCGAGGCTCTATTGTACTTAAATGAACTTGCAATGCAGTAATTTGTAATACCGACACTGGTGTGTTTTTATATCTCTGTCACAGCAGTTTTTGAAAACCTAAGGAAAGAAGTTCATTTTGATCACTTTCCCTGGCCAGAAAAGGGAGTAAGTGATGTAAGGCAGGAAAATGCATTGGCTTTCATGAAATTGTGACTCTTACTCCCGAAGGAGGCGATCCACGTGTTGCCTGAAGGCCCGAGCTGGGTGTCCAAGGCTGGGAGCGAAAACAATGTTAATTACAGCAAATTTCAGTTCGGTGTTTGCTGTTTTCAATTTTTAGGCCTGTTTTTCATGAGCTTGACATCTGCTTAACCAGCACATTGGCAAACTCCGGATTTCTCAAAAAAAAAAATAAAAAATAAAAAGGAGAGCCCTGGCGCTCGCCAGCACTGGCTCCTTCTCTCCATCTCCCCTTTCTGGATGCTTATGCAACAGTCTCGGTGTCAGCCCCAGCAAGCTGTTTGGTCTCCTCCAGAACCCCCAGTGGCGAGGCCTCACCACTCCATACAGGCACCTAACCCGTGTCTGGTGGCTTCTGATTTAGGGGATTGATTTGTGACAAGTCACATGGCAGTAAGCACCAACCAGCACACTGTGGGAGTAGGAGAGAGAACAGCTGAGCTTTTGGATGAGACCAGCAGGCTGGAATAGGGGAGAGAGGTAGACCGGCCGGGGCAGAGGGGCTCGGAGGCTGTGGGCACCCGGCGTGTAGCATGACGGCAGAGCAGAGTCTGGGTGGCGAGAGCTGAGGGTGCATTGAGAAGGCGGTGGGCACAGCCAAGGCTGCCCGGGGTCCCATCAAGCGTAGGTCCTTCTTAGATGACTATCAAGATAATTCAATAAGCTCCGTGCTCATAATTCAATAAGCTCCGTGCTCATCCATTCATGAGTTCATTCATGACTTTGTTCAGTCAACTTTACTGAGATCCTGTTGTGTTCCAGACACTGTGCAGGGCACAAGGCTGAAGAGGGACAGAAGCCCCCCTCGACTTGGTGATAGTAGCCTCCCTTTTGGCACCAAAGGTTGGGTTAGCACAGGAGTTCTGCAGTGTCTCAACCCAAGTGAAAACTTCAAAAACAGAGCTATCTCTGGTCCAGGAATGTGGGGGCGGGGGGTGGCATCCCCTTTGGGCATGAGTAGAGGGTCTCACCCAACCCCACCCTGCCTGTTCTCCGAGCACGGACACAGCTGACCTGGAAGGGACACTCGACAGGGGTCAAGGATGTGTCACCTGGGAAGCAGGCAGGCAAGGCACTCGGAGCCTTCACTTCCCCGCCTGTCCAGTGGGGATCAAATCCCTAATCACGTGTTAGGGTTCAATGAAATACTGTCTTGAGACACCTGGCCCGTCCCTGGCATTTGGTATGGGTGCTCCGAGAGTGGCAGCCGAATCCCACTAGGAGATGTCAGAGAAGGAGTGGAACGAGAGCGCTGCCTTGGGATCTCTGCTCTAAACATGTGCCACCAGCTAGATGACCTTGGTCACAGCGGGCAGCCTCCTGAGTCTCCAATTCCCCTTGGTGGGAGAGGCCCAAGCCCACCCTTGGCGTGTGTGCTCACTTCGTGTTTGTTGAGTGACTGCTGCTTGAAACACTAGGCACCAAGGGCGTGCTTCCTGCCCCTGGACTCTCCACCACAGGGAGGCAACGGGGAGCAAAGCGGGGGGAGGCGAGAGCGGCCGGATTCCTTCACCGTACCTGCGGGGAAGCTGTCTGATTCTCGGGTGCCCTTTTTCATACATGCAACATCCACGAGGACGTGCAAGTACATATTGACCTGGGGCTCCTCCCTCTGCCAGATGAAGCAGGGGATGCAGGCTGTGGGCACGTGGTTCCCGGATGAGATCACTTCCCTGCGAGATTCCCCCAAAAAATGAGTGGTGTGCTCATTCCGTGGGGAGGGATTATGCACTTCCATGGAGCCTCCGCACGAAAGGCTCTCCCATCCCTTCTCTACCGGTCGGCAGGGAGGGATGACACTTCAGAGAGATGGCACCCATGCCTTCTGAGTGCTCTCCTTCCTCTGCACTCGATCAGGTAAAATCACCCCTGCCTGTCATTACCACTCCGCAGCTTCTCCTCTCTGGCTAATGCCTTGGCTACGCATGCACGAGCATACGCTAGGCTCCCTCAGTGGGCCTGTTCTGACCTGCACCAGGGGATGGAGGGAGCCCAGGATTTGAGATTCTGTGCAGAAATAAGGTTGCCTCCTGCTGCTTCAGTGGAGGGAAGGAAAAGGAAGGTAGGGGGTTGGCTGGCAATACTAGTGGTCGGAGGAATATGAAGTAGGGTGGACTCCATAGTGCTTCTTTCCAAGCAAAAGGCAGTGGGATAATGACTGGTTAGCGGACCGCCATGAAGTCCATCCAGAAGGGCGGTCATTTGTAAAGGAGTAAGATGTGAGGAGTTGATCAGAGAAGATGGAGAACAGGTGGTCTTTTGTAAGAGTAAAGATCCAAGTTTGGGACATCTGAGTGGCTCAGTGGTTGAGTGTCTACCTTCGGCTCAGGTCATGATCCCGGGGTCCTGGGATCGAGTCCCGCATCAGCTCCCCACACAGAGCCTGCTTCTCCCTCTGCCTGTGTCTCTGCCCCTCTCTGTGTCTCTCATGAATAAATAAATGAATTTTTTAAAAAAATCAGCCAATCAGTGACAGAAGCCAGGGGAGAACTCAGGTCTCCTGACGCCCGGCATCATTCTACTTACCGCAGCAGTCCTAGCTCTCAGGAGGTGGGCATTATGATCTGTTGGCCTTGGCGGTGGTCCTCCAGCCACTTCTCCCCAGTGAAGGGGTCATTGCTCCCACCCCTGGAGGAACCAGGGAAAAAGAAGCTTCAGCGCTTCCAAGGCCACTTAGCCATGTACTCAGGGAGTTACTGCACGAAGCATGGCATCCACAAGTTTGAAGTAAGACAAGTCCTAAGGGAGCCACGGTGCCCCTGCCACTTGCCCCAGATCTCCTCACTGGGGTTTTAGCAGCACTGTCCAGCGACAGGACAGGGCTGGGCTTTCCTGGAAAGGCGACCACATTGCCTGGACCCCCACCAACGCCACCCTTCTGACAGCTGGGCGGGTCCAGCAGCCGTAGCCAGGGAAGAGAGGTCCCAGGGCCTGATCTCCAAGGGTTCAGGCAGGGCGAGGGAGTGGGGCCTGCAAACTCTAGAGCCCTATGTGACAGTTTTCTTCAGTCCTTCCCTTTGGCTCAGAAATGCAAAATATGATCACTTTTGCCTGGAGAGTTCCCCTTCCTAAATGTGTTTGGCTCCGGCCAACGTTAAGATGAGTTTGCATTCCTCCACACGGCTGGGCCTCCAACTCTAAATTGTTTGCAAAGACTCAAGACAGATGCTCGCGTGCCGACAGCTGGAAGCAGGCTGTGTGTTTGCCCAAGAGAACCCTACTGACGTGTGCGGGGATGGGGCCTTACATGGCAGAGAGCAGAACTGGCTCGTTTTACAGGTGGGGAAACTGAGGCAGTGGTGACTCTCCGCGGATGCACGGCCAAGTTAGCGACAATTGTGAAATTAGAAGCCAGAGAGCACTGGCCTGGCCCAAAATTCTCTCGGCCTCACTTTGGGCTCTGCTGACCAGCTTACATGTCCAGTGGCCCACCCACATGACTGTTGACTCTGAAGACCGCACATCTTGTCTAACGACTTGTGTCCTCACTGCCCAGCATGGAACCTGAAGCATCGCAGACCCAAACAGGCTTTTATTGAATTCAAGGACCAAAGAGGAAGGTCATGCAGAAGGGCGGGTGGTGAATAAAGATGAGCATGAGGAAGAGTTGGTGACCTTGCACCAATCCCCACCCCTCTCCTAGCCTTAGCTCTCTCACGACAGTAAGGGGCTTAAGCCTGATCAGGTGGTTCTCAAACTATGTTCCAGGGCATGCTAGGATTCCCAGGGATTGTCTTAGGACTCTCCCTGGGGGATAAAGAGGTACTCCCTGGCTCCCTGCCCCTAACCCCTCCTCAACCTCTCGTGTCTGCATTTCATGTGTAGGCTGGCTTCAAAAAAGTTGCACTTCACTGCAGGAAAATGATGCTAGGCAAGAAAAAAATTACTGGCAAGATCCCTCCTTGCTCAGAAAAAAAAATCTGAAGAAGTTACCCTTCCCTGATAACAGATTTACTACTCATTTGGCCCAGTGTTCGAGTGTCTGGGGAGGCGGGTAGGGTTGGGGGACACGGTAATCGTTCATGAGCCCTAGCAACTGGGAGGAAAGGGAATGGGGTACAGGAGGGCCTTGGTGCTATGGAGGGTCTGTGGCTGCTCAGATACTATATGGATCCCAGAATCGATGCTCAGGGTCTGTCTGCCTGTCCATCTGCTGCTCCTGTGTCTGCCATCCTGTGTCCTGATGAGGCACCATAGCACAGCTCTAAGGCTGAGTGCACGGCTCAGGTCGTGATCTGCTGGCTGGGCCACACTGCTCCCTGACAGGCTAGGACCGGGTCTAGCCCTTCCTCACTCTGGCCTTCCCTGTGAGCCCTTGAGAAGGGAACGATCGGATTGCTACCCCAGAAACTGAATCCCCACAGATCCCCAGCCTCCCTCTCCTTATGTCTTTGTCAGTCACCCTGGAGAACCTTCCCTTCTCCTCCCTGACTGCCCATCCTTTAAGAGCCAGACCAGGGGCACCTGGATGGCTCAGTCAGTTGAGCATCTGCCTTGGGCTCAGGGCATGATCCCGGGGTCTGGGTTCGAGCTGTACGTTGGGCTCCCTGCTCAGTGGGGGTCTGCTTCTCCCTCTGCCTGCTGCTCCCTCTGCTTGTGTTCTCTCTATCAAATAAATAAATGAAGTCTTTAAAAAGAAAAGAGAGAGAGCTAGACCAAATCAGTTACCAATGGCTACAATAATGCCGCATGGCAAATAACCCCCAAAATCTGAGTGGCAGCCAATAATTAAGTAGTTCATGTGTCTGGTACCAACTTACCTAAACTAAGCTCACCTGAGTGGCTCTGCTGGTCTCCCTGGCCTTGCTCCTACATGCTGAGGACGGCTAATCTCAGCTGGGTTTGTCTAGGGCTGCTCAGCTCCAAATATCCTTCATCCTTTTCCTGGCATCAGTGGGCTAGCCTGAGTGAAATACTTCTCACATTGATGGCAAAAGTGCAAGTGAACAAATAGAAACAGAGCATCGTTAAGACCTCCGCTCCACTGGGAACTGGCTCACTTTAATTTCTGCCTCCTATGGCCCAGCCCAAAGTCAAGTGGGAATGCTTAGCAGTGTTTGTTGTGTATTGTTGTTAGGCAGAGCTAAATGTTCGACTTCAGTTCAACACATTTTGCTGAGTACCTACTGTGTCCCAAACCCTGTGTTAGGCGAAGAAATAAATGGAACCCAGCCAGTCCTTGTCCTCTTATTGCTCAGACTCTCAGCCCTGGGAGAAGATGTAGGAAATTCACTCCACTCAGTGTATATAGGTTGAACCCCACACTTAACAAGTCTTCATGTGACACCTCCAGAAGTGGATGCACAGCCGACGGAGCTGCTGCCCGAGAGAAGCTTGGAGGCCAGTGTGATTTCCCTGTTGTTCGAGCAGTTACCCATGGGGGAAGGACTGCATACTTTCCCCACATGCCAGGGGCTCCCAAGAGCAGAGCCCAGATCCCCACCCTCCTGAGGGCTTCCTGAGGGAGTGTGTAGTTACTAGGTTTCCTATGAGGGCAGCGGGACCCCTTGGGGCTGGGTCCCCACTTCTCCCCAGAGCCAGAGGGCACCCCAAGCTGGGACCATCTTCTCTCTAGTATAGGCCTTCCCCCCTCACTAGTGCCTGTGACAGGGGCCAAGACTAGAGAGAGAGCCCTGGGGCCTTGCCAGCCATGCCCCCAAAGCTGGCATCGCCTTCCTAGATGCCTGATTTGAGACAACAGCCTCCAGGCAGAAGGGAAAGGTGGCTGGTGGCAGAACAAGAATCACTGTGCTTTTGTGCTCTGCCCAGGCAGAAGGGACAGCAGTGCAGACGGTGCAAAACAGCCAGGCATTGAATTCTCATTTCTGCCTCACTTTGAAAATGTGTTATTTTGTCTTCCCCGGAGGCAAGAGATCCACTTTACCGTTTCCTTTTGCTTTGAGTTAGTTTCTGGGTCTTTCCCTGCCCTCCTTCTCCATCTGTGTGGTTGGCTTTTAGACGTGAAGATTCTTGGGGCCCCAGTAAAACTGAAAAGAGGGAGACAGTCCGAGAGGGTTTGGGTTACATTTCCACCTCCCTCGCCCCCCTCCCAGCTCATATCACCTAAGGAAAACAAAAGCGTTTGCTTACACAGTTGCATCTGCAGCCCAGAACAGGGCCCAGGGAGTGAGCCGAGGCTGGGGTCCGGGCACACGGAGGGAGGGCCGCTGAGAGGTGTTCACTCTCAGGCTCCCCTCTTGCTGTCACCACCAGTCTGGTGCTTTCAAGGTCCCTGGGACTCTGGCTGCACCCTTCTGGCATAGCTAGTCCCTCGTATTATACCTATTACGGTCAGGAATTCACCAATCAGCTCTCTAGTGAGCAGGATTTAGGGTGAGGGACCCAGGACTGGGGAGTTTTTAAGAAGCAAGGGGTGGGAGGAGGTCAGGTCGGGGTGAGAGCTCTAAGGTGAGGAATTCGAGAGCTGGGAGGCGGTGGGGCTGATGGGGGAGAGGAGGCTGGATGGAGGCTGGATGGAGGCAGGGGGCCCGGGCTGGACTGCTGAGGCCTCAGAGCACCTCCCTGCCATTCCTAGCTGTGTGACCCCAGCCTTTTCTCAGACAGAGCCTCTGTTTCTTCGCCTGTAAAAGGAGAAGAATATCATGTACTTACTTCAAAAGGGTATTGTGAGGATGAAATAGATTTAGAACAGTGTTTGGCACCTGGTGAATGCTATACATGGTGTTACCCTAATCTAAGTGGCAGGGGACTGTTAGTACCTAGATCTGAGAGCTAGGAGGTAAACTAAGGCAGGAAGAAGCCAGCAGGTACTGGTTCTGCGAACAGATTCTCAGAAGGTGAGAACCCCAGCAGGCAAGTCTCCCTGCATCCTTCAGGCACAGGGTAGAGATAAAAAGCCACTCCTGGATGTGGCCCTGAATAGTGTGGACATGGGTAAGAGAGCAAGGCAGAGGTAGAAACTGCTCTGATCCAAGGAAGAGTGTGAAAGTCGCTATGAGCAACCAGAGGAAGGACCACGATGTAGCAAGGTGTCCTCAGACCTGGGCCTTGATATTCGAGAGGGAAAGGAAGGCCTTCTAGGGTGGATGAACAAGCATGGGCAAAGGCACTCTGGCAGCCCAGGGAATGGGGAATCTTGAGTCAATTCACTTCAACTAAGATGTATTGAGTGCTTCCCACGTGCCAGGCACTGCTGAGGGTTCGTTACTGCGTTCGAACTGGTAACCACCCTTCCAGGTGGGAGTTATTATTTCCATTTTATAGATGAGTAAACTGAGAACCAGAAAGAAGAAGTAAGTTACCCTGGGTCACCCATTAGTGAATAAATGCTGGAGCTGGGCTTCTAACAAGCTTTCCCTGAACTCAGAGGTCGTGCCCCCCTCTCCTTGCCTGGCCTCGCCTTTTCTCCTTCCATCTGCTCTAGGGACTCCTGCCCACCACCTTTGGATCGCCTTACCAATGTTTATGCATCACCTTTCCAAGCTGAGATCTCAGCTCCAGAAGCTTCCTGACGGCCACAGCCCACAACCATGGCCCTGTGGTCACTGCCTTGCACTTACTCTCCACATGCCTCTCCCCAGCTGCTGGGCTCCCTACTCTCTTGTCATCTGGCTCACCCCTCAGCGGTGTTCGGGGCTAGCCCCTGGGCTGGGTGTTGGCTCCAGCAGTGAGTGAACAGACCCCGTCTAACCTTCACGGGGCTGCCATCCCCATGGGAAGAAGGGAGCGATCCAATGATGGAAATGACTGTGTCTAATTACTGTGATAAGTCACCAGTCACCTATTAGGGAGTACAAGAGGTGATGAGATCCTCAGGCCAGGCCTGGGGTAATCGGGGGTCAGGGAGGCTTTTGGGGGTGCAAGGGAGGTGTGGCATTTGTGCTGAGATTTGCTGGAGATATGAAGGTCATCTGAGAGGCTCATGTAGGGGAAGCGGCATGTGTAAAGGCCCCAGGGCAGGAGGAAGCAAGGGGATCTGGGGAGCAGAAAGGGGCCCCCGGTGACTGCCCTGCAGGAAGCCAGAGGAAAACTCACACAAGATGAGTCTGCAGAGGCTCCCAGGGCCTTGGGACTGCGTGAGGATTTGGGACAGGGCTGGGTGGGGGTGGGTGGGGGGAGCAGTGAAAAAGGATTGACACAGTGTAGACTCTCGGCAGTGACACTTAGGCTCCAGTGAGTGCTCCTCGTGGAGCTGTTGGTTGACAGTAGCTGTGACCGCGTCCTGGCCAGCGTGCCCCGGTGTTTGGGACTGGGACCGCCCCGCCTGGTAGCAAGGCAGTGGCCTTACCCTAGCCTGAAGGGGTGCTCAAGCTCAGTGCTGTGGCTTCCATCCCTTCTTGGGATTGACTGGCTGGTGCTTTTTCAAAAGACAGATAGGCTTCTGAAAAAGGGAGCAAGAGCTGATGTAGCTTTGGCCACAGGCCACAGGAGAGCAGCCCAAGTGTCGTGGATTCCCCGCTCCGTCCTCAATATCCAGGGCGGAGAAGCGGTGAGCTGCCCAGCCGGGCTCCGGGTGTCTCTGCAATCGGCCTGCTGATTCCCAACAAAAACAACTTTGTTTTGTTTTATTGGTACTTGGGGTTCATAAATCTCTGAGAATAGTGTGAAAGCCATCTCCCATCTGAGGAACAGGCCAGAGATCTTGTTGGGAGCTGAGGTCAGAGCATCGGGCTGGACATGACTTTTAGGAAATCCGTTCTCAGACTCCATTTGGTCAGAAGCAAATGCCAGAGCCAGGGAAGAAACCAGCACTTTGTAACTGGTTGTTACTGTTTGTAAGCTGGCATTGATGCCCCAGTGCTGAGGGCTTTTGTCCTCTAACCTGCGACCAGTTTCACTCATCCTGTCCCCAGGAGTTTGAGGATAGGGGTGTGGGGGAGACTGGACTGCTCCTAGACAGACCCTTAGGTGACGCCCGCCTTCTCTCCATGTGCTTCTCCCGGTAGACCCCAAAAGCAGAGGACGTGGCACCTGAGGGCAGAGGTCAGAGAAGACACCGCCTTCTCTGAAAAGAATAGTCCCTCCTCCCTAGTGGGTCCTTCTTATGGTCCCCCAGGAGTAACACATCACCCCAGTGCCCTGAGCTATTTGATCTTGAACTTGCTCTCATCTCTCCCAGCTGAGTGATTTAGGGCAAATTATTTAACCTCCCAGAGGTACAGTACCCGTCTCACAGGGTTGGTGTGAGATTTAACTAATTAATGTGAAATTGATGGTTAGACACCCAGAATGTGCCTGGAACATCTCAGCACTCCGTAAATAGCCTTTTTTTCCCTCCTTTTCCTCATAGAGGAAAGAAGACATGTGACCCCCGGGTGGCTCCTGGTCCCCAACCACCCAATCAGCTGATCCCTACAACCATGCACCAAGGGCTAGATCTCTAACCAGGCTCGAAGGATGAGTGGTGAGGGTACAGCAGTGTCTCGTGCCACTTAGAGAACATGAGAATATTATCAGGGCACCTGGGTGGCTCAGTCGAACGTTTGCCATCAGCTCAGGTCATGGTCTCAGGGCCCCGGGATTGAGCCTGCATGTTTCGCCCCCCCCCCCCCCCCGCCAAGTAGGGAGTCTGCTTCTCCCTCTCTCTCTGCCCTCCATGCTTGCTTGCTCTCTATCTCTCAAATCAATGAATAAAATCTTTATTTTTTAAAAAAAGAATAATTTCGACTATCAGCCACATAACAAGAAACAGAAAAGTATCTAATATGTTTGTGATAAGTACCATCAGGAAAAATGAAGAAGGGGGATAGCGAGTGATGAGGTGGCCTAGTGGTGGACAAGATGACACTGGAACAGTGAGGCCAGGGACTTCAGGGGTGAGCCATGCGGACAACCAGGAGAGGAGCCTTCCAGGCAGAGGGAGGAACCGGGGCAAAGACGCTGAGCAGAAGGTGATCTGACATGTTACAGGAGGGACAAGGCAAAGCATGGCTGAAGCAGAAGGATGGAGGGGGCGGACAGGAGATTAGGGGCAGAGGGAAGAGCATTGGGAAGGGGTTGGGGGTAGTCACGCAGGGCCTGCTGGGAAGGAGTCTGGCCCTGATTGAGTGGGGTGGAGACCTGGTGGAGGGCACGGGGCTGAGGGGTGACAGGATCTCACAGGTCTTGGAAGGACCTCTCTGGCCGTGTTCACACAAGACGCACTGGTAGTGGGAAAGCCCCAAAGACACCATTGATGGCCTTCTTTCCCCCCTGTCCTCACCCTTCTGCAGGCCTGGAAGTGGTGGGTGGGTCCCAACAGCCCCAAGGTGCTTTCCTGTTATTCAGGGCCACCCCCCCCCACCCCCGCTGAGGTCAGATACAGAAAGAGGAGGACACAGGACCACCATAGGGTGTCTCCAGGGGTGCCAGGGAGCCAGATAAGGTGTTGCACACCATCGGGGAATGTGTGTGGCCTGTGCATGTAAATGTGTGTGTGTGCACCCGTGTGTGCAAGCATGTCTGTGTGTGCACACATGCACATGTGCGTGCGTGGGTGTGAGCATGTATGCGAGCATGTGTGTTCATTCCTGGCATGGGTTTGGAGTTCCTCATGTGCAACTCCACTTTTTCTACTTCTCTCTACCCGCCCCCCACCCGGCTCTGCACAGGGGACACTAGCATCCCTCCTTCCTCCATGGCATGCCCTTACTGGCAGAGAACCGGTGCTCCTTCATCCCCTGATGCTCACAGACTGGGGTCCTCCTCCCCAAGCCTGCCTGCTGCCAGCCAGGCCAATAAGTCTGTTCATGGGCCTTGTAACAAGCACTAAAGAATTAGGTACTCCTTTTCCCCCACCCCCACTCTGGGCCATGACACCAAATTCATGTGGCAGATTAGGAATCGTGAAGACAGGATTGGCGGCTACAAAGCAACTTGCCACTGTCCTCATCCACAGCAGGCACTGCGCATTGATCACAGTAGTCTTGCCCCCTGAGCACACACTTGACCTCAGAATTTTTCTTAACTCAGAGCTCCAGGCAGCATGAATAATCAATTGACATGGATAAGTGCGATAACATGCATCCCATATCCCTACTCTAAGGGGTTCCACTGTTCTCTCTGGAACTCTGATTCAATGACTCTAATGATGAAACGGTATCCATTTGCAGAGAAAAATAAGAAAGTATGGAAGAAACCACTTGGTTCCATACAGCCCAGAGTTCAGTGTCCATGGGAAGGAGAGTGGGGCGCTCAAGAGTACGAGCATCACGAAGTTGCCATGGAGGTCATATGGTGACATGTATGTAGATGTTCTTTGAAATGTATAAAGTGCCCTACACAGGAGAGGGGTATTAATGACATTTGTCTATCCTGTTCTATTCTATTCTACTGATTTTATTTCACTAATCTGAAAGTTTGGTCTGATGGTAGGATCCCACCCCTGAAATCCCAGGCGTCTCAGGTTTGGTGTTCCTGTTAGTGATGACGTGTAAGGAGGCCAGATATGCCCTGAAACTTCCTCATGGAGGGAAGGAGTCAAAGAGCAGGCATCTGAGATCCTAGGTCTTGATGCTACCACTGATCTGCTGTGCATCCTTGGATAAGCCTCTTAATCTCTCTGGGGCTGAAACCCCCTCTGCCAAATGTGGATGACGCTTACTCATTCTCCCAAGGTCCTGTGAAGGAAAAGGATGGCAGATGTGAGGAGATCCAGAAACCCAGGCTGCCACGCAGATATGAGTGGTTGTTTCTTGTGATTTGGCACAAGAATGCCAAAGGTTCAACACCAAGGCTCTCCAGCAGGTGGAATCGGCTAATTAACACATGACCTTACCAAACAGGGAAGACCTTAGAGGCCAGGGTGAAAGAGTTATGGGACTGTTTCTCTGCTTTGCATCAGCCGCCCCAGCCAAGCAGTGAACCCCACTGAAAGTGGGCAGAGGTTCGCAAATTGGTTCAGAAGGTGGTAGTGAACCTGCAGAATTGGAGCTGTGGCCACTAGGACTCCAGGCTTGGGGGCAGGTGGGAAGTCATTTCCTCGACTCTTTAACAAGCAGAGATGAGACGAAAGAGGAGAGGGAGGGGCAGGAGGGAGAGGAGGAGAAGAAAGGAGGGAAAAGAGAGAACAAAATGGAAGAGGACAGAGGAACTAGAAGAAGCAAGATTAGAGGTAGGAGTGGTGGAGGAGGAAAGAAGTCTCCACCTCTACCATGAGATGGAGAATTCTCAGAGGGAGGGACCTCGTCCTCCCAGTCAGACCTGGTCTGTCTAAGAGCAGGTTTTATGCCTCCCCTGTCAGATTGTGGCTCTCACAGGGCAGGAGCGGGGCCTTCTCCCAACAGATGATGGGCTCCATTTCTATGGGGGCTCCCCAAGGACAGGAAACATACTCTTCCCACAGCCAAGACCTGCCAGTGGGGCCCACAAAGCCACTGGGGCCCAAACCTCCACCTGCCTCACTATCCTCTTCTCCCCACCCCAGGGTTCACGGATACCTTCAACATGGACACCAGGAAGCCTCAAATCATCTCTGGCTCTAGAGCTGCCTTCTTTGGCTACACGGTACAGCAGCATGACATCGGCGGCAAGAAGTGGTGAGTGAGAGCTGCCCCCCCACCAAGCCCTGGGCCTCCCCATGCCTGGCCCCTCCACCAGCTGCCCAGAGTGGCCCTCCCACATAGACACCCCAACATCCAGGGACTTGAGTCCCTGTCCCAGCTGTATAGGGTCTGCCCCGGACTATGAAACCTCAAGCATTCCATATCAGGCCCTCAATCTTCTCATTTGAAAAATGGAAAAAAAAAACAGCCAAGTAGCAGGCTATGTGACAGCATAGGGAGCAGGCACCCTAGAACCAGTAGTTAGAACCATCTTTCTCTCATTTGCTTATTTTTTACTCTATTTTATTTTATATATTAATCATAGTTATTTTGAAGTCCTTGGCTAACTCCAATATCTGGATCATTTCTGGGTCTGCTTCTAGTGACTATTTCATCTTATGATTATGAGTTACTGTTTCCTGATTCTTTACCTGTTCAGTGATTTTTTTTGTTATACCCTATGTTGAACATTGGGAATGGTACACATTAGAGGCTATAGTTATGTTACCTTCCTTTAAAGAACAGCCAGGGCAGCCAGGGTAGCTCAGCGGTTTAGCGCCGCCTTCAGCCCAGGGTGTGATCCTGGAGGCCTGGGATCAAGTCCCACATCGGGCTCCCTGCATGGAGCCTGCCTCTCCCTCTGCCTGTGTCTCTGCCTCTCTTCTCTCTCTCTCTCTCAAGAATAAATAAATAAAATCTAATCTAAAAAATTTTTAAAAAATAACTATACATTTTGTTCTGATAGGCAGTTAAAATACTGACAAAATCACCTAGATCTTACCATGGCTTGGCTTGGGCCTTGGTTACAGCAGATATCATCTTGTTTTGTTTTTACTCCTAGGCTGTGGTCTTTATTCCTGGGCATGGATTTTCTGAGATCTCAGCTGAAAGCCCACAGTATTCATTAAAGTCTCTCTATTCAGACTGAGCATGTACTCCAGTATCTCCCAAGCACGGGATAGCCTCTAAAATCTCTTCCCCCCAGTGGCTCTCCTCTAGTAGATTTTCTAGAATCTCCCATTATGCATACACAGATTAGGATAGGAGTCAGCCAAGGATCCTCAGGAAAAATTTTAGCAGAGTTTTGGGGGCTCTTTCCCTGTGACTTTCTCCTTTCTACCTGCCCCCACCAGATCCTAGTTTCAGCCCCAATTCCAATCATTGTTTCCTCCACCCAGCAAGACTGCTGCTCTCTGGATTCTATTCCCCTGTGCCAAAATAAGGAAAATGCCTTCATACAGAGAGCTAGGCTGAATGTGGGTTTAGCCGCTGTGCTTTCCTTTTCTCAAGTACCAAGCCCTTTGTTGATTGCCGTCCAGTGTCTGAAAAGAGTTGTTCCAAGTGTTTTATGCAGCTTTTGTAGTTGGTTTATGGCTAGAATTGAAAGTCCTCTTTTATCTCTTTTGCCAACTGAGATTTTACTTCACATCCCTTCCCATGACTACATGAGTTGCCCCATAGAATTCCGTATTTTGTTTTTCTTTTTTTTTAATTTTTTTATTTATTTATGATAGTCAGAGAGAGAGAGAGAGAGAGAGAGAGGCAGAGACACAGGCAGAGGGAGAAGCAAGCTCCATGCACCGGGAGCCCGACGTGGGATTTGATCCCGGGTCTCCAGGATTGCGCCCTGGGCCAAAGGGAGGCGCTAAACCGCTGCACCACCCAGGGATCCCCCGTATTTTGTTTTTCATACTGTTTATCAAACTGGATAGCCATTGCCTGTTTCATTGTCTTTTTTCTTAAAATAAGGGATACATTCCCTGGTAATTAGTAGATGGTTGAAAGAACATGCATGGAAAGGCTAAATGAAGGATTTAAACCTCTCTCAATCAGCCCAAATGTAAGATGCACAATATCCATATTTTGTACTTGGTACGAAGGGTTAAGGATGAAATAGAACTGGCTTTGACAACATTGCATTTGTTTTAACTAATATTTGTTTATTAAGCTTCTGTTTATTACTAGACTCTGCAAAATATTAGTATGAGTAAAATATGGTTTCACTCTCAAATAACTCACAAACCATTTGAGGAGGCCACACTAACATCCTTGAACTAATTGAAAAATAATACAAGACGAAATACAAGCTGGTGTTAATTATGTTCGTCTCTGTGAGGCCACTTTCTCCATGAAGGTTTCCAGATCTTTCTCCTCACCTAAAATGGCCTGAACCTTCCCAAGCCCTCTCTCTCGGGTGACAATCATTTCCTACCTTGTGTTGGGGTCACTTGGGCCTGTGCCGTACCTCCCCTACTGGACACCATCTGTATCTCCCTGTGTCTGAGAGCCGCCGACATAGTGTCTTGCTCATAGAAGGAACTCAGCCAGAATTTGAAAGGAGAAATCCCTGTGCTTGGGGTCTCTGGGAGGGCTTCATAGAAGAGGGGCATTTGAGTGGGGTCTTAAAGGATGAGCCTACATGAGCAGAAAGGGAGGAGAGAATCTCATGGTTGCTAATCTCACGGGAGGGGAATGGTACTGCACTGCAGCCACTTGGCCTTGGCTTGTTTTCTGCCACAGTCAGGCTGGGAAAAACAGAGAGGCCTTGGAGTCCGAGGGAGCTGAACCTCATGCAGAAGGAGCAAGGGCACACGGGACCTTTCAGGAACCTGTCCTCATTGCAGGGACACCCTTGCTCATCCTACTTGCTTGCTTCCCTCTCTGCTTCTCCCCAAGTCCCCATTTTTCCTGTCCTGTAGGCAGCATCCCAAGAGTAGTATTCAGACATAAGTCCCTGTGGATGTTGATCATAGGAAAAGTGGTTGATGCCAGTGTCATTTGAGGGACGCTGGCTGGAAATTATGCAGGGGACGGCTCCACTGGTGCATGTTGATTCAACTCCATGCCAGGAGGCACCTCAAAGGGAAGACAAGTGCAAGTGGGGGTTTGCAGTCCAAAGACTGCCGCTTGGAGGGAGACCTTGGGAAAAGCTCTCTCTCTCCCTCCTTGCACCTCTATTTGCTCACGTATAAAATGGGTATGAACTTACCTATTTCGGGGTGCCAGGCAAGATCAAAGGATACCCCAAAAGCAAATGTGTAAAGCAGGAAATGAGAGATTGAGGTGCTTGCAGCCAGCAAGCAGCTGGTTGCAACTTGGTTGAGAGTCTCCCTCTGACCCAGGCTCTTCCTGCCTTTCCAGCATGGACCCCGTCTCAGCCCTTTTGGCAGAACTGGCACACCTAGGTCTGTATCTCCTGGACCTGCAGTGAGGCCAGGGAGTCTGTTCCAAGGAGCTCCCCAGGAGATTCAAGCAGGGGGTGGGGTGCTCCTGAGGATCACAGGCTCTGCTGACAGCAGGGACATGCCAGTGGGGAGCAACATCACTCCCCAACCCCCACCCAAAGACCCCAGGCCCCAGCCCTGCCACAGAGAAGGACCCACACCTGTCTTCCACCACAGGCACTGATGAGGTCTGGCCCCCACTGACCAGGCCAGGGGGCCTCCTTGACCATCAAGGCCACCAGAGCTTGGTGTAAACAGCAGGAAGAGGAGGGGAAGGACCTGGTGGAGATGCCACTTTATTTTGTTAACCCTACACCTCTGGCCCATTTCGCCCCCAGCTCCAAACTCAAACTGGGCAACCAAAGCACCAGTGGACACCAGTGCTTCAGACATTCCGAACAGTTTTCCACATGCCTCGGTTTTAGTGACAACACCACTACTCACAGACACACAAAAAGAAGAGAAAACAAACTCCTCTGGTTCTGTGCATCCTCGGCCCCTGCTTTGAAAGCCCTTGTGTGTTTGCAGAGAAATTTAATCCATATGACTCTAATGCATGTACATTGAAATCATTAAATCAGTCGGTTTTTAAGGCCATTTGATGTCCAGAAGCTCCAGTGTAGGGTTTGTGGAGGGCCTCGCCAAGCCTTTGGTCCTCTGGAGCAGGAAGCTTCCTGGTGCTGAGAAAAAACAGAGCTGGGCCCCACAAGTTTCCAGTTTGTCATTGAAGTTCTCACCCCTGGAGAGAGAAGCCTCAGCTCTCAGCAAGGCAGAGCATCTGGCTCTCTCCCCTCCGGGGCATTGGGAAGCCGGAGCTGGACAGCCCCAGTGGGCCCCACGAAGGGACTGCTTTGGAACTCACTTGGCTTTAAGAACAAGAGGGCAGGGTGAGTTCCCTGGGGTGCAGCTTCAAGGACATGAGCATCTTGTAATAGAAGGAGGCTTGTCCCCATTTTACAGGTGGGACAACTGAGAAAGGGCATAATTAGTAAGAGTCCAGGCTAGCTCTGGAGCCCGGATCTCATTAGGTCCAGAGGGGCCCAGAGCAGAAGCAGCCCCAGCCCAGAGGCCAGCTAGAGATATGGGCTTCCTTGGGGGTGCCCCTCCCCACCAGCCACACTGCTGGCCCCATGAGAACCGAGGCAATGGTGTCCCCAGGACCCAACACCAGCAGATTCACATAAACATGCTGAGCCCAGCCAGGAAGGGAGGGCGGATGCTTACAAGGCTCCAGTCCCATGATAAATAGCAAGAGAGGGGCACACAGAAAGGATCACAAGAATTCACGTGAGGGAGAAAGTTCTAATTTAAGAGGCAGAGGGGCTTGGAAGAGGCTGTGGAGGAAGGCGCTTCCGGATGGGTAGGATTGCCACAGACAGAATGGACTTGGGTGAGAAGCATGTAACAGATGGAGGGAACAGCATGGGTTCAGAGGTGGAAAAGAAGAGGGAATGTTTAGGGAAAGGATCCCATCCCACGTGGCTAGAGGAGAAGGTGCAGAAAGCAGAGCAGGGAGGCCAAAGGCTGGGAGGGCGAGGAGTACCCCGGAGCAAGGGGACTGTGTCTGAAGGCAATGGGGAGCCAATGGAGGTTTTAGGGCCGGAGAGTGGTTCATCAGAGATGCAACTTTTAGGGTGCTCAATCTGGCTACTGTGTGGAGGAGGGAACTGAAGGAGGAGAGCCTGGAGGTGAGGAGGCTGGTGGGAAGGCTGTGGAAGTCTAGATAAGTGGAGGTCTTGAGGAAGGGGCCTCCTTCGTGAGTGTCAGTAGTTCATTCATTCATCGTTGAGAACCTGCTGTTAGGTGTTGAGAATTCAATGGTGAACAAACTTGCAAAATCCCAACCCCAACGGAGCGCTTCTCCTAGTGGGATAAGAGGCGTGGCTAGTTTGCCCATCATCTGTGAGATGGTGATCCGGGCAATGGAGAAGCATTGGGCAGGCTAAGGGGGCTTACAGGTGGGGTTGGGGGGACGTGGGTGCTGTCACCTTCTGCAGGCCGCCAAGAAGGGCCTCAGTGTTAGGGTGGCAGCAATCGGAGACTGGAAGGAAAGAGAATCTGAGACAATGATGGATACCTGAGAAAAGAGTATTCCAGGTGGAGGGAATGGCAAGTGCAAAGGCCCTGAGGTAGGAAGGGGCTTGGAATGTTCAAGGAACAATGCATGTGGCTGGAGTCGAGTGAGCTAGAGCAAGAACGGAAGGAGGCAGGTGAAACATGAGGACGAGTGAGGGCAGATCTTGCTGACTGGGAGGACCACGGAAAGGCAGGAAAGCAAAATCCAGCAACAGGAGACTGACTTCGGGGGAATAGGAACTAAGCTTTGGTCCCATTGGTTTGAAGTGTCCAAGCGTCATCAGGTGCAGGTGGCCAGCCGGCAGCAGGGGCCAGAGACCTTCAGCTTGGTGGGGAGATGAGGCCAAGACACAGATGTGCCCTGGGAGAACTACATTCACAGAGGAGCATTTAGAGAGAAGGAGGGGGCTGGGAAAGGACCCAAGGATGCCTGTGGGTGTGAGTGGGGAGGAAGGAGAGAGAACCACCAGAGGTGGGGGGCAGGAGGGGGTGCGCAGTGTCCCAGAGGGCAGAGGAGAGGAGGATTGGGAGACAGAGGGGGGTGGGGGGCAGCACCCTGAAGGCTTATCCCTGAGTGCCCCCAACCCCGAGAAGCAGCTGGGGGGGACTAGCTGGGGGCCCAGCTGGGGAGCTTGCAGCGCTGGGCAAACCCCACAGGACTGGAGCCCTTGTGACCGAGAGAAACACTCATGACGTGCCCTTATGCACACAAAGTGAGTCCCGAGCTCTCACGGGCACTCACCGTAACTTCTGCATTTGCTGCTCCAGAGCAAGCGGCTCTCAAACCTCAGCGGGCACCGGAGTCCCCTGGAAGGCTTGTTCCATGGGGTTGCGGGGCCCCGCGTCCAGAGCTTCAGAGTCAGTAGGCCTGGGGTGGGATCTGAGAATTCACTTATCTAGCAGGTTCTCAGGTGCAGCTGTGCTGTTGGTCTGGGGCCAGACTCTGAGAACCACAAACCCAGAGATTCCTATTCCCGGTATCTGAGGCTGATGACAACAGGCAGACATAAAATCACCTGAACACACCCGTGTTGGGGGTGCTGCTGGGGACTTTGGGAGCCCAAAGCCAGCTGGGGATGGGGCTGCAGGTGGGCTCGAGAAGCCCTGCTCACACCTCACTGTCATCCCCCATCATCCTCTTCTTTCTCTCAGCCCACCCTCTGCTGCCTTTTTTTTTTTTTAAGATTTTATTTATTTATTCATGAGAGACCCAGAGACAGAGAGAGCCAGAGCCAGAGGCAGAGGGAAAAGCAGGCTCCCTCCAGGGAGCCCGATGTGGGATTCGATCACAGGACCCCGGGAACCACGCCCTGAGCCAAAGGCAGACGCTCAACCACTGAGCCACCCAGACACCCCCTCTGCCTTCTCTTACCTTTCACTTTTCTTTTTTTCTTCTCTTTGCCCCATTTCCTCTTCCTAGTTTCTAGACTTCCCACTCTGTTCCTTACTAGGTGATATCTATTTCAACTAAATTCTAATTTAGGTGGGGGGTGCTGATTGGTTTACAGCACCTTTCTGCATGGACCTTCTCAGATAATAAGAGGCCCACTCATGACAGCATTTGGGGTTGACTGGAATAAATCCACAAAAGTTGAGTGTCAAGCCTAAGCCCCCCCGGGGGGGGGCCTCTGTTCCTGCCATCTGTCTTCTTCCAGCCCCTGCATTTCTAGCCTCTCCCTTGCAGCCCCTGTCCTCCGGGTCACTGCAGGTCCCACAGCTGGCCCAGGTGTCCTGCCAGGGCACATGAATGAAGGCACACCGAGGTGGCTTTTCACCCAGGAGATGTCTGAGCTTCAGAGCCACACAGACCTTCGCTCCCTTCCCTGCTCAGTCACTTCCCAAGCTGTGGGAACGCAAGCACCTGCCAGCCACTTCCTGGACCTCAGTTCCTTCATCTGTGAGAGGAGCACCACGATGTGAGCCCAAAAGGGTTTTCATGAGGAAGAAATAGGGGACGGTGTGCGAGGTATTTATTGTGGGCAGATTTTGCTGGCCTTGGTTCCCTGCACTGGCCTCTTCTCCACAAAAGATACAGTGTCCAGGGAGAGGTTTCGAAGTAAAAGACTGTTGTTTGGGCCAAACATCAGGTTTACTCCAAATCCATCCCTCCTCCTTCGTGTGGGGTGCAGGCCGTCAGGCCTGGGGCAGCTTCAGCCTTCACTGCGTAGAAATCACATTGAGGAGGGCACCTGGGTGGTTCAGTGGCTGAGCACCTGCCTTCAGCTCAGGGCGTGATCCCGGGGTCCTGGGATCAAGTCCCTCATGGGGCTCCCTGCAGGGAGCCTGCTTCTCCCTCTGCCTGTGTCTCTGCCTGTCTCTGTGTGTCTCTCATGAATAAATAAATAAAATCTTAAAAAAATAATAAAATAAATTGCACCGAGGAGCGGCCTCTAAGCTCTTCTCCTGGCTCGGGCTTCCAAGACCACAGTGCCCCCTGCTATTTTCTCCTGGAACAAATAAAATCTGGTACCATGACTCATTCTGGTTAAAGGATAAATCACTATAGAAGCAAAGCCCAGGGTAGGATGAAACCACCCAACGCACCAGAGAGAGGAAGAAAGAGAAAGAGAAAAACTGTGCTGGCGGGGAGATGTTGGCTCAGGGCCCCCCGGGGCTCAGCCACCCAGCAGACCCGGGCAGGCAGGCAGTGCCTGCACAAGCCGAGCATGAGCACAGGGGCTGGAGGAGTGGAAACCCAGGCCAATGTCCCCCCAGACAGGAGCAAGGGCCACCTTCAGGCCCTCAAAGGCACAGAGCGGTGCTCAGAGCCACCAGGGAGAGCCTGCATCAGGCATACTGGGGCCAGGCACCGGCAAATGTTTTCTGGGCATCTTGCATCTCCAGATACGGATTCTCTTCTTGCCTTGTTTTCTATTCTTCTCTCCTTTCTTTAATCTCCTTCTCCTTTTTTTAATGCCAGAACCACATAGGGAAGTTCCAGGACTTGAAGAGTATGTCAGCGAGGGCCTAGGTAACCCCAGGCCTCACCCCCCACCACCACCCCCACTTCCCCATGCCCTCCTTTCCCGTCCCCACCACACACACACACACACACACACACACACACACACAACTGGTCAACCTGAGAGGCATTAAGGCCGGTCCTCTAGGTCCCAGAACAACCTTAGTGCTGAGCTCAGAGAGGCAGGGAGCCAACTATTGCATGCTTTGAGGGTAAGTGGAAACATTGAAAGCAAAGTCTCCTGGTTACTAACCTCCATGAAAGAAAATAAATTTAATTCAGGCAGTTCAGGGAAGGCAGAGGGATTTGCCAACTCAGCATCTCCTCCACCCACCAACCGCCTTGCCCTAGGGGCCTAGGGACTCTCCCACCTGGCTCCTCCGCCTGCAGCCCTCCTTCTGGGGACCCCCAACGGCCTTCCTGGGTCCAGTGCAGGACAAGGAAGGAGGGCTCTTCATGTGAAGCGGAGAACAAAGCAATGCTGAAATTCACTCCATCTTGAGAATGGCTTTCTAGAATTTCAGAGGTTTGGATTTTTAAGACTGGTTCTTCTTGGCACCTTAGCACTTTACCTGCAATTCTCATACCTAACACCAGGAGGAGCCAGACAGCCCAGTCAGGGCTCCTCAGGCCCATCATCTAGGCTTCCCTTAGATGTTACCCCTGGGGCTAGACTATAAAATAAAATACGAAAGAACTCCTTATTGCAAACCACAATTGAAATAAACATGTTTTAAGGTTGTATTCAATTATAAAAGCAAGTCAGTGTGCTATACATGCTTTTTCTCACTAACCTCAGCTATGCTGGACCACTGCTTAACCTAAACTTTGCTTTCCCCAGGCTTGGATACGATACCTTCTTCTAGCTTTTCCTGACTATTTCGTGAAGAATCAAGGGCTCTTTGGGATTTCAAACTCTTTCAAATGGCTCGTCTTCTCTTCCACACACCTGCTTCCCTCAGACACACGGCCAATGGCAATGCTTGTCGTTGACTGGAGACCATCTCGACAAGGCTGCTGTTGCTTTCCGTAGAATCTCTAAATCCTTTCCACTTTCCCCCTTGAATCACTTATCCCTGGTTTAGCTGTGATGAGTCACCCTGAGCCAATAATGCAGATAGACATGGAGAGTCGTAAAAAAAAAAAAAAAAAAAAAAGCCAATTAAGAGAAGTAGCAAAGAGCCACCAAAGGTAGGGCTCACCTTTGATTTGTCTTTGCTTGGCACATACCCACAGAAGGAGAAGGGGAGAATGGTTCTAGAAGTCGGGCTGTGACCTATCTAAGTCTCAGGGTAGTCCTAAGCCGGATGTTCTGGTGGTAAAGGACCTGGGGATGGTGGCCCCATATGACAAGAGGCTGAGGTATGAGGGCAGAGCCAGCTGCAGGGGAGTCAAGCAGGCAGCAGGTGGGTGGTGGAGAGGGGTCTGGGCTAATGCTGGGCACCTCACTTTGTAGCAGCACCTCGTCTCCGTACTGTCCCCTCTGTTTCTTTCTGACCACTGAGCCAGGGATTTTGTAGCCCAAGGGGGAGGATGGTTGCAACGATGTAATGACAGACTCTACTCACCAGTGGTTCAAGTGAGTCTACAGGCTCCTTGCTTCTTCATGGCTTCTCCAATAATAATGCTGTAAGAAGAGCCATTACTCACAATCCAGAAGGGAGGGGGGGAAATGAATCTGAGCTTGAATCACACAGAAAGTACTTTGAAGGATTTTGCATAGCCAATAATTCCCTGTTGCAGTTCAGGGCTCCTTGGTGGGACATAGCATTGGCCTCTGTGTGCCCCACTCTCCTGTGCCCAGAGACAGGGAGAATGAGGCCAAGGAGCTGCTGTTTAGCCAGCTGGGTGACTTGGGTTAATGTCCGAGAAGCACCTAGCACAACCCCAGACACATAATAAACTGTCCCAAACATTTATTTATGCATATGTTAGCTTATTTGCTTGTTCATACAAAATGCTTTGAAAGTTGATGTTTGTTAAGTAGTGTTTGTTAAGTTCTTGATTGGGCCTCTCGCCCAGAATTCCTATGTGGCCTGTTTCCCATGATCTCAAAGCCTGGTGATCACCTGATGATATAATCCAGGGGTTCCTCAAGTGGCAGAACAGAATTACCTGCAGAAAGTTTAAAAAAGAATACCTATTCCTTAGCCCAGTCCAAGAGTGACAAAATCAGAACCTCTGGGGTAGGAATCCATGCTTCTAAACATCCCTACACAAGTCGGATGCCCAGCCGAGGTCCTGGAACCACTGATTTAAGGGGGCTGTGAGTTCTCGTGGATTTGTGTGTTAGCTCCTTTCCAGGCTTGCTTTGAGAGTGACCTTCAATGCCTGAACCCAAAGGGGTGGCCTATTGCAGGAATTTAGAGACACTGGAAAGTGGGGAGCAGAGAGGTTAATCTGGAAAGTGGGGAGCAGAGAGGTGGGGGGAATGCAATGATCCCCAAGGATGTAGGCATCTAACCATCTGTCTACACTGTGGACCACTTTAAGTAGAGTTCTCTGCACAAGTGAGGGGAGAGGGATGGGAATTTGGTGTGTCGAGGAGTTGTGGGTGGGGAGGAAGAAGGAGGATGAATGGGGTGAGCCCACCTGAAGATGACCCCCTCTAAGCTCTGTGAAGGCAGAGACTTGTTTGTCTCTCTGGGTCCATGGAAGCCTTTGCCACAGCAGGTGCATTAGAATCACACACATAAGCCTGGCACCATCAGGACTCAGCTGCCTTTCCGCCCAGTGGGCCCTGTCCCTCTTCCCTTGGGTGACACCTATCCACCTTGCAAGGCTCCATCTTGCAGTTGCCTGCTCCGGGAAGGCTTCCCAGATGGCTGAGCAAGTGCCCTTCCTCTGTGGCTCCGCTGCACCTGGGGTGCCTCTCCTAGCATTGCCCTCTACGCCAAAATCATCAGGTGCAGGCCTCTTGGCTCCCTCCAGATTAAGGGTGTGGACTGTGCTCCATTCAGCCTTCCATCCTCAGCACCCAGCTCATAGTAGGTGTTCAGTGACTCTTTCTTTAAACCGAATCTGCCTAAGCTCTCATTTGACAGGTGAGGACACAGGCCCAGAGAGGGCAGGCGGCTCACCCCAGGTCACTTAGCCCTCCTGGGAGTAGAAAGGAATTAACTGTAAACGTGTCAACAGGCCCCAAACTAAAAGACAGCATCTGTTGTTTAGGCTCTTCTCCCTTAATGTCCATTACCCAAGTCCCGCTGCTGGAATGAGCAGCAGACACGGTGGGAACGAGTACCCCGGCTGTGCCTCGGCCTCCACCTGCAGGGTCTCACATTCTCTGCACCTCGCTTTCTTCCTCACCCAGATGGGGATAAGTTCTTGCCCACTTGCCTCCCCTGGCCCTGGTGCAAAGCCATGAGCCGTTGGGTGCGGATGCTGCTCGCATTTTGAATATCACCATGCTGATGGTGAACCCCAGGAAGCAGGCCGGCCCAGGAGACAGAACAGGAGTTTCCACGACCACTGGCCCCGCCAGCAAGTAATCACTGAGGAGCTGTCAGACGGGCACATGCCACGACATTGGAACCATACATTCCACCGTGCAACATCTGCCCGACCTATCGGTGTGTTTAGGTTGCATTTTCAGAGGAGAGTTATTATAAAGCTAGGGGTTGAGAGAAACTCTGGGCATGACTTGGAAAAACAAGCAAGTTCATCGAACATTTTGAAAAGAGAAGGGGGATCCTCATGCTGCGCACTCAGGCTCTTGGAAGAGAAAGCAGACGGCAGCCACCTTCCCGGGAAGCACCAGCCCCGGGGGGGGGGGGGGTTCCAAAGTTGGTGGCCCACCCAGCTGTAGAGGGGGCCCAGAAGAGCTCAGCTCTGCTCCTAGCTACGCCCCAAGAAGCAGAGTGAAGACTTCAGCTTGTCTTCACAGAATGAGCAGCAGCCTCCAGCTGCCCATCTGCACATTCACTCAACAATTATTAAGCCTAGACGGTGTTCATGGTACTTTGACCAGTGCCAAAGGGGGAAATTAAAGGTGGATTTGGGTCTCCTCTCTCTCTCTGCTCTCTAGAAGCAAATTATCTAAAGGGGTGGGGGGAAGACAGGAGGATTAGAAACAAAGCTTCATGGGAAGTGAGAGAGCTTTCAGCTGAGAGATCACAGAAGAGGAGGCACTGAAGAGTGGATGAAAGGGGGCAGGCTCAAGAGTTTGGAATCAGGGAACTGCCCTCGCAGAGGCGGGAAGGAGAATCCCAGGTCTGGTGAAAAATAGGACAAGTGGCCCTGTGAGACCGGCATCTGGGGGTGTGAAGGGGGGGTGGCGCTGAGCTCGACGGCACAGGCTAGCCACTCTGTTCTTTCCGGTCAGTGGGTCAGGTTCTCATTTTCCCTTCCAGCGGGCTGAGATTGTCCTCTGTGGTCACCTTCCCTCACTCTTCCCTCTTCTGCAACTTAGGAAAAAATGCTGTTTGGATGTCAGCTGAGGTGGACACAGAAGTTTCCAGGAACAAAGCGGAAAGCGAAGCTTGTGAAGTCAACAGCTGTGATGATGCTAGGCAAGCAGTCTCTGTGCCCAAGGCGACAGGGGCCGGCTCCAGGGCTCGCCTACACAGGAACAGACGCGGGCTCTGGACCCACCGCTTGCACTGCCCCATGTGGCTACTTGTGCTTGGAGCCTTGCTTATTCATTAGTAGTGATGAAGGGCTGCACGTCCAAGCTCTGGCCATACCCCCAGCAAGCAGCCGCTCCTTGGCTAGCCCTGTTGGAGGTAGGGTCCACCGTCCGAAAGATCCAGGGAAGAGGGCCTGTCCTGAGCTCTTTGGGCAAGAGATTTCAGCAGCCTGGTACCCAGGCTGGGGGGACGTGGGCTCTAGGGATCCTTTCCCTTTGACCCTTAGGGCTCCTTACCCTGTGGGAGGGAGCACAGGTCAGAGGGGGTCAGAGTGGGACCCAGGACAGGGGCCCGGGGACCAGGTCTGACTGCAGCGTTGATATACACTGACATGGAAAATTGTTCGAATATAAAATAATTAATTGGAAAGAGTGCACTACAGAACCATGTATGTAGAATATTCCATTTTTCAAGTTCGCTCCATAAATGCCTGGAAGGCTTTCTGCACCCCTGTTGCTGGCGGTAGTTATCTCCTTTGCACGGTTCTGCGCTATGAACATTAGGCAGCAAGCATGCTTCACTTAAGTGTTAAAGCAGGTGTTTCTTGTGTGTTTTCTTGTGACCAAAAGAAACAAAGCAAATTTTTTAAAGAAACCATTTCCTGGACCGTTGCTGGACTCCTGAGAAAGGTTGCCGTGGTCATGATCCCCAGATGTAGTAAAAATTCCTGGGACACACGTGCTTTTTCACATGTCCAAGGGGCCTCATTTCTGCTTCCTGCCTGAACATCTGGGAGCTTCTAAGAATAGATTCCTAGGCCCTGTCCCCAGCTGGCTGAATTAGAACCTTCTGGAGGTGAGGCCCAGGAACTTGTACTAGTAACTATCCAGGTGATTCTGATGACCAGCAAGGTCTGGGACCCACCACCCTGGAAACCCTAGTAGGCCAGGTGTGTTCAGTCCCATTTGGTAGATGAGAACACTGAGGCCCAGGGCAGTTAACAGCTTCGTCTGGGGTGTTTGGTCCTCCGAGGGAGCTTCTTCCACTCTCCCAGCTGGATTGACAGGTACTGGGAGGGCAGAGAGGGCCTATTAGTCAGTGGTCCCGAATTTGCAGGCTAAGGGATTGTAGCCATCCCACTGAACAAGGTGATTGGCTAATTTATCCCACAATTCTATTTTGGGGAGCTACTTGGTGCCAGGCACTCTTGTGGGCACTGGGGTGTCTAGAGATGCAAACATGGCCAACAAGGTCCTCAGCCCCTTGCAGCTCACATTCTACTGGGAGATAAGGATGATGAGTGGGGGGAAAGAAGGCAGCTTTAAGGGGCACCTGGGTGGTGCAGTTGGTTAGGTGTCTGATTCTTGGTTTTGGCTCAGGTCCTGTCTCATTGTCATAAGACTGAGCCCCAAGTGGCAGGTGGTCAGGAAAGGCCCCTTGGGAGAGGTGACATTGGATGTGAGCCCTAAGTGACAGATGCAGCCATGCCACATTCAGAGCCACCCTGATAAAAGTGGGGACAGGCAGGTGAGCAACAGTGAGCAAATACAGAGCATTCACAGGCACAGTGAAGAGGGTAGATTGTAGTTGAATGGATTTGGGGTTTTGAGCCTGGCTAGGGTTGTAGGTCACCCTATGTATTATGATGTTTCTCAAACTTAAGCATGCATCGACATCCCCTAGAGGGCTTGTTAATGCACAGATGCTGGGGCCCCCTTTTAGTTTCTGATTCCATCAGTCTGGGGGGCAATGGGGCAAGATGTTGCATTTCCACTGATTGCTGCTGGTCTGGGAACCACTTTGAGAACCACTGCTGTAATGGCCTGTTAATCTGCCTGTCTCACCTGGTAGGCTCTCTGGAGACCTCCTGAAGGCAGGATGACATCGTATACATCATCATGCCCCTAGTGCTTGACGCATTAGCAGGAGCTCAATAAATGCTTTTGATTGAATGAATGAATGAGTGAGTGAATGAATGAATGAGGGAACAGCATCAAATACATATAAAACCCTTGGAATATAGCAAGCACCATGTGAATGTATTAGGGTTCTCCAGGGAAACAGAACCAGTAGGATGTGTGTGTGTATGTGTGTCTATACATGAATATGTACAGATATACATACATATAAAGGGATTTATTATAGGGAGTTGATTCACATGATTATGGAGACTGGCAAGTCCCAAGCTGGAGACCCAGAATTGCCGATCGGGTAGTTCCAATGTGAAGTACAGCTGGCTGGAGATGTAGGAGAGCTGATGCTTCAATTTGAGACCAAAAATAAGAAAAAGTCAATGTCCCAGTTCAAAGGCAGCCAATGAGGAAGGATTCTCTGTTACTGGGGCTAGGGCCAGCCCTTTTGTTGTCTTCAGGCCTTCCACTGTTTAAATGCGGCCCACCCCCATTAGGGAGGACAATCTGCTTTACTCAGGCTTTAGATGTAAATGTTCACCCCAAACACCCTATAGGTACACCCAGAATACTGTTTGACCAAATATCTGGACACCCCATGGCCCAGCCTGAATTGGCACAGGAAATTAATCATCAGCACGGCATATGTGTTTGTTCCAAATGCACACAAAGGATTCCCATGTCTGATGAGGGTGGTACAGAGGCAGGGAGAGTTAGGGATGTGCTGGCAAATGGAGGAGTCCTCATTTTCCTGGCCCCCAGGAGTCCAGGCCTTGCCAGGGGTCTGAGCCACAGTGAGCCAAAGCCCCTCCAGCCAGACCAGGAAGACCGGCAGGTGCTGACACCTCACCTCCAGCAGGTCCCAGGTGGGTTCTCCCTCCAGACCCTGCCCCCAGCCAGTGCAGCCCCAGGGCCCCAACCCTCCCACCCCCCGCATGGGGTTTGCTGCCCTCAGCACTTCCCCAGCCCCATCTTGAACACATTAGCTACCATATTCATGCTGGCTGGAGGAGATTACATTTTCCATGGAGAGAGGGAGAGGAAAAACCTCACTAAAGGAATAGTCTCTCCTTTGTTCCCCTGAGCAGTCTGCTCCTCCAGTGGACCCCCCTCCTTGATGCCCCTATCTGATTTCAGGGAAGGAAAACGAAGCCAGGAAAGAAATGGAGCAAAGGGCCTGGGTGGCTTTGAGTGGAGGAGGGGTGCTGGGAGAGAGGAGCAGGTGAGGGAGGGATGGGATAGGTGGGAGAGGAGGGGGCTCCTGGGGGACAGGCCCAGCTGGCTCCAGGGGGAAGCCCCTCTCCATGCTGGGCCTTCTGAAGTGGCCCACTTTTTCACAATGGCAGAAAGAGCACTGGACTTGGAGTCCCAGTGTCTCTCCAAGGGCTTGTCAAATCACCTTCTGAGCTTCAGATATAACTGCCCTTCCAGCCTCAAAGCTGTTCTGGTGATTAAACTCAAGTGCAACTCAATGACACCAAAAGGGATTCATGAAAATGAAAAAAATAATAATAATCAATGATTGTTGGATTTCCTAGGATGTGAGGGCCAGGTCTTGCAGAGAGGGGCAAAGAGGCTTCCCCCCGGGGAGCAGATGAAACCCCACATCCTGCCTTTCCTCAGCAGTCTGCACTGATCTCTGGGCTCAGAACCCCCTCCACCGACAGGTGCATCAGCTGGAAGTGTCCTCTTTCCTTCCCCTGGCCTCGATGGCTTTATGTGCCCATGGCTTCCCCTGACCTCATCTGCTGGGGAGCTAAGCTGTTCACACCTGCCTCCCCAGACCCAGCCAGTAAAAGGCTGAGCTGCGCCTAGAGCCCCAGCCCCTGCCCCCATGCTCTCCATCCTCCATGCTTTAGGGGACCATTGCCCTGGGAATCAGGCTGCCATGCATCAGTCCAGCTCTGCCACTGTCTGCTCTGAGACCTCGGACAGAGCGCTTCCCTGCTCTGGCTTCACCGTTATGTCATGAGGCTGACCCAGGGAGCCTCCCGGTTTCCTCTCAGCCCTGATGGCCTGCGAGGCCAGTTACCAGGTAACCAGAAACACCTGGAGAGCGGGGCTCCCTGTCCAAGTAGCTGCTGTAAGTGCGATACACCTAGAACAAAAGAATTTCTGTTCCTACAAGGCTGGGCCAGGACATGGTTTTATGCATTCAGCTAAACAACCAGAGAAATAATATACACGGTGTCTGTGAGTCCGCCCACCACTCACGACAAAGTAAGTATATGCCCCAGATGGAGCATGAGCTGAGGGATATGAGTCTGCTCCTCTCTCATTGGCCTTGGATGTCAGGCTCCTCTTATAGCATGCTAATATATGGAATTTCTTTCCTTTTTTTTTTTTAATATATGGAATTTCTAACGGCAATTTTAACTATGTGGGTTTTTTGGCCTTACACACTCTAGTTAGATGTCTGTGGTTATAAATACCTGAAAACTCAACCCAAATAGACCTATATGGTTAAAAAAAAAAAAAAAGGAGTTATTGCTTGTATATCTGAAAAGTCCAGCAGCAAATCTAGTAGCCTCAGGTATAGTTTGATCACAGTATCATCAGGACTTCAGCTCCTTCTCCTAATGCTTCTCTCTCAGCCCTCTTCCTCTCCATGCCGCAGCTCACAACTCCCATTGCCACAAGGTGGCTGCCAGCAACCCAGGGCCTGCATCTATATATGGCATCCAGAGAAAAGGAACTACTCTGGTCCCCAGGTCCCAAGCAGAAATCTTGAGATTCACTCTGACTGGGGTGAGCCAGCCTTAGTCACTGAAGCTGGGGGAATAAAATTGGCCTGGCCTGAGATGTGTGCTCAGTCCCTAGAACTGAGAATGGAGCCAGGTTCCCTGGACCCCCAAACAAAAATGAGGACTGTGGGAAGAGAGACATGGGTACCAGGGAAGCCAGCAACACTGACTCTCAATGGAAGCTGGGTCACTCCTTTAAACTTCAGTAACCCCTTTTCCGGGCACTGAACTTGGGGCTCCTCTTAGGTCTGAGACAAAGCTGAAAGCTCCTGAAGCTTCTGATGCTGCTGCTAGGGACTGTCAGCCCGAGGTCAGGCCAGCGGATAGGTGCCTCTCTCCTAAGTGCTCCCAGCCCTCCCAGTGCTCGTGCAGCAAGGCAGATGAGGACATCACAGCCCTCAAGGAATTTTGACACTAAAACACCGACCACAGCAGGTGGCAGGGGAATGCACACTAGTTCATTTGGGAAAGCCTGGGGGTTATCAGGGAGGGCTTCCTGAAGTAGGTCGGCATTTTCCCAGATATTAAAGGGCTGGTGGCCAGGTGGGATGTGCACACCACTGGGCACGTGCGGACCAGTATACTGGAGCACGGAAATAAGACGGTTCAAGTTCTATTTAAGTTTATATTTTATCTGAAAAAAAAAAAAAAAAAACCCCAAGAGTACTGATATTTAATGTACAGACTGACAAATTCCCGCTGGTGTAATTGACATATAAATTTACACCCACTGGGGGTACATGCTACCTTTTTCTCTGATAGGAAGGTGCATTTGAAAAGGTTCAGAGACTGCAGTTGCCTCAAAAGATGGAGCCAAGGATAAGCGGAGGTCAGGATGAGTTCGCACCAGGCCCCGTCGGACAGGGTGTGAGGTCCAGAGCCAGGGCCCCTTGTCTTAGCCCGTGACCTGCTGGGAGCCAAGGCGCCCCACACCCAGTGGGGTCACACCTGCCCTCCTCGGGGGGGGCCCTCCGGTGAGCCTCCTCCCTTGGCAAGGCCTGCTGCTATCCAGGGCGGCCACCAGGCAGGGGTCCCCCAGGGCTGTGGCTGAAGCCATCCGCGCAGCCCTGCTCCCGGAGGAATGCTGGCAGCCCACAGCCAGTGAGTCACAGCACACGGCCCACGGAAAGGGCCCGATGCTCGCCATGACCTTTGGGGTTTGTCTTGTCATCTGCTGTCCACACCCCAGGGATCGGTGTCCTGCCCCCAGAGGCACGGCGGGCCCTCAGGCCGCAGATGGCTCATAAGGCTGAGGCCCAGGGGATGGCCAAGGCTGCCAGGCCCCAGGAGCAATTTGGCTGGTCCTGGTGGTGACACAAACATTTTCCCTGGGCTTGGGCAGTCACCCCCTCACAGTGAGATTGAATCATATCCTCAAAACCTCAAGCCTGACGGGCGCACGTAATGCCAAGACTCGAGAGTGGCAAAGAGGGCTGACCCAGGCCCTCGGTTCACGGCAAAGAAATACTGGAGGCAACACAGACAAAGCTGTTCCCGGGAGAACTAGCACAGAACAACTGTGGGGCCTGGGTCAGCTCCCCTCCTGAGGCCTCAGCTTCTATATCCGTACTACAGGGACAGGACGCCCCGTCCCACCACCTCATGAGATGCCAACGTCCCCCAGGGAAATCAGGTCTGGAGAACGGAGATGGGCTGGAGGGTCCGGCCCTTGTTCTTTGAAAAGGACAATGCCTGGTCTTGAGATGAGTTGGAAGTCATAGTGACCTGGTGGATTTAACTGCCGGATTGCTACATGCCAGACATTACCAGGACACATGACCGTGGTCCTTCTGCATAGCTTACTTAGACACAGCCCCTCTGTTTCTTTCTTTTTTCCTTTTTTAAAGATTTTATTTATTTATTTATGAGACACAGAGAGAGAGGCAGAGACACGGGCAGAGGGAGAAGCAGGCTCCACGCGGGGAGCCCGATGTGGGACTCGATCCCAGGACCCCGGGATCACGCCCTAAGCCGAAGGTAGATGCTCAACCGCTGAGTCACCCAGGTGTCCAGTCCCTCTGTTTCTTTTGACATCTGTGACTTCCCACAGAGATAGTACAGGGCTGGCTAACCCTATTTCACAGCCAAAAAAACCAAGGTCTGGAAAGTTCAGTGACTTGTCAAGGCTACACACCAAACCAGGATGAAGACCAGGCCCCTACAATCTCAGCCAGAAGTCCTCTCCCTGTGTTGGGGGCCCCACCAAGTCGGCCACTTGAGGCCTCAAAGTTCCACTCCATAAAATGGATAGAGTTGTAAGGAGTCCACCTGGTCAGGCTGCCGGGGTGTTTTCTAGAAGACACATGGGGTTAGCTTTTTTTTAACAGATGGCCATGGTTTTTGTGATCTGGAACCTGCTGTGTGCCGCGTTCTCCCAGAGGCAGCCTGTGAAGTGTTCCTCAAAGGCGCTCCTCCCAGCAAGCGCTCCCCATTAGGCAGCGGTGACCTGCTGGGAACATCCCTTTGGAAGACTTGGTCACATATCAGGTTGACCTTGAAAACTAGAGCAGCCAAAAAAGCAAGCCTGGAGCCCAAGCCTCACTGACTGGTAGCTCCCTCTCCTTCCCTCCCTCCCTCTCTCCTGTCTCTCTCCATGTCTCTGTCTCCCCCTCTCTCCCCCTCACTGCAAAGAATGGAGCAGCCTTGACCGCACCATTGCTCATGGAATTAAGTAGCCAAAAATCATGTCGTCTAGACAAACAGATTTTATGGGTCCAATTAATTCCTGCTGGTCAAAAATAGGCATGCTTAATAAGTGGATATATTTAGAATCTATCATTATCTGGTTCCCAGGGGAGAAAGCTCAGCTCTTATTTCATAAACTCTAATTTCAAACAGAGCCCTGTTAACCCCCGCTTAAGACCTCGCACTCTGCCCTGATAGCAGCAAGAGGTGGGCAGGAGCTGGGGGGCCGGGTGGGTAATTTGACCACAGGAAGCCTCTGGAGTCCTGGGTGTCCCCTCTCAACCATCGGAAGTCAGAAGACACGGCCGCTTCTTTGGGCAGCGTTGCCAGGGTGGGGAGCTGCCGGGAGAACAGGGATCCAGAACAATCTTTTTGTCCCAGTGTCTCTCCTGCCCCTATGTCCCAGGATCCACCGCCATCTGTGGCCTGGGCCTCAGAGTCTGGGAGGCCTCTAGGGCTGTGTGAGCTCTGGCACCTTCTGTCCCTGTGAGTCACTCTCAGCACTCAGGCCTGAGTGGAGGAGGTGGCCACTGGCCGAGAGCAGGACTAGAGACCTTTTGGACCCAGCTGCGCCAGAGGCGGGCAGGCGGCGCTGACAGGGTGAGCTGGTGGCACGGAAGGGAGCCCAGCCTGCTTTCAGGGCTGCACCTCACATCAGCACTGGGCTTCCCGCTGCCTCCCCGGGCCACTCTGGGCCACCTCCAATGTTGCTGCTCTCTGGTGAGCTGGAGATGAGGCATGGAGGATGTCTGGGGGATCTCTAATGGGCCATCCAGTCCCCTCTCTGGACTCAGGGGAGGTGGCCCTGCCAGGCCTTGCCCAGGTCAGGAAGGAATGGTCACTTGTCATTCTCTGGATATATGTGTGCGTGTAAGCAAGGTGTATTAATCTCCAGCGGGTACATAACACATCAGCACAAAGTAGAAAGCTTACACGGGCAGAAACTCGGCTCTCACAGTTCTGGAGGCCAGGCATCAAAAATCAAGGTGTGGGCAGGGCCGTGCTCCTCTGCACGATCTAGGAGAGACCCTTTCCCTGCCTCTCGTAACTTCCAGTTGCCCCAGCATTCCTGGGCTTGTGGCTGCATCCCTCCCAGCCCTGCCTCCGTCTGCACACGGCTTTCTCTTCTCTCTGCGTCTCTCCGTTGTGTTTCTCCTACTTAGGGCCACCTGGCTAATCCCCGATGACCTCATTTTGAGATCCCTTATCTAAGACCCTCTTTCCAAATAAGGTCACAAAGGCATAGGCAGGCTCGAGGCGGAGGCCCCAGCTGGGTGCCTGCCCCTGGCCACACTCTTAGCCCGGCTGGCTTTCTCACCCACCTTGAGCAAAGATACGGGGAGCAGCAGTGAATGACCACTCTGCACCATGCCCCAGCTCCTGGTTCCCCAGCTGAAAGACTGTCATATATGGTGAGGCATGAGGCCGTCCACAGGTCATGACACATGGCCAAGACTCCACGGTTCCAAAATCATCACCCCTCTGCCTGAATGACCTCGATTACCACCCTCCCACTATTTGACAAACTTGTAATCATCCATTAAGCCCCAGCCAAGCACACTTCCTCCATGACGTCTGCCCTGCCCTCTTTTCCCAGGGACCAACCTCCATCTCATTTGTAGCAGGGCCATGTGGTCTTCATCTCTGTAGCTCTAGATCCTGGCAAGGGCCCGGAGCCGGTCACAGGCCCCATGGCGTCATGCCGAATGCCCAGAGTCCCTCTCCCTGGGAGACAAAGGTCTGAGTTGGAGGGTCTGCCCACGGCTGCTCCTCCAGGATTTTCTCCCGCCTTCCTCACCCAATTCCATCCTTTGCCAGGAAGGAGCATCTTTACTTGTCTTCTTTTCTGTCCCAGGCTGGTCGTGGGCGCTCCATTGGAAACCAACGGCCACCAGAAGACGGGAGATGTGTACAAGTGTCCAGTGACCCACGGGAACTGTACCAAGCTCAACCTGGGTAACGTGAGCCACTGGCCTCTCCACCGTGAGGCCAACCACCATCTGGGGCGGGACAGGTTTCAGAGAGCATATCCATGCCCGCATTCACACTGCCTTCTCCCAGCCGCCCTGATTTCACTGCCCCCATTTTACAGAAGGGAAACCTGAGGCCAGAGAGAGGAAGCACCTTTCCCAGAGTCACACTAGCTTGTCAGGGGCCTGCCAGGACGCAAACCTAGGCCTCCAGGGTTCCAGGCTGTTGCTCGTTCTGACTCCCCCCACTGGCCCTCAACGCAAGACTCTCCCAGCAGGAGAAAAACATCTCCTGTCTTCTTTCCAGTTTGGGAATAATAACAATAGCCAGTGTTCATATATCTTATATAATGGTCACCATGTGCCAGGCACTGGTTTAAGCACTTTCAGGGATTTTGACTCATTCAATCCCTTCAACGACTATTCAAGATTTAATGTAACAAAGGAGGGAATGGCAACATGTGGAAGCGAGGGGACCTGCCTAGAGTCCCCAAGGTTCCAATCCGGGCGGTCCAAAGTCAGGAAGCAGCCCTGCCTTTCTGAAATGAAGGGCTTGTCCTCACCCCCATAGGATCAGTGTGTGCCTGTGCATGTGCACATACACGTGCATCTGTTAAAACACACACACGCTAATCTGCTGAAGCACTTCCACTCTGTCCTAAACATCAGACAGTGGCTGGGCCATCGCTTTGCTTGCAGAAGAGAGCAAAATTCCATTTGGGCTGAGACACTGCAACCTCGGCCCTGCTGTAAGGGACTGCCTTCCCCAGAGCCCAGAGGCCTCTTGGCCTTCTAGGAAGGCGGCCTCTGCCCTCCAGCAGCAGGGTGGGGCTCCCTGGGGAGGTGAAGTGGGGGTGCAGGCCTGGTGGGGGAGGTGTCAGAGCTTCAAGAGATAAGCAGATGGACGAAAAGGTCCACATCAAAGAGAAAGCCAAGCACCCGCATCCCCAGGGCGGCCAGCTGTCCCATCATCACATGGTGCGGGACGCTCCCGCTGTCCACATCTGCGTCAGCACTGTGGGTGGGAAGTTCAAACCCCGGCACAGCCGGGGCCCAGACTTCAGTAAGGAAGCACTGAGGGAGGCAGGAGCCTGGCTGGTGGCTCATGGAACCCAGTCATCAACCACCCTGAAGGCACAGGCTTCTGGAGCCAGCCAAGCTTGGTTTCTCCTTCCAGCTGGACAGTTTCCTTGCTGCGTGTCCATAGGGAGCTCACATCCCCTCTCTGAACCTCTGTTCACTCGTGTGTAAAGTGAGGAGGGTGGACTCGAGGACTCTAGGATCCATTCCATGTCTAATATGCCCCCAGCCTTTACTGAGCGCCTAGCATGTGCCAAGCACTGCGCCAGTCTCTGGGGATCCAGCAGGGAATAAGAAGCCAGGGGCTCAAAAAAAATAAAAAATAAAAAAAATAAAAAAGTAAAAGAAGCCAGGGGCTCTGCTGGGAGAGGACAGTAAGCAAGCAGACAAACTAGGAAGCAGGTAGAGATAGAAAAGGATCCTGATATAGGTAAGGTTAAACACTGTGTGATAAACCACAGAGCTGTGAGAAGAGAGGCTGGGTGGGGAGGAGGTGGAGACAGGATTGTACCTTAGCAAGGTGGTCAGGGGAGGCCTCTTTAAACAGGTAACATTTAAGCAAAGGTCTGATGGCAGAGTCAGGTGGGACCAGAGCATGCCAGGCAGTGGGAGAGCATGTGCAAAGGCCCTGTGGTAGGAATGAGCTTACTCTGTTGGAGGACAGAAAGAAAGGCCATGCAGCTGGGGCAGAGGGCACGAGGAGGGGGGTGAGAGGGGTGAGCCCTGAGGGGCTCAAGGCTGAGGCCACCAAGAGAAGCTGCTGGTCCAGGTGGGGACGCAGACACATGATACATCATTTAATTTCCTCTACTGCAGAAAGTTTCCCCTGCTGGCAGTGAAAGCCATGGAGCCATCAGGCCCTGGAAAACATTCCTGAGCTGGGGCATAAGCTGGGAGGTGGTGGGCAGCCCAGTGAGTCAGGGCAGAGGAAATGAACCAATCAGGAAGCCCTTCATTTGAAGAGGGTTTCTTTCCCACCGAGAGAAAGTGCACTGCAGGAAGACCATCTGTCGGCTTATCCCCACAGTGGAAAACGCAAGGCTGGGAAACCTGACTCCTGGGTTTTCCTATGGCCTTTCCAGCCTGTGAGCCTCACGGAGCCAGGAATGTTCTTTCTTCTCTCTCCAGGGAAGGCTAGATGGGTGGCAGCCATTCACAACTCAGTGTGAAAAAGCCGATGCCTTCCTTCCCGACACCAGGATGAAGTCGGGGCTTTAGGGAAGGGCTGAGGCTCAAGCAGAGGATGCGACTCAGGAGGGCGGACTCTGCGTGAGCCGGGGCTCGTGCCCATGGTCCTCACACAGACCCACTGAGAAAGATGCCAGTGTCTCCTGGTCGCAGACCGGCAGACCGAGGCCCAGAGAGGGTGGTGACTGCCCCAAGTCCACGAGGCAGGACGCGAGCCCGAGTCTCCCTGCCATGCTCAGCTGCTTCCAGGCCAGCAGTCCGACTAAGGACTCCGGGCTCTGAGACCAGGGGGAAGGAGGTGGTGCACGGTGGGGTGAGGTGAGGCGGCCGGCGTGCCCGACACAAACAGGGCAGAAATCCCCACACGCTCAGGGGTGGAGGTTGTCCAGTCGGGGCTCGGAGCTTCCTCTCTGGATTTGTCACCACCACCCCACTGCCACCACCGCCCCGCCACCAGACGGGACAGCTCAGGAGGCGCAGCCTGGCCTCAAGTCCCCACTCTCTCATTTATCAGCAACTGACCTTCTAGAAGTCACTAAGCCCCTCCCTGCATCTCAATTTTCTCATCTGTGAAACGGAAATGCTGACCCCTGGGTCCCCCAGGACCAACAGAGGGTCCTGGGGGGTGCATGTAAGTGATAGGCATTGTAAAAACACAGGGTTATTACCAGTCTTTTCTCTCTCTGGCTTCTTTGGACAGACAAAACCAAACAATCCCGGTTCCTCACAACCTCCAGCCAATAGGGGCTGGATTTCCAGAGAAGCCCTACTACCAACCGAGGGAACCCAGAGAGAAAAAAAAAAAACCAACCAACCCAGCTGCCCCCTGCCCCGCAGCCCACAGCACAGTTAGGCGTCGAAGCTCGGGCCTCTGCTATTGCTTGGCCTGCGCCCCTCTTCACCCTGCCAGCCGCCCACAAAGCTAAATGCAAACCATTCTCGGGGGCCACCCGGGTCCTCGGAAGGTGCTGAGGATGCCATCTACTTGCCCCCCACAGTACGTGAGGGTGGGCCTGCAATGGAAGGCCTGGCTCACCTCCTCCTAAACTCTGCCCCCTGCCACAGGCCCCCCTACACGTGGGTTCACCCTGACACGCAGCCACGTACACCCCGGTGCACGGATGGGGAAGTCGAGCTTGCTTCCTCCCCTTCCGTGGCCGGTGGGATGCTCTAGTAAGACCTTCACAGAACTCCTTTGAGCAATTCTAATTGGCCACAGGCCTCTCCCGACACTTGGGTTGGCTGATGACCCTGCTGCTAACCGGCCCTCCTGGCAGCCGAGCGCAGAGCAACGTTCTCGCCAGACTCACACACCTGCAGAGGGCTCTGGCCACCCGTGGGAGAATCAGCTAGCGTCCGTTGGTTTACCAGATGACCAGAGACCTGGGCTCTGAGTAGAACACTGCTGAGTTCTGATAGCAGAGTGGCTTGAAGGGAAATGCGGAGGGGACGCAGCCCAGGGGAAGCCAGCCTAGGGCCTGTGCTCTGGCGTGTGCAGGACGGGACACGTGAGGAGTGCCAGGAACTGGTCAGACGTCTGGAGGAGGAAAAATACGCCAGACTAGGCGATGCAGGGCTCTGCTGTGTGCTTACGGGGTGACCTTGAGCAGGTCGCTCGGCCTCTCTGAGACTCAGTTTCCTCATCTCACAGGGAACTGTGGGGAAGGAATAAGACGTGTCTGGGCAAGTCCTTGGTACACCATGAAGGGCTGCATGATGGGCAGGGGAATCAGGGAGGACTCTGCGAGGCCCCAACCCTGCCACAGGCACCTCTGGTGGCTGAGGGGTGTGGGGTGGGCGGGAGAGGGCTGTGGGCTAAGTTTCTCCCTCCCACCCCAGGAAGGGTCACTCTGTCTAACGTGTCAGAGCGGAAGGACAACATGCGCCTCGGCCTGAGCCTGGCCACCAACCCCAAGGACAACAGCTTCTTGGTAAGAGCCCCACTGCCTTTCTAAGTCCCAGGCCCTCCTGCCCCACAGACCCTCTGCTCAGGGCCAGGAGAGGCAGGGGGTGAGTTAACATGTCCTTACACGACACTCGCACTCTGTCCACCAGGCTGCCTGTCCACACGCTCACGCAGTAGCTCCTCCACTGGCTTCCTTTCTGTGCCATTCTGTCTGCCGGGTGCCCTCAACTTTTGAGGGCATATTGAGCTCTTTTGTGTGCCTACCCTGGGAATGAGGGATGGACAGCCTGAAAGGAACAGAAATAAAGAGCGCCAACAGGGCGGAGGAGGCCTATCCCTCCTTCTGGAGAGCCACATTTCTGAGGCAGAGGCCGAATCTCTGCTCCAGGTTTGATCAAAGAAACAGGACACACCACACACCCTAAGAAGTGTCTGAAGGGAAGCCATAAATGAGAGAACATGGATTTGCTATGACCGAGGAAAGAGATACACAGTGACAGGCCACCCAGGCTGCACAGGGTTGCATGGGAAGGCTTTCTGGAGGAGGCTTTTGATTTGCTTTTAAAGAAGAGACAACGGGTCTCAGCAAGGAAGGAAGAGGAGGGGTACTTGTGCTGAAGTGGTAGGGACATTTATTCATTTAAACAACGTTTTGAGCACTTACCATGTGCCGAGCCCAATGCCAGACACTGGGGAATCAACAATCAACAGAGCTCCTGGCCTGCTGTGGCTTAAGTTCTGGTGGAGGGAGAGCTGATAAGCCAATGAGTAGCGTAAACGTGATGTTGAGGCAAAAAAGGCCTGCTCGCAGAGGTCTCTGCACCCTGCCCAGGCGAGCACATGCAAACTCTGCACACAGTCAGCAAGCACGGGTGGCCTCGTGGCAGGCACGGCCTGCTCCTTGCCACCATGAGTTGGGCAATGCTAGAGATTCAAAACAGTATCCTGCTGGGACTGCTAGTTCTAGAAACAGCTGCAGGAGATGATTTCAGAGAAAAATTACCCCAGAAAGCCCAATAAAATGAGCTACTCATTTTAAGATGGGAGGGACGGCTTGTATCACTCTTTGTTCTTATCCAAGAGTATGTTTCTGTGGACAGATGGGACATTCAGGGTGTGGAGCACCAGACACCAGGACAACAAGATGAGTGGGATGCTCAGGGGCTGAAGAGAGTAGAGTGGCCTTCCAGGGAAAGTCCATAGGTGCCTCCATCTATGGCCAGCCCACAGCCCTTCATCATCCCAACCAAGACAAACAGGATGCTGGGTACTGTCCATACACAGACCTGTCAGGGGCCCTTGTTGCTACTCCCTTTTCCTCCTAAGGCTCCTTATTATGTTCCTACCAAGTTGATTCCACCTACTTCACAAGGATGAAGGCCTAAGAAGGTTGGTATGATACACTGTCTGGGGTTTCCAAGTGTTAATTAAGTCCCTGGTTTATAAATGGCAACTTTTGTTCATCTATTCACTTATTGTCCATTCCCCAACCAATTGTTTATCTCTCCATTCATCTATTCACCCACTCATTCATTTATCCTTCCATCCATCCATTCCTACATCCATCCA
This sequence comes from Vulpes vulpes, assembly GCF_048418805.1. Lineage (NCBI taxonomy): Eukaryota > Metazoa > Chordata > Mammalia > Carnivora > Canidae > Vulpes > Vulpes vulpes. The sequence goes on along the minus strand of NC_132794.1, from coordinate 72,126,411 downwards.
TCATCTATTATCCATCATCCATGTATTCATCCATCTATCCCATTATCCATCATCCATCCACCCAGTCATCCATCCATCATCTATCCATCTATCCACCCATCCATCTGCCCACCCATCCATCCATCCATCATATATCCATCCATCCATCCATCCATCCATTCATCCGTTATCCATCATCCAGCCACCCACCCATCCATCATCTATCCACCTATCCCCCATCCATCCATCATCCATTCATCCATTCATCCATCCATCCATCCACCCACCCATCCATCCATCCATCCATAATCTATCCACCTATCCATACATCCATCTACCCACCCATCCATCTATCCATCTATCCATCCATCCATTATCCATCATCCAGCCACCTATCCATCTGTCATCTATCCACTCATCCATCCATCTATCATCTATCCATCTATCTATCCATACATCATCTGTCCATCTATCCACCCATCCATCCATCATCTGTCCACCCATCCATCATCCATCATCCATCATCCATCATCCATGATCCATCATCCATGATCCCCCCTCTTATTCTTCATTCTCCCCCCTTCTTCCAGAAATAATTTACTGCAGCTTCAACAAAGGATGCAGATAAAACAAAACCTTTAAAATCTGACTAAAAAAAGAAAGCTAATTAAAGAAAAGAATTAGAAATGGAATAATTATTTTTCCAAACCAAAGGAAATTGCAGCACAAAATTTAGTCCTGGGCTTCCTGGCAGCCAGACAAAAATGGAGACATGGGTCAAGGTTTTCATTTTTAACGACCCTAACTCTGAGGGGGACTCATCACTCAGTCTTTAAATGAGGAGCTGACATCAATGTGTTTGGTAGCAAGTTTCAGAGAAAGAGCAGAAACATTCTTTTTTTTCTTTCCCCAGTAAGAGGCATGGGCATGTTGCTGGGGCCCAGTCCTGGAAATTTTCCCAGTAAGAACCTTCAGGGGACCTCTTCAGACAGAGAGGCTCCTCTAGTGACCTTGAAGGGTCCACTCCCATGGATGATGCTGTGTGATGGGTGGTATGGGCAGGTAGGGTGAAAAAGCGTCACAACTCTAGATGATGGGACAGAGAATGGGACCCTTGAAAATACAACAAGGACTCTAAGATTAGTTTTTCTCCATTCCATCTGAAACCAAGGGAACTAGATAGAACACATCAGAGCAAGAAAGAATTCAGTTAGACCCCAAGAAGACTCTCTAAATCCTTGGAGTACCAATACTCAGATAGAGAATGTCTGTCTTGGGTCATGGAGGTTGGGCTGGGCCAAAGGCTGTTGGGCCTGGACCCTCCCAGAGATCCCCCCCAGCTGACTGGGGGGTCTGCACTGTGTTTCACAGGCCTGCAGCCCACTCTGGTCTCACGAGTGTGGGAGTTCCTACTACACCACAGGGATGTGTTCGAGAGTCAACTCCAACTTCAGGTTCTCCAAGACGGTAGCCCCAGCTCTCCAAAGTAAGTAGCTTCAAATCTGCAGACCCATGCTAACAGTCATGGGAGGCTCCCAGCTCTGATCACTGCCACCCTGCAGCTACAAAGCAGCACCTGTACTCCAGTGCCACCCTCCTCCAGAACCTCTGGGGCAGAGCAATGGAGGGAGGCAAATGAACTGAGGTTATGAAGACAATCCTGGCAGTCAGAGAGGCTCACTGCAAACCTACTGTGAGTGAGGAAGAGGTTGCTGGGCCACGGAGTACAGCAAGCAAGCTATGCAAAGTACAACTCTGGGGACATTGTTCACTTAGACTACAATGTGAATGGTGCCCTCTGATGTTATGCAATGCAGCTGCCCTGTAGATGGAAGACCAAGGAAAACAGAAATATCCCCAGGAAAAATCCCCTCTAACTGGTGTTCCTGAATATCAGGAAGCTCTGCCCAGCTTGCACAGACCCTCATGGAACACAGAACCTCCCATCCACTCCCCACCCACCAAGTGAATCTGGGGAATAATGTTCAGACCTTGTCTCCTGCAAGCCCAGACTACTTGGCTCCGAGCCTATTTCCTCTGAGCTGAATACCATCACCCAAGCAGCTGCTAACCCTTTCATTGAGGGTGAGAGGATTCACACCTCTAGCTAGCAGCAGCTTCCCCCAAACAACAGGCCCAATCAGAGATTGAAGGACAGGACAGTTCTTGGGGCAGAGGAAGAGGGAAGCATCAGCGCAGCAGGGATGGAAAAGTCATCCTTGTAAGGGTGAGGAGGAAGTGTTGATTCCATGCTCACCAAGTGGCCAAGGGAAAGGCGGTGCTGTGGCTGGGGAGGAGGCCCAATCTCAGTTACATGAGGTGTGAATAGGGAATCTCACCTCAGGCCAACAAATGACCATCCAAGCCTCCAGGAACTCCTCTGGGGGAGACCTGCCATCTGGCTCACCAGCAGCGGTGTGCTGGGGGCTTATCAGACACAGATCCCAGGGCCACTCCCTTTGGTGTCTCTAACTCAGTAGATCTGGGACAAGCCCCAGCTAGGGTGTGTGTGTGTGTGTGTGTGTGTGTGTGTGTGTGTGTTCACTGGAGTGTGCAGCCCTGTTTAGGAACCACAGATCTAAAGCAAAGCTCTTTCCAAGATGCTTCAAAAGAAAAATGTGAAGTTGCAAGAAAGAAGTTAGCAATAGTGAATGCATTCTAATAATAAGCATGGCTTAAAAGTAAAGGAAACCTGGTCCCCCACCATTAGGTTAGGAACCCCCCACCCCTAACTAAGGAGTTTCTGTCTCAGTCACCTCTGTGACCACCTGCGCCACTCAGCTGCCCGGTCCACAGGCATTAAGCTAGACCAGCCTGGGAAAGGACAAAGCTCTCTGGTGCTGTCAGCCCAGAAGGATTGGGCCGTCACCTGCCATACACGGCATGCAGGTGGTGCAAGAACCACTACACGACTCCAGAAGCAGAGGTGATTCTGAGCTGCCAAGTCACCTAAATGCTTCTAAAATGCTCTCCCAAACATAAAGCCTGCGATGGGCCCCCCAGGCCCAAAGCTGCCACTTTCTTATCTCTGATCACCACTGACCTCAACCAATGGCACCTTCATGATAAAGGAGTTACTGGAATGGTTAACACAAAAAAGGCTTCTGCTATAAAGTAGATTTTACAACAAGTGTGAAAATTCTCCAGTAAAAGTCAGCAGATAACCAATATTTCAATACGATATGCTATAATACAGTATGTGTGTATCATACCACGCTGGGACATCTAATTTCAAAGTAACCACAACTGTTCACCAATAGAAACAAGTTACTTCGATTTTAAAAGAAGTTTTTTTGCATTTGTTACAGTACCAACGTTTCTTTGTTGTTTTTTGTCATTTATTTTAACTTGATACTAGTATTATTGGGAAATAGAGAAACGTTTATGTTCAGAGCACAGGTAAATGCATAAATGCTTGACCTTATGATGTCATTGTCACATTAACAAAGTAATTTGCCTTAAAAAAGAAAAAAACTTTTAAGAGGATCCACTAAGATTTCTTGAGAGTTGACTTTGTGTTCAGCCCTTTAGAAGCCTCGTCTCCTTGATTCCTCCTGGCAGTCCTCTCCTGTCACCAGGCCTGTTTTTACAGCAGAGGGAACAGGTGTAAGGTCACACAGCTAGTGCTCGGCAAAGCCAGGAATCAAACAGTCTGATACCAGATTCCTCGTCCTAAGCCATCACCCTTTACCGCTCTCCTAAAAAATGAAACTCACTCATTTGGGCTGAAGGTGGTCAGTGCATCCTGCCCACGACAGTAAAACAAATGACTGTGAGCTGCTGATCTGGGCAGGATGGCTGCCGCAGAACATTAGCCAGCTGGTGGTAGGTTGGTCCCTGATGAAGAGCAGAGGCAGTCAGGCTGAATTTAAGCTTGGTTCAAACAGCCAGCTCAGAGTGGTTGAGCAGAGCCCAGAATTCCTGGGCAAATCATTCATGCTGTCCAAATAAATGACTAGCCCAAGGACAACTGCCCTGCCCAGGGAATGACAGGGTCCTTCCTCTGTTGTCCTATGGACACTCATCTGGACACCCATCCAGTAGACTCATCTGGACACTCATCTGTAGAATCAGAGACTCATTGCAGACACTGAGTCACTGGGCAGCCATGACCGCATGTCCCCACTTCCCAGGATGCCAGACCTACATGGACATCGTCATTGTCCTGGATGGCTCCAACAGCATCTACCCCTGGGTGGAGGTTCAACACTTCCTCATCAACATCCTGAAGAAATTTTACATTGGCCCTGGGCAGATCCAGGTAAGTGTCTCTGGGACTCTCTTCCCCTCTGACCAGGGCTTCCCAGACCTATGGAAGACGCTGCCCCAAGGGCATGGAGGAGCCTCCTTGCACATACTAATAAGGTATAGGTGCAGGGGCCAGGCCGATGCCCTGCAGCCCAGGAAACCCATCTCTGCTGGGTGCATCTGGGGACAGTCTGGGGGAGGCCCTACTTCATCGGTAAAACCTGTCAATGCTACCTATGAAGAATGACTTTGAGTAGGAAGAGTAGGAAGGAAGGAAGGCAGGAAAGGTTGAGTGGATCCCTGCTGAGTGAGGCACGGGGGATAATTAGATCTTGAGAGAAGACTGAGTGGGGAGCTCATAGCTGCCAGCACATGTCTAAACTACCGCTTGGCTAAAGAGGGGTAGATTTATACTGTATTGTTTTGGCCGACCAAGTGAGGACCGACATATAGGAAGTACAAGGTGGCAGATTTCAAGTCAATCTAGGAAATTATTTTTCTTAAAGATTTTATTTATTTATTCATGAGAGACACAGAGAGAGGCAGAGACATAGGCAGAGGGAGAAGCAGGCTCCCTGCGAGGAGCCCGATGCGAGACCCCATCCCAGGACCCTGGGATCATGCCATGAGCCAAAGGCAGACACTCAAACACTGAGCTACCAGGCATCCCTAGGAAATTATTTTGGAACAATTAGAGCAATTAGTCCCTGATGAAGAGCAGTGGGAGTCCCTGATGAAGGGAGTGGGCTTTCTCAAGAAGTAATGACTTCCCCACGACAGGAAGATTATCCTTAGGGTATCACGGGCCAAAAGTCAGGCATTAAAAAGGCACCAAATAAACTTGAGGCCTGTCCAACAGGAAGGTTTTATTGTTCTAGTCCGACTGTAGGCCTTTAAGGATTTTTGTTTGTTTTGAGGCTATTAATATTGTCTATATATTATTGACCTTGGGAATAAAAGGTTCTCTTCCAATTTTTCAGGAACCTTGGTTCCCACATTTGATGAAAAATGCCCTGACTTTCCAGGCATGCTGCTCCTAATATTTTAGGCTTCAATCCTGCGCTCAAGCAAGAAACATAATCTGCTGGGCCTTTCTTTATTTTTATTTTATTTTATTTTATTTTATTTTATTTTATTTTATTTTTGAGAGAGAGAGAGCATGAGCGCAAGCTGGGAGGGTCAGAGGGAGAGGGAGGAAGAGAATCCTAAGTAGGCTCCAGGCTCAGAGTAGAGCGTGACCTGGAACTCGATACCACGACCCCCAGATCATGACCCGAGCCAAAATCAAAAGTCAGATGCTCAACTGAGTGAGCCACCCAGGCACCCGTTGTGGGGTCTTTCTTTAACTCACACTTTCCTCTCTGGAGATGAACCTTCCACAGGCCTCACCAAGCCACCCATTCATTTCTGGAGCCCTGTTGAACTGTTTTCCTTCCCAGTGACTCACCATCGGGATGGTCCCCCATCCTCTGCACTCCCCAACAGCCACAGACAGAGATGACTCCAGGGAACTCAACGCCGAGGGTCCAATTTTCAGGGGTCGGCATGTTCTGTTGTCCTCTCTCCTCTCCCGCAGGTTGGAGTTGTCCAGTACGGAGAAGACGTGGTGCATGAATTTCACCTCAATGACTACAGGTCTGTAAAAGATGTAGTGGAAGCTGCCAGCCACATTGAGCAGAGAGGAGGGACAGAGACCCGGACGGCATTTGGCATTGAATTTGCTCGGTAAAAAATGAAAAAAAAAAAAAAACCCTAATAAAATAGAAATAATAATAATGACTTACTTAAATCTCAGATAACTGTTCTAGTTCTACGTTGCTGTGTAACAAATCTCCACAAAATTCTGTGCCTCGAGATAATCATTTATTAATCCCTCCAAGTTACGGGGTAGGCTGGGCCCAGCTGGTCCATTCTCTCTGGGGTTCTCTCCTATGGTTGTAGTTTGGTGTGCCTGCTGGGGCTGTTGTCATGGGAGGGGTTGACTAGAATGGACATCCAAAATGGCACACTCATGTGACTGGCAGTTGTTGCTTGTTGTTGGTTGGGAGCTCAGTGTGGGCTGGTGACCTGAGCACCCCCACATGTGGCCATATGAGTCGGTTTTCTCATGGTGTAGCAGCCAGGCTCTGAGAAGGAGTGTCCCAAGAGAGCTTTCCAGGAGGCCCACACAGGAACTCTGAGAGTACCCGAGACCTACCCCACAAACTCTTGCATATGATTTTTGCCATATTCTGTTGATCAAGCAAGTCATTAGGGCCAGTCTAGACTCAAGGAGAAGAGAATTTGATTCTGCCTCTTGAGGGAGGAATGGCAAGGCCACGTCACAGAAGAGCATTTGGAATGGGAAGGTGTTGTTGCAACCAGCTGTGGAAAATGCGCTGTGCCACAGAGACCCTAATAAAAAGTACGTGGGTTCCGTGAGGGCAGGATCTTCCTGTGGAGTGTGTGTCGTCAGTGGAGTGGGAGGAAGATCCTTAAATCCTTAAATCTGACTCCTAAAGTCCTTAAAAATCACACCGGAACTCACCCACAATGATAATGAATGTTACCTCCGGACCATGCCCTTGCAGCTGGCTCCATGCGTGCTCTGGAGACACCACCATTGCTCAGAACATTGTGCTCACCCCCCACTGAAATCGAGGAGTGATTTTGAGCAATTCCCCAAGATCTTTCAAGCTGCAGCCTAAACCGCATTTATAAAAAAATATAAATTTATAAAAAATTTATAAAAAAATATAAATCTATATTTATAGATTTTAAATATAAATTCTACATCTACAAATACAAGTTCTGCTCTGCCCATTGAGACCACAGGCCCCTTCTCGCATAATCCCACCTCACATAGGATTAGCTCATGCATTTAACAGAATTTAGTAATAACGTGATTTCATATGGTCAAATGATGAGGTTTTTTTTCCCAACTTTACAACTTTTTATAATTAAGCAATGACTCCACCAAGATGCTTCTGTTTGCTGATAAAACTCACTGAAACTTTTATCCTAAATGAACCTCCCTCCATGTGAAGATGGCTCTTACTCATACTCACAAGGAACGGGCCATTTTGCTGCTTTGCCGTCACTGGGATGAGCCCCTGGGACCCCAACACGCCCTCATAAAATTGCCACAGCAACAGAGAATGCCCAAGCCCACTGAGCTATCACTTCCTTGGTGTGAACTAACAGACTCATTCAGGGATGCAGCCCACCAACCCCAGGCCAATTAAGAGTGTGGAACCCACCAAGTGGTTTGAACCAAACTACAGGGAGGTGCATTTTAAAGTGAAAAGTTGGCTCTCTTCATTCAGTTATTCACAATGCATTTTTGTGTGTGTGCACCTGCAAAAGCATAAAGATCCAGACCGTGGACTTGAGGGGTTACAAAGATGATTACCTGTGGCCCCTGACCCAATAGGGAACTCTGATGAGCATCAGCCTAACTCAGTGAGGATGAAAGGGTAAGATCTAAGGAAGGATTGCTAAGAGGGGCTGGCATTTGGCTTGTCCTAGGAAGACCCCAGGATTCAATCAGGGAGAGGTGGAAAGAAGATGATCACCTGGCCAAGAACAGAAGAGAGGGAAAGTTAAGGAATGATTATGTTTGGAGGCTTTGACAATGGAATAAGGGTTGTGTTTGGGGATATTGGAGCCAGATTGTGGGGATGATAATGTCATAGCTAAAACAACCATGAGTGGCCACTGAGGGCTCTTGGGCTCGGGAGTGTTTTCATCAGATATGCACATAAAGGTGATTCTGGTAGTCGTGTATGGCTTAGAGGCTGTGGGTACAGTGATGGTGATCCCACCTTAGTTGACTTAACCCTTCTTATTAAGGCGAGCAAACAGGAGGAAGGGCTCAGAGGGATGACTGGGCCAGATTATGATGGGTTGGTGGGCTACTGTCAGGACCTGAAAGAAGTGGCAGCCAGTACAGATTTTGAGCAGAAAGAACACGTGATATGACCTCCTTTTCCATAGATCATTCTGGTTTCCAGAATGTGAGTTGTGAGTATAAAGCTCTCACTGCTCTCAAGGGACTTATACTCTGATTTACGAAGGAACAAATCCAAGCCTTTTGACACAATACAAGATCACAGTTTTAAATCTGATGATTCATGTCAATATTCACACCATTACAGATTCATACAGAAATTCACACGATTCCACTATATGAAAATATGAACCCCAAAATTTTCTTGGCTCCATATACAATGAACCCTGATTTCTCCCCTGCCATATTTTTTTTGCGGAATTTTGTGCCTGGGCCTGACCCTTCGATGAGGTTATAGAAATATCTAGAATCTCCTTTGAGGGACTAGAAGAGTTCTCCCTCCACGAGGTCAGGCTTAAGCTCAAAATTTGCTGTAGTCACATCAAGTGTACCTCTGGCCTCCTTCAGTTCACAGCTCATATTAAAATTAGAGGTTTTTTTTTTTTAAGTCAGTATATCCACAATATCATAGAGCTAGAGAATGGCAGATGGTCTGTTTCTCTTAACTGGGAGCTTGAAGATGCTCTGAACTGGCTTTGTGAATTCCTCAACGTCTACATCGTGCACATCAGTTCATCAGCACGCCATGTAACAAGAGATACCGCGGGTGACGAGCTTTAATCTCACATTAGGGAGCTTAAATCCATGGGTGAGACCCAAGAAGAGTCACCACGGAGTCTAAGGGAAACATTTATTTTCAGATCCTTACTGGAAAATTCTACCTGCTGGGCCAGATATCTGGTCCAGACCATGTCATTCCTACTCAGAACCTCACAGTCTAAAGGAGAGCTGACCACAGAAGCACCAAGAGCTAGTGATGTTTCCAGAGCCAGTTTGTGTGCTTCTGAGATGGGTTGCCAGCAGGGCATCATACCAGACCCCCCTGCCCCTGGCTGGGTGGCCCAACAAGCAGGCCAAGCACCTGCTCCAGGCACTGAAAACAAAATAAAAAGCAAGAAAGAGGAATATTTGTCATGGAATTAGATACTTTAATAGTTCCCAAAATAGAACCAAAATAGTCCTTGTGGGAAAAATCAGAACTTCGTGCAGGCTTCATTCCGTGTATTTTATGATGAGTGTCATTTGGGTGTTGAGTTACTCTGGCCCGTCACCTTTTCAGTATGTAGAGAAGTGGGTCTAAACATCAGTATTCATCAGATCTTTTGAAAAATACTGATGCCCAGGCCATGCCCCCAGAGCTCCTGATTACATGCCCAGGTGGGGCCTGGGCATCATTTTTTAAATTCCCCAGGTGATTCTAATGTACAGCTGGGTTTTCGAACCACTAACTTAGCGCATATAAAGGTCTCCGTCGGGCCTTGAACTTTCTTCCCAAACCCATCTTGCCCCCTTTGCTTACCCCAAATAGCATGATCAAGACTATAAAGGGACTTTTTAAAGTCATTTTAAAAATATAAGCAGGGGCGCCTGAGTGGCACAGTCAATTCAGCGTCTGACCCTTGTTTTGGCTCAGGTCGTGATCTCAGGGTCATCAGATCAAGCCCTGCGTCAGGCTCTGCGCACAGCACAGAGTCTGCTTGAGTTTCTCCCTCTCCCTCTGCCCCTCCCACTTGTACTCATTTTCTCTCCCTCTAAAATAAATAAATCCTTAAAAAAAAAAAAAAGACAAGCAGATACATGACCCTTCTGAGCAGCTGGTGAACAAGTAATGTGAGCATCTCAACCCAGTGCTTATTCACTGGTTTGAGATCCCAACCCTGTTGGGTTGCTCCCACCACCACCCCCCTGCCGCAGGAGTTGAGTGGGCTCGGCCTTGCTTCTGTGGCTGCCCCTCTGGAGGAGTGCTGGGGGCTGTTCCATCCCTACATCGCTCTTGTGACTCTCTCCCTATACTCTGGTTTCAGTTCCGAGGCTTTCCAGAAAGGCGGAAGGAAGGGAGCCAAGAAGGTGATGATCGTCATAACAGATGGGGAGTCCCATGACAGCCCAGACCTGGAGAAGGTGATCCAGCAAAGCGAGAGAGACAACGTGACCAGATATGCTGTGGCCGTGAGTCCTGCCCCGTGTGTTCCACCCTGTGCCCCTAGAGGCTTTGCCATCAAACCCCTGGGGACTCCCTGGGTCATTTTCTGGGTAGTGGACAAGCTGTCCAGGCCCTCCAATAGGCCTCTCCTTGTTTCATCCTCTCCTAAAGAGTAACTTGAGAATTTTCCTTCAGCACTGTCTGGGGCTGACCACAACAGTTGTAGGGGTTGGGGGAGGAGTAGTTCTCCATCACCAGGAAGGTTCTGAAACCTCAAAACTCTAGGAAACACCCCAAGCCACCCAGCGCCCAGAACCTTATCTTAGAACAGGGGCCTTATCTGGCCTCTACGAGACAACCTGTTTCAAACTACAAGTGGGACCTCAAGTTCTCTCTGTGATTGTAATGGTGGCCCCCACCACTCGGGGCCAGTGGCCTCGGGCATGTGGAGAGGTCTGTGCTATGTCCTGGTTTGTTGCCCTGCCCCTGTTACCTGGCAGGTTCTGGGCTACTACAACCGCAGGGGGATCAATCCAGAAGCTTTTCTAAATGAGATCAAATACATCGCCAGTGACCCCGATGACAAGCATTTCTTCAACGTGACTGATGAGGCGGCCCTGAAGGACATCGTTGATGCCCTGGGGGACAGGATCTTCAGCTTGGAAGGTGAGCAATACCTACCAAGAGGGGTCTGTGCTCCTGGGCTCGCACCAAGTGAACCCCCAAAATCCAGCCCCACCACATGGAATGCTCTAGCAGGAGCCATCCCTTCATGATAATTCCATGGTATTCTGTGCCGGACCTGAGGCTGTGCACCTCACAGACAGCCCCAGACAGTGGCTTTACTCAAATTCTCCCCCTTTTACCTCTGAGGATCCATAAGCCTATGGGAGCCAAGTGACTTGCCAAAGCTTCCACGGCCTGGGAAGGAGACGGGGCCTGAACCAGTGTCTCCAGATTTGGCAAATATAAAATACGGTGCTTGTGGCAAACTGACCTATACTAAGAAATTATCCACTGGTGTCTGAAATTCAGATTGAACTGGGTGTCCTTTGTGTATCTGGCCTAGTCTGAACGGAGCTGGACCTGCCTCCATAGCCTGAAGTGCTTCATCCCTGAGTCTTGCTTCCTCCCGCTCCCCCGAAAACACTTTGAGTAGGGTTCGTTCCTTTAAAAAAAAAAAAAAGATTAAAGAAAAAGATTTTATTTATTCTTGGGAGATACAAAGAGAGAGGCAGAGACACAGGCAGAGGGAGAAGCAGGCTCCCTGTGGGGATTCCGATGTGAGACTGGATCCTCAAGCCAAAGGCAGATCCTCAACCATGAGCCACCCAGGTGCCCTGCGTACGGTTCCTTCCAATCACCTCCCTCCTTACTGTTAAACTCCAGTTTTGTGTGCACAGATCTCCTTTGCACCATGTATTGCTGCAGCCGGCCCTCGCAACACTGGGCTGGGCCATATGGGAGGGTTGCAAACAGAGACAGAAAACAGAGTCCTTGAGCCTGAGCGCATTGGAAAAGATGAGCTCCAGACGCATGAAGAGGTGGAGATGAAAGCAGGCCTGATTCACAAGGATAAAGGAATAGAAAGTGTAGCCTGAGTGCTGACACTCACACTAGGGCTTAAATACCCAGAGGAGCATCCTTCTAGAAATGGTCACTTTGGGTGTCGAGAACATAGGCTCCAGGGCCCTGTACAGGGTCGGGGGGCTTTGTGGGGAGGGGCTTTCAGCACACATGGGTTTCTTGTGCAAAGCTGTGGTGGTGACAGGTCTCCCTCCCAAGGGTCGATCCAATCTTTGGGAGTCATCCAGAGGCATCTGGAACCAAACTGGTGAATAATAGGAATGAGAGAAGTGGGGAAAGAGATGGAATTCCCATTTCTGGCCAAAAATGTTGACTATTTCTTTCCATGCACTTTTCTTGCTCTTTCCCCTATTTAACAGCCATATAGCATACATGCTGTCTCGTATAACCCGTCCCAGCACGTCCTCGACAGTGAGCAGGCTACTAGTTGTAAAGCCAGCGCCTCGGGAAGGTGCCTGGTGCCCTCCCTGGGCAGGCTGCCTGCCTCTGGGCCACCCAGGGGTGCAGTTCCGCTGGACTCAGCCTTAGGGACCCCGTCTTCCCTCCCTGAAGGCGCCCCCAGGACACGGGGGCTGTGGGTGGAGCTGCAGGTGTGTGTGTGGCACCAAGTAGGCGGTCAGGCATGGAGCCCAGATCTTTCTGTCCCTCCATTTCAGGCACCAACAAAAATGAGACCTCCTTCGGGCTGGAGATGTCGCAGACCGGCTTTTCGTCTCACGTGGTGGAGGTGGGTCCGGGGTGGAATCACCCTCCTGCACACTCCCCGGCTCTCTAGGTGGTCACCCCGGCTGTCCTGGGCTGCCTCTCTGCCTCCATCCGCTGCGGCTACAAGACGGAAGCCAAGGTCTCCACCTTGCAGTAGGTTGTCCCAAGCCCTTCCCAGCAGGGAGTGGGCTGCAAGTAATGAGCACCGCCGCCCCTTGCCTCTGCTCCCTGCACAGGGTGGCCGATGGGGACATTTCCGCCAGGGCCAAAGGTCCCGTTCAGTCCACAGAGCCTTGTGCAAAAATGCGGTCAACATGGGAGAAACCAATCAATTGCACTGTCCTGATGGCACCCTTGCCCCAGGCGGCCTGTGCGTGCGGGGCCATGGCCCAGCGCCCATGCGGGGAGGGGGGCCAGATGTGCCAGATGTGCCAGATGTGGTTCCGGTGCAGACTCAGCCGTGGATGGCAGAGGTCCCAGGTGGGCCCACGATGTCAGAGGCAGGCTCAGAGGGTCGGTCCGGGTGTCCCTCGCCCTCGACACACCTCACCTGGTTCTGATTGGCAAGACGGGGCTGACGCCTCACGGGATTGCCAGGGGGGCAGAGAGTCAGTATCTGGGAGAGTGTTTCAGAAATCACTGGAGCCCCGCCTGGGAGCCCTGGTGGCAGGAGGACCATATGGCCGGAGTCTGCGTCAGTGGGCATGCTTTGGGCAGACAGGTGTCCTAAGTGTTCTCAGGCGGGCACCGTGGGAGTGTGCTTGTGCCTCCTCATTTGCCAGAAAGGACCTATTGATCCTGCCTACTTATACTTCACCTTCAATATCTCACCAATTCCCACCACCACCACCACCACCACCAACTCCTCTGTGAGGTAAATAGGGCAGGATTCCTTGTTCCCAGTCTCCAGATGAATAAACTGAGTCACACAAAGTCTGAGTGACCTGCTGAAGGGACATAGAGAAAAACACCAGGCTTACACTTGTCCCCTCTCACACACACCAAGCAGCTGCTCCCTGTAAGCTTATGGACTCTAAGGGGGTCTGAGTCAGAAATCCCAAATCGGAGATGGGTGGGGGGAAGTTGGGGGCGGGTACATGTGTGCAGTGGGCAGCAGCAGGCAGAAGGGTGGAAACCTGACTCACACTCCGCTGTTTCTGAGCTGCATCTGGACAGGCTCATGCCCACCCCAATCCAGCAAGGTATAAATGGAACTGCCTATAATAACAAGTCAGTCATGTTATAGGCACACAGCACTTGAAACTCTTCCAGGAAATTCCTGCGCCCCATTTCATGCTCAGCACAGCCCTGCCGGGTTGGCAGGTGGGAATAGTCCCTATTAGGCAGTCATAGGGGCACATTTCTTCCGTGCCTTCTCTGTGCTGGGCCCTGCGCTGGGTCCTGGAAGGTGCCGTCTCCCACTTCAAATACTGTGGCTTGTGTATGCTCAGGAATCAGGGAACCTGAAGAGAAGGGGAAGTTATGATGAGGTTCAGGTATTCAAGAACACTGGAATGAGCCCTGAAAATGACCCATGCAGCTCAAGCGGGACGAGTCCTGGCAGGATCCACTGCTCCCCAACTACACAGGGGAGACCAGGAGCTCAGAGCCCTGGCCTGCTATTCAGGTCAAGGTCATGCACTGCCCTCTGCAGATCCTTCCACGTATACAATTCATACAATTCGTTTTCATTCCCCTGCTTGGAGAGACCAGGGTGCCTCTCCCCATCCTCATCCCCACCCCCAGCTCTTCTCATCCCCTGACTCTTGTTTTTCAAGTGACAGGCATCCAGTGGTTTTTATCTGGTAGGACTCTTAAAGAGATGATGATTAAATTTGAATCTGAGACTCTTTAATTCTTAAAAAGAAAAAAAAAATCCTTCCAAATCGAAAGGAATGGAGCAAGGATGGTGGTCTGTCTGGCACTGTGACTGGCCATTGGGTTGCTATTTTAGGGCACAGAGGTTTCTCAGCACCAACCACTGATGCCATCATAATTGGCCACAGCCGTTCTGTCCCTGGGAGTCCAGTTCCACAGCTCTCAGGGTCGGTCAGACCTCTGTGGGGATGGGGAGCAGGTGGTCCAGCCTTTCAGCCTTGTCGAGAGCAAGTGCTGAGCCTGAGTGAGTCCATGGCCTCAGCCCGAGTGCGTCCATGTCCTAGGTGAGCTATCAGGCTCCATACCCCCCACAAGTGTTCCACAAACAGCTGCTTCTTGTCAATGTGCAAAGATCCTTCAGTTACCCTGGGCCTGTTTAGCTATGCCAGAAAGAATGATCTCTAGCACTGGAAGAAGGACCCCATAGCATATTCTCAAATATGAGAATATCTCAAATATGAGCCCAGAAGCTCATCACTTGGGCTGCTCCTGCCTTTCCAGCAAGGAAACCAGCCTTCGAGTGAAAAAAGATAAAAGCAACGAGAGGAAGGAGAGACCAGTTTCCAGGGTAAGAGAGAAGACCCCAAAATGCCACCTGGTCACCCGAAGAGCCCAAGGCCCCAGGCCACAGGCATTGCATCCCAGGTGGAGCCACTGGGAAAACCCAGAGAGCTAGAGTCAACCCACGGAACTCTAGTCTCAATTTGCAAAAAGGAAAAAGAGGATATTCTGAAAATTACCATCAGGAAGGCCAGCTACAGATCTCCGGATCTCCGGTCCAATTCTAAACAGCTTTTTAAGCCAATGGCCCCATTAGCCTTTGGAAATGAATGCAAAGGTCACTAATAGCTGGAGTGGCTTCCATTAGTCCTGGCTGCCCGCTGAGGTGGTGGACTCCCTGTTGAGCTGGGTAATCAAGAAGGAGCTGCAGGAGTCTGCCAGGAAGTTTACCAAAGGGATCCACACCTCCCAAGGGGGCATAGACTCTAAGAGTCTGCAATGCCCACAGGCCAGGAGGGGAAGGTATGGAGGAAGCAAGGGAACTATATATAAATAATCCATGCCCACTGGCGGTGGATGGAGCCAATAATCCATGCCCACTCCTCCTACCCTGCGGTCCGTATGTCTCCCCAACCCCGGAGGTTTCCAGAAGGAAGCAGTTTCATTAGCGTGGATCCTGTCTACACAGATACTTGACTCACCTGAGATGGGAAGAGACTATTTTCCTTTAACCTACACGTGGTTAGGTCCAGCAGGACCAGCCCTTGGTTATGTCTGGAACAGGCCAAGGGTGGTCAGCCTCCCACCTCCCCGACCAGCTGCCTCTTCAGCCTGTGCCCTTCCCGCAGCACCCCTCCCCGCCACGGTTGTAGGCTGAAGAGCTAAGGCCTTGGGCCATTATCGGAGGCTCTGAGCAGAGACAACCAACCTCCCGATCGGGGCTGAGTAGTCAGGTACTGTGTACCCCCTGCCCCCCACAGCCCCTCCTTGCCACCCTGGCTATGGATTTCCAGCACGGTGACGGGAGGGCTTCCCTCTACGTAAAGACTGGAGGCCTATTTCTGAGGGGGGTCACCTGCCCAACCCTGCCTAAGCCTCCTGGCACTCATCCCTCCCTCGGGCTCCACTTTGGGCTTGTTAAAAATACATCATTTTCTGACAGGATCCAAGCAATTAATGGCAGTATAATCCATCCTCTTAATGATGTATCTGCCTGAGAAGGGGCTCTTAGCCCGTCTCGTCACTCTGATGATGGGCATGCAGGCACCAGGGAGCCATTGGAAGAGCCTGGGGAGGAGGACAGTACTCAGTGTCCTCGAGGTGATCTGTGCGCCAATGCACAGGACCACCAGCGGCCACCTCCACCTGCCTGCACCATCCCACCTAACCAAAGCCAAGAAGAATTGCCGGCGTCTGCTATTCTCATTCCATTACTGCTGGGCAAGGAGAAAGCACCGCCTGACTGTGCGGCCTCAGACAAATCATTTAACCTCTCTGAACCTCCATCTTTGAGCAGATGTCTGAAAAATATTTGCTGAAATTGAATCTTGAGGCTTGGAGCTGGAAGTGAACCTTTTGAGACTTACTAATAAATCAAGTAAGGGTTTCTTAAAAATCCGATCCTAATTCCACCCACCTCCTCAGTTGGCCCCCCCCTCCTGAGGAGCCCCCAGTTAGGCTGCCCTTGCCCCCAACAGGGCACTCCCCTTGGGCAGCTGTAATGAGTCATCTGCAGCACCAACCTGACTGTGAGATCTGCTTCTTTGACTCCTGCCTCCCCGGGGTTTTATGGATGAATAAAAGGATGAGAAGAGCTACTATATACTGAGGCCTTATTGGCTGCCAAGCACCATGCTAAGAATTAAAAATGTTAATTCTCACCACAAAACGATTTACAGCTGAGGCTGAGACAGAGCACCAGAGAGAGAGAGAACGAGACAGAGAGGGAGGGAGGGAGAGAGGGAGAAGCTTGCCCAAGGTCACACAGCTAGAAGACCTGAAGCTGAAACAGCAACCCAGGAATGTCTGACTCAAGTCTTCATGCTCTAAGCTCCAGACCAGGGATTCTCAGCCTCAGCCCAACTGACAGTTTAGGCAGGGCAATTCTTTGGGACTGTCCTGTGTCTTGTAGGCAGCAGCACTGGCCACTACCCAGGAGATGCCATACCAACGCCAACATCACCCCCAGCTCTGACGACCAAAACTGTTTCCAGACATTGCCAAATATGGCCTGGGGGCTAAACTGCCCCCATTTGGGAACCACTGCCCTAGACTATGCTGTTTCCAGTGCTAGGGATATGCCTGCCCCTCCCTCATCCCCAGCTGGGGACACAGACTGGCTGGGACACAGTTTGAGAAGATATGGTCACATGCCCAGGGAGCATTTGGCTCAGCTAGGAAGGCAAGACTGCCGCAGAGGCCAGGGCAGAAGGCAGCTAAGAGCTGAGCTAGCAGAGTCTCATGGCAGGTGCTTCGCTCAAGTGAATACAGGTAAGGGTTGTCTGTAGGGAGGGCACGGACTTGGCCTTGGACCTGCTAAGGGCCACCATGCCTGCATCCTCATTTCTACGCAGGGCACCAGAAAAGGCAGCTTATGCCAAGGATCCGTGTGTGAGGCCACCCAGGCACACCCGGGCAATACCTGCTGGGAGCTCAGCTGGCCCCACGGGAAAGGAGGCCATAAATCAGGAAGCCGGTGCCAGGCCTGGAGCGTGGGATGACGAGCCTCTGCCCTGCAATGCCCTGCCATTTGCTTTCCAGCTGGGCCTGCATGCTTGGCTTCCTCTGTCAAGGCTTCAACCCTCTTTGTGGGCCCTGCCCATCCAGATTTTTTCCAACTTCAAAATGTCTAGGCTCCCTGAGCTGGGGAAAGATAGTGCCATACTGAGGTGTGCTCCGGTGGCCTCCGCTTGCCCTCCCAGCCGGCCCTCGGCCACAGTCCTGGGCAAGGCCTTCCCTGGCAACACACGCCTGTCGGAAAAGGGCCACCGCCTGGAAGCACCAGCATGCAGCCCCTGCCAGGGTCAAAGAGCATAAGGCAAGAACCCGCAAAAGCCATCAGCCGGCCCAGTGCTGCCAAATGCAGAAGTCCCTGTGGAATCCCCAAACCCCAACAGTCGGCCTCAGGTGCCTCCCCAATGGAATCCCAGACACGTCGGCTGAGCCAGTCCTCCTCAGTGCATCCTGGAGGCTTCCAGTCATCTGCAAGGCCAAGACCTCATCTTCCAAGTCCTCTCCATGAAGGAAGGAGCCTGGTCCTGCAAACTTGGACTCAGCTGAAAGAGATGGGGGGGACAGTGAGGGGCGAGGCCTGCGCATCACACTCCTCCTAGAAAGTGCTCCAATGGGAAGGCAGAGAAGCAGGGTCCAGGGGCTGCCTGTGGGTGTTTTCCCCCTTGCCCAAACCATCCCCCTGCTCGAAATCCGAGCCCTGCCCCAACTTGCTGTGCAGCATCCGGAAAGTCCCTTTCCCTCTCTGAAGCTTGAATGCCATCTGTCAAGTGCCATTAATGAACATCCATCCTGCTGGCCTCTCACAAACGGGTAGCTGATAAGAAAGTACTCTTCGAGGAGGGAGCACGCCCACAGCGCCAGGAGCACCGACGGTGGCCATGGGTAGCGAGCCTGAGGCCCTGGCCCTGATCCCCCAGGCTGGCAGATGTCAGGAGCTCCCAGACTGCAGCCCACACAGAGTAGGAGGAGGAAGCTAATTAGAAAGTGTGACATTAAATACAACCAAGCATATTAGACCCTCCAGAGACCGGCTTACTTACAGCCGGAAAAACATTCGGTCTGAATGGTGAGTTCCACTTCCAGGGTATTCAGACTTTTTAAGTCTTATCTATGATCAACTTCCGTCTTTAATGTGACCCCTGGGAAATGAGAAATGGAAAGTCAGCTCAAGGCTCAGAGTCCTGCCCCCTCCACTGAGACTGGCACCTGGTGACCCTGCCTGCACAGTCACTCACGGCCCTGACTATCCCAAGGCCAGAATCACATTTTCCTATTGGCACCATCGCTTTGGAGGGAAGGGGAGACGGAGTGCCTTGGGCCCCGAGTGGTGGGAGGACACCCAGCCAGAATCAGGGAGGCTCGGTGGAGGAAAGAGGTGACTTCGCCTGCTAGCGCTCCCACGGCCCAAAGCTGGGGTACCATCTGCCCAGCCCGGAATCATCAAGGTCACCCGGGAAGGTGGCCCTGCTTGCTCCCACCACCTCCTCAGGCGTTTGTTGTCCCTAGTCACTCCTCCTCTTCTAAGGGCTGGCTATTTGCTTTCCTGTACTTGCTAGCTTTGTGGATGGTTTAAGGAGATGGGGTGGTGATGGCACCCAAGAGAGTGAGGGGACCCTAGAGTCAGTAACAGGGAGCCTGGCCCTCAGGGAGCCAGAACGCCCACCTTCCTGTCCAAGCACTGCAGCACCGACTTCCCCTGCAGCTAAAGACAAGCGCCCTTCCTTGGAGCACAGGCCATCACGGATGTGGCCCTGGCTTCTCCGTCCAGCCTCATCAGAGTTGTGCTGGCCCCCCTCGCTCCATGCTGCAGCCCATCCAACAGCTTTCAGCCCCTTAAAACCAAAGCCTCAAAACTCCCTCCCAGCCTCAGGGCCTTGGCACACCTGTCCCCTCCCCCACCAGGTGTCCAGGTGAGCATCACTTATTCAAAAACGCTTCCCCCGACCCCCATTTCAGCCTAGCCTCCACCTCCCTGTGGTATTTACACGTCTCCTGTAGCATCCAGCATGCTTTGCAACTAGTATGTTGGTCTGCACGTTTGTTTATACTTGGAGCTCTGCGAGGGCAGAGGTAGCATCCCAGCACCAAGCAAGTGCCTGGTACACAGTAGACCCACGATGAATTCTTACTGAAGAAATGAAGAAGTAAGATTCACACACGGGGAAGAAACTCAGACACCATGAGGAAACAGGGAAGGAGGCCAAGGCCAAGGGCACGGCTTCAAGGAGGGCCAGGAGGAGAAGAGAGCCACGGGAGATTGACGATTGACTATAGGGATTTGGAAGCCCAACAAGGAACAGAGGCTGGGTCCCAGAGGTGGAATGTATTTCTGGAACATTCCTTTGTTTGACCCATTGAGGCTGAGGATGGGGTGGAAGGTCCTTGGCTCATTCAAAAGTCCAGAATCCCAGCTGGAAGTTAGTTAAATAATGAACACAGGAGACACAGGTCAGGTTGGTGCCCGAGGTGGCTGGTAGGGGCTCATTGTGCAGAACCCGGGGGTCCCCGGGAGATGCGAGCTGACGGCCCCTCCCCAATGTCAGGACGGGATTCTGCTGGGAGCCGTTGGCGCCTATGACTGGAACGGGGCCGTGCTGAAGGAGACCAGCGGCGGGAAGGTCATCCCCCTCCGAGAGTCCTACCTGAAGGAATTCCCCGAGGAGCTCAAGAACCACGGTGCCTATCTAGGTAAGAGCCCGAGCTGAGCCTGGCTCCTGGGCGGTGGGCAGGGGGGACCCCGGGGGCTCCCACACCCGAGCCGAGGGTTCCGTCTACATAGTCTGTGAACATCCAGCCACAGGTCGGGGACCGTTGCCCCTTCACCCAGCACCTGTAGACCAACAGGTTAGAATTAGTGACAAGCAAGCCACCTGTACCGGACTTTCAGCTGATGCTTCTAGACGCTGGGCCAGCTGTCCATGTGTCTTTAAAGCTTTCTGCCTTGACTGGGGTTTGAGCACGCTGAGCTGCCTCCCAAGGCCAAGGTGCAAGTCGAGGAGAAAGCTACCCTCATTTTTATGTGCTAATATTCACAATCAAGGCGCAAGTCACTTCCCATTAAACACTTGGGAAGCAGACATTAAAGAGAGCCACAGACTGTTGGCCCCATGGGTGGTGATAGGCCCCAGTTGTGAGGCCCTAACCCACGGAACCCAGTCACCTCCAGTTCTAGAAGAACGGGACCCTGGGCTCCACGCTGAGGCTGCCAGGGCTGATTCCTTTCTGAAAAGGCCGAGCCAGAGTGAAGGGCAGCAGGCGGGGAACGGCCGGGGCTCCCATGATCTCTGAGCCACGTCTGCCATCTGTGAGGTCCCTCATCATTAATGCCTCCTCGGACCCCACTCCTCCAAGAGCCCGGGCCACCCAGAATCGGCACATCTGTCCACGTGTCCATGTCATCCCTGCCTCTGTCCCCCAAAGCTTCAACCACACGCCTTGCCTGTGACGCTGCCCACACTGTGGCCACCCCATCCTCCATCTCCAACTCTGGGACCCTGAGCTGACCACAGAATGCTAGAATCGGGACTTGCCTGGGAAACACAGAGGTGTAGGGCCCTAGAAACTTCCCAGCACTACCTGGCCCCAGGGCCTGGGCTCCACTTTACTCAACAGATATTAAACCTCAACTGGGTAAAGCGCACCTGTGGCCTATGCCCTCTGAACGCAATGGCAAGCGGGACCCAGCGTCTGCCTCCCAGCTGCTTCTCAGCCAGTGGGGGAGAGACAGGTGCACAGGTACAAACTATAATGCACATGGGGCCAGAGTTCAGATGCGAGCACAGAAAAGAAGGGAGAGATCAGAGCCCCTGCCCTGGCAGATACCCAGACGCTAGAAGAGATGTCAGAAGAACAAAGGCTGGCGCTCATTCAGTGCCAATCAACCGCGACGGCTTGTGTTCCTCCCATGTGCTCAGCACTGTGTAGACAAGTGGGGACACCACGTAAGGGATGGTGGTGCAGTTGCCTTTAATATCAGGGAAATTACATCAGCACCCAGGGCCCAAGGGATTGAGACAAACGCTGTGGGTCGTCACGCTCCAGTGGCCGCACACCCTGGCCACCCCTGGGATTGTGCTGGGGTCTGCACCAGGTCCCTGGGGCAGGAAGAGACTGAAGAAGCCAAAAAGGTCCAAGAGAAGGAGGGAGGTGTGGAAAGTGCTCGGCGGGTTCAGGACCCAGGAAGTAGACAGGTCAGGCTGGGGCAGAGGGGTGCAGCAGGAAGGGGAAGGCGGGTTAGGGCAGGCTGTAGCTGGAGGCCTCGAATGCCCGGTTGAGGAGTTGGAGCTTTTTTATGCTAGCAGTAGGGAGACAGTGAAGGTATCTGAGTGAGAGGGTAGCAAGATGAGTCTCCCGCCACTGTCTCTCCTGGCCCAGCAGAGCTGTCTTCCTCCTCCCAGGAGACCCTGGTGGGGCAGAGCCAGGCTGCAAATCCCTTGCAAGGCCCAACCATCTTGGGTGGGAATCCTGAAGGAATGCCTCTCTCTTCTCCTCCCTCTGGGGCTCAGCCACGAGGACAGTGTCTGGGATCTCTGGAAGATTCCTTTCTATGTGCCCCAAGGGAGAGAGTGTTTTGGAGGAAGGACTTCAGGAGGCCAGGCTCTCCGCCTCCACACAAGGAAGCTGTGTGGACTTCTGGCCACGGGTCTTCCCCTGTCATCTTGTCAGGCCTTCTGGGAGGTCGATCCAGCTGTCAGGATGGCCCTGCCTGCTGGCCAAAGAACCACACAGAAACTGAAGCCACAGCCAGCAGACTGTGGGAAGCAGGAAGCTCTCAATGCTTCATGCTGCTTTAAAAGGCGGCCCACGCGTGCTTCCAGGACATTTGGCCCCCAAGCCCCTCCCACCACCACTGTCCCCCCTTCTGAGGAAGCCCAGAGCCAGGGGCTAATTGAGAACATTTTCAGTAGTGCCTTTGGGAGCTCAAAAGAAAGCTTGGTGGGGTGCCTGGGTGGCACCCCTGGGTCAGCTGAGCATTGGGCTCTTGATTTGGGCTCAGGTCATGACCTCAGGGTTGGGAGATGGAGCCCTGAGTCGGGCTCCAAGTTGAGTGTGGAGATTCTCTCTCTCCCTTTGCCCCTCCCCTCCTAAAAATAAAGAGAAAAGAGAGAAAAAGCAAGCAAGCAAACAAGCTGACCCCACGCCATAAGGTCATATATTTATACCCTCATCTATTTATGATTGTGCTAATACACAGCCATATCAGCCTGTGCTACCTCCTGCTTCACTGGCCTTTCAAGCCCCAGTCCCCAGGATACAGCTCTAAGAGTCAAAAATGTGTCTGGAACCAGAGTAGCTCACCGTCCTGCATCCGCGCTCCCAGCCACTCAGTGAACTCGTCTATGCATCCTGCAGCCTCTGTGTGAGCAACCAGTGGACCATGGTGGCACCCTTACCCACACACTCGCACACGCACATATGGCAGGGGGAGACATCCATTTGCCAGAGACGGTCCAGGAACTGCCAACAAACGCATCTAAGAACTGGGATCCAGTACCCGAGGCCATCGGGCAGAAAGTGGGGCTCTAGGCTCTGCCTCGAGATTCACCGCCATCCGGCAAAGCCAGCCCGAGGGCATGGAGTGGTGGCCTTTCCAGAAGGTGCCCTGGCTTCCATTTCTTCCTTGCTTGCATAGTGTATGTCTGGGACTGAGAGGAGCCTAGGGGCTCGCTCCTTTGAGTCTGCAAAGTTCTGGGACTGCAAGGACCCCGTGTCGATGCCCAGCGGGGCAGCTCCCTCCACCTGGCCGCCAGTGCTGTGGTTCTCCATGAACCGCTTTCCAGCAGGTTACACTGATGAGGGCAACACCGGCTGGTCCCCAGACAGACAACTGGTGGGGATCAAAACCAAAGCCTGCCCAATATGTAATGAAGCCCAGCTTGGGTTCACCGTCTCCTTCCTCCCTGCTCCCCCACACACGCGGGACTCGGGACTCCGGTGAAGGAGGGGGTGCATGCTCCAGGTCAACAGTGCCTTTCAGCAGCCTCACCCGGCTGCCTTGGTGCCTCCAGCTGGGGCCGGGGTGCTTGAACTCTGTTCACCCTCCAAAGCCCCATCCTGAGCTCTGCCTCTTTCAGGCTTCCCCAGTTGTACCTAGGAGTGACCACCCTGCAGGTCTGCACCGGCTCAGCCTGCCCTGACTGGCCTGTGCTCAGGCACAGCTGAGGAGCTGGGGCAGAGACCAGCCTGTTTCCTCCTGTGGCAGGGTACACCGTCACGTCGGTCATGTCCTCCAGGCAGGGGTGGGTGTACGTGGCAGGAGCACCCCGGTTCAACCACACAGGCAAAGCCATCCTGTTCACCATGCACAACAACAGGAGTCTCACCATCCACCAGGCCCTGCGGGGTGAGCAGGTAATGAAGGGGGAGTCTGGGGGTGGAGGTGGGGCACGGTGGGAGGGCATACACAGGGGGGAGGCGGGGAGGTTGGGCTGGTGAAGACTCCGGAGTGGAGTGACTCCAGTCGGGGTGGGGGGTGCATACCAGCCTTGGAGCTGGACTATCCCTTCTCCAGAAAGCCAGGCCCTGGTCCTTGCTACAGCAAGGAGAACCTAGGAGACCTTGCTTATCTCCATTTCGTGGACCTCTTGTTTCTGGGGCCAGACCTTTGTCCCCGACAGCCAGCTTCTCTCCATTCATATAAAGGGTTCAGGTTAGAGGCAGGATCTCGGCTGTGGCTCCCCAGCTCCGGCTGCCAGGGCCCCCGGGCATCCTGAGGGACTGTCACGTTCCTCAAGCCACCTTCACGCTGCCAGCAGTGGGAGCAGCTGCAGCATCCCCCCCGCCACCCCGCCCCAGCCCTGCTGCAATGAGGCCCCCTGGGTTCACGGGCACACCAGCTTCTTTCCTGTCCCTGGAATGGGAACAATGCAGAAGGCTAGAGCCGCCAGCGCCACCCCCCGCCCCCGCCCGGGCCGCATGGGAACCACACTGTGTTGCTCAGAGTCCCGTGTTGGATGGTCATGCGTGCCAGTTGTGAAGCTAGGATAGGAGCACTGGTGGTGGGAAGATCAGAAAACAGGGTTCTGATCCAAGTCATTCCAACAGCCGAGGAAGACAGTGGTCCCAAGAAGCCACGTAGCTTTTCCAAAGTGACCCGGTAGATTCAAGGCTGGGTCAGGTTTAGAACCAAGGACTCTTGGTGTGGCTCTGCTTCATGCTACCTCCTGACCCCTGACAACCCCAAAGCCAGCACGCGTGTGTGCGCACATACACACACACACACACACACACACACACACACACACACACCCCTCCTGGCTGCACTCAGCATCCACAGCATCCCGGGCCTGACCTGGGCCCTAGCCAAGCCCGCACCATCATCCCCAGCTCACCCTCGGCCCTGCGGAGAACTGTCCCCCCAGGAACAGCCCTGTCCCCTGCATCTTTTACTGCCCTTGGCCTGTCACCATGAGGACAAGCTCCTCGCTGGGTCTAACCTAAATCCCTCTGGCTCAGGCAGCCACCGTTCCTCTTCCCGCCTCAAGGGCACTGGCAGCCCAGGGCATGGCTCCGTCCCCCGGCCTCCATCCTGCCTGCCCACACTCTGCCCAGGGCCGGCTCTTTCGGGAATCCAGGGCTAGACCTTGAGAGCTGGAGGGAATTTGCTGATGAATTTATGACATTTTTACTGCCCGGTTCCGCCTCCAACATCCGAACGAGAAACCGCAGTGCTGAAGGCAGCTAAATTAAGTGGATTCCAAATCACCGTGACCCACATAGCTGAGGCTACATATTTAGACAAAAGTCTCCCTTCCCTGCTCCCTTATTCGCTCTGTCTGCCTCTTAATTACTTTACAGAGGGGATAGCTCTTCCCTCCCCCACCCCGTGTTGAGATCTCCATTCTCCTCTCTTCTGTATTTCTCTCTTGCTTCTCAGTTAAAAGCTCTTAATACTGGAAGATAGATTGCTCCTCAAAGCACTCTGAGCCAGGAGGCAGCGGGGGAGGGAGTGTCATGGGCTCGGGTGTCAGACTGGAGTCTCAACCCAGTTTGGCTGTGGCCAACCTTCTGACCTTGGGCGAGTGATTTCAGTTCATTCCCCGTAAAATGAGGAGGGTGATCTCTCCTAAGGTAGCAAGAGGCTCACATGAGCCAACTGAGGCTGTAAAGCATGTCACACAGGGTCTGTCCATGCAAAGAGCTCCTTCATCCTTCCCAAGTGACCCATTGGTTCAATACATATTGATTATATGTATTATATTATTATCATACCCAGGTGTGGAGGGGACACAGCACTCTCCATAGGGGGAAGCAGGTGCTGGTGTGGGGCTGGTGGGGGGGCAGATGGAGGAGGGGTACCCATTGCAGGCAGGGCAGGGCAGGGCGAGAGTCTAACAGGAAGTGAGCTGAGGATGTTAGACATTATCCAGGAGGGAGAAGAGGAGAGGAGTGCAGACAAGAGCAAAGTATGTACAGAGGGAAGCCGGGAAGCCAGCCAGAGCCTGGGGCTTTTGGAGAAATCACTGGGAATGTCAGGAGAGAGTGTGGGAGCTTGGGGGTGGGGGAGGACACAGAGGCTGGATAGGGAGGGAGGCGGGTCCATCAGAGTCCATCAGAGCAGAATGTGGACTTCCCCGTGCACCCCCTCTGGAAGCAAGGCAGTGGTGTGGTCAGCTGCTAGAAGCCACTCTGGCTGCCCAGGGAGGGGGGCAGGCTGGAGGGTGAGGCAGGGGGTCCTCCGGCAGGTGCCTCACCCGGAGAAGAGGCAGAAGAGGAGGGAAGTAGGACGTGTTTGGCATGGGCCAGGCAGGGCTTGCTGGGAGACTGTGCGTGGGAGAGGGGGCGGTGGAGCCAGGGAGCCAGTCTCAGGTTTCAGACTAAGTGGGCACCCTCATTGAAATGAGGGCCACGGGCACCCAAGCGGGGAGGGGAACAAAGTGGGTGCTCAAATGCTGAAAAGAAACCATAATCCCCCATCCCAGGTGCTAATCCCAGAGTTATTTGTAACATTAAAAATTGAAATGAGGGGGATCCCTGGGTGGCTCAGCGGTTTGGTGCCTGCCTTCGGCCAAGGGTGTGATCCTAGAGTTCCAGGATCGAGTCCCACATCTGGCTCCCTGCATGGAGCCTGCTTCTCCTCTGTCTGTGTCTCTGCCTCTCTCTCTCTCTCTCTCTCTGTGCCTTTCATGAATAAATAAATAAAATCTTTAAAAAAAATTGAAACAAGCCAAATGTCCCACAAGAGGATTGGTTATACACATGCAGCATATGCGTGATTAGAATATTATAGAACCACCAGTGATCATATTGTAGGAAAAAATATAACACATCATGAAGAAATTGCTCGTGATCTATTGTTTGATTTAAAAATCATACATAGGGACACCTGGCTGGCTCAGCGGTTGAGCGTCTGCCTCTGGCTCAGGTCATGATCCCAGGGTCCTGAGATCCAGTCCCACATCGGGCTCCCCACAGGGAGCCTGCTTCTCCCTCTGCCTATGTCTCTGCCTTTCTCTCTGTGTTTCTCATGGATAAATAAATAAAATGTTAAAAAATAAAATAAAATAAATCATATATAAGCTATATATATATACTGTATATATTAAATTGTGTATTTAATTATATATATATGTATTATACATATAAAATAAAATAAATCATATACATATACATATAAAATATAAATATAAATACATATAAAATCATATAAGTAGGGCAGCCCTGGTGGCTCAGCAGGTTCAGCACCGCCTCCAGCCCAGGGCGTGATCCCAGAGACCCGGGATCGAGTTCCACATCAGGCTCCCTGCATGGAGCCTGCTCCTCCCTCTGCCTGTGTCTCTGCCTCTCTCTCTCTGTGTCTCTATGAATAAATAAATAAAATGCTTAATAATAAATAAATAAATAAATAAATAAATAAAATCATATAACTATAAAATAAAATAAAATAAATCATATATAAGCTATATATACACTATATATATTAAATTGTATATGTAATTATATGTATATGTATATGTATATGTATTATACATATTATAATTATTATACATATTATACATATACATGTATATGTATTATACATATAAAATAAAATAAATCATATACATATAAAATATAAATATAAATACATATAAAATCATATACATATAAAATAAAATAAAATAAATAAAATAAATCATATATAGCTTATTTTATATGTATATGATTTTGTATTTTATTTTATATGTATATGATTTTGTATTTTATTTTATATGTATATGATTTAATATACAATTTACATATACATATAATTAAATATATACAATTTAATACACTGAATATATTAAATTGTATATATTTAATTATATGTATATGTAAATTGTATATTAAATTATATGTGTATATATATATACACTGTGATCCCAGGTTATAAAAATAAAACCATATACGCACACACAAACCAGCCACACACACCCTGGACAAAACAGACTGAACAAAAATGCACTAAAATGTTCGTGGAAGTTATAATTGGATGTTGGGACAAAGAGTGACTTTTATTTTCTTCTTCATACCTTTTTCTTATCTTGTTCATTTTTGCCATCATACTGGCTTACAAACAGAACCAATGGCAATCAATACAATTAACCAATGGAAAGAAGGAAGCGGGAGCTTGGAGGGGGGTGGATGATAGGAGAAAAGACTGTAGGGTGGGACCAGGTGAAAACGGGTGAGTCAAAAAAATAAAAAAAGAAAAGAAAACAGGTGAGTCCACGCCACGGTGGGGAGAGGAGGCGAGAGGGAGAAGACCCTTCCTTTTGTCCCTGGCTCCCGGGACAGCACAGCCCACCCCGCCCTTGTGCTGCAGATAGGCTCCTACTATGGGAGTGAGATCACCTCGGTGGACATCGACAGCGACGGGGTGACTGATGTCCTGCTGGTGGGCGCCCCCATGTACTTCAGCGAGGGCCGAGAGCGGGGCCGGGTGTACGTCTACAACCTGAGACAGGTACTGCTGGGGTCCCCCCAGGCACCTGGGCCCTGCCCTCACTGGGCGCAGGTGGGGGAACTGGGCCACCTACTGAGCCAGGCCAAGGAGAGCAGGACCCACCTCTGTTGCCGCCACCACGGGGCTCAGGTAGCCAGAGAGAGGATTCCCGGGGGAAATGGGGGTGGGGGGGAAACAGGGGGCTGCAGGCAGGGGGGACCTGTCCTTGAGCACCCTTGCCCGTCCCCCTGAGCCTTTTCCCACCCGTGTTTTGCAGAACCGGTTTGTTTACAACGGGACGCTGGAGGATTCCCACGGCTACCAGAATGCCCGATTCGGGGCGTGCATCGCCGCGGTCCGGGACCTCAATCAAGATTCCTACAGCGACGTGGTGGTGGGAGCGCCCCTGGAGGACAACCACGGAGGAGCCATCTACATCTTCCACGGCTTCCAGGCCAGCATCCTAAAGACGCCGAAGCAGGTGAGGCTCCCTGGCAAGCAGCTGAGGCTGCCCTGAGTCCTGGTCACCCAGGAGGCCGTGTCCTCCTGCAGGAAGGGACTCCAGTCTGTCCCAGCCCTGCTGACCTCAGGTCGGGATTTCCAAATGGGAGCTTTTGTTTTCAGGACGGTCCCATCACCGCTGTCGGCAGCCTGCTTACCTGTGTCCCCCTGCAACAGCAAAGCCCCCTCCCTGGGGACCCGGACCTCACTCCCCCTGCACGTCCGAGCAGGCCGTGGACCACGAGTGGGACTTCCCACGTGGCTTGCTCCTCCCTGGAAACCTTGCTCCCCTCGAGAGGCACCCATCTCAGGTCCCGTGCCCCCAGGGTCATCATTTTGGCCTACGTATTTTCTTACTAAGGTGGCCCAATACGTGTGGTCAGAGGTGCCGGGACTTGACGGCAGGTGACATAACGGAACAGGAGAGGGCATAGCTTTGGGCTGGGGACGATTCCTGATGGTTCCATGTGGGCTCTCTCTGATGCTCCCAATCCTGGCTTCCCTGAGGGCTGCCCCGCCCCGCCCTGTGCTAACAGCACCCACACCCGGCTCTCTCTTCCCGCTCCCTGCAGAGAATTGCGGCCTCTGACTTGGCTCCTGGTCTCCAGTATTTTGGCTGCAGCATCCATGGGCAACTGGACCTCAATGAGGATGGGCTCGTCGACCTGGCAGTGGGCGCCCTGGGCAACGCTGTGATTTTGTGGTTGGTTCTCCCGCTTCTCTTGGCTCTCAGGCTCTTCTGGGGGTCATGATGGACACCGGGTTGTTGTTGTTTTAAGATTTTATTTTTTTATTCATGAGAGACACAGAGACAGAGAGGCAGAGACACAGGTAGAGGGAGAAGCAGGCATCCTGCAGGGTAGCCCTATGCAGGACTCGATCCCAGGACTCCAGGATCATGCCCCGAGCTGAGGGCAGACACTCAACCACTGAGCCACCCAGGCGCCCCATCGCATTTTTCATACAACTTAAAAAAGGCATTACACAGAGGTATCCTACAACTTCACAGGGACAGTAAAAAAGTGGACCTGCCCTCAGTCATCAAAAATATTACAGCCTGGTTGGGAGATGTCTTAGCCCAGGTTCCCTAGAAAACAGAGCCCGAGACTAGAGCTCATGAGTAATGCTTCCCAAGTGACCTCATCCCAGAGGCAGAAGTAGGGACCAAGGACCCTGGAGCAGAAAAGAGGAGCAGTGGGAGTGGGGGGGCATCACTGAACCAGTTGGCACCCGCTGCTCATTCATGGGATCTCCAGTGAGGCAGGATGCACCTCTGCTTCTTGCAACAGACTGTCATAGGGGTGGAGGGGGTGTAGTATATCTTGGGGGGGGGTCCTCATATTCCCTTGTATCCTCTGTTTGCCATGGCCAGAGCATCGGCTGCCCCACACCCCCGAGGGGGTGTCCCCTGGCCCTCTAAAGGTGGCCCTGGGGGTGAAGGCCGCATGTGGGGGCTCATGGATCTTTGGGGGTGGCAGCAGCAGCAAGAGCAGCTTGGGCGGTAAAAGTATTCACTGGGTTGGTTCCAGCCAGGAAACAAGAACAGATGACCAAGACCCAGGCTAGGAGGTAGACCTGACCTAGCAGGTGCGTAGGGTGACACACAAACTGAGTGCTTTACGGGAAACAAGACACACACACATACCCCAAGAGAGCCAATCTGGTGGAAAGGACCCAGTCCAGCTCTAGCTTTTGAGGTCTAAACCTAAGTGCTATGTTCCTAGGGCTGAAATTGTGAGCTGGAACCTTCTGGGAAGACTGTGTGATCAAACCCCACAGACCTCAAACTGCCCCATTAGGATTCCTGGGGCTGCTTTTCTCCTTTTTTATTCTTTCTTTTTATGTGAGTATAGGTGATGTACATGTTCCATTAATCTCAGGTGTACAACATAGTGTTTCGGCAAGTTTATAGGTTATGCTGTGCTCGCCACAGCGTAGCTCCCATCCCTCACCATCCCCTATTACAGTGTCAGTGGCTGTATTCCTTACGGGGTGCCTTTCATCCCCATGACTCTCACATTCTACAGCTGGAAGCCTGTACCTCCCATTCCTCTTTCCTCCCCTTCCTTCCCCCCAGCCCACCCATTTTGCCCAGCCCCCCAGCCCTGCCCCTCTGGTAACCTTCCCTTTGTTCTCTGTATTTCTAGGTCTGATTCTGTTTTTGTTTGTTTATTCGTTTGTTTTGGTTTTTAAATTTTTTTAGGGTTTTTTTTTTTTTTTAGATTTTTCGCATATAAGTGAAATCACCCAGTATTTGTCTATCTCTGTCGGGCTTATTTCACTTAGCTCATACCCTTCTAGGTCCATCCACGTTGTCACAAACTGGGCAGCTTTGCAAACCCTCATAGCCCAGGCTTTACCCAGACCACATAAAACAGAGTTTCTAGGGAAGGGGCCCCGGGCAGGAGTAAGCTTGAAAAAATCCCCAAGTGTTTGTCTCTCGTGGGCAGCCACGTTTGAAAGGCACTGGTGTAAGCTAGGGTGTTTACACAGCACTCCACACTGTCAAAGGGCTCCTCTCACTGACTTCCTTTGATCCCCACATCCCCCTCAGAGAGATCATGGGACCTGCCCAAGGTCCCTGGGGAACCAGTAGAGCCAAGACTCAAGCCACCCCAGCCACTGCACAGCACAGGGGGGAGCCCCCAGCCCCCTTAAGCTAGGAGCAGAACATCAGCACAGATAATCGTGCAAAAATTCAGAAACATCTAAATCACACTACACTCACCTCTTTTTATATAAACGCATGGTGTGGAGACGCAGGACACTTCCTTCTCTGATTATGTTTTTCTTAGGCCAATAGAAGACTAAATTTGCTTTTCCGTGACTGCCCCTAGGGTAGTGTCCAGTGGAGACGTGGGGAATCTCTGGAACAGGGAGTGGCTCTCCACTTTGGCTGCACGTGGCAATCACCTGGGAGCTTTAACTCCTTGCTCTTCAAAGTTTGGTCCCAGACCAACAGCAACAGCATCGTGGAGGACTTACTAGAAATGTGGAATCCGTGTGGGCCTGTGGGGGGTCAGGATCTACACGTTAAAGATCCACCCCCACCCCACCCCTGCAGTTGTGCAAACATTAAAATTCAAGAAGCACTGCTTTCAGACATATTGATGCCAATTCTGATCAGATTTGCCCTGGAAGGCAAATTGGGCATCAGGATTCTTTTAAAACTCTCCAGAGTATTCTAATGAATTTCCAGGGACGGGGTGAGGACACCCGAGGCAGTCAGTGTGGTCTGCAGCAAGTACAACCGCTAGGAGATGATGAAGGGCGGCTCTGCGGCTACGCGCCTGCCCTCCACCTGCCCGTCACTTTTTTTGCCCAATATTTTGACATCTGGGGCCCTGTCTGCCCTCCGCCAAAGGTGTACAGATTCATTTCCGCCTGCTGCCCCACATCTCCCCCCTTCCCTCTCCCTGGGTTCCAGGGGCGGCCAAGTACCCCAACCCCCAGCCAAGTGTTCTTCTGCTCCAGGTCCCGTCCGGTGGTTCAGATCAATGCCAGCCTCCACTTTGAGCCGTCCAAGATCAACATCTTCCACAGGGATTGCAAACGCAGCGGCAGGGACGCCACCTGCCTGGCCGCCTTCCTCTGCTTCACACCCATTTTCCTGGCACCTCATTTCGAGAAGGACACAGTCGGTAAACAGGCTCCTCCCCACTCCCCAACTCCTACCTCCTGCTGCCAGCCCCGTCTCCCTTGTGAACTTTGAGATTGCCCTGCTTCAAAACCTGGGCTTTCACTGAAATGGTTTTCAAGTGCCAGGTCACCCCTTGAGCCACCTTAATGACCACATTTGATGACCTAATTCCAAGGAGCCAAGAAGGAGATATCATGACAGGGCAAGAGTGGCAGTCTGCAGCAGTGACCAACAAGGGAGAGGCCGGGGGAAGAAGGGAATAGTTGGGGTGCAAAACTTGGATTCAGAACAGGGACCTGGAAGCAGCGAAGCAAAGAGGGGCAGCCTGGATGCAGAGAAAGAATCTGAGCCCAGAGAGGGAGCAGGAACCAATAGGGTCAGACAGACGAAGGCCCCAGGTGCAGTGGTCACCGCGCAGAGTGGGTATGCGTCTGCGGCAGGGCATTTCCTGCTGAGGACCATCACTTCCAGCCAGGGCGGCAGCCAGACACCTGCTCACGGCCGCCCTGGGCCCACTTGGCCCCACAAAGTAGTGGCTGCGAGTTCTGGGACCGCACTGGGCCCTGGGCAGCCAATTGGGATTTCTGAAAGCTTCTTAGCCAAGGAGCAGGGCCCACCAGAAGGACGGGGTGGGGTGGGGGAGAGGTCAGGGCCAGCCTGGGCAGCTGTGCTCCTCTTTCAACATTTATCTGTAAAAGGAAAAAGGTCAAGAACCTGGCACATGCAGAGGGCTGGCTGGGGCACAGGCGAGGAGACGAAGGCTTTCCTGGATTTAGTAAAAGATCAGTCTCATTAAAGGCTGCAGGCCTTAAACCCCAGAACGGGGTCTTAGGTTTGAGAAGCTGGCAGCAGGGGCTCGTGGGGTGGGGACTGCCGCCTGCAGAGGCTCTGACCCAGGCCTGACAGGATCCCGGAGGCCAGGGCAAAACCTGGAAGGTGGAGGGAGAGCTGGGGGGTGTCCAGGACTCCAGCGGGGGCTCAAAGGAGCGCAACAGCCTGGCCCCTCGTCCTGCCTCCTCTTCCACCTCGTTCATTTCTCCTGCATTTCTTCCTTTTTCTCTTTCCCTTTGCTATCAGCCCCCCTCTTCATCCCACCTCCTTTCGCCTCTCTTCTCCTTGGCTCCTTCTTTTTCTCCTTTCTCAGTGCTTCCCTCGATCCCTGCATTGGGAGTTTCCCACCCACACCAGGCCTCCCGAGCGGAGAAGAGCAGCTCTGCCCTGGCCAGGCTAGAGGGCTTCCTGGAGGAGGCTAGCTTTCAGGAGGCTCTCTTAAAAGACAGGCCAAGAGTCTTGGGTGGAACTGTGGCTCCACCTCCATGGTTTTGCCCTCTCCCTCCTGCAGACATCAGGTACAATGCTACCATGGATGAGAGGCGGTACACGCCGCGGGCCCACCTGGATGAGGGCGGCGACCGGTACACCAACAGAGCTGTCCTGCTCTCCTCCGGCCAGGAGCACTGTGAGCGGATCAGCTTCCATGTCCTGGTGAGCCTGACGCCCGGCAGCCCCGCCGGCAGGGACCCAGCTCAGACAGGAAGGGGACACAGAGCTGGAGGAGGGGCTGCCACGGGGGAGACAGAGAGCTCAGCTGGCGTCAGGCCGGTTCCAAGCCCCCAGCAGGTCTCAGGAGGCGAGCCAGGGTGCGGTGTCCTGGACCTTGGCCGCCCCATATTCATGCCCTGGAACAAAGGCCACTAGAACACACTGCCTGTCACCTCGTGGTACCCTCTGCGAAATCCCTTCTTCCCCCCACCTCTCTGATGCCCTTTGTGTCTTTAGCGGGGGAGGAAATCTGGGGAGGAAGGTAGGCTCCGTGAGGTCGCACAGAGGGAACAGGGGTCAGTCTGTAGGGAGGGAATGGAAGCAGGCATTGGCTGAAGATGAGGACCAGGCAAGATGGGCCCATGGTGGGGGCAGACAGGGAGGAGGAACCCAGAGTGGGCAGCCTGGGAGAGGTAGAGAACCCACAGTGGCCCGGTGTCTGGTTTTGCAAATAAGGAAGAAGATGAAGAGTCGGCCCCATAGAAGCTCCAGATACCCATGCCACCGCTCCAGCCTTGGAGACGCAAGCAGGGGGCACTCAGAGCCCACCTGACCCCTGTAGTTCAAAGGCCAGAAGTCAGAAAGATGAGCAGATGTGGGAAGTCCTCACGTCCGTTAACGTGTGGTCGCCTCTGATGGTTGGCGTACTGATTCTCAAGGTGTGGTCCCCCGGACCAGCAGCAGCCCCGGCACAGGGGCCCTTGTTAACAACACAGGTGTTCAAGCCCCAGGCCAGACCCACCGAATCCGAGATTCTGGAGGTGGGCTCAGGCCTCAGTGCGTCGCTGGGCCCGCCTGGGTATTCTGATGCAAGCCCAAGCTGGGGAGAGCCACGGCCTGGATACAAAGAAGCCAGTGGCATCAGGATTTGGGTTCCACCTGGGAGACTTTATAGGCATCTCTAAGCGTCCCCTTCTTGACCATCTACACCTGGGTGCATCGGAGCAGCCTGTTTTATCCACACATTTGTTCATTCATTGAGTCCACACACCCCTGAAGCCGTGTCACGGCGCTGGGGCTGTGCCAGGAGCTTCTGAAGGAGGGGGTGAGACCAGCATACAGAGGCCATTGGAATTCGCCAGGGTGTGCGCACGGTGTGGGGGGGCACCTGGCTCCCCCGAGGCCGAGGCACTAGGGGTCCGGTGCCAGGCCTTGAAGGCTCAGCGGGAGGAGGGTTTGCTGCACCTCCCGCCACCTGGCACGCTCCTCTATCCTGGACTCATCCTGGAGGCCGATGGGGAGGCTGCCCTCCCGCCTCAGGGAGCAGAAGTTTTCTCAGGGTCCTGGCCCAGGAACAGGTGCTCCACGCACCCTCACCCCGTCCCATTTCCTCCTCAGGACACTGCCGACTACGTGAAGCCGGTGACCTTCTGGGTGGAGTACTCCCTGGAGGACCCCGACCATGGCCCGGTGCTGGACGACGGCTGGCCCACCACCCTCCGAGTCTCGGTACATCCTGGCACCCGGGGCACACGACCCCGGGGGCTCAGTACCCCCGGCCCCCACCCACTCCCCGAAGCCCAGATCCAGAGTGCACCCCCGAGTCCCCTGCAGCACCCTCCCCTCTCCTGCCCTGCAAACCCACAGCATGACCCCTTCCCTCCTCCTTCATCAACGAGGTCAAGGACCCCCCTGTCTAGCATAGGGTGAGCCCTGGACGGGTCCTGGAGGATCACAGATCCAGAAGCGCCCTTGGGTCTCTACCACCTGCCTCCCCCATGGATGGGTGAGGGCTCTGGAGGCCAGAGCCTGCTCTGCAGCTCTGCTCCAGCCTCTCGACCACGCCCCTAATCCCCGGCTCTGGGGACGTCAGAACTTTCTGGTATCCAACACTCATGTGCTCCTCCCACCAACAGCCCACTCGAAGGAAAGAGCACAGCTTAGTTCTGTCCGAACTGTGCAGGGGGAACAGGTGAAGTTTGTGAACCGTTCCTGGACTTTAAGGAGCAGCACAGCTCCTGGAGATCCCCTCTGCTCCCATCCACCCCCCACCCCGCCTTCCCTGACACCACCCCCCTCCGATTCCACCACCCAGCCCTCCTCGACCCTCACCTCTTCCCTCTTTTCTCCTGCTTCTGCATTACAAACATATCAGAGAGGTTGTCGAATGTTCGAGAAGGGGTGGGGAGTGGATTGGCAAAGCCAGAGTCCTCGGTGAGCCGGTGTGCTGCGTCCCCCCCGCTGTTTTCCCCCACCGCCGTAATTACAGAGCCACGACAGCAAACCCGTGGGAAGCTGCCACTTGTTCTACGAGTGAGCGTGTCGAAGCCCATGATTTGGATTAACGCGCGGGGCTGGCTCTGCCCAACGCTGCTGGAAGCTGTGCCAGCCGGCAGGAGTGGCGTAGGCCAGGACCAAGACGACAGTGAGCTCAGAGGAGCCGTAACTGAGCAATCAGATGCTCATGCCAGGGCGGGAGGGCTTCCTGGAGGGGGTGACTTTCGGCTGGACCTCAAGGAATAGGCCAGGCCCAGCTCTGCGGGCGTGGGCAGAGTGGCCTTTTACTCCAGGGGCGTTGACCTTGTAAGTAAGGGATAGAAGTGAGAAGGGCAGGCTGAAGGGATGCGTGAAGAGAACATTCAGGAGGAAGAACCTGCATCATATTATTGAGAGCTGCAAGGAACAGCTAAATTTCTAAAGTCCTGTTAATCTGGATTTCTAGCAAATTAGAAACATTCTGCCCAGCGCTCGTTGACAGATTCCCCCCCTTTTTTTTTTTTAATTTTATTTACTTATTCATGAGAGACATAGAGAGGCAGAGACCTGGGCAGAGGGAGAAGCAGGCTCCATGCAGGGAACCCAACGCGAGACTTGATCCCGGGACCCCGGGGTCACACCCGGGGCCCAAGGCAGGCACTAAACCACTGAGCCACCCAGGGACCCCCCTCGTCGACAGATTCCTATGTAGCTGCTCAAGCGCTGAGATATCTCACCTCCCGGGGGAATGAGCTGTTCCGTATAATTGAGTGCAGCAGTTGCTTATCACATTAATTATTCCTTTTAATCAACCGGATGGAAATGTTTCTGAAGGTTATAGTACAGTTTTCATCCATTTTTTTTAAAGGTTTTATTTATTAGAGAGAGAGAGAGAGAGAGAGAGCATGAGCCAGGGGAGCAGGAGAGGCAGGAGAAGCAGGCTCGTCGCTGAGCAGGGAGCCCTTATGGGGCTCCATCCCAGAACCCCGGGATCATGACCTGAGCTGAAGGCAGACACTTAACTGACTGAGCCACCCAGGCACCCCTAATGCAGGGTTTTTTAAAAAAAGATTTTGCTTATTTATTCATGAGAGACACAGAGAGAGAGAGAGAGGCAGAGACACAGGCAGAGGGAGAAGCAGGCTCCATGCAGGGAGCCCGATGCGGGACTCGATCCCAGGACCCTGGGGTCATGCCCTGGGCCGAAGGCAGGCGCTCAACTGCTGAGTCACCCTGGAATCCCAGTTTTCTCTCTTTTTAAGCAGGAGGCTGGGTGGGGGTGGAGTATCTTATCAGAGACTCGCAGTCACGGGGGAACATGGGTGCTGGGGTTCAGTGAAGCCCTTCGGGGCCACCACGGGCCTTCCCACTATGTCCCTTCGCCGGAAGGCCTCACTCCGTCCACTCTGGCTGCGCTGCTTCTCTGGGGGCTGCCGCGTACCTGCTTCCAGCTGCAAATCGGCCAAGCGATGGGGAAGCCATGGGCCGCGTGGGGATCTCATGAGACTGAGGAGTTCCCCTTCGAGAAGAGTCCATGGATTTCAGATCTGTGCGGGCTTCTTCCCCCTGCCCTGGCTTTCGGCTGTGTCCTCGGGAGGGACAGTTGTACTCCTCAGCTCCAGACCCGAACACCCAACCGCTTGCTGACCACTTTGCCCTGGAAAGACCACAAGTGCTTCAAAGTCATGGTGCCCCAGAACTGACTCAACATAACTCTTGTGTTTCCAAACGGATGGTGCGGCCACCCTTCCAGACGCTAAGGAAGGAACCTGTCCAATGTCCTGGGCCTTGGGCCCTGTAGCTCTGATGAACTCCAGGTCCTAGGGACCCCACCGCTGGTGCGCCCCTAACCTGTTGTCTCCTCTCCACACCCAGGACCCTTCCAAGGCCATCATCATCTCTTGCAGCCTCCTCAGTGGGCTCCCTACTCTAGCCTTGATCCCTCCAGTTCACGCACCCACAGCAGCCACAGGGAGCCTTCAGTATGCAGGGCTGATAGGATACTCCCCTGCCTGCAGCAGTCAGTGCTTCCCATCAGCTCCAAGGCACTCCCCAAGGCTCTGTAAGAACCCCCCCCATCTCTCCATCCTCTCCACCCCAAAATACGGCAACACTTAAACCACCCATCATTTCCCAAACTCACCATGCTGCTTCATGCCTCAGGACCTTTGCACAGGCTCGTCCTTCCATTCGATTTCCCTGTTCCTCTGGTCACGCAGCTAACGTGGTCATCCTTCAGAACTCCGACCTACGACTGTCTCTTCCCTGAAGGCTTCTCTGACCACGTACAGGCCAAAGTGACTGTTTCCTCCCTCTGCCTTTCCTATTCCTCATACAGATTTCCAAGATTTTTTTGCACATTTCACACTCTAATTATTTATTCGCGTACCAATCTTCCCCATGAGCTGAGAGCAGAAGCTATGTCTTCCTCCTCCGGCACCCCCACTACCTAAGACCTTGCCCCCAGCACAGCTGATCTGTAAACATGGACTGCAATCGCCCTGCTGGGGGGGTGGGTACCAGCCGAAGGAGGAAGAGAGTTGAGAACTGAAAGGGACCTGGGAGAAGCCGAGTTTTAACCACGTTTTAAAGAAGGGAGTTGTCTCTGCAAAAGCATGAGGAACAGCAGGGTGGTGTCTGTGAGGAGGGCAGAGAAGACAAAGCCCATGTCTAGGATGGTGTGCTGAGGGGGTGAGGGATGGCCGGCAGCAGAGGGGCCACCCAGCCACCCCTCCCTGGCTTTCCCTGGCCCAGGTGCCCTTCTGGAACGGCTGCAACGAGGATGAGCACTGTGTCCCTGACCTCCTGCTGGATGCCCGCAGTGACCTGCCCACAGCCATGTGAGTCGGCTCCTCCCCACCCCACCCTGACTCCTTTCCCTCCCTACTAGTAGATCTGGGGCTCCCAGGGCCCCTGATTACTTCCTGCACGTCGTTCTTATAGGCAGCATGGATCAAATACTGAACTTGGACCCTGGGTCTAGCCCAGGCTCTGCCTCTTTATTCCTGTGTGACTTCGGGCATGTCTGGGCCTTTCCTTTCTGGGCCTCAGTTACTTCCTCTGCAAAATGAAAAGGACTCATCTATCCAACCTCCTCAAATTTTGCTTAGGAAAAAGAATCCTTTCTTTGGAGTCTTTAGTACCAAACAGATGAAAGGTGGAGACCAGGACCTGTGATCCTGGATGCTCATCCCCCAAGCCCCCAGCAGGGTGACCTGTACAGCCCATTGTGGACTGCTTGGGCTCAACGCGAAGGAGGCTAGCAGAGGATTAGCAGGGTGCCCACGAGCTCCCTGATCCCAGAAGGAAAAAAAAAAGTAGCACACAAGGAAAAATCATGAAAAATGTTCTATTTTCAGTTTACATCATTTATTTTCAAATAATCCATGCTCTACTTTTACCCAACCGTGAGGTGACTAGATAGAAGACGTATACAATAAATAGAAATAGAGCATGCAAACTGTGTAGAAGGGTGGAGAAGCGAATGGTCAAGCCATCTAGGCTACTCATCAAGATTGTCTCTGCGTGGAGCCCTGAGCTTCCTGGTAGCCAGGGCCAAAAGGGAAACATGCTGAGTAGAGAGGTGACACATGTAGTGAGATCTGGCCCTGCACACCCCCTGCCCCCCCATTCCACCTGCCTGGCCCCTCGGGGCCTCTGTCCTGCAGGGAGTACTGCCAGCGAGTGCTGAGGAAGCCCGTGCAGGACTGCTCCACATACACCCTGTCCTTTGACACCACGGTTTTCATCATCGAGAGCACTCGCCGAAGGGTCGCAGTGGAGGCCATGCTGGAGAACAGGGGCGAGAATGCCTATAGCACCGTCCTAAATATTTCCCAGTCAACAAACTTGCAGTTTGCCAGCTTGATCCAGAAGGTAAGACCTTGGTGACCTGCCGGGCCTACCTGAGTCCAGCCAAGGGCCTGGCTGACTGCGCACTAAAATCACCCGGGAGGAGGGGGTTACAAATACCCGCAGCCAGGCTTCTCCTCGAGGTTCCAGTGGATCTGGTGCCAGGTGGGGCCTGCAGCAGGAGCCTCTAAGGTGCCCTGGGTAACATCAGTGTGCAGCCAGGGTGCAGAACCACCAGTAGAGGAGGGCCTGAGCCGTTCAGGATTGTGGGGAGGAATGTCTTTCAGCCTGTTAGGGACACAGACGAGTAGGCGTGCACACACACACACACACACACACACACACCACGTGCGCGCACCAGCTCATTCACACCCTCTGCCTACAGTTCATCCTTCAGGCTTTCTCAAAAGGGCCATTCTAACAAGATCCAGAAAAGGTTATTCCCCACTTTAAAATTTCCTGTCATGCCCCGTTGCCCTCACAACAAATTCCAGACTGTTGTAGCATTCAAGGCCTGTCCTGATGCCCCATCACCTGCCCCCTGTGCCCTCACCCCCACACCCTCAGCCCCCCCAGCCACAGCTGTTTCCCAGAACCCCGGCCTTCACACTGAGGCCTGTCCCACCACAGTCCCTCCTGTCCAGCAAACTCCTGTGCCATCTTGGCTACCATCTTACAGAGGAGGAGACTGAGGCACAGAGAGGTGCGAAGGGGCCTACGAGTGGCAGAGTGGGGTTCCTACTCAGCGGCTGCTTCCTGAGCCAGCACTTCATGGCAGTTAGGCCTCGTGTCGCGTGCTCTGCAGTGGCCTCCCGAAGCCCCAGCAGGCCATACAGGCTCCTCCAGCCCCACGCAACACGCCCCCCACCCGGCACAGCCCTGTGTGTGCCCCGAGGAAACACAGTGCCTCATGCTGGCCTGTTGTAACCCCAAATCCCGCGGGGCACAAGCACGGAGAAGCCCCTAAGACACGGTGATTGAGTAAACCCAGGACATCGCCATCATGTGTGGGTGCTGGAGGGTCCCAGGTCCCTGCAGACACCGTCTCCACCCTCAGGGATCTCAGAGCATCAACACGGAGCCCAGAGTGCAGGGTGGCCCCTCTGTCCGGGGCCCCTCTGTCCTCACGTGCCCTGCAGAACTGCCACCAGGCCTTCCCTCTAGCAGGCCCAGGATTGGGCCCCACCACCAAGGCCCCCACAGCCCTGAGTGAAGATGCGGAGCCCATGTGATGTTTGCATCTAGATTGGGTTTTTCTTTTAATTTTTCAAAGATTTTTATATATTTATTCATGAGAAACAC
Organism: Vulpes vulpes; assembly: GCF_048418805.1. Taxonomy (NCBI): domain Eukaryota; kingdom Metazoa; phylum Chordata; class Mammalia; order Carnivora; family Canidae; genus Vulpes; species Vulpes vulpes. The sequence continues at coordinate 72,084,872 of NC_132794.1, read as the reverse complement.
AGAGAGAGAAGCAGAGACACAGGCAGAGGGAGAAGCAGGCTCCCTGCGGGGAGCCCAATGTGGAACTCGATCCCTGGACCCTGAGATCATGCCCTGAGTTGAAGGCAGATGCCACCCAAGTGCCCTTGAATTGGGGTGTTTAAGGGAAACCGAACCCCAAGCCTGCATCTACCTTTCATCGCTTCCCTGGCCCAGACTTTACAGTGCTGAGCCTGTTCTTAAGCCCAGGGGCAGGAATCCTGGAATTTCATCTCTGTGGCACAGAAGGGCTTTGGGAACTGAGGGAGGCAAAGAGAAGAGGACAGTGTGTTCCATAAAGTGCTGCACACACACACACACACACACACACGGCAGGTGGTGCAGAGGGGTAACCGGCAGCCTGGCTCCTTCACAGGATGCTGCCCATTCAGCCCCAGCCCAGAAACTGCTCCCAGCTGGGAGATGAGAACTCCTCTCTCCAGTTTGCCCCTCTGCACCCCATCTATCCAAGGGGAGCTCTAGTGGAGGAAGCAGCCCCCCAGCCAGATACAAATGCATTAGTCTGATCACGTGCACTTTGTACACACACGCGCGCACACACGCAGAGGCATCCGGACCTACCTGTATCTCCGAGGAAATGCACGTGTTCCTCACGCATGCAGCCGGGCACAGGTGCACACACGTGCCTTCATGCAGACCCGCACGTGCAGAGTCGACGCAGATCTGCCTTTCCATCCACATGGGCACATGCATGCCCAACGAGACACACAGGCATGTAGCCAGCCAGCGCCCAAGGGTGCAGAGCGCATTAGGGACAGAGCTTCATCCTACTGAGTGATTACGCTGTTCTGGGTGTTGCCAGGCACCACGTCACAGGCATTGTGCCACCTAATGCTCACAGCAACCAAAGAAGGTCGGCACTCCCATCCCCATTTTACAGATAAGCCAGATGAAACCCAGGCCGATGCCACATGGGCACCCAGCAGCAGCAAGCTGAGTGCTGTGTGACAGTCCCTCCCTGGGTCCGGTGCGGAGCGGCCCTGGGCCAACCCAGCGGGGCCCCAGCTCAGAGCCACGCCACCCCTGTCTCCAGAGCCCCTGTGGTCCCAGCTCCCTTGCAAGGGCCTGTGCTACAGTGTCAGTACAGGTGGCAGAGACGGCACAGGTGGCCCGCAGACCTGGGTCCCTGGTCCACCAACTGCTGCCCCCGGTGCCCCCCTCCCGCCCCCAGGACGACTCAGACGGCAGCATCGAGTGCGTGAATGAGGAGAGGAGACTCCACAAGAAAGTCTGCAATGTCAGCTACCCCTTCTTCCGGGCCAAGGCCAAGGTTGAGGCTGGGGACGGTGTTTGGGCGGGACCAGGGCGGGTCCTGGGAGAAACTGGGGATGCCAGAGAAATGGAAGTGAACAGAGGGGAGACGGAGGGATGGAGAAGCCTGCACATGGCTTTGAAGTATGTTAGTTTTCTCTCCCGGGAAATGGCTTTCAGATGACCTAAGGTACCCGCCCACTTCCAGACAGCATCGGCACCTTCACCTGGGGAGGGGGCACCTGGGAGGGCACCCCTCCCACCCACCCACCACTCTCTCACCACCTCTTGGCCAATTATCCCTGCTGCCCTTTATCCTAACACATTTTTTCCAAGTCTGGCCTCCGTCATCCTGCTGAGTGCAGGGGGAGAGATTGGGAGAAACGTGACCATTCTGTGAGCGCTCATCACGTGCTTCAAAGTGCAAGTGGAAAGTGGGTAGAAGGTGTCAGGGGAGAAGCTAATTCTCCAGGAAGGAGAATCTCCAAAGCCCAGACTCCAGGTCTTGGACCCTAGGCCCATCACTGCTGGGCAGTGGGCAGCCACTGAAGGTTCTGGAGCAAGAGAAGACCCTACTGAGACCAGGCTGCTTGGAGAGCAGGGCTTGAGGCAAGAGCCAGTCAGAGCAGCAGCGTGTTCCCAGGACCAGGGTGTGCAAGGCTGGGGGAAGGGAGAGAGGGATGAGAGCAGGGGCGGGGAGAGGCGGGCTGGCCATGCCCAGACGCACACCCAGCCCCCCCACCAGCCTCCCAGGCCCCCCAGCCCCCCAGAACCCTGCCACTGGACCTCTTCCTCGCAGGTGGCTTTCCGGCTAGATTTTGAGTTCAGCAAATCCGTCTTCCTGCACCATCTGGAGATCCGGCTCACCACTGGCAGGTCAGGGCCTTGCCTTCTCCTTCTCCCCAACCTTCCCCCCACCCCTGCTCGCTGCTTCTCCCACCCTGCTCTGCTGCTAGCAACTGCGCCCCCCTGCACCCAGTGGAATCATCACCAGGCCATCCCTCCCTGCCCCAACCCGGGACAGTACCCCCCATCAGTCCCCAAGTGTGCACACACCTGCTGCATTTCTGTGGCCGCTCAGATATAAATAATAATACCCTTACCTTTATTTTTAAATGATTTTATTTATTTATTCATAAGAGACACACACACACACAGAGAGAGGCAGAGACACAGGCAGAGGGAGAAGCAGGCTCCATGCAGGGAGCCCGATGTGGGACTCGATCCCGGGACCCCAGGATTACGTTCTGAGCCGAGCGCAGATGCTCAACCGCTGAGCCACCCGGGCGTCCCATACCCTTACCTTTAAATAGTGATTTCTATGGCACCTATTTTTATAACCTCCAGTTATAGAGCACCGTGGATAAATGGTCAGGCCTCACAGCAGCCCCTGAAGACAGGCAAAGCAGGGCTTATCCTCACAGAGTAGGGGAAGGAAGGTCTTTTCATTTTTTTAAAGCTTTTATGTATTTATTCATGAGAGACACACAGAGAGGCAGAGACAGAGGGGGAAGCAGGCTCCCTGCAGGGACCCTGATGCGGGACTCGATCCCAGGACCCCGGGACCACGCCCTGAGGTAAAGGCGGACGCTCAACCACTGAGCCACCCAGGTGCCCCAAGGAAGGTCTTCTAAAATGGAAAAATGTCCTAGAAGAGAGAAGTCCAGGCAGAAAGAACACTGGAGAAGGAGGAGAGGAGCCAGTGCTCTGCTCCCAGTTGCACTATTTACACGCTGTGTGTCGATGGGAAGTTGACCCAACCTTTCTGAGCCATCCTTTTCTCACCTGTATGCTGGGAGGTGGGGGGAGCAAGCCCCGCTCTGCCCGGATGAAGGCGCTTCAGTGAGCCCGTCCAGGGTGCGGGCTCAGCTGCGGGAGCCGCTGACCGCTCCACGTGGCTCTCCTTGCAGTGACAGTGATGAGGAGGAGAGCACCAAGGAAGACAACACGGCCCTCCTGCGCTTCCACCTCAAATATGAGGCTGATGTCCTCTTCACCAGGTGGGCAGGGGGGTGCCCAGGACCCCAGGCTGGAGGATGCCCAAGAGAAGTGAGGCCTAAGATGCAGCTCCCTCTAGGGGGCTCTAATAGGACCCGAGGTCTCAAGGGCCAGGCTCCAGTGTCCAGTGACTGCGACACGGAGCTGGTGTGTCCCTGAGGGGTCTGGGAGTGCAGCCCCAGCCATGCAGGGCGGGTGGTATCAAAATAGCCGCAGGGGAGACACAGACTTGGCCTCCAGGGCACTCCCACCAGGGACAAAGAGGGAGGCCCAGGGCCCCCCTGGGAGGTGTCCACCCCCAGGGCAGGCAATCGGTGGGGGTGTGGTCGGAGAGGATTTTAAAATAGTAATATTTTACTATTAGTAAAATAGTAAAATACTATTTTACTATTTAAAATCCTACTAAATAATACTATTTCACTGTTTAATACCCTACTAAAAGTCCATCTGCTTTTCATTATCACCACCTTGCACCAGCAGCTCTACACAGTGAAAGTGAGAAAATGCTTCTCCCCTCGAGGCAAACTGCTCCCACCTCCCCTCCCCATCCTGGGCCTCTGGCCCCCAGCCTGTCCCCTGGGGGCTCCCAGGCTGTTGGAGGAGGCAGGGCAGCAACCACACAGAAAGCCAGCTCAGGCCTTCCCATGCCACGGCCGGCGGGGGCAAGTTCATGCACCAAAGAGACCATGTCCCTGGGCAGAGGGGCCGGGGCAGGGCTAGCAAACAACGGGCTCTCTGGTCCCTGCCCGTCTGCAGGAGGCAGGTCGCTACTTGATCTCAGCTGTAATCCTGCGGAGGCTCTGAATCCTCCCTGACACAGCCCTCCTGTCCGTGCACACAGGAGCAAAGCTCTTTTTTGTGGTCTAGGGGAGCCAGGCACATGCCCACACCCTCTTAAATGCACTTACCCAACTGGCCAAGGCCGACTGGGCTCACGGTGGCCCTGTCCTCTGTCCTCGCAGGAGCAGCAGCTTGAGCCACTACGAGGTCAAGCCCAACAGCTCACTGGAGATGTACGATGGCATCGGGCCTCCCTTCAGCTGCGTCTTCAAAGTAAGGCTGGCAGAGGGGACAAGAGCCGAGGAGTCCCCATTTGGGAGGGGAGGAGTCTGAAGTCATTGCTAGTGCCTGGGGTTCGGCCCCGGCCCTGTTTGCTACCCACTCACTGTGTGATTTTAGGCAAGTTCCTTCTCCTCTCTGAGGCTTTCAGTCCTCATCTAGAAAATAATGGGGGACACCTGGAGGGCACAGTGGGTAAGCATCCCACTCTTGGTTTACACTCAGGTCACAACCTCAAGGTCGTGAGATCTAGCCCTGCATCAGGCTCTGTGGTCAGCGGGGAGTCTGCTTGAGGTTCTCTCTCTCTTTCCCTCTGGCCCTCTCCCCCTACTCAAATAAAAATCAATAAATCTTACAAAAAATAAAAGAAAAGGGCAGCCGGGTGGCTCAGCGGTGTAGCACCACCTTCAGCCCAGGATGTGATCCTGGAGACCCGGGATCAAGTCCCGTGTCAGGCTCCCTGCATGGAGCCTGCTTCTCCCTCTGCCTGTGTCTCTGCCTCTCTCTCTCTTTCTCTCTCTCTGTGTGTGTGTGTGTGTGTGTGTCTTCCATGAATAAATAAATAAATAAATCTTTTTTAAAAAAGAGAAGAAAAGAAAAAAGAAAAAAGAGCTGGACTGAGAGATGTATCAGTGAAGTTTAGGTGTGGCTGCATAGAATTTAAAAAATATAAAAAATGGTGGTCTAAATGGGCCAGGGTCTGTTCTTTCCGTAAAAGAAGTCCACGCTGGCAGCTTCACAAAGTCATTCAGGATTGGGTCTTCCATCCTTTGCACCATCCTCGACACGTGGCTCCCAGCCTCTCAAGTTCACCTCATGGTCCAAAAGAGCTGCAGCTCCAGCCATCACGTTCTCATCCCGGGAAGGAGGAAGCAGTGAAGAGCAAGCTCCTCCCTGCTAAAGAAGCTCCTTGGCAGTTCCTCAGCCTACCAGTTACCTCGGGAGGCTGGGAAGTGTGGCTTTCCCCTCTGTCTCCGTGCAAGGAAGGAGCGAGAAGGAGAATGAGGAGGCAATGGAGCAGTCCGCCCAGTGGGTCGCACCGGCTCCCGCCCCCTGAACCCTGCGTGAGAGCTGGGGGCAGGCTGACGCTGGGAACTGCTCTTCAGATACGCTGGCGCCTGGGAGGCTGGTCCAGCAGGGGTTTAGCCACTGCCCGAGGCCACACAGCTCGGACACGGTCGCGGCCCTGGGCATGTCGCGGCCCCTCTGATTCCAGAGCCCTGCTGCTCCGACACCGGATGGGTCACAGCTAGAATGTGCACCCCCGCTTGCTCGCCAGTTAGAGCCTTCATTAATTCATGATTCTCCCTCATGATCAACTCATTGCTCTCAGCATCTCCGCCCCGACCCCAGCCCAAGGTGGTTCAGCCAAGGGAAAATGACATGACCTTGCTCCCCAGCCTCATGGCTCCACTGGCTTGTCCTCAACCTCCAGGAACCCGGCCCCTTCAGCACTTTCATGCAACTTCGTCCGTGTGGCCCACCCCCCACGCACCCCCGCCCCACTGTGATTCCACGGAGCTTTAGAGCTCCTACAAGAAATATGCCCCCAGGGGACATGAAGGGGCCTGCTTCCCAGGCCTGGCTGTGGGGATCACCCCCATGGACCTCATCCTCCCCCACCCCCCACCCGCAGCTGCTGGGAGTACTGACTCCTCCCCTCTCTGGCCACAGATCCAAAACTTGGGCTTGTTCCCCATCCATGGAGTGATGATGAAGATCACCGTCCCCATCGCCACCAGGGGGGGCAACCGCCTGCTGATGCTGAGGGACTTCCTCACTGACCAGGTACCAGGGCCCTAGGGAACCTGCTTACAGAGGGGACCAGTTGGAGAGAGACCGCCCCCCAGGTGTGTCCCCACGTGCTCAGACCTCAGCTCCTCCTGCCAGGACCAGGGCCAGCAGGGCCTTCCCGGGGAAGAGAGGAGAAAGGACCATCTCTGGGATGCTGGGTTGTGCTGGTGCTGGGGGTGAGGCCGGTTGCACGTGGCCCTTGTGCAGGTGAACACATCCTGTAACATCTGGGGAAACAGCACCGAGTACCGGCACACCCCGACGGAGGAAGACCTGACCCGGGCCCCACAGCTGGTGAGTGTCCTGCGCGGCCCCCCTCTCCGTATCTGGTGGCACTAGAGCTGCCCAGAGCACAGTGTGCCCAGCCTTGAACCCAGAGGAAACAGGATGGAGAAAAGACACGTCTTGCTCTTCATGAGCTCACCATCTCAGAAGACACGTGAGAGTGAGTGTCAAAGAAGCCAGGGGACGAGGCTGTGACAGGTGTCAAGAGAGTGACAGCAGAGCAGATGACCTCCAGTAAGGGAACAGGGATAGTGAAATGACACCTGTCCCTTAAAGGGCCAGCAGGATACGGAGGAGAGAGGGAAGGGGAAGCCCCGCCGGAGTGAGGTGACAGAGGCCAGGACCTACATGGCTTGCATTGGACACACTGACCCCATCAGCTGGGTCCTCCCTGTCCCCAGAGATGGAAGGAGCTCATTTAACCTCCCAAAGCCCCTCCCCAAGACACCGGCTCATAGTTGCCAGCTTTAGGTTCCCAGGGCTGCCACTGTCCCCAGATACCAGCTTCTGAGCAAACTTTCACTATTCTTCCCCCAAACAAAATCAAGGCTGTTTTGGTTTTATCTCCCCAAACGAGTGCATGACACAAAGTATTTTCTGAGTGCAGTGTACTTTTACTGAAGACCAAGCCTGGGTGGGGTTGAGGTGGCTGCAAGAGAGGGACACTAACAAATCTAACCTAATACATTCTGATTAGTTGATGATTTCTTTGGGTTTTCCGCCAAGATGGTATCATCTGTAAATAATAATTGTGTTAGCTTTACCATTCGATCCTTGTAAGCTGTTCTTCTCATCTTCTGGCTCTGGGTAGGACCTACAGGGCAGTGGGAAATAGAAATGATGACAGTCTTGTCTTGAACCTCCTTTTTTTTAAAAAAAAATTGTTTTTTTCATTATTAAATATGATAGGTTGCCGTAGGTTGTTTTGTAATAGTCTTTATTCAGATTCAGGACATTCCTTGGGAGTTTTTTTTACCATAAACAGAAGTTGGATTTCCTAAAATGCTTTTTCTGCATCTGTTACAGTAATCATACAACTGTCTCCTTTAATCTGTTTGTGTGGTGATGACATTTATAGGCTCCCTCACGTCGAACCAAAGTTCTGCTCCTGGAAGACACGCGATTACGTACAACTTCAACTGGCATCAGATATACCATCCTTACCTTGTCTCCGGCCACCCCCAGGCCACCGCAGCCCATGTGTCCCCCCCCCCCCACTCCCCACCTCTCTGGTCCCTGGTCCTCTGCCCCACCTCCCGCCTCCAGGAGCAAAACTTGGGCAAGGCGCACAGCTCAGCTATCTCTCTGGTGGCCCAAGCCTCTGCTTGGCTCATGGCTGGGCTAGCTGCCTCCCCTGCTCCCCCAGAGCCCGGTCGCTCACCCTGAGACCTACCTCCTCTTTCAGAATCACAGCACCTCTGATGTCATCTCCATCAACTGCAACGTGAGGCTGGCCCCCAACCAGGAAATCAATTTCCACCTGCTGGGGAACCTGTGGTTGAGGTCCCTAAAAGCAGTAAGTAGGGCACCTGGGCTCCACTCCAAGGAAGAAAGGGCAGGCCGTGGGTGCTGGGGAGTCTCCCTCCAGGGGAGGGGTCCGCTTCTGACCAGGCCTCTGATCCTACAGCTCAAGTACAGGTTGATGAGGATCACGGTCAATGCGGCCTTGCAGAGACAGTTCCACAGTCCCTTCATCTTCCGCGAGGAGGATCCCAGCCGCCAGGTGAGCCCCTGGAAACCCTGCAGGCCTGAGCTTGAGCCAGACCAGCTAGGGAATCCGCCCTATTTCCAACTCCTTCCCCTAGAGTTTCCTATACTCTCTGCTCCTGTGTTCCTGCAGGAGGGAGATGGGCCCATCAGCAGTTAGTGCAGCATCAGAAGAGATAAGTAAGACAATTAGGCCTTTAGGGGCCAAAGTAAGGAGGGGGCCAGAAGCAGGCATTTACCCAGTGCCTGACGGGGGCGGGGGGGCCTCTGTAGCGCAGCACCCCCAGGGAAGCAGAGGAAGGAGGGGAACTTGTGGACTCTACACTAGAGGAAAGAACTGGACCTCCTCAGGCCTGCCTGCCTGGGGGTGGGGAGAGGGGGGGAGGGGCATGTGGGGCAGGGAGGGCGGTGGGGGGGGGGTGGCAGGGAGGGACCCATTGATTGGCTCCAGCAGCAGTGAGGCAGGGTCTTGGGCAGGCTGGCAGCCTAGAGTGACCAGCCACCACTCTCCTCCCTATCCATTCTCACCTCCAATCTAAAGAAATGCATATAGCGTGCTTTAGAAGTCTGGTGTGAACTGAATCCGTGAAGAGCAAGGGATGCAAGATGTCTCTGTACTGGGACTTTTCTTGAATTGGATAAAGCTGGATTGTCATAGACCAGACAGGCTTGAATCAGGGCCCAGGAAGGGAGTGGGGCTTCTTCCTGTGTGCCCTGCTCTCCTGAGAAAATGAGAAGTTGGGTCTTGAAGAAAAGCCTAAACCTTTGGAGAGAGGAGGCATGGGACGTGGGACACTGCTGCCCTCCACTGGCCACATCCCTGTTTAAACCGTCCATGGCCTGGGGTCCGTGAGAGTGGTCCTGTACCAGAGGCCAAGTTAACCCCCAGCAGCCACCCCACACACCCCCAACCCCCCCCCCCCCGGCCCCGTCCCCAGGAGATGCTGGAAAGCACAGTAAGCGTGGACTGGAAGCCAGACCTTAATAAAACACACAAATATCACTCATAAACAGATTGGGGGGCTGCCAGGCAGAGGGGGAGCAGGTGCAGAGGACCCCCTGCTAAGAAGCAGTTTTATTTGTTCATTCATCCAGCATTTGTTGGGTGTTCCTCCTATGACTCAGGCCCCCAGGGGATGCAGAGATGAATTAAGCAGACAAGGGGATGAGGATAACAAAGCATGGCTGCAATCTGGGGGTGAGCACAGGTGCTGGGCCTGGGGGAGGGATGTCCAGGGAAAGTTCTCTGGAGACAGTCCACTTGGAATGAATCTTAAGACATGTGTCAGAATTTTGCAGGTGACCAAGAGAGAAGAGGTGCTGTACAGGCTCAGCACCCCGCCACAACACGCACATACACACGCATGCACACATTACCCTCCCTCTACAACTAGCTCATGTCTTCTAAGTGAATTCTCCACTCCCACCTCCCCGCAAATCCCTCTCTTTTCTTAAGATTTTATTTATTTATTCATGAGAGACACAGAGATAGAGGCAGAGACACAGGCAGAGGGAGAAGCAGGCTCCCTGCGGGGAGCCCGATGTGGAACTCGATCCCAGGACCCCGGGATCACGCCCTGGGCCGAAGGCAGGCGCTCAACCACTGAGCCACCCAGGTGCCTCTCAGATCTCCCTAATACTCTCTGGATGCCTCACTTCTCTTCTAGAGAATCCAGCAGCCCCAAATCTAAGCCTCTGTTGGCTTGGCTACGTGCTTGGTGCCGGGGGTGGGGAGGTAAAGGTCCCAGCCTTCCTGGGTGGAAAGAGAACATAGAAGGCCCGAGCCATTTGCTGAGCCCTGACTCTGAGCCGGGCACTTTACCTGGCTCACTCCTCAAGGTGCCGTGAGGTATACCTGCCCCTATTTTTCAGATGTGGAAACTGAGGCTGTGTGAGATAAGGCAGAGAGGGGGCTGTGATTTGCTTCCTGTTGAACACTGTGTCCGCGGCCAAGCCAGGGCTGCTTCGGGGGTTCATTCATTCAGTCATCCAGCATGTTGACAGAGCTCCTACTCTGTCCCAGGCACTGAAGATAGAACAGTGAACAGAGCAGATAAAGCCCTGCTCGCCTGAAGCTGACATTCTAGTTGGGAAGACTGGCAAGACACTCGAATATATCAGTGTTGAGTGGTGATGAGGTCTGCCCAGAAAAACACAGGCGCAAAAGGGTGGAGGTTGGGGGGGGCTATTTTATACAAGGAGATTGGGGAAAGCCTCCCCGATAAACTGACATCAGACAGAGGCCATGGAGCATGGGGGGATCACGTGGCTATCTTGGGGTGGGGGAGCCCTGCTCGCAGAAGGGACAGCAATGCAAAGACTGCACAGTGGGTGTGTGCTTGGCACGTCGGGGGCTGGGTAGCAGGAGGGCTGGAGTGGAGGGAGGAGGAGATGAGGCCAGTGGGTGTGCGGCCTTGTGCGCCAGGACAAGGACGCTCATTTTCCACTCCGAGCTGGGGGGGCTGGGAGCAGAGCAGAGAATACATCTGCCTTCCTCCGGCTGCCGTGCGGTGGACAGACTGCAGAGGTGGAGGCCGGGAGGCAGTTCAGGGTCTTACAGTCTCTGGGGGAGAGGACGACGGGGTCTCACTCCAAGGAGGCGGCCCTGGAGGCAGGAGGATTGGCTGCATTCTGGGTGCTTCAAAGGTAGAATGGACACGCTTTGCTGGCGATGTGGTCGTGAAGGTAAGAGCGCCCCGTACAAGGCTTCTGGCCTGAGAACAGCAAGGAAGGACAGGGCTGCTATTTGCTTTCTTGGGGAAGCCGGTTTGAGGGTGAGGAGTGAGATCAAGAGTGTGTTTGGGGACCTGTTAAAGATACCAAGTGGGCCAGGAAGAGGGTAGGATGGGAGTCTGGGATTTAGCAGAGAGGCCAGGTAGGGGGAGAAACGTGACAGCCGTCTGTGTATAGATGGTAAAGCCCCACCATGGAGTGAGCTTGCCCAGGGCTATGTGAGGCCTTACATGGCCTGGAGCACTTTTACCCTCGGAGCCCCTTCCTCCCTAAAAAATAATTTAGGGGCACCTGGATGGCTCAGTGGTTGAGCGTCTGCATTTGGCTCAGGTCCTGATTCCCTGGGTCCTGAGATCCAGTCCCACATCGGGTCCCCCCAGGGAGTCTGCTTCTCCTTCTGCCTATGTCTCTGCCTCTGTGTCTCTCATGAATAAGTAAATAAAATCCTTAAAAAACAATAATAATAATAATAATTTAGATGATTATTTTATGACAGTGTCCCTATAAAGACAAACATAATCCAAGCAAGATTATATTTTTCTTCTTCTAATTTAAAAGAAATTAGAATATCTTTGTGGGCCCCTAAAAGCACGAAGGGCCCTGCGCCCACTGTGCTCACCGGATAAGACTATAGGTAAACTTCTCCAGGAAGTGACTCTACATAAAGCATAAAGTCACATAAAGTGACTCCTCACCCTCAAACCGGCTTCCCCAAGAAAGCAAATAGCAGCCCTGTCCTTCCTTGCTGTTCTCAGGCCAGGGACAGAGGCACAAGGACCACCAAAATTTAGAAGGTTAGGAGGCCTCTCAGATCTCACTTCTCTTCTAGAGAATCCAGCAGCCCAGAATCTAAGTTTCTGTTGCCAATGAGGAAGCAGCAGAGAAAATAAGAAAAAAGTAGCTCATGTGATAGGATAATCCAGGAGGAGTGAGAGTGGCCCGAGGCCAAAGGCGGAAAGTGTCTCAAAAAGGAGGCAGGATCACCTGGGTCACTTAACTCTCCGGTCCATTGTGCAAGGGCTGGGTGCTCCGAAGACTCTGCAGGCTGGGTGCCACCCATCCCGCCAGCAGATCCCACCAGGCACTGGCCATCGCCTGTCATCCGGCTGCCCCCCGGGGCCCCAGAACAGTAATGCTGTTGACCTCAAGCACTCCTCCCCTTGCAGATCACATTTGAGATCTCCAAGCAAGAAGACTCGCAGATCCCCATCTGGATCATTGTGGGCAGCACCCTGGGGGGCCTCCTGCTGCTGGCCCTGCTGGTCCTGGCACTATGGAAGGTGAGGCCCCAGCAGGGAGGCGGTGGAGAGAGCAGCATCCAGGCCAGGGGAGCTAACCTCTAGGCTCTGTATCCTCCCTGTGGGAGCTGCCACCCACTCAGCCCCCTCCCCAGAGCTTGCCTGCTACGGAATCATCTGCCGCTCACCGCAGCAGACAGATTAGCTATGGCCACCCGAGGACCTTCCACCTGTGGCTCTGACTCTTCTGTGGTTCCCTTTAAGAACTTGATAAAATCTAAGTCTCCTCTTATCAGAAAAAGAAGCAAGCACATAAACACAAAATTTCTCAGGCTGTTAACAAGCCCCCAAACCTTTCTCTGTCTTTGAACCTCAGGTTGAGAACCCCTGGCCTCCACCTCCTATCATAGATGCAGTGAGGGAGGTGGAGGAAGGGGTGTTGACTGGGGCAGGGTCAGACAGCCAGAGTTCTCTCCTCCTGACTCAAGCTCCATCCACTCCACTGCAGCCACCCCCACCCCCGCCAAGGGAGTCCTGCTGGGCTGGGGGTTGGAGTACTCCATGGTAGCTGGGGTATTGGCAAAGGAGCCTTAGGAGGGTTAGTGGCAGGAAGCAGGGAGGGGAGACGGGTCTTGTCCTCCCTGCCCACCGCTGAGACATCCCCCTTTGCCTCCCGCAGCTCGGCTTCTTTAAAAGTGCCAAGCGCAGGAGAGAGCCTGGCCTGGACCCCACCCCCAAAGGGCTGGAGTGAGGCTCAGAGGAGGCTGCAAGTTGATGGGGGCCAGGACACCGGTCCAGGCAGCCTGCGGGCCCAGGCCCGTGGCCCACTGAGCTGGGGTGGAGAAGACACCAGCTCGCTTTGCACTTGACCTCATCTCCTGAGAGACCAAGCCTGCACCCTCTGAAAGCAACTCAAGCTGGTTTCAAGAGGGACCGCTCTCCTGGGAGGCCCGGACACCTCCAACGCGGAGCCCTGGTGATTTAGAGGGCCCCCTCCCGCAGCACACCAAAGGCTCCCCCAGGCTCTGTGGGGGCATTTGCTGCCCGGGCCACTAAGGTGCTAGGAATTCAGAACCTTCCCGTCCCATCCTCAGAAGACACCGGGGGAGGAAGCCTGCCACTCTGCACACTCCAGGCCTCGAGTCCCAGTAGGGCCCGGTGGAGCAGCAGATCTGCATTCTTTGCTGTCCTCCCACCCCCTGCACCCCGCACCCTGCACCCCGGGTGGCCCAAGGCGCCGAGTCCCACCAGCCTCTTCCGTGGGCAGGAGATAGGTCCCAGCAGCTGCCCCTGAATGAACTGGGGCCCGGGATGGTGACAGCTGCTGGCCAGGGATGATGACGGACCCTGGGACGCAGAGACTGGGACGGATGGGCAGCTGGGATGCAGAACAGGGGCACCCACCTGGAGCTGGGGAGGCAGGCGGGCCCGCCCCCCGCCCCCCCGCGGGAGCAGGTGTGCCAGGCACTCCCTGGGGCCCGCGTCCCAGCCCGCAGTCTCCCCACCTGCCTGCCCTGCCCTGCCCCGCAGGCCCCACAGCAGGGGAGCAGAGCCCCCTCATGCATCACCCACCTCCTGCACATGAGCGTGCGCACACCCATGCACACACACACACCCCCACCCACCCACCGTGCACGAGAGAAGGGCTCGTGCCAGCGCTGCTGAGGGGTCCCCTCCTGAACGCTGCACTGGTTAAAGCCGGTGTAGGGGCACCCCAGTCTCTGCAACCTCGGTGGCAAATACCTGATCCGCTGGCTCAAGGGACAAGTGGTACCACCAATGACGGCGCCTTGAGGACAACAGGCACGCCCGGTGCCCAGCGAGTAATTTATGCCTTAATCTTGTTTTGAGGTAGAAATGAAAGGGGGATGCATCAAAGGCATCTGTCCCCCTGTCACATAGTACGACCTTTACTGTCGTAAATATTTTTTGAAATTAAAAAAAAAAAATACAGTGTTGAAAACAACTAAGGTGCTGTCATCCCATTCTGTGGACAGGACATGTCCTGGGGAGCTAACCTCTTCTCTTCGAAGGAAAGGAGGCAGATGTGGGGGCCCTCCTTCCTTCCCATTAGCTCTAAATGTTGAGAAGGGACTTGTCCACCATTTGCTTTCGACAACATCCCCTCCAAACGGCTGCCTGGTCTGGGAGGAACATCTCCAGTGATGGAGCACGTCCTCCCTCACAAGACCACCAATTCCATCTTGACCCTTTTGGATGGTTGAAGCTTCTAGGCCTTAGTTCCAGCTCTTCCCTCTCTGGCCTCCCAGACTTCTCCAGGCTAGCATTTCAACGCCCGCCTGACACCCTGACTTAAAGTGTCTTCACCTTCACACACAGATTGCTGTTAAACCAAGTGGTCCCCATTCTAATCTTGTGCCACCAGAACCCCAAGAGGCCAGGAGAACCTTGGAGAACCTTGGAAATGATTTCCTTTTGTTGCTCCCTAGATGAGGGCACTCAGAACCAGATTAGTTAAGAGACAGCCCTAGGTTCCACAGCAAAATCCAGAGTCATCCCAGGATTGCTCTTTTAAGCCATCATTGTAGCCCAGCCTTGGGGGAGAGGGGGAGCTTATGGAAGGAGAAGGCATTGATACAAAGTAACTATGGGAATATTTTTTCTCAAATGGTGAACCCCAAATCAGAACACATTTACAATCACATTTCACTGGTTACCCTCATGAATGGAGCATCTGACTAAAGGAAACGTGAGGAACCCACACTCACAAGTGTGTCATGTGATTTAGCACGGAGTCAAGCACCATCAACTCTCAGAATGCTTTCACGTGAAACCTGCCTTTTAGAGGTTGGTATTCACATTTTTTTAAAAAACTGCTATGTGCAGCTAAACTGCAGGCCAAACAAAATGTTATCTGCAGATCCGAATGCAGCCCAGAAATGACCAAATTACAACCTCTGGGGCTTCAGACAGGCTTTACCCCCAGTGCTCCATGGTCCCTCCAGCCCCACCCCAGCCCTACACCAAGAACAACTAAATGGTCAAAAGGTGAAAACTTGGAACTTCAAAGTTTTCAGATCTCCCTTCGTGTCTCTCCTCTTTCTCTTATCAGTTCTCCCTTTTGGAATTTATCTGCTCTGGGGCATAAGCGTTCAAGATTGGCCTTAAAGAGTGCCTGGTAGGGCCACAGAGAAGAGTTCCTAAGGCGCCAAGCTCATGCTGGAGCAAGCATTCCTCAGGCCTGAGGAGTTTGGAAAGATACCTTTGCAAAGGCCCACCCCAGGGATTCAGATTTAATTGGCTGAGAGGGGCCAGGGCACTATCTTTATTTCAGAGTTCCCTCCCTGACTAATGTGCAGAGTCAAGGTCAACAGGCAGGTGACTATATAGACTGGAAAACAAATAAGGGGTTAACAAGCCCAGGTGACCTTTCATTAAGGGTGGGAACTATGCCGTGGTAATGGTGAGGTCACCCTGACTCCAGCCTGGAGTTGGGAAGACTTCCTTGTCCCCGCAAGTCTCCAGAGTCAGATCCACTGGAGATTTCACTCAGTTCTCCAGGGTCCCCAGAGCCCCAAGGGGGACTCCTGGAGAAGCTGAACACATTTGCTATCGTCTGGAGGAGAGACGAATAGCAGTTCCTGAAGCAGTTTTGGCATTTAGTGACAAGCAGCCCCAAATGTGACCTCAATCAACATAAAACTCATGTTGTGGTTCATAGATGGATATTATTTGCAATGCTCTATTCTGTAGTTAAGAATAATTATTTATGATGGAGCTAAGGGCTGAACTCAAGAGTGTTAACCTGAAAATGGTTCAATCTTTTAAAAGCATTACCAGCCATCCTAGGCATTACTGTAAACAAGCTGCTTTGACTTTCAGGTGGCCGCGTGATACTTGTTTAAGCAAGTCTATAGCAAACAAGCGCATAGGAGAAAAACACACGGGGCAAGGTCTCTCATAAACCAAATACCAATGGATGATGGTTTTAGAATCTGGTCCATGGATTGCCTGGATTTCCTAAGTTCTAGGCTCATTGTCTCGTAGAGGAAAAAGACACGTTGTGAAATGAATTGTGCAAGATGTTCTGTGAGATTTCACTGCTGCTCTAACACGGTGAGACCATAGGTGGGATGGGGGCTCTCAGAAAATAAACAGAAGTTGATGGGCAGGCCTTGGATGGACTCAAGAAAGGCCTCAAGCCCTGTGCCGTCACCGCTAAGTGTTCTGCAGGGAAGCGGGCATTGGTTCTGGATCTCTCAGATCTGGCCAGCCAAGGGCAAGGAAAGAAATCCAGTGCTGCTTCTTTCTGGCATTAGATGGTGTGGACACGTGAGCCTGCAGGGCGAAGTGTGCCTCTTAGAGCACACTATCCATCCAGAGCCAAGCCTCTCAAAGTGGGATCTGAGAGCCGCCCTGATCAGAACCAGAGATTTAAGTTCCACCCCAGACCTCACAGATCCACTATCTGTAAGGTAATTTTAAGCTCATTTAATGAACCAGCAATCTGGAGCCATGATACTCTTATTGTAGACATCCGTGTCAGTGTCTTGAACACTGTAGACTTTCTCAGCTGCCTTGGGTCTATCTTGGTGGCAGCCATAATCAGCAAAAAACCCCAAGGGGTATCCTTCCACCACAAACAGTGGAGATTCTGGGTTTTCCTTTAGTTAAGGAAGCTGGTATTTTTAACAAGACAGCTACCGGGTGGAAGGGGCAAAGTGCTAATACAAACACCACCGAGAGAAGTAGAATAAATGTGGAAGAGCTTTTGACAGAAGGCATGGAACTAGCCTTTCCTAGAGGTCTTTAAAAGACATGTTATTTCCATCAGCAAAGGGTTTTGGGGGTCAGTGCTCCCCCAGAATATGACACTGACCTTCAGTCAGTCCCCCTGGCTTCAAGTCCCAAGATGCTAAGCATCCTGTAAGAGAAACAGCCAGCCTACTCATGGTCCTTTTCCGGTATGACTCACTCTAACCACACTCACCCCAAACAGTAAATGGCCAGGTCTCTCCCACCACCAGATCCGCCTTGGGTAGCTTCACTCGATACCGCCATTAGTGGTGAGTGGTCTCCTGTTTTCACCTCTTTGACCTGTTTTTACCTCCCGTTGATATCATCGTTAGCCCTTTATTCTGCACTACTTCTTACTATTCTTTTGAAATCCCCCCAAATTACCCTAACATTAGTATTAACATCAGCTAGGCTCCATGCAAAGGGCAGTTAAGCTTAGCTGCCCACATTAAAATTATGCCAGTGCTTTTGTGTCACTATCTATTCCATTAGCTTTGACATCACACTAAAGTAGGACACCATGTTCCAAGCAGAAACTGAAACAGGAACAGAGTTTTCCTGGTTAAGCGTGGAGAGAGGGTTAGAAGCCTGGCACCTGGGCTCTGAAACTTTTCAATAAGATACAGGCTAAAACGCACCGAGCAAACTCACAAGGTTCAAAGTAGGGTATGAGCAGAACATTTTCTCATAAAGGAGGACATCATTCCTTAATGGAGTCATCCTTGCTGCTCAGTTGTGCACATTCTTTGCCTTCATCTCCCTGGTACTACGTACAAAAATGACAAACAACTCAAATGATAATGTTCTCAGAAAATGGCCCAAGCCAGAGTCAAAAGGTAACATCACAAACTTTTATTTGGGAAATTAAAATTAAAATCTGAGGAAAAACAGAAAAGATTTCAAATAGGGCCATCTAGCTAGATGACAAGCTTATCAAGGGCAGGGATCATCTTTATTTTTGTTACGTACACTCGTGGTACTGTGCATCTGTTAGAAGCAGGAACAAACCCCAGTCCTGCTCTCAGGAGAGACCAAACACACTAAATGTACAAAATACAGGGAAATTAGAATAGAAAACTTTGTCTAAGCTTGCCAACATGCTAAGTCTTTATGAACCACCCGAAATTTGCTTCTCATTTTCTAGATCAAGCATCTGATGAAATCTATTACTACCAGTATTTTCTTTAGTCTGGACATCTGTTACTTGAAGAGAGCAGACATTACTTGAAAAAAAAAAAAAAAAAACTTGGAATTTGTCTAGGTGATTCCCAGAGTCCAGCTGCATACTGCAGCCAGGGACAGACCTGGCAGAGATGCTAAGGGAAGCTTTGTTGTACAGGCCTGATAGTCTGATAGTGAAAGAGCACCGCTGTGTCAAGACCCAGAGCTCACCCTGGGCTCTAACATTCATTCCCTGTGTGACCTTGAATGGACAAGTCACTTCTTTCTGAGTCCACAACCTCAACTATAAAAAGAGATTTGCACTAAATGGTGTTCTCAGGTCTCTACAAAGGGACTGGAAGGCTATCCTAAATCTAAATTTGAAAAAAAAAACATGTGCAGACAATGTGCTCTAATACCACCATACAATAATACTCTGCGGGTAACCTTAACTAATGTTAATTAGGCAAATGAAAGAAATACAGAACATGAATACTGAAATGGAAAGGCAAAATAATCATTACTTGTAAATAATGTGTATCTGAGACATCCAAAAACAGCAACCGGAAAATTTCATTTTTTAAGAAAAGGCAAATTTATTAAAATGCCTATGTAAAAGCATTTAACATTCAGAAGTATACATAATGGAAGAAAAGATCCTATCCACAATGTAAACAAACAACATGATAATAGAAGGTAGATGTTTGTAGGAACCTCATTAAAAAAAAAAACAAAAAACTTTAAAAATGTCTCTGAGAGACAGAAGACTTCACTAAATGGGACTATCTTTCCCTCAGATATAAAGGCTCAGACTTGAGAGGCAAGTCTCCCTAAATTAATCTATTAAACTCAATGCTAAACAAAATCATCTTTCAACATAACAGGTCACCAAAATTCATTGGGAAAAAAAATGCAATAATAAAGGAATTATATCCCCTCCACAAAAGAACACAAATGAAAACATATTAGCCCTACTAGTATTAATATTTAACATTTACCAGCATTTCACTACTATGGGTCAGGCACTTTGCTAAGTAAGCATCTTGATTCTCTCATTTGCTCATCACAGTCCAAGTTAAATATTATTGTCCCAATTTACAGAAACTAAAACTTGGATAGAAAAGTAACTTGCCCAAGGTCACAGAGCTAGCCTTGACAATAATCCCCAGAGCTCTACTGCAGGGCCAGATCAACAGAACAAAGAACCTAGAAAAAGATCCAATTACATTATGGAAATTTGGTTCATGATTGCAATCAGTGAAAAATAATTAAGGAAGTCTTTAGCTAGCTGGATCCTTACATGAAAATAAATTCTAAATAAATAAAAAATAAAATAAATTCCAGGTAGATAAAAAAATGTAAACCAAAGAAAAGAAGAAGCAGGGGGATGGGGGAAGAAGGGAAAAAGAAGGCAGAAGAGACATGGAAGGGAAAAGCCATAAAAGCATTAGAAGAAAACATGAGTAAAAAAAGATGTTATGATCTCGGAATAGAGACAACCTTACAAACAAGATACAAAACTCAGAATCCATTTTTTAAAAATTATGATAAATTTGGCTACATAAAAATGTAAACTTCTGATACGAAACTTCTATAGTCAACATCAAAAAACAAACTACAAACCATGACATATGACAGGGAAAATTTCCCTAAACTTCCAAAAAATTTCTAACGAGTAGGAAAATGACCACAACCCAAAAGCAAATAAATACAAACATGTCAGTAAGTATGAGTGTCAACTTCATTCATAATCAAGGAACACAAATCAAAACTATGAAATACTATTTTTCATTGATCACTAAATGATTAGGTAATAGCTGATGTCAGTAACAGTGTAGGTAGGTGGAAGGCAATTTAATGATCTCTATCAAAATTTTATTTCTTTTTTTTAAAGATTTTATTTATTTATTCATGAGAGACACAGAGAGGCAGAGATGTAGGCAGAGGCAGAAGCAGGCTTCATGCAGGGAGCCCTATGTGGGACTCAATCCTGAGACTGGGACAGTGGAATCATCCCCGCCCTGAGTCAAAAGCAAGCGCTCAACTGCTGAGCCACCCAGGCGTCCCTCTATCAGAATTCTAAATACTCAGCCACCAACCCAGAAATTCCAGTGCTATGAATAGAGACTATAAGGATGTTCACTAAAGCATTATTTAGAGTATCAATATATCCCACACAAGGTCTGGTTACATAAACACTAAGTCCACTCACAGAATTAAATCTATAAAGTTGTTTAAAGACCAAAAGAAAACCTATACATACCAATCTGAAAAAGCCTAAGATATATTAAATGAAATAAATAAATAAATGAAATATACAAGATGCAGAATCGAATAGGAAAAAGTCCATTTGCATTTTTGAAAAATGAATGGGAGGAAAAAAATATATATATATGTCCAGAAAAATTCTGGGAAGCTACTTAAAAAACTAGTAAATAGTGGACTCTTAAGAGTCCAAATGGGAGGCAAGTAGAGATGGAAAAGGCATTGGGGTTTTTTGTTTTTTTACTATTTGAATTTTTCTTTAACTATCTGAATTTTTCCCCAGGCACAGAAAACTTTGAACTCCTTTTTTTTAAATGAATTCAACAAAAGATCATCTCCACCAAGGCACACTGAACAATAAAGACACAAACTTCAAGGCAGGTTTCTTTTTGTTCAAACATTTACTGAACACAAACACCATTTTTTTTCCTTTTACACAGCAATATTGTTAGTTTCAAATTAGCTGGGCTATTAGGACTGTCATTTGCCACGAAATTAAAAATGATTCTACATGTCAAACTCAAATAGAAAATGTCATGCAATATATAAATCACTAACAGACCTTTGGTGCAGTCAGCAAGTTTACTATGTTTATTAAAGTCACGTAAATGGTTTGACAAAAGTGCACAATAGAATGACATCACTGGTTTGTTATAAATCACAGTGAATTACTAGAATACAACAATGTAGTTCCTCTACATGGAGGATTACAGGATGGGGTGAATATTATAAAGGATAGGATCTTTTCAACATATTAGGCCAGTCAGATTTTACTCCCCAACTTATGTACCTTTGAAAAGACTGGTTAGCAAAGCTGAGGGGTTTTCCTCCTCTTTTCTCCTCTACCAATTACTAATAAGCCACAACAAAAAAAGCCATGCACAAATTTTACAACACCTGATAAAAAACAGATACAAAATCTTGTTTACTTCATCACTTGGCAAAGCTTGCATCTTCGCTCCTTCATTTTTCTGATTAGGCCACTTGTCACATAACTCACCCCTAAATGAAAAGCTGTTAATAATTTAGCATTACTCACCCCTGCACACACATCAAGATACACTCCCCATAACCATCAAGTCCATGTCCCTTCCCTGCACATTAACACAAATGAACACACCACAAACCTAGGACTAGAGACATTTACTTTACAATTTTAAAAATTAATATATATAGCATCACTATCAGTGTATTTATTTCAGATCCCATATTTGGGAGAGGGGATGCTGTACATACAACCGAGCCCATCTGAAGATTTGGGCAAATCTGCCAGAAATGTATGAGGAAGGCCCTGCGATGTGCCATACATAACCAGGTGCTTTCTACCTTCCAGGGAGGAACCCAGAACAGAGCTGTGCATTTCCAGAGCAGGAATAAACACAGAGCTTAACATCTTATGGGCTAGTAACTTTTCATAGAGCGAAAGGCATAGTTTTGTCTTCTTTAATTCATTTTCATGTTACAGCATAGTCAGTGAAGAAAACAGAATAGTCATCTGTACATAGATACATATGGCTAGCCTAAAAAGGAACATTTAAGATCTTTACAGAAGATCTACCATAAAAACAAGTCCTTTATTATACTCTTATCCATCTACTCACTAGTTCAATCACTGGCTGCTTCTAAACCCAGCAAACTGTAATCCGAGGTCCAGCAACTCACTCCTCACCCTGTCCCATTCCAAAAAAAAAATGCTTCTGCATGAATAATCCAAAATGGTCTTACCCATAAAGTAGCTGCCTCAAACTATAGTGGAGACTGGAGACAGGATGTTGTTCCCTTGGGATTTGGATTTTTAAAGACACTTCCCAAATGCAGAGTTGATACTCAGGGAGCTGCTGTCCCCAAATCATATGTTACTATCGTACCTATCTAAATTCCTCATAATTGTCAGCTACTAATCAATTATTAGTGTAATGAAATAAAACTCTTCCCAGAAATCCAGAAATGAGCAAGACCAAAGCTTGCTTTTTGGTTGGTTTGTTTGTTTGAGGTTCCCACAGCAAAGAACCTTAAGGTAGTTGGACTGTGGCCTGCTAGAGCCATCCAGGGTAGACTGAAAAAAACTATGTTGTGTCAGAGTTCTTAAATAAAAAATTTCCCCCTTCTTTATCAATTGGGGGAATGGGTTTGCTGCCCATTCCTTGAGTTAGAGACCTAAGGTCAAGAGTTCAAGGTCACCAACTCCATTAAAAGCTTACGCTTTTACCCACCTAAGTTTCACGTGGTTTGCCCAGGTATTCATCCACTTGGGCCTCTAGTTCAGCCAAATTCATAGGACAAGTACTGAGCAAGACAAGTTTTAACTTCATCTGTAATATCGTCAAGGAAGACTTCTAATCCAAAGCATACTTCTACCAATAATAAACAGAAAGTGACAAAAGTGGCTGGAAATGGAGACAGCCTAGAGTTCTCAAGTGAGCTGAGATACTCAACTATTATTACCAATTTATTTTCCTTAAAACACACACACACACAAACACACACACACACACACAACAAAACAAAACTTAAGCTTGGGAAGGATTTGGCTAAACATGTTTAAAATAATCCTACCAAAAACAAATAAAAAACAGGCATGTAAATCACTTGTTTCAAGAATGGTTTTATACAGATGTTTCACAATACATATTTGGATTTATTTTACAAGACAAAATTAGATCCTTAGCAATAGAGTGCACAATGTCCTACTACACTATAGTAAAAAATTTGTTACCATTAGCAGAGTTCATAGTTTATTCCACTGTCTTCCTTCTCCAACTCTGTCAGCATTTCAATCAGCAGCTCTACTTTCTCCAGCATTCATCCCTTCTCAAAAACAGTCATTAAATTTTGATGTCTGAATATGTACATGTGATCATTATCCTCATTTTATAAATAAGCAATATCTAAAATAGTGCTGGTCCTGGGTAGCCAAAGAGATGAAATGATTTTTAAAACATGCAATATTATCTGATATTTTAAGTGTTGGTGTTTAAAAATCATACGCATTAATAATGGAACTAACTGAACACCAAGTATCACAGCTACTCCTCAGACTGTCAAAGAAGCAGGCCTTGAAATCTAAAAAACACAGAGTCTGATCTAAGCTGCGGAAAAGGCGGGATTCACTCACCTTGAGGCCATGCATTTTCTCTTTCAGGCCATGAGAGTTGCCAAGAGCAAGGTACAGGGTTTCCTTGATTATGCCAGGAGGAGCAAGGCCGGTAATTTTAAAATTAGGGCTCATTCAAATACCACCCTTTAAACCATCCTAAAAGCCCTCCTTGTAAAAACCTCAGGTTGGGAACACAGAAATATATTACGACGACAGAATTTACCATCAAAACATTCCTAGCTGAAGCAAGAAGAACACGAAGAATTAACTACAGTAGCTGTAAAGGTATCTTGCATTCTTGGGGGGGAAAGTTTTTAAGCTTCCCACCTTCCATTCCCTCCCACCTTTCAAACTATTTCATTTCGTGGGGTATCTTTTATTTAAGGCCCTAGGTGCTAATTTTGGCTTGGTCATTGTATTTTATACTGATCCAACTGCAACCCTTCTCTTATACTTGACAAAACAGTACACATACATTCAATGACCACTGAAACCGTACAAGTTTGGGGGTTTTTCTGTTTTTGTTGTTTTAGTTTATATCTGATGTTACTATGTCATCATAATGCTTTTCATTAAAGAAAAAAAAAAAGCTGCAGGTCTTCACTTACAGTACCATGCACTATGAGTAGCTAAGGCATTCATTTGGCACTAAAGAGAAAAATACAGATATAGCTAATCTTATCATTTTTAACATCGATAGGTGTGTACCCTCTACTTGAATTTCTGTGATGCTTAAAAGATAATCACAGAATACTCTTTTAATCCAACAGTTAAAACGCTGCCATTAAAACAGAACAGAAAAAACAGAGACCTCTGCGCAGCCTATCAGAATCTGTGACATTTTGTGGTTGAAAAACTTGCAGCTCTCACAAAAACATCTTTCAAAGGAGCAATGCAAATTATTTTCATCATCAAAACCATTTAATTTCCTATACCGCACTAGTGATTTTTCTACTAGTTATAAGGGAGACTAAGAAAGCGAAAAAATTACAAATTACAAATATCCTGGTTCCTTTTCATCTGTCATAAACACCTTATTAGGTGGGCACAGACAATGCCCTCTGGAAAAGTAATTTCCAAATTTTAAAAGAGACCACACAGGAGGAAAGGGAGAAAGGGACAAAAATAGAACATATAACTATATTATAACAATTTGTTTCATAAGAAAACACAGCATTCATAATTTTTACATGTCTGTGAGCGGAGTCAAAAGCAGACTGCTGCAATTTAGAGAAATTACATTAAAACAGACTTCAAAGAATTTGAGAATTTAAGCCCTAAAGGCAAGTAGTCCATCAAAATATTCTCTGAAAATTTGCTTTAAGATTATTACTACTTTGTATATACCACCCAGCATAATGCAACAATTTCCATGGATTTAACTTTATGCTTAACTTTATTAAGTGAGCACATTTTCAGATTAATCTGCAGCTATATTTTTTTAAATCCTCCGGATGTTATAATGTGTTGTATCACTCCACATAAATATCTAAGAGAGAAAACTACCTACAGCAGTTTGGCACGTGCAGAACACCTGGGTATCCCGTTACTTTTTATGGTCCTTTTTAGTTGTTTTGCTTCATGAAATCCTCAAAACTGCTGCAAGGATAACACACTGACACAGGCTTAACAGAAATACTTTTGTAGGCAGTTTCTTAAAACATTATCAACTTCAAATCATAAATGTCCCTTGTTACATAAACAAAATATCTTATACTCGTTCCTTAAAAAAAAAATTACAAATAGTCCAATCATTATGTTGTACACCTGAAACTGATAAAATGTATCTCAATTATACTTCGATTGGGAAAGCAAAAGACATAAATGAAGAAAAAAAGAAAGTTAAGTGACCAATATTCAGACACCTTAGATTATAGTTACACCTAAACAATGTGGCTTTGTTTAAAGTGTATTTGAAATCAATAACCGTTATGAGGCAAAAAAGACCAAATACAGAACTAAGGAAGGACGGGGAGGGGGGAAGGGTAGTGGAAAGAAAAGTAGAATTTATGAACACATAATTCTATTGTCTGTGATTAAAGTCCTTTACTTTTTAGCACCACATTAAACGATTTTACATATCCAGTCACTTAATGAAATCCAACAAACTCTTCAAGAGTTCTGGGGATCTGGTCTTGGTAGTTAATGTCATTAGCCCGAACTGCTCGGGCAGCCAGGCACTTGAGACTCATCTTCATCTGAGTTTTAAGTAGTATTTCAGATACCCCAGTGGTACTTTTGTCTAGCGGAGTCTTATTCTGTTTATTTGTCATGTCAGTGTGAGCGCCGGCTTCAACCAAGCTAATGATGATAGAGTGCAAGGTCAAAAAATCACTGATGGGCCTGTTGTACTGCACAATAATGTGAAGGGCACTGTTCCCCTCATTGTCTACAGCATTCACCTCAGCACCACAGTCCAGCAGCAGCTTTGTGACAAGTGCGTTTGGAAAGCTGCAGACATCGTTGGTGTGGAAATCATCAACCGGGGTATTGGAGTTGACAGCTAGATGCAGCAAGGTGAAACCTTCCCGAGTTCTGGGATCAAGGTGAATCAGGTTGTAGATCTGCTTGTTAATTTTGCACTGATCTTCTTCGCTACACTGTGTTTTGGTGGAGATGCACACTAAATACAGAAAGGTATAGAGATTACATTCATAATTGTCCATAGCGTTGTGGACATCAGCATCTGGAATATTTTTTACTCTGTTCATACTCTGTTCTATTTCCAAAACGCTGCATCTCAAAACACATTCTATGTCTGGGGCCTTCACAGTTTCATTCAAATGTATCATCTGTGAGAAAACTTGAGCGAATCGAAGAAGATCCTTGTGGGTATTCCTGTTGCCTTTCTGTCTCAGGTGCAAGGCGTGCAGCCACAGCTTGATACACTGTTCAAATTCCATGTTATCCGCATAAACAGCTCCCCTGTAAATGATGGGATGGGACACATCAATATTGTCAGCACCTAAAATCCGTTCCCGAACTATAAGGCCTTCCATATGAAGAGCATCTCTGTCTTGCCGAATGGATTCCAGTTCCTGAGGATTTCTACATTCTGTTCTATTCCCATAAGCATGGATTGGTGGGAGAACCTCTTTCTCCAGAATGTTATCACCATCTTGAAACCTCTCCAACATGGCTAAATATAAATAGTGGTACGTCTTCATGATGTCATAGTTCTCACGGTCGTTTGCAAAGGAGGCACCCAAGAGTTCCAAAGCTTCAATCCGACTTCTTCGGTCACAATCAGCATGAGAGAGCAACAGTTCGACGACATCAGCTTTACAGCTTTCGGCAGCTACTTTTAATGGCGTCATCCCATGGCCATTCACCACTATAGCAGCGCGCCATTTTATCAGCTCTTTCACAATATCTATGTGCCCGGCTTCTGCTGCAAAGTGCAGTGCGGTGGCTCCACAATGTGCTTTAGCATTGGGATCGGCACGTTGTTCTAAAAGGTATCTCACCACGTCAGTGTGTCCCTTATATGCTGCAATCATCAGGCAGGTGTTGTCATATTTGTTGGCAATGCTGATGTTGGCATTATTTTCAACCAAGTATTTCACAATGTCCAGCCTGCCATCAAAGCATGCTGCCCGCAGAGGGGTTGAGTTAGTTACTGTGGTGTGGTTCACGTTGGCTCCGTGGCTGACTAGAAGTTTAACAACTTCAAAATGTCCGGCTCCTGCTGCACACCAAAGAGCGGTAGCCCCGTCAATGACGTACCTATTCGTGAAGAGAACCAACAGTCAGAAAACGGAGGCCACTAACCTAAGTACAAAGAATAGATTCGTTTGCACCAACCAAAACTTCAACCTACCAAACATTAATACAACATTAGTTTGGGTGAAAATAAAATCGGGTAACTTAAGTAAAACACTCTGCATTGTACTTATACTAAGTAGAAGCTCAGGAAATGTTAGTTATTGCCGTTATTGCTGAAGTATATAATCCTAAAAAAGAGAAAACCGTAAACCAACTTTCTACTAACAAAAGTAAATACATTTCAGAAAACAGAGGAAACGCATGGAGGTTCATAACTTCTTTACCACCAAGTTGATGCACTGGCTCTTAAGGAAAAACCTGTTGTTCCTTCCCAATATTCCCCAGGTACCTACAGTTTCTCCCAAAAGGTCAGCAAGAAAGCTATCCTAGTCCTCATATTAAGAGTGTTAGAAACTCCTTTAGGAAAAAAAAATATTTAAGCAGATAATTTTCCCCTAAGATTATATCTAAGCTAATCAAATCTACGTCTACTACAGCAATGAGAATGCAAAAACCCCCTGCTCCATATAATACAAAAGGATCACATAAACATGATACTGAGCAAAAGATGTCAACCGAACATAGTACATATTATATTACTACATTTATAGATCTATCTGTAGTGTTAGAAGTCAGGACACTGTTTACTTTTAAGGGGAATAGATAGTAGGAGGAAGCACAAAGGGACTTTAGTAAATAAATATATTCACTTTGTGAAATTTGTATACAATTTCAATTAGTGCATTTTTCTCCATCTGTTCTACTCCAATTTAAATCTTAAAAACGTGTGTGTGTGTGTGTGTGTGTGTGTTGTGGGTTTATGTACGTTCCTCAACTAAACTACTAGGGGAAAATAATAACAGCAGGAAACAAGTAGCACTTTCCTAAAACCAACTGAGCATCTTCCCTGACCTTCAGCCCATGTTTGTACTTTTTGGCTTCACAGTCATCACTCACTGGTATGTGCTAGATTCACTACTTATATAGAATTAGACTCTTGCTAGAAGGCCAATTTTCCCCAGGTTTCTACCTTCCATTTCTCCCCAACCTCAATTTTTCAATTGTTTTTTCTATTACTGACCATCAGACATAAAAAAGTAGATTTTTGCTGCAGATACTTAGATCTACTGTGCCCGAACCACTAAAGTAAGTATACTTGCAAGTGTTAAGGAAAAAGGTCAATCAAAAGCAGTATTTAGGGATCCCTGGGTGGCGCAGCGGTTTGGCGCCTGCCTTTGGCCCAGGGCGCGATCCTGGAGACCCGGGATCGAATCCCACATCAGGCTCCCGGTGCATGGAGCCTGCTTCTCCCTCCACCTGTGTCTCTGCCTCTCTCTCTCTCTCTCTGTGACTATCATAAATAAATAAAAAATTAAAAAAAAAAAAAAAAGCAGTATTTACTAGAACAAGTAAATATTTATACCAAAAACCTCATTGCTGAGCTTCTCACTATACAATCTAATGTTATAACACAGGTCAGACTGTATCTTCCATGAAGTTAAAGAATATAATCCCCCTGGTATAATATAAATATCATAGCTTACCCCAATTAATCACCCCCCCTAAAATACCACTCTCCATGGTTTCTGCTGAAAACAAAAGACCCAGTTTATAATAATTCAAGCAATTACCTCTAAGGTTTCATATAATGACACAAAATGACGCAAAAGCCTTCTAACAAGTGCCTATGGAGCTGCCTACGAGAAAGGCTGTAGGACTAACTGGGAAGAAGCTTAAAACTATTGGAAATGTCCTAAATCTTGATCTGGGTAGTGCCTACATGGGTGGATATTTAGGAAAATTACTCCTCAAACTGCACACTTTAAGATCTGTGCATTCATTCTATTGTATGGAAGACAAACCTCGAGAAAGAAAAAAGCAGGTTTCTAAAGTTTCTTTTTTAAAATGCCATTTAATTGTGGGTTTTTTTCGTTTGTTTTAATATTTTGTTTATTTATTCAAGAGAGAAAGAGAGGCAGAGACATAGTCAGAGAGAGATGCAGGCTCCATGCAGGGAGCCTGATGTGGGACTCAATCCTGGGACTCTAGAATCATGCCCTGGGCTGAAGGCAGGCACTCAACCACTGAGCCACCCAGGCGTCCTCCCATTTAATTGTTAATTGATTTTTCAAACTAAAGTGTAAGTCCAGAGACACCTAGGTAGCTCAGTGGTTGAGTATCTGCCTTCAGCTCAGGGCATGATTCCAGGTCCAGGAATGGAGTCCCACATCAGGCTCCCCGTGGGGAGTCAGCTTCTCCCTCTGTGTCTCTGTCTCTCTCTCTGTGTCTGTCATGAATAAATAAATAAAATCTTGTAAATAAATAAATAATAAAGTATAAGTCCAGAAAATAGACATTACATCAGTGACAGTTTTCAGCAGTTGCCAACTATACCTTTTGCAAACAATTAAAATTCACTTACTAACATTTTTTTAAGACTTTATTCATTCATGAGAGACACAGAGAGAGAGGCGGAGACACAGACAGAGGGAGAAGCAGGCTCCCCGCAGGGAGCCCGATGTGGGACTTCATCCCCATGATCCCCAAACCCAGGATCATGCCCTGAGCCAAAGGCAGAAGCTCAACCGCTAACCCACCCAGACGTCCCTCATTTATTAACATTTTTATTGCCACGATAATACAAAGTTAAAAAAATTTTTCTTTCACTGTCCAAAAAAGTACCATTTACAAAAGCATTAGAAAATAACAGTATCTAGTAATAAATCTAATGAAAACTGTGCAAGACCTCTTAACTGAAAACTATAAAACATTCCTGAGACAAATTAAAGACCTAAATAAATGGAGAAATATTCCATATTCATAGTTTAGAAGACTCAATAGTGTTAAGATGTCAATTCTCTACCAAAATGATCTACAGAGTCAATGCAATCCAAATCAAAATCTCAGCAGGGGCAGGTGTGTGTGTGCGTGCATGTGTGAGCATGCAGGCACATCCACATACGTAGAGACTGACAAGTCAACTCTAAAATGATATAGAAATCCAATTGACCTAGAATAACCAAAATAATCTTGAAAGAAAAAAAAGTTGAAGGACAAACTACAGTTAATTAAGATAATGTGTCACTGGCACAAGGGCAAACATATCACTAAAATAAAAAAACCTCCCAAAATAGATTTACACAGATAGTCTCTTGATTTATAATAAAAGCTCCCCTGAAAACCGTAGAAAGTGTCATCTTTTTAAAAACTGATCCTGCTCCAAAGAAGACATACAAACGGCCAACGGACAACATGAAAAAATGCTTAAAATCACTCGGCATCAGGGAAATACAAATAAAAACCACAATGAGATACCACCTCATACCAGTCAGAATGGCTAAAATGAACAAGTCAGGAAAGGACAGATGTTGGGGAGGACATGGGGAAAGGGGATTCCTCGTACACTGTTGGTGGGAATGCAACTCTAGAAAACAGTATGGAGGTATAGCCACTCTATGTATGGAGGTTCCGCAAAAAGTTGAAAATAGAACTATCCTATAACCCAACAACTGCACTACTGGGTATTTACCCCAAAGATACAAATGTAGTGATCCAAAAGGGCACCTACACCCCAATGTTTACATGGGTCCAATGTAATGTCCACAATAGCCAAACTATGGAAAGACCCAGATGTCCATCAACAGATGAACGGATAAAGAAGATGTGGTATATATACAAACAATGGAATACTATTCGGTCATCAAAAAAATGAAATCTTGCCATTTGCAACAATGTGGATAGAACTTGAGGATAAGTCAATCAGAGAAATAAGTCAATCAGAGAAAGACAATAATCATATGATCTCACTGACGTGAAATCTAAATAACAAAACAGAATCTTAGAGGAAGAGAGGGAAAAATAAGACAAAATCAGAGAGAGAGACAAACCTTAAGAGACTCTTAATCACAGGAAGCAAACTGAGGGTCCCTAGAGGGTAGAAGGGTGGGGGGACTGGGTAACTGGGTGATGAATATTAAGGAGGGCACGTAATGTAATGAGCACAGGGTGTGATATAAGACTGATGAATCACTGAATTCTACCTCTGAAACCAATAATACATTATATATTAATTAACTGAATTTAAATAAAATTTTTAAAAAGTTTTTTTAAAAAGTTAAAATAAGTAAATAAAATTTAAGAAACTGGTCCTGAAGCAACTAGGTATCTGTATGGGAAAAAATTAACTTTGACTTCTACTTCACACTATGCATAAAAATTGTAGCACAGATCTATGTGAAGAACCAAACCATAAAATTTCTTTAAAAAAAAAGTAGACTATCTTCATGACCTTGGAGTTAATGACTATTTCTTAAACAGAATGTTAAAAAAGTGCTAATCATAGAAAAAACTGATTTATTGGGCTTCATTAAAATTAAAAAATTTCAATTCAGTAAAAGATGTTATGAAGAAAGTGAATATGCAATCCACTCACTGGGAGAAGATATTTATTTACATTGAATGTACTTAACATATCAATAAAAGGCAAACAACCTAACTAAAAAATGGGTGAAAAGACTAAACAAGTATACTTCACAAAAGAAGATGAATTCAAGTGACCAATAAACATATGAAAAGATGTTCAAGGTAACTACTTGAGAGGGGAATGCGAATTAAAACCAGGAGTTACCGGATACACAGATACCAGAATAGGTCAAATTAACTGACATGACAGTACTAAGTGTTGGCCAGGATGTGAAGCAACGAAACTCTCATTGCTGGTAGGAATGTAATTTGTTTCAACCACTTTCAGGAAAACTGTTTAGCAACAACTATTAAAGTTAAAAATACACCAAACCCCATGACCCAGCAATTCCACTCTTCAGCATACACTGAAGAGTAGTGAACACAAATACCCACCAGTGAAGACGTATACATAAAAATGTCCATAGCAGCTTTATCCATAATAAATAGTCAAACACTTGAAATAACTAAAATACCTGTGTTCAGGATAAATAAGTTGCCATATATTCATACAACAGAATACTACAAAGCATAAAAATAAACCAGTGACACACACAACGGCACAGATGAGTCTCACAATGTGTTAAGCAAAAGAAAAGCCAGACAGAAAAGAGGACACTGTGATTTCCTTGATAGGAAGTTCAAGGATAGGCAAAACTAGTCTATGGTGATAGAAGCCAGGATAATCATTACTTCTGGAAAGGGAAAGGAGAGGAACTGACTGAGAAGGGGCAAAAGGGAAACGTTGAGTGATAAAAACGTCTTGAATACTGATCTACAAAGTGTTTACATGGATGTAAACATATTAAAATTTTATCAGATTGTGCACTTAAAATTATGCACTTTACTAGATGTTACACCTTAACTAAAAAGAATCATAATTCAAAGCAAAAATGAGAAAAAATTAAAAATACTCAAAAATGAACACAAATAGCTAACAAATATCCTTCAATGTGCTAGGGACTCACTGTGTTAAGTGCTCAATATGCAATGTATCTCATGTAATCCTCATAATAACCTCCCAATAACCCTACAAGATTGACACATTATGTTCATTTTACAGATATATAACTAAAAAGTTTACATGAGATTAAAATACAAAAGTACTCTAGAAACTACAAACTGCATGAAATGTAAGGAAATAATACATGCCATTGTTCAAACACTATTTCAATTTAAAAGACATTTTTTTTCAAAAAAATTTTAAAAATTAAAAATAAAAAGCATTTTTAACTAATTAATAACAGTGATCTATCAAAAAATTAATACACAGTTAATATGTAGTTACATTTACATAGTTAAATGTTTCCTTGCACTTTAAAAATATAAAAATGTTATATGCCAGGAATATCAACCTAAACCATGTAAAACTCAAAAATCTTAGATTAAAATAGCATTCATATACATTATCTTTAACTCTCAAAAAAACCATAAAAGATAAACATAACCCTCATTTTAAAGATGAACAAAGAGAGACAAAAAGTGATTAAAATATTTTTCTCACCTCAAACTTTCCAAAGTTAATGATTAGGAATAAAAATCAAATTACAAGTATATATTTCACTTGGTTTTTGTAACAGTTTAATACTTTTCATGATGTAGCCTAATCATTTCCACTTTTCCATATAGTGATGTGATAGAAGCCTCCATCTATTTTTATTGAGGCAATTAAAATTTTTAAATATTTTAGGACAAAAATATTCACTGCAGAATGTATTAGAAAATGACTAGTCCTTCAGAAACATTAGCCTTGAGCAAATTTTGAATTCCTATATCTAAATGAAAACATTAAACAGATTAAAGGAAATTATAAGCCTAAAACCTATGACATTCCTTTGTCCGTAGACTTCAACTGAAATAATGAGCGTAGACTTCCTCAAAACAACATACCAAACACATTTATAACAGAAAATAAAAATATGATAAAATTAATGCAACGTGTACTTAGTCCTATTGGAGAAGTATTAAAAAACAATGATCTTTCTAGATGAAGTCCAACATGGCAATGCAAACTCTCTATTATGTATTTCACTTTAAAAATCAAGAAATTGGGGGGTGCCTGGGTGACTCAGCAACCCTTGTGATTTCAGCTCAGGTCAGGATATCAGGGTGGTGAGATTGAGCCCCCCATGGAGCTCCAGGCTCAGGACAGTCCCCTAGAGATTCTCTACCCCTCTCCCTGCCCCTCCCCCACCCCCATTTATTTATTTAGAGTGCATGTGCTATAAATAAATAAATAAATAAATAAATAAATAAATAAAATCTTTTTTCAAAAATATGAAGAAATCAAGGTTCCTGGCTGGCCTCCATTGGTAGAGTGTATCACTCGATCTCAGGGTCATAAGTTTGAGCCCTATGCTGGGTGTTGAGATTACATTAAAACATAAAATAATTACATAAATTAATAAAATAAAAATAAACTATAATCTGATATTCACCTTTTTACACAAAACGTACACATCACATGATGGAAACACCTCACATAAAAGATAACATTTCTGATCACAAAACTAAGCTCAAACTATTTCCTGGTTCAATTTGAAATAAAAATGTCTGATTCAAGTATATGAAATGGAAATAAAATTCATTAAATGTAAATGATCAACACTTTATTTTAGCCAAAGTCCTTAAAAAAATCATTTATTAGATCAAATATAGTTCCTTGAAATATATACTGCCTGGCAATGATTTTTAAATGAAGCCAAATGATGATGTGCCCCA
Organism: Vulpes vulpes; assembly: GCF_048418805.1. Taxonomy (NCBI): domain Eukaryota; kingdom Metazoa; phylum Chordata; class Mammalia; order Carnivora; family Canidae; genus Vulpes; species Vulpes vulpes. Next base: position 72,050,540 of record NC_132794.1, on the reverse strand, counting down.
CCTCATGCCTGTCCTCTACCTGAACATTGAAAGTATTAGTACTAGCGCCAACTTTAAAAGTAAGAGAACTCAACAAAAAGCCTCGGAATTCCCAGAGGTCCTGTTCTCCTTCCCATCCATGTCAGCAAACCTCTTTTAGGACCAGGGTTCCCTTAAAAACTCTGGCACAGAGCTGTCAGGCCCTAGGAACTCAGGCCAGCACACTATTCCATGGTCACATGACACCTCGCCTTTGTTCTGTTCCATTTCTGTAACATTCTCAACAGTTCCCCATTCTCCAACTAAAGGTTCTTTCATTTCTACTCAAGTAATTTTCCTTGCCCACTCATCTGTCAATCTTAGTCTTCACATATTAAGACATAAGTAAGACGATCTCAAATGCTACCCTTAAAAATATGAACAAGGGCTCAACTATCACCATAGGGCTTGACCTAGGTAGGCAGTCCCTTCCTCCTTGAGACTCTTATGAATCCACTTTAGTTTCTTAGGGTATTATAGACATTTTTAGGCAGAACATACACTTCTACAAAATTTTTAATAAGCTATTTATTTTATAAATGTCTTCCTCTCTCACACACAAAACATGCTGTACCAAACCCATAATTATACAGATAACCACTGCTTAGGATAAAGCTAAGAAGTGAAACTTTTTTTGAAATGTTAGGCTAATGACTGGATAGGTAATGAACAACGTGACAAAAAATTGTGAAGATGTGTGTACATAAGTGACTAAAAACTAGAAAACACTGATCTACTTCAGCACACATAGAGAACCTGTTAGTCCCCACCTGGCCATGATTCTCAAGTGCCAATGGAATCTAAAGGGAGATTTAGCTAAGTACCTCTCAAAAGCCGGCCCCCAAGGGGTGAGTTGAACTTCATATTGTTAACACCTCATTTGGACTATTTTCACAATGTCTGGAATGAGTGCAAAGTAAAATCATGACATTTGCAAATAACACTCTTTCATCTAGTTCTGAAATGCCAAATGACTGGAATAAACTGCAAAATCTCACAGAGTGGTGTGAGTGGGCAGAAAGGTGACCATGAACTTCAATTCTCCTCTATTAACTGGTAAGCTCCTCAAAGGTAGAGCCCTCCTTACATTGTTTTCTGTATCCTCCACAGAAGGTTTAAGAGGGATAGGCCCATCGCAGGCATTTATTAAGTAAAATTCTCAACCACCTTTACACAACAGCCAATAAATTCATAATTATAATAATCCATAAACAAAAAACATAGATCGAAAAATGATCAGCCAAAATCACACGTGACTGAACCATTTGCAATGCAGTTACCTCTATAGGATTTTTGATTATTTTACACAAGGACCATCAAAATCTGGCCTCCACCTCTCTCCAGTCTCCTATAGTCTCCTTCTTAATTTCCCCAGCTTGAATCTCTTCCTACAACCACAATGAAATATTTGTCACTGCAAGTTCACCATGCCGCTGCCCCTTCTTCTTACTTCCTGTAAGGCCCAACTCAAACATCACCTCCCTGGAGAAGCCTTCCCTGATTCCCCCAGGCAAAGTGGAGCACCTCTCTTCTCATCCTCCCACAGCAGGTCCAACAGACTTCTAAAACTAAATGGCATGACATCTGCAATCACTCACTTATGTATCTATTTCTCTGTCTCCCCCCACTAGACCACCTTCCTCCACAGTGGGAACAGTATGTTACTCACCTCTGCATACCCAATCCCCACCACATTGCCCAGCACACAGTAGGAGTTCCGTAAGTGTTTGCCACCTGAACTCTTTAATTTCACTGCCCAGCGCAGAATACTGGGCAAGTATATAGGCTCAATGTTTATTTGTAGTCATTTCTAATAATTTCAAGTTTTTTTAATTCCATCTCAAAAGACCTTTCTCTTTGATAGTAAAAAAGATGGCAAGGGATGCCCGGGTGGCTCAGCGGTTGAGCATCTGTCTTCAGCCTGGGGCCTGATCCTGGAGACCCAGGCTCGAGTCCCACACTGGGCTCCCTGCATGGAGCCTGCTTCTCCCTCCGCCTGTGTCTCTGCCTCTCTTTCTCCCCCAACCCCGTCTTATGAATAGATAAATAAAATCTTAAAAAAAAAAAAAACAAAAACGGCAATAAGCAAAGCCTTTACAAATGCTTTAGGAGACCATTTTTTCTCACCACTACCCTCTCCTCACCCAAACAGGCCTCCGCAAGCTCCTTAGCCGGGGTGTCCCTGCAGCTGTTCCTGAGATGCCTATTCCAATGAATGCATGTGCCTATACAACTGGAACGGTACTGGAAGTTCAGGGGTCATTCCGTGTCACTCCTTGTCTAGGTATAGCAAAGGCTGTGGGAACGCAGGGAGTTCCAGAAAGGACACAGAAACGGGTAAGAGAAAGCAGACACAATCAGGGTGCCATCTTTAATCAACAGGAAAAAAAAAAAAAAAAAAAAACCCATCTCCTTGATGTGTTGGGAGAGGATACAGGAGATTAACCACCAACACAGGCTATTGTTTCATTAAAAGTAATACTCTAAAATATTCTGCTCTCATCTACAGCAGAAGAAAAAGCTTTTATTATTTAAACCTAAAAAAGAACCGAAATTCAACAACGCCCTAGTCAATCTTCAAGAAGCACTTTTTCAACGAGGGTTTAACCAAGCAGTTTCCAATCACCATAACTGAAGCCACCTATCTTTTTATGCTTGGACCGCATCTACCTCCGACGGAGGGAAATGCCCAAAGAGCTTAGGCACTGGCGCACAAGTCAATGGAAACAAATGCCATCAATGGAGAAGTTCCTGATCTGTTAGACACTTTATGACAAATAGCCCAGCAGGGCAAAGATGGCACACCTGACACCTCTGCCTTAAACACTCATTCCTACCCCCCAAAACGTGCACACTTAAACCTCAACAAATTTCAACTATGACAATATGAATTTTTGAACTCCCTCCCTCGAATAAAACACATAGCACTCTCAAGTCTCTCCACGACATCACAGAATAACACGCATTAACAACGGCATTATCTCCTGGTCCAGGTCCAGGGCCGTTTCTGCAGCCAACCCACCTACCCCGGAGCCAAGCTCAAGAGTCAGGACCACCTCTTGGGACGTCTGGCGGCCCGGCCATCCCTCGAGAGGCTGGAGTCCCGGGACCTCGTTCGCACATTAAGGCTCCCACCACCCCCCTCCCCTCCCCACCCCATCCCCCTCCCCGCAACCCGTCGGGAGCGATCCGTCACTTGGAAGGACCAAGAACCCACCAAACAACTCATCAAACAGAGGTCCTCAGTGTTCACTGCCCACCGCGTCCATGTCTCATCTCGCTTGCAACCCCCAGAGCCACAAAGGTAAAAGCTGGGAAAGTGCACCTCCTGCGGACGACCTGCTCACCGCCTCCGTGGGGGCGGGGGGGGGGGGGGGGACCAGTACCCGCTCCAGATCAAGGCAGAGGGTGTGGCTCCTCAGAAGGGAGGACGGTGGGTAAAGGGGCCGGTGAGGATGAGCAGCAGAACCACGGGATCGGGGATCCCCGAGGGGCCCAGCGGTTGAGCATCTGCCTTTGCCCCGGGGCGTGATCCTGGAGGCCCGGGCTCGAGTCCCACGTCGGGCTCCCTGCGTGGAGCCTGCTTCTCCCTCTGCCTGTGTCTCTGCCTCTCTCTGTGTCTCTCATGCATAAATAAATGAAATCTTAAAAAAAAAAAAAAAAAAAAAACACGGGATGCAGGAGGAGGGGCCCCTGGAAGACGCGGTGGGCATCCGTGCGGCGGCGGCGGCGGCGGGAGGGGTCGGGGCCGGGGCCGGGGTCGGGGTCGGGGGGCACCTACCCGTCGAAGCGGACGGTGCCCGTCTGCTGCGTCTGCACCCGGTAATGCTCCAGCAGCAAGCGCACCACCTTGGCGTGGCCGTTGCGGGCTGCGATGATGAGGGGCGTGGAGCGCTGCCCTCCCTGCTGGCTGACATAGCCCAGCAGGTAGCGGATGTCGCTTTCGGAGCGGTTGAGAAGCAAGGCGGCCAGGGTCAGCACCTTGCCCTCGCTGGCCGCCTTGTAGACGTAGCCGGCCAGGCCCTCCATGGCCGCCGCCAACTCCAACACCCGTTTGGTCGCCACCGCGGCTGCTGCCTGGCGCCCCCGGAGGCCGCGTTCGCCAGCGCTTCCAACCCGGGCCCTCGCAGCCCATTCAACGGGGCGCCGCCGCCGCCGCCGCGCCCAGGCAGCAGCGCGGCCCGCCGAGGGCGCAGACGCGGAGGCGGCCGCGCGCCGCGAGGGGCACGTCCGCGACCCGGCCCGCGCCGCTGCGAGGACGGCGGTCAGGGCCGCCCCCGAGGCCCCAGGCGCCGGCCCCGGGCCGAGGGTATCTCCATGGCGGCCGCCGCCCCGGGCCTCCGGCCGGACCCCTCCTTCCTGCGCGCTGCGACAGGCGCGCGCCCGAGCTACGGGTCGCCGGCCGGGTCTCAAGAGGGCCGCACGCGCCCCGGATGGCGAACCACGGGGCGCGCCCTCCCGCCCGCCTCCCCACCACGCCGCGCCCGGCCCGCCGGGCCTAAGGCCTGAAACGGCCTCCGCGTCCGCGCCGCCGCCTCCTCGGCTGCAGGGAGCCCGCAGGGCCTCGCCCACGGGTGCTCAGAAGCGCCAGACGCCGCCGATGGCCTCGCAGCTCCGCGCCCGGGCGCCTCCGCAGCCAGGCGGAACGCTCCCGCCGCAGCAGCCCCCGAGCTCGGGGCGGACAGGAAGGCGCGCCTCCGCACACTGGGCCGGGAGGGGGCGGGTGCGAGCGGGAGGAACGGTTAAGCCGGGTGTCCCCGCCAAAGCCGCCCGGCCGGCAAACGAGGCCTCGGTGAAGAAAGGTTCTCTGGCGCGCAGCGGGCCCGTCCGCGGCTCGGGCCCGGATGTCCTCGTTGCCCTTGACGCCTGCACGGTCCTCCGAGCCCCCACGCGGCCCCGGGGCTCGCTAGCCCGGGGGCAGAGGCGGGGAGCCGAGCCGATACCTCGGGCGGGCGGGGGAGCCCGGCCCACTCTACCGTGGACGCGGCGGGACCGCTCTGGGCCCTAATGGGGGCGCGGGGACGGGTGGCTCTCCTCTGGGAGGGTCCCTTTGAAGGAAAGGGCGGCGTCCCTGAGCCCTGGAAATATGCAACACGGGAGGACCTGAGGCCGGCCCCAGCCTCGGGAAGAGACTGGAATTCCGGCCTATCCTCCTTGGAGGGGGTTGGGGGGGTCCCAGTGTGCAAAGGGGGGGGCCTGCACCTGCGCTGCAGGGGGGGGGAGGTGTCTGCAAGGAGGGCGAGGTCTGTATCATCCCAGGCTCTCAGCCTCAGCCTGACACAACCTCCCTGTTCTCGCACACCTCCCTCCAAACCCCTCAAGATGTCAGGGTTGGGGGCACCTGCGTGGCTCAGCGGTTGAGCATCTGCCTTCAGCTCAGCTCATGACCCCCGGGTCGTGGGATCGAGTCCCGCACGGGCCTCCCTGCAAGGAGCCTGCTTCTCCCCCTGCACGTGTCTCTGCCTCCTCTCTCTCTCTCTCTCTCTCTCTCTCATGAATAAATAAATAAAATCTTTTAAAAGAGAGAGAGAGAGAGAGAAAAAAAGATTGTTGGGGTTTGAAGAGCTCATTCATCTAAGGAACACGAGAGGTCTACTAGGCGCCAGGCTCTGCGTGGCACTGGCGATGCCGTGATGGGCAAGATGGACACAGCGCCTTCCCTTCTGGGCCTGTGATGGTTATGAGGAAAATAGAATAAACAAGTAAAGGATAGAGAGACTGGTTGAGTGAGTATCCTCACCATTTACTGGGAAGCAAATAGAGTGATGGGGGAGGGGGGGGCCGCTCATTTGTTTGAGTGGTCAGGTAAGAAGAACAAAGGGTATTCTGGGCAAAGGGAAGAGCCAGTAGGGAAGGCCCAAGGACGTCACAGGCTTGGTGAGTCAGAAACAGAGGTCGGAGGGGCTGCCACAGGGCGGGCCAGAGGAAGATGATGGGAGGCAAAGTCAGCAGGGTGCAGGTCACCCTGGTGCCCCAGAGCTTGTAGGGAGTGTTTTCAATTCTACTCCTAAGTGTGATGGGAGCGTTTGCAGGGTTTTTTGTTTTGTTTTCAAGGGTTTTATTTATTCATGAGAGACACAGAGAGAGGCAAAGACCCAGGCGGAGGGAAAAGCAGGCTCCCTGCAGGGAGCCCGGTGCAGGACTCCATCCCGGTCCCCGGGGATTCACAACCTGAACCGGAGGCAGACGCTCAACGACTGAGCCACCCAAGTGCCCTATCTGCAGGGTCTTAAACTGGAAAGTGACAAGATAACAATTTACATTTTAAAAAAGATCACTCTGGCTGCTTTGTGGAGAATGAACTGTAGGAGGCGATGGTCGATGGTGGTCGATGGTCGAAGCAGGCAGGCCCTTCCGGAGAAAGTCCTGGACTAGCGTAGTAGAGGTGGAGGTGATGAAGCTCCCAGGGTGGTCACAAAATGTACAAGCTCAACAGGAAGGTTTTCCTCTCTCCCGCTTACCTCCCCAGAGGACAATATTTACCCACAGAGGAAGAAAAATACATATATTTGGTCCCAAGGGACCAGGCTGGACTCAATAAGTTCACATAAATTATTTTGTTTGACTCCCCCCTGCCCATGCCAATCCTAGTTGATGAAGGCCCCCCCTCAGTGGCAGAGCTATTGGTAGGGTTTGGCCACTTCTCAGATTCTCTCCTCCATTGGGGCAGCAGGGTTTCACCTATCAGCAGATCCCTACACAAACATGGTTTCCTTCCCTCCTCTCCCATATGAAACAAAAACAATGTTGAAAATGGGGGCTGACCATAAGGTTCTCCTGGTAGAGTCTGAAATAGCTGGTGAAAGAGGAGGAAGTCGGTTGGTTTCACTCTGAACTTTCAGAACTGGCACAATATCCGGTGCCGACAGGCTGACCCAGGCTTCTTGACCTTTGGGGACTTGGCAGTGACACCTCCAGATGTGTGACCAGAGGCCTCCCTTCCAACTGGTTTCTTTCTCTGGTTCTGTAGAGCAATCAGGCTCCCCACCCTTTCTCTCCACCCCCCACCCCCCAACCCGGCCTTTTTGCCCTGTGTCATTTTTTTTCCCACCTAACTTTTTGAGGAAGGTGATCCAGACATAGGCCCTTTATCCCCCTCAAGTTTTGTTTTCTAAGGGAGACCTGATTCACCCAACTATCCATTGCTGAATAAGAGACTTCCTTCTTCCTCCTCTCACCTTTGCAAGATAATCTAGGCTTTGTGCTAGCACGTAACAGCTCACTTTGGTACTATCATTGCATGTTTGCTAGGCAGGGTGACTGACTGGATCAAGAGTCGTGTGAGAGAGGGGCTCGGAACTTGCACTGTGTGACCTCCTCCCCCTGATAGGAATACGCTTCTGCTCCAACAGTCCAAAGGCAGAAGTCTTAGGCTGCTCTTGTCTTCTAAATTTACCGCAGTTGCCAACTATAAGGTTCTGGGCTTCCTTGGTTGCTCAATAGCCATTGGCCAACTGGAGACTATTTGGTTGCCTCTATTTACCTGGGCTTAGAGGGTGACATTTCTGTGGTCAGGCTGTGCAAATCTGGAGAGAGGATGTGTCAACAGGACAAAGTTGCTTTCCCAAAGGCCAGAGCCCAGAAATAGTTCCTTGAGTTTCTGACCTCTTCCCCACGCCAATGACAGCAAGCTACTGAGCCACTGAACGACAGTACAATGTAACTGCAACTAGTAATATCCTGATGGAGGTCCATTTGCTGGTGACCACAAACCGCAGCCTTCCACCTGGACCAAAGACAGGACTGACCTTCAGCGCTTCAACTCGTGGGGATTGGGAGGGAAACCTACCAGCAAGAATGAACTATATCTTCCTTCCATGGAGCAGACCTTTCCCCAAGCCAGGTTGGCCTGGCCTGATAGCTCCGAGTCAGTGGAGTTTCTCAGATTTTGTATAAAGGATGACCAACTGACCCTGAATAGATCTCGGTTGGATTCCCTTCTCCATGGGCTAGCTGTGGCCTTGGACAAGTTTTGACAATGGGGTTAAGAATTACTTTCCTTGCAGGGCTGGTGTGATGGCAACATGCCAGCTCCTTCACCCAGCCTGGTCCTGCAAAGGAGTGCGGGTCAGTACTATTAGTCTCTCTCCTCCTAGGCCCCACCCAACGGTCATCTTCCTATTGTGCCATTGATCTGTTCGAGAAAGGACTCCCCATTCATCTGCATTTTCCCCATAGGAATGAGTCTACTTGCAAGGATGGAAAGTAAATCCACAGTATGCGAAGGGATGAGGAGGCTAATTAACAAGAGTTCAGAAATTCCAACAGAGCTGCAGAAGGAAGATATCAGAAATCAGTGGAAGTGACAACCAAGAAACCACCCATGACCCTTCCCTGTGAGCCCAGAGGACTGGTGGCCTATTCGCCTTTAGCTCCCTGTCCTCTCACTCCTTAACCTTTCCCTGAAAAGCAAAACCAATGGTTCTCGGAAACAAACCCTAAGGTGAGGAAGGGGGGAGCCAGTCTGTGCTGTTTTGTAATCCGATTCACCCCAGTAGATTTAGATTTACCAGGAGCAGTTTGCAGTAGACAAGTGTGTCTGCTTTTCTTCTAACGCCCTTCCTCCCTGAATCATGACACCAATCAGGTATCCTAGGACAATAATAACAGAAATAACAATGACTAGCTTTTATCGAGTGCTTACTCAGAGTGAACTCTTGAAACAAACAAGAATGTCAACTTTGCATAAGCCTCTGAAGATGCACCATTATCATTCCCATTCTTCAGATAAGGAAACTGAGATACAGATGTTGTGTAGCTTGCCCATGGCCTCATCATCAGAGTGTGGTAGGATGGCAGGATTTGAACTCACGCTGTCTCACCCCCCACCCCTGGCCCTGCTACCAGCCTTCTGTGCCTTCATTTATCCCCCTCTGAGTGGTCCCCACGCAGCTTGCCCTCTGGAGGACCCCAAGGCTTTCTTTGGTCCTGATGGCCACTTCACCTGGGCCAACATGCCAACTGGCTAATCTGATCAGCCCTCCTGAGCTAATGGGGGAGGACTAGAGAAAACCTCCCCTACCACCACCATAACACCCTAAACATTCCTCATTCCTACTTAGCTCAGGTCCAAATCCAAAGCAAAGCCAATCTCATCCGAGAAATCATCCTTGATTTTGCCCTGAGCTTCACGCTACTTCATTTTTTTTTAAGATTTTATTCATTTATTTGAGAAAGAGAGAGCACGAGAGAGGGGAGGGAGAGAGAGAGGAAGACTCCCCTGCAGAGCAGGGAACCTGACATGGGGCTTCAGGAGATCCCAGGACCCTGGGATCATGACCCGAGCCGAATGCAGATCCTTAACTGACTGAGCCACCCAGGCACCCTTTTATACCACTTTATACCTCTCTTGGAACCTTTCTTCTTTCTAATAATTACCCGGGTCTGTACCGCCCTTTGTAGTCTACAAAACACTTCCTGACCAACCTGATCCACCCACCTCCTCCTAGGCGTCTTAACCACCTTCTGTAAGTGGGGCGGCACGGAGGATGGTGGTTCAGCACCCTAGCTCTGGAACCTGCTCCACCAGCATCCCAGGTCAGCCACTTGCTAGCTGTGTGAGGAGGGACGAGTTGCTTATTAACTTCTCCACATCTATTTCCTCATCTGTGAAATGGGGATAATGGTAGGGCCTCTCCTGCCTGACTGCGAGGGTTGAATGAAAGAAACACACACACACACACACACACACACACACACACACGCAGAGCAAGCCGGGAACTCAGTTAAGTGTTGCCTATTGTTCTCTCCCTGGATCCTCCTCTAAACTCTATGGGAATAAACAAAGCGAGTCAGTTCTTGTCGTCAGTAAAAATGAGTTTATACCAGATCATCTCTTCGCTCTCTTCCAGCTAATGAATCATATTTATTTATGGACACATCTTAGCTCTTCTGTACTGTAACAACCTGCTACAGGCCCAGGCTTTAAGAGAGGGCCTTGGATACAGTGGTCGGTACTGAAGGTCAATGTCGGCACATAACAATAGTCCCTGCCTCATCCAGGCATTGGGATGAACAAATGAGAAATTCCTGTATAGCATTTGGCACAGTGCCTGGCACTAAGGAAGCTCCTAATAAGTCATAGTTATTGTTGTTGTCTCATCTTACAGTCAGGTTCCCAAACATAGCTGTTAAAAGCAGACTCTTAAGTCACACTGCTTGGGTTTATCCTGGTACTAAACCCGCGAGGCCTTGAGCAGTTTAATCAACCAACCAGGTTGGTTGGTTTCTGCATCTCTAAGATGGGCATGATGATAACAGCAGGTGCCTCATAAGGTTGTTACGTAAGTCAAATGAGTTAATGTAAGTAAGGCACCTAGAACCGTGCCCATTGTATGCTTGGTGTATGTTAGTGCTTTTTGTCATCACTTACAGATGTTGAGACCCCCAGCTCCTAGACAGCCAGTGACTATTTCACGCTGCAGTGGAGTTGGGATCCAAATCTAACTAAGTCTGCCTAATTCCAGAGCCTCGATCCTAGTATTAGGATAGGTTGCTGCCAACAGAGGATCCTTATATGTTTCAACAGGAGCCTTCATTAATGGTGAAGATTTCAGGAGCAGAGGACAGTGAGTTGGCCCCAGAAGCTCTGGGGGTCCTTCCACAGAATGCCCTTAAATCAGAACACAGGAAAAAGCAGCTTTTTCTTCACCTATATCCAGCCATATGGCTTTGGCATTCCATCGGGCCACAGCCCAGAAGCCTATAACCATGGTACCACCCACACCTGCCCTCTAGCCTGGAATCTGCAGCAGAACCCTCATTATGCACTTTGATGTCACACTCAAAACTGAGCCCCAGCTCTTCAAACCAGACAGCAGGCCCTGGCCTTGGGGCTTTTTCCATTTCTGAGGCATGATTCAGCCCAGGAGACAAGACCAGACAGCCTCCTTCGGAGGAAGGAGCGTTGGATGGTGCACGAAGAGGAAGAAAAACAAACAGGAGTGAGAGACAGGCTGTAGGGGGAGGGAAGCAGGAGGAAGCAGAGGGAGCCTGCCTACTCCAGAGCTGCACAACACATAGCCGCCCACTGACCGATTTATCTTCCTGGCAGTCAGATTTATTGATTTAAACCTGAATCCAACTGTGCTTCTAAATTTCCAGAAAAACACTAATATCATTACACATTGATGTAGCATAAAATGATTGTCAAAGCACTTTCACACAAATACCCTTAATTTCGAGATGCTTTTTAAAATAGTTTGCTTCTCAGGGCACCTGGGTGGCTCAGATGGTTAAGTGTCTGTCTTCGGCTCAGGTCGTGATCTCGGGATCCTAGGATGGAGCCCCACATCAGGCTCCCTGCTCAGCAGGCAGTCTGCTTCTCCTTCTCCCTTTCCTCTCTCTCTGCCTCTCCACCCCCCATTCATGCTCTCTCTCTCTCCCTCTTTCTCTCTCAAATGAGTACATAAAATCTTTTTAAAAAATAAAATAAAAAATAAATAAAAAATAAAATAAAATAGTTTGCTTCTCTTATTACAAAGCAGCATATGCTTATTGAGAAATATAGGGGGAAATTTTTAATGTACATTTTTAAATGTCAAATATATATATATGTGTATATATATATATATACATATATATATATTATACCACTAGCAATAACATTTTTGGTAAATTTCTAACTAGTCTTTTTTTTTCCAAGCCTATATACATATATGTAATTCACTAAAGAGAATTTGGGGCACCTCCAAAAGAGTTTTGTATTTTTTTTTCACTTAACATAAAATCATGGGCACTTTTTAATATTACAAAATATTCTGCTATGACAATTCATGACTGCATTTATTGGCATAGACCTGCCACAATTTCTGTAGCCAAGCCTTAATTATTGGACAATCAAAATGTTTACAAAAATACTATGATTATAAATAATGCTGCCATGAACATCTTTTAATTACATGTTTGTCTGTACAGCTGATTATGCCTAATAATAATAAACTTCTAGTAATGGATTTACTAGCTCAAAGGATTTGAGTGTTTTTGAGTACAGAGAGCCAAGTTACTCTCCAGAAAATATATTTAGTTTACACTCCCACAGGCGACATGTGAGAGTACACTCTCAGTCTCTGTTTTGAGCCAGTGAGCCAGCGAGTTAGGTGACAAGTTTCTCACATTACAGTTGAGAACTGGACACAAAAAGTTTAGTAACTCAACTTCATACAGCTGAGACCCAAATTCTAGTCTTTTGGATTTGGCACCAGGGCCCTTCCCACTCTGCCTTCTTTGACAAGGAGTGCTCTGAACAGGTTTTCCTGAGTAATGGAGTTGTATAACAATTAATTTTTATACCAATACTTGGTGAAAATATTTTTTTTAATCTTCCATTTCTCAACCTTATTTGTGCCACAGACTCCTTTGGCAATCTGGTTAAGCCTACCTCCCCCCCCAGAATAATGCATTTATATGCATCTGTTAAATAAAATTATAAAGGAAACCAGTTATAGTAAAATATAAAAGCAAAATGATGATATGACAATGTATCTGCTCCTTTATAAATGCATCAGTAACAAGGTCTAGTACTACATGCTGAAGAGGCAGGCCACATGGGGCCTGAATGTCCCTGTAACGTTCTTGCTGTTCTTGCTGAGTGCGCCAGACTGCAAGGCTTATCCATCTCTTGAAACTGAGCAGCGATCAGTAGCCAGTCACTTTAGGCAACCAGACTAGCTCATCTGTTGCTTGCTACATTTGTTGCTTACTCAAAAAGTATGGCAGTCCTAGGCCCTAAATTCCTGTCTTTTCATAAAATCTGCTACACATGTTCCTGTGACCTGCCCCTACACACTGACCATGCCCTGTGCAAAGAGAAATTAGGGGAACTGCACAAATACACTGACACCCTGGATACCTCTTTTTGCTGTAAGTAATAAAGCCTTTTATCTCAGATCTAGAAGTTTTGTGTCTTCTGTCATGATCCACGAAACTGTGGCAAGCTGACTGGTTAGCTTGCAAGTCGGACAAAATCTCAGAGCCTTCATAGCTCTGACCCTACTTAATTTTAAAGCAGCAGGGGACATAAATGATATTTTGAGATGTACGCAATAGCTGCAGTGCAAACCGAATGTACCTGTAATTTTAACTGGTGACAAATGGTCATCATTTTTACTGGTGACATGACTACAGTCACTGTCGTCTTAGTTTATATTCCTAGTTGAAGAAAATGCTAAATTTCAGTTACAGATTTATGAAAATAAATGTCAGGTTTTTTTCTCATTCAAGTTCACAGATCTTGTCCATGGCCAACTCCCCAAAAGAACACCAGAAAAGCCTGTTAATCAAGCAAAGTAAGTCTTAGTTTATTAGATATTTACTGCAACAAGGGAGAATGACAGCTTGATAGAGATCTGTTAGTGTCTCAGAAAGGGGATTTCAAAAAAGAAGATTTACAGGATTTGAGGGTCTGGACTCAATTGGTTTAAGGAGGTTTTTCAAAGCAAGAACTTGATGGCGATTGGGCACAGTTTGCAATATTTAAGACAGTTTAGGATTCATAGACCAAGAGAAGCAAGGGTGTTGAAACAAGTCTTGATAAATAAGCTTTGTCATAATGGTAAACTCTTTGCTAATGTGTGTAGTCTGTGGTCTTGATAGGGGGGGCTGTCATCTGTTCTGTCCCAGAGGAGCAAACAATTTGCCCAGATAAATTAATTTCTTGAGCTAGCAATTAATCTATTTATATTCCTGGGCAAGAATTTTCTGGAATAGTTGTGTGATGTTGATATGGGTGGTGTCAGTTCTTACTCAACAAGACCAACTTCTTAGCCTGAAATCCCCTTTCTCACAAAAGTGGACACCTGCCTACTTTTGCCTAACACCTCCCAGCCACATATAAGGACCCTCTTTCACCAAATTCTCTATAACACTGGATAGTAATATTTTTATTTGCTAACTTGATACTATAACTAATATCTCATTGTTATATGGATATATATGTGTTTGAGTCCTAAAAATGTTGAGATCTTTTCATATATTTGTTGCCTATTTTATTTAATTTTTGAAATTAAGTATTGTCTTCCTTTCTTTTTTGAATTGGAACTCAGGTGCAGAGAATTAATAAATTATACTCCTTAGTGCATAGTTTATAATAAATACAGGTTGGTACGATGGCTCTCTCAAAATTTTTCTTTTTTCTCCCTTCTTCTCTGACAAACATATGAGCCAAAGAAACTACACAAAAGAGTAACTACTGTATAATTCCATATATACGAAGTACAAAATAAAACAAAACTAGTCTTTGATGATAGAAATCAGAAGAGAAAAAAAAAGAAATCAGAAGAGAAGTTACCTTTTGCAAGAGATATTTATTGGCAGGAAGGAGACAGGAAGTTTCTAGGATTTTACAAATGTTTTATTCTTGACTTGGATGATTGATTATATGGAGACCCTCGTTTCTAAAATCAGTTGAATTTAATGTTTATGTGCTTTACTGAAATGTTTACCAAAAAAAAATACCATAAAATCTTTTTTTTTCATACATTGGAAATATTCACTTGGTGAGGTTGCTCTGTGCTGTACACTTTTCCATATGTATGTAATACTGGAATAATTAAGTTTGCTTTTTTTAAAATACCCTTCTATAGCTGGCTGGCTCAGCTGGTAGAGCATATGACTCTTGATCTCCAGGTTGTGAGTTCCAGCCCCATGTTGTGCACAGATTACTTTAAAAAAAAAATCACCTTCTGTTGACCCTCCTAGCTATTGATTCTTTTTCCCCTTTGCTCCTTTTTTTTACATTAAAATTGCCACAAAGAGCTATTTGTACCTATTATTTCTAATTACTCTGTTTTCATTCTTTTTTTTAATACACTCTTTTATTTGGAAAAATTCAAACCTGAACAAAAGCACAGGGAATTGTAGAGTATGCAACAGTCATAAGCTCACAGTCAATCTTGGTTCATCCACACTCCACCCCAAACACATTGCCGCTGTGTTATTTTGAAGCAAATCTCAGACATTGTATCATTTCATCAATAATCTTTTTAAGATTTTATTTATTTATTCATGAGAGACACAGAGAGGCAGAGACACAGGCAGAGGGAGAAGCAGACTTCCTGTGGGGAGCCTGATGCAGGACTCGAACCCAGGACCCTGGGATTATGACCTAAGCCAAAGGCAGAGCTCAACCACTGAGCCACCTAGGTGCCTCTCATCAATAATTATTTCGGTAGATCTTCAAAAGATAAGAGTTTTAAAAAATATATATTTTATTTATTTATTCATGTCAGAGAGGCAGAGACAGAGGCAGAGGGAGAGAAGCAGGCTCCCTGCAGGGAGCCTAATGCGGGACTGGATCCCGGGTCTCCAGGATCACACCCCAGGCCAAAGGCAGCACCAAACTGCTGGGCCACCGGGGCTGCCCAAGATAAGACTTTTTAACTATAATATTACAAAACTACAAAATAATATCCTAATATCTAAAATATCATACAATAAAATAGCATAATACCAAAGTACCTTAAAATTAACAATGATTCCTTAATACAATGAAATATCCAATCGGGGTTCAAATTCCCAACTGTGTCTAAAATTATAGCACATTTTTTTGTTGTTTGAATCAAGATCTAAAAAGGCCCATATAGGGACACCTGAGTGGCTCAGTGGTTGAGGATCTGCCTTCTGCTCAGGTCATGATCCCAGGGTCCTGGGATCGAGTCCTACAATGGGCTTCCTTCCAGGAGCCTGCTTCTCCCTCTGCCTGTGTCTCTGCCTCTTTCTGTGTCTCTCATGAATAAATAAATAAAGTCTTTTTTTAAAAGTAAATAAAAATAAAAAGGCCCTTATTTATTTAGTTGCTATGAACTTTCAGTTTATTTTAATTTAGAGGTTCCTCCTCCCTCCTTTTTTTTCCTTTTAATTTATTTATTGAAGAAACTAGGTCACTTGAGTTTCCTTACAGTCTGGATTTTGCTAATCCCATCCCCTGGATATGTTGCTCAACATGTTCTTATCCCTATTTTTTTCTGTAACTAAGTAGTTGTCAATTAGCCCTGTTGATTTGATCAGATTCAAGTTTAGAAGTTAGGTAAATATAGCTCAGAGACAGTGCAACCATCTCCTGTCAGCAGGCACAGGATGTCTATCTCTTTCTTACTTCGTCTCTCTTTTGCAACCATTGGTGATCATTATCTATGGGTTTTTTTTTTTTTTCAGTGCTTACATCGTTCCTTCTCCATTTAACAATGAGAACACATTTATTTATTTATTTATTTATTTATTTATTTATTTATTTAGAATACTTTTATAAAGAGAAATTGCCTCTCATCAACTAATTTGCTATCTCAATATCAGATGTACACAGTTTTCATGGAAAGGCAGGTCACATTTGACTCCTTCCTTTTGCTTTCATTTGTTTGTTTTCAAAATAGTAAATTGTTTCTCTAGCATCCTCCAGAAGTAAACTTTGAAAATTTGGGAATTTTTATGGTGTCATTACAAACTCATAGATCTCAACATATGAGTTTCCATTTATTCTTGTTGAAGAAAATTCCATTTCTAATCTACCACATTGTCAAAGATCATTGTTTGAAAACATTCAGAGTCAGTGAGGCTGTTGTAAAATGTTCAACCTCTATAGACAGCAGTTTGGCAATCTTTAACAAATTATAAAATGTACACTTCCTTTGACTCATTACTTTTAGGAATGTATCCCACAGATACATTGGCCACTCACACGTGTGCAAAGTGGTTGTACACAAAGATATGAATTGCTCTTGTTTATTTTAGCCAAAAATTGGAAAAAGGTATTTGTACACCATGTTCATTATTCACAGTAACCAAAAGGTGGAAGCAATCCAAATGCACCTCCATGGGTAAATGGATAAAGAACATTGTGGTATATGCATATAATGGAAAATTATTCAAACTTAACAAGGAAGGACATTCTAACACATGCCACAACATGGGGCGATTCTTAAGAACATTATGCTAAGTGAAAAAGCCAATCACAAAAAAACAAAGATTATAGACTTTCAGTCAAACTCATCGGAATGGAAAGCAGAATGGTGGTTGCAGGAGGAAGAAATGGAAGGAAGTTGGTGTTTAATGGGTATAGAATTCCAGTTTTACAAGATGAAAAAGTTCTGGAGACTGCTTACACAGTGCTCTCTTTGGCAGCACATACACTAAAATTAGAGACTGGTCACACAACAATATGAGTATACTTGATGGTGTTAAGCTGTACAGTTAAAATGGTTGAGATGTTAAAATTTTATGTGCTATGTATTTTGCCACAATTACAAATTTAAAATTTTTTCCTACCATTTGAAAATGTAAGGGAAAAAAATTTTTTTTAATATTTGATTTATTCATTTGACAAAGAGAAAGAGCCAGTGCACAAGCAGGGGGAGTGGCAGGCAGAGGGAGAAGCCCTCAGAGAGCAGGGAGCTTCATGCAGGGCTCCACCCCATGACCCCAGGATCAAGACCTGGGCCAAAGGTAGACACCCAACCCATCTAGCCACGAAGGCTCCGCTGTAAGGAAAAATTTAAGATTTTAATGATTAGCATGAATTTTACAATTCTTTGTATTGCATAATGCCAGTTTCAAATGCAGTTATCATTACTATTTAACTCAGATGTGGAATCATAGGAATTCCATAGGAATTTTGGTGGTTTGTCTTGTCTCCAGGGAGTGCCTTGAGCTGTCCAGAAGAGACAAACACAGGAAAGGTTGAGGAAGGTTGGAAGGAGGAAGACCCCCCTGTCCCCATCTCTCCCCCAGGCTCAAAGCCGGACTAGGGCACGCTTTCTTTCCAGCTGGGACCTGTGTGCTGTTGGGTTCCAGCTCCCAATCTGGAGAGAGCAGGGCCAGGCTCGCCCTCCCAAGGCCCCGCTGCCCCAACCAGGCAGACTAGCAACCTCTACTGTCAGCTCCTCGCCAATCGCACTGCGCCCCTGGTTCCAAAGGGGCAGGACACCTGCCCCGGGGGGCCCCACGACCCACCGGGCCCAGGACCCTGTCCGGGCCCCACACCATGAGGCCGGCTGCCAATGCAGGCATCACCAGCCCTACTAGTAACATCTGAAGCAGGGCCATCCGATGGAAATAATAATCATATGAATCACATACGTGGGCCATAGAGTATGTAACTTTAAATTTTCTAGTAGCCACATAAAGTAAAAGGAAACATGAAGTTAATTTTAACAGGATATTTCATTTAACTTAACACATCTAAAATATCATTTCAACCGGTAATCAGTATGAACAACTAACATTTAACCTTTTTTTAATACAACCTTTTTTTTTTCCCAAAAAAAATCCAGGGTGTATTTTACATTTAGGGCACATGGCATTCCAAGTGCTCAGTGCCATATGTGGCTGGTGGCCAATGTAGTGAGCAGGACCCGTCTATAGAATAAAAAGAGAAGTGGATGGCTGGGGTACTATTGCCACTTGGTGGCACAACACTGGCTGCTGACACAAGTATCTACCAACATCTGTCCAGTACATCACATGACTAAACTATTGAGCACACCACAATTTCTGTAAGTTTGATGACTATTGTGTTGCTATTTTAACATCGATGGTTATGAAGATTTAAATACTCCTGTTGATAGCAGTGTCACTTGGATAGTCATTAAACCGTGGTTCTAATGCTTTTGCTGAAAAACATAGTCCCCCATCAATAAACACAGAAGGGGAAGTTACATTTGTCTGTTGCCATGAGGGAGAACAAGTTAATAAACCTCATGCTCCATGTTGTTAATTTAGGAACCATCACCTTGGGAAATATTGGAAAATTCTAAGAAATAAAAATCGACATTCTAGGGGCGCCTGCGTGGCTCAATCAGTTAAGCGTCTGCCTGCAACTCAGGTCATGATCCTGAGGTCCTGGGATTGAGCCCCAACTGGGCTCTCCACTCAGTTAAGAGCCTGCTTCTCCCTCTCCCTCTGCCGGCTGCTCCCCTGCTTGTGTTCTCTTTCTCTTTGTCAAATATATAAATAAAATCTTTTTAAAAAATAATAAAATAAAATAAAATAAAATAAAATAAAATAAAATAAAATAAAATAAAATAAAAAAATAAAAATAGACATTCCAGCAAATACACTTTTAAGTTTGCAAAATGGTTACATAACTAGGCCAAAAGAAAGGCAAAAAAAAAAAAAAAAAAAAAAAACTGAAACTTGGCCACGTGGCTTCAAAATCCAAGCCAGAATAATGTGCACCAGAGCCGCCCCAGTTGCACATGTAAACACAGAGAATTCCCCTGTAAGCTAATGGCCACTAGAACGCTGCCATTACGCAGCATCTCCTTTCTCACCAGCATTCTCCTGTTAGCAGTGACTTTACTGACGGACTAGCCTGTCATGCAGTGGTGAAAGAGGGTAACTACAGGCCACCCTATAAAAAGCTTAACGCCTAGTGTTCGATACATCAAAAGAATAAATGCAGCATAAAATGAACTGGAAACCCAGCATTCAGCTTAAGAAGTAGAACATTGGTTCATCCACCCTTATTACTCTTTTTTTTTTAATCTTATCCTGCCTCCTCACCAGAGAGAATATTAGCTTAAATTTTATGGTGACCTTTTAAAAAAAAATTTAAAAATATGTAGCTTTATCATATGTGCATGCATCCCTACACAAAATATTTAGTTTACTTGTTTGAGCTTTATAAATGTGGTATCATGACTTTATGCAGTTTTATGCAACTTGCCTTTTTCATACATTATATTTGATATTTGACCAGTTTATGTGTGCAGCTGCAGTTCCTTCACTAGCTAAATATATTGCTTTTTTAGTTTATACATTCTCCTATCAATGGACATTCGGTAGCCTCCAATTTTTTGCTGTTGTAAACAGTACTGCAACGAATATTGTTATGCATGAGTAGGAATTTCTCTCTAATATATCTAGTTCAATTTTACAAAATATTGCCAAGGCGTCCTTCAGTTACCAATTTACAATTCTAATAATTCAAATAATCTAATTTGTAGATTCTTTTATTGTTTTCTGTATACACAATAACAACTAACGACAGTATTGTTTCCTTCTTTCTCCTTATATCTGTCTTATGCTTGCCCTATTGAGTAGACACCTTTGTCTTATTTTGCTCTTAAAGGAACAGTGGCTTTCAATGATTCACTATTAAGAACTCTGACTACTAATTAGAGAAGACAAACCATGAGAGATTCCTAACAATGGGAAACAAAGTGTTGCAGAAGGGGAAGGGGGGGTGACTGGCTGATGGGCACTAAGGAGGGCACTGTGATGGAATGAGCACTGGGTTTTATATGTTGGCAAATTGAATTTAAATAAAATATTTTTAAAAAGAAAAGAAAATTTACTCTAGGAAAAAAAACTCATTGGAATAAAAATGCTTATTCCAGATGTTTCTCCAATATTTTCTTATTTATTTTTTAAAAGTCTGGGGGATCCCTGAGTGGCTCAGCAGTTTAGCGCCTGCCTTCAGCCCAGGGTATGATCCTGGAGTCCCGGGATCGAGTCCCGCATCGGACTTCCCACATGGAGCCTGCTTCTTCCTCTGCCTGTGCCTCTGCCTCTTTCTCTCTCAGTGTCTCTCATGAATAAATAAATAAAATCTTAAAAAATATATAAAATAAAAAAATAAATAAATAAAAAACTTTTAATGTTAAGAAGTTTCGCTTTATTCCTGCTTTACTAAGAGCTTTTTTCATGATTAGACTTTGATTTTTACTGAATGCCCTGAATACCTGTGTGGAGACAATCATATAACTTCTCCTTTACCCCATTAATGTGATGAGTTAAAGTTATGGGTTTTTATGTTAAATCACCCTAATATTCTTGGGATAAATCCAGCTTAGTCATGATGCATTGTCTTTATCATACACTGTTGGACTCGATTTGCTAATATTTTGTTTATGACATTTCCATTTATGTTCATGAGGGATTCTGGTCTATTATTTTCTTTCTCATACAGTCCTTGGCTGATTCTATTTCAAGTTGGTACTAACCTCATATGAGTTGGGGAGTATTGCTTCTTCTATATTCTTCTGATATACCATTCTGTTGGTATAAAATTAGAGAAGGGGCTCCTGGGTGGCTCAGCCGATTAAGCATACAACTCTTGATTTTGGCTCAGGTCATGATCTCAGGGTCATGAGATTAAGCCCTGCATCAGGCTCTGTGGTCAGCAGGGAGTCTGCTTGGGATTCTCTCCCTTGCCACCCCCCACCACATGCATGCTCTCTCTCTCTCCCTAAAATAAATAAATACATCTTTAAAATTAAAAATAATAAAATTAGAGTAATTTATCCTATGAAAACCTGCGAGGACTTGCCTAAAAATCAGCTAAACTTGATTTTCTGTTAAGCCACTGATTCAATTTCTTCAATGCTGTTAGAAACTCTTTCTTATTACCACTTTGACAAGTTATAGTTTTCTAGAAATGTTTCCCTTTCTAGTAAGTATTCAAATTCACTGATGTAATGTTATCCATGGTGTGTTCATCCTATCTTTTTAACCCCTTCTGTATTTGCAGCTTTCTTCTGTTCCTTATCTCTATTACTGCTTATTCATGCACGCTACTGCCCTCTTTATCTTAATGAATCTTACCAGAGGGTCTTTTTTCATCTGGCGTTGGTTTGCCGATTATCTCTATTGTACATTTATTGTCACTGGCATGAGTTTTTGCTCTCATCTTTACCTTTTTATTATGCTTTGAGTTTATTCTGTTGGATTTTTTCTTTCCTCTTCCTCTTTCCTTTCTTTTTCCTCCTCTCTGCCTTCCTCCAGCTCACTAATTTTCAGTCTTTTTTTTCTTAGTGTAAGCATCTAAAGCTATAAATTTCCCTACTATTTTTGCTGCATCCACCAGTTTTGATATGTAGAATTTTTATCAGATATCATATAGCTGTCTCTATACAATGTCCAATTTCTATTATGAATTCTTATTTGACTCATAAATTATTTAGAAGTGTACTTTCTAATTAATTTCCAAAACTTGGAGGAGGGAGGTCATTTTTCTTTCTGTTTCAGACTTCTAGTTAATTGCATAACTTAGATCTATGGTCATAGGTCATAAAAAGTGATTTACATAAACCATGTTATTTGAAATTTGTTGAAACTGGCTTTATGGTCTTTTATAGGGTTGCTTTTTAGAAATGATCATGTGTACTTGAAAATGATGTCTATTCCTTGATGGACAGATGCAGAGTAATTTATAAACATCCACTAAATCAGGCTGGTTAACTACATTATTCAAACCTTTCTTGATCTATCAATAATTGAAAGTATTATACCGAAATCTCCCACTATATTAGCAGATCAGTCCATTTCTCTCCATAGTTCTATACATTTTTTCAAAGATTTATTTATTTATTCATGAGAGACAGAGAGAGAGAGAGAGAGAGAGGCAGAGACACAGGCAGAGGGAGAAGCAGGCTCCATGCAGGGAGCCCAATGCGGGACTCAATCCCATGAGTCTGGGATCATGCCCTGAGCCAAAGGTAGACCTACTCAACCCCTGAGCCACCCAGGCGTCCCAGTTCTATAAATTTTTATTTAATTCATTTGGATCTATTTCAGAAGGCACCCATAATTTTAGAACTATGGTATCTTCCCGATGAATTAAACATTTTATTATAATGATAAAAGGCCCTAGTGATACTTTTTGCCTTATAGTCTATTTTGTCTCATATCAATATAATTATACCAGCTCTCGTTTAGTTAGTATATGGCTGGTACAATTTTTTCATCATTTTTACTTTCATCCTTTCCATGTCCTGTTATTTTAGGTGTGTCTAAGGCCTTTTTCCTGTTTATTTATTTTATTTTAGTGAGCTCTACACCCAATGTAGGGCTCAAACTCACAACCCTGAGATCAAGAGTTGCGTGCTCCACTGGATAAGTCAGCCAGGCGCCCCTAGGTGTGTCTAGTTTAAAAAAAAAAAAAAATCTAGGTCTGAGAATCAAGTCCTTTTTTTTTTTTTAAAGATTTTATTTATTTATTAATGAGAGACATACAGAGAGACGCAGAGACACAGGCAGAGGGAGAAGCAGGCTCCATGCAGGGAGCCCGATGTGGGACTCGATCCCGGGACTCAGGGGTCACGCCCTGAGCCGAAGGCAGGTGCTAAACCACTGAGCCACCCAGGGATCCTGAATCAAGTCCTTTTTTAAGATTTTTAAAATTTATTTATTTTAGAGAGAGAGCACCGGGGGGAGGGGCAGAGGGAAAGGGAGAGAAATTTCAAGCAGACTCTGCTGAGCATGGAGCCCTACACAGAGCTTGATCCCACAACCCTGAGAACATAACCTGAGCTGAAACCAAAAGTCAGATGCTTTACCAACTGCACCACCCAGGTGTCCCTGAGAATCAGTCTTTTTTTTTTTTTTTTAAGAATCAGTCTTTTCATTGATTGTTTAGTCTACTTATACTTCTTGCGATTACTGGTAATATTTCCATTTCAACCATATTTTTACTTTTTGTTCTTCTCTAAACTTCTTTCTTCCTTTTTTTTTTTTTTTTCTTAAACTGAGTTGGGATTTTTTTCCTTATTCTAGCTTCTCCACTACTGGCATGAAAATTATATCTTCTCTGTTTTTAGTGATTACCCTTGAAATTTTGCCATGCGAATTTAACACACTCTGAAGTGAGTCAGTATCTGAACCTTCTCAGGAAGAATACAAGGAACTTCACTTGACTGTCATCAGCCTCACCTCCCCTTTCTTCACCGACACATCATTATTGTACAGACCTTGTTCCCACCCCTGTCAACTCCACAAATTGTACATCATCATCATCTTCCACTAGTAGATATATACAGACAGTGTGTGTTTGCGATTATCTACATGTTTATGATTTCTTTGCCCACCATTTCTTCTTGCATTTTTAGATCTTCCTTCTAGATCATTTCCTTCTTCCTAATGCACCTCTTCTAGACGTTGTTTTAAAGAAAGTCTATTAATGGTAAAATTCTCCGTTTTTTCCTAAAAATATCTCTGGTACACCTTCATGTTTCTATCTCACACTCACTCTTGAGTGATAGCTATGCTGGGTACACATTTCTGGGTTAATGGTTATTTTCTTTTATATTTGGAAGATATTTTTCTGTCTTATAGATTTACTGTTGCTGTCACCATCTAATTATTGTTTCTTTGTAGGTAACTTAGATTTTTCTCTCCAGCTGCTTTTAAGATCTTTGCCTCCAGCGCTCTGTGGTTTCTCTACAATATGTCCAGGTGTGGGTTTTTTTTTTTAACCTACTTGATGTATGTTGTGTTTCTCAGTCCAGGGGTTTGTGTCTCTCATCAGTTCTGGAAATTTGCAGCCATTATTCACTTTACAAATATAGCTTAATCCTTCCTTCATATTTCTCTCTAGGTAATTTTCACTGATCTGTCTTCCAGTTCATTAATTCACTATTCTGCTGTGTTTAGCCTGTCCACTGAATTTTTAATACCAGCAATTAAATTCCATTTGCTTCTTTTCCAGATATTGCAATAGTCTCTTTACTTTGCTTATTTTTTAAACGACAGCTTTATTGAGATATAATTCACAAACAATAAGATTCACCCTTTGAAAATATACACTTTTATAGTACATTCACAGTTCTGATACTATTACCACTGTCTAATTCTAGATTTTTTCTGTCACCCCCCAAAATAAATTCTATGCTCATTAGCAGTGACTACAAATTTCCCTCCACCCCTATCCCCCAGAAACCACTAATCTATTTTCTATTTGTATAGATTTGCCTATTCTGGAATTTCTTTTTTAAAAAAGATTTTACTTATTTGTTCATGAGAGACACAAGAGAGGCAGAGACATAGGCAGAGGGAGAAGCGGCTCCCTGCAGGGAGCCCAATGCGGGACTTGATCCCAGGACCCAGGATCACGACCTGAGCCAAGGACAGACGCTCAGCCACTGGCCATATTCAGTGACCATATTCTGGGCATTCCATAATGGTTCTAAGATTCATCCATGTTGTTGCAAGTATTAGTACTTCATTCCTGCTTATAACTGAATAGCAGTCCATTTTATTAATATACCACATCTTCTTTATTAATTTACTAGTTGATGGACATCTGGGGCTATTACTGCTTTTGGCTAGTATGAATGATGCTGCTATGGACATTTATGTACATTATCATGCTATAAGACATATAAAGAACTATGAGGCTGAGAGAATGTACCCAAGGAACACAGACTTTGAAGGGGGGGGGGGCTCCCTTCCCAAAGCTGGGTTGCAGCCCACTGGATGGCAGAGAAGACTGGAAGGTAGCATGGATCAGAGCCTGTCCTTAGTCTCTGGAAAGGCAAGAAGTAACCTTCTAGGTCACAGGGGAGCTTCTCTTAGCGGGGGTGGCAGGTGTGCAGAAGCAGCATAGGCGCCGCTGCTGGATGGAGGCCTGGAGCATCTATTATCCATATCAGAGGGCCACCAGAAAGTGATCACTAGGCTGGACAGGGACTGCAAGTTCACTGAGACTGTGCATCCTGAGTGTCTGGCTGGGACAGAAAACCACTGGAAGTCCCCCCATCCATACCACCCTCCAAAGGTACAGCACCAAAAGCCCCTTGCTCTCCCAAAGTCCTTCCAGTGCCTCCTCTTGGAAAAATTCACCATCTTCATTGTAAGGCAATGTGTTAAAGGAATGTTGCCCATTACCACACTGGTACTGATGAGTGAATTTGGAGCTGAGAGTCAATAAATTGATGATTGGCACACCAAGTATCTAAGTTTTGAACACAGGGAAATAGAGGTTTATACAACCATTTAATCAGTTAGGGGAAGAGAAGGAGGATCTCAACTGTGACTTCCATCGGTGGCTCCCACAAGGGTGGTTCTCAAGGTTTGTCCCGAGTCTACTCTGACTTTGGCAGCCTCTTGGAAGCTCCCACCCACCCTCTCAAGCTGCAGCACCATTGCTGGTGATTCTCAAGCACATCCAGAAGCTGCTGTGAACCATGTCTCCCCATAAAGTCAGCCTGCAACACCTCTAGAGAATTGTACCCTCTCTCTTTTGCTCACCTTCAGGGCCTCTCACAAAGGCCTCTGGTTTGCAGACAATACTGGACTCCCACGGGGCAGAGGATTCTCGGAAATGTAGTTTCTGCTTCCCCGCACTGCAGAGGAGACCTCAGAAGGTGGGGAGAGCAACAATATACAATCCCTTAGAGACCTGAGCTAAAGTGGAGTCTTGAGTCAGATTCCCCCACGTTGTCACTGGCCCAAAGGGGGCTTCCCAGCAGCCGCTGAAATGGGCATCTGCCCTCAGGGCCACCCACTCTTCCCTTTGCTCCCCTGTCAGGGCTTCCTGTACATCTCAGGTCTGTGATGTTTTGTTTGATGAGTGCTGAAGCACCTTGGAGATTTCAGTTTTTTAGGGAGTAAGCCCTTCGGAGAATCTAGTCTATCACACTGCCAAAAGCAGATGATCCAGGCATTCATTCATTCATTCATTCATTCATTCATTCATTCAATTAAAGTCAGTGCCTTGCCCAGCATGGAGGCCAATGCAGGGCTTGAACTCAAGATGAGATGAAGATCTGAGCTGAAATCAAGAGCCAGACTTAATTGACTGAACCACCCAGGTGCCCCAATCCAAGCTACTTTTTAAAAGAAAATGATTCCAACTCTGAACACTCCCATCAAGTTGGCGGAGTAATTTTGATGCCACTGCTGACAAGAGAAAAAGACTGAGAAAGAAGTGATTCAAACTTGTGGCTGTATCCCAGAGGCCTTTGAGGATCTGAATGAAAGCTGTAACTACAGAAAAAACATATCCTCAAAACATGCTGCATATGATTTCACGTGGTTCAAAGACCTCTGATGCCCATTTGCAGGCCCCTAGCCATGGAGAGTAAAAACCTGACCAAAGAGAAATAAGGTCCCATACAAAATCTCAACCCAGCTTTCATAAAGAGGCCAAGGCCATTGGGATTTTTCTCCCAATGCTTTTCTAAAGACAAACAAAAGCATCTCTAATTAAATGTCCACTGCTCATCATTTTTAGCATATTAGCTTGAAATTACATCAAAGATATAGTTGAGTTTTTCATGTGGCAGTAAAAAAATGTGCAGGGGGCTAGGCCCCCTTGTGTAATTAATGCCCACACTGTCTTCATGCTTATTTCACAAAGACTGAGCATAGTTTCACTAATAAGATATTATAAGAGTTTCTATTTGTAGAATATTTGCTTATACGAGCTTTTTGTCACTTCATTTATGTCAAGGCCTCAGGAACAAGCTCCCAACCCAAACAATGCTGTTATGGGGAAAACACAGTTTTATGCAACGGTTGGGTTTTTCAGGAATGCCCTGGTTGAAAAACCGGATTGTCTTGTACCATGCGGGTAGTCCTGCCACCACTCCCAACCCCTGGCTACCTTACACCGCTCCCAGGAGAGAAATGGCACAGCAGAAAGACCTGGGAGTCCACTATGACGTCTGCCCGGAAGCCTCAGGCAAATTAATTCACATCTCCAAATTTCCATTTAATCCTCTGCCCAGGAACAATGACAATACCCCCAGAGTGCCTCGGCAAGGACAGTAAGCTTTCGAGAAACATTGGTTCCGTGCACACTATCCTGGTGCAGCTCACCAAATGTTTATTGACTGTAACTGAGAACTGGTTCTGGTTAATTGTCTAGCTAGGAAAAGGGATCCAGCTTTGTCTGTTGGGTCCATTTAGAATTATGACTTGCCCATTGTTCAATGGTGGATCCTGTAGCCAAGCAAATGAATAGTTAATTGAAAGTCAGGCAACTAGGGCTTTTTGCTTTGGGTGGAAACTTAATTCCCAGACAATCTATACATTATGAATAAACTGCCTTGACCTGATTCTGCACTTGGCACTCAGGCCAGCACCCAGCACAGGAAGATCATGGAAGGGTAGGGGAGATGAGGGTGAATGACCTAATTTAGAGCTTTCCTCTCACTCTACAGGGACGAGGAACCTCCAGGCCATCAGGGATGAATGCGCAACTTGATTCATCACAATGATGCACTATCTGCTATAGTCCAGAAGGTAATCTTTCTGAACTGCTATTGTTGGGCAGAGTGCAGCTACTTTCAAAAACAATTTGCAATTTCTAATAAGTAAAATATGTACTCACCATATGACCCAGCAATCCCATTTACCAAAGAGGTACTTATCTAAGAGAAATGAACATTGGCCCACACAAAGACTTAAGTGTGAATGTTCTAGCAGCTTTATCAAAACAGCCCCAAACTGGAAAGAGCTCAGATGTCCTTCAACTGGAGCATGAATTAACAAACTGGTCCATCCAGACAATAGAATTCTGCTCGGTAATAAAAAGAACTGAACTCTTGATATATAGGACAACTGCAAATGAATCTCAAAAGTATCATACTAAATGAAAGAATCCAGATGGAAATAGCTGGATGATTTGTATTTATATAGGATTTAAGAAAAGGCAAAATTATAGGATTTAAGAAAAGGCAAAATTATAATGGCATAAAGAAGGTCAGTGGTTGTCAGGGGCTGGGGGTGGGTGGGAGGGAGTGACTACAAAGTGACATAAGGGAATTTTCTCAGGTGATATAATGATTCTGTGTCATGACTATGGTGGCGGTTATATGAAAATACATCAAATCTCATTGTAATCAAATCTCACGTATCAAATCTCATTGAATTGTGCTTAAAATTAAAGAATTTAATTGTGTGTAAATTGGACCTCAATGAAACTGATTTTTTTAAAAATTATGCGACTTGAAGCTATTGTGTTTATCTCTCAGTAAAACCTGAAGCTTACTTGAGTTTGATCTCAGACTCATTTTGCAGGCAGGTCAGTGGGCCTCAAAAGAACTCCCTCATACCTCATTCTGAGCCTGTGGCAGCAAAGGCTGCTGCAGGCTTCTAGAACTGAGCTTATGTGGTGCTTTCTGCTCCAAAATCCACAGGTTCAAAACCCAGAGAGGAACTCAGGTCATTCTTATGATATGGAACAGGATACCCAACCACCTGGTAGAGCTCTAGGGGACCCCAAAGTCCTTCAGATGACCTCCATGTTGGTGCTGATGTTCTAGTCTTTTTTAAAAAGTTAGTTACTTATGGAGCATAAGCAGGGGATGAGGCTGAGGGAGAGAGAGAGAGAGAGAATCCTCAAGCAGACTCCTCGTTAAGTGTAGAGCCTGCCTTGGGGTTGGATCTCACGACTGAGATCATGACCTGAGCTGAAATCAAGTCAGACACTTCACCAACTGAGCCACCAAGGCCCCAGTGATCTTCTAGTCAGTGCTTCCTGTGGATTAAGCATCACCTTCCCAGAGCTTCCTCTCAGGAAACATTTTTCTTACCACCAGATTGATTATCACAAGTTGTCAAGCTTCTCCCACCTTTGTTGAACCTCCCAATGACCTTGGAAGGTGGCTGTTGTGATTGTCTCCATTTTGCAGGTGAAGAAACCAGGACTCAGAGAGCTTGGGTGCCTGTTCCAGGATCACACCGCCCTGAATCAACCTGGAAAGGGCCAGATCCTACCTAAGGCTTCTCTCTTCAAAACCCTCACTTTCAGCAGCATGCTGTCCACCTGGTGAATGGTTATCCTACTTTTGAAGGATCAGGCCTATGAAGATACCTTGAGAAGCCAAGATTTTATTTTATTTTATTTTATTTTATTTTATTTTATTTTATTTTATTTTATTTTATTTTATTTATTTTTAAAGGATTTTTATTTATTTATTCATGAGAGACACGAGAGAGAGGCAGAGACACAGGCGGAGAAGCAGGCTCCCTGCGGGGAGCCCAGTGTGGGACTTGATCTCGGGACTCCAGGATCATGACCTGAGCCGAAGTCGGACGTTCAAACCCTGAGCCACCCAGGCTCCCCATCTTAAACCCTTTTTAGAAGCAGATCTTACTCACTGCTTGCTATGGCCACAGGAAAAACTCCCTCAGGCCTGCAGGGCCTGTGCCCGCAGTTCGTGCGGGATTCTGAACCACTCAGGTCCCAGAGGAAGGATTACACCACTGACAGGCTATGTGGTCTTGGGCAGGTGACTCGGTTTCTCTATGCTTGAGTTTCCTCATCTGTCAGTGAGGTAAAAGTTATTCCTACCCTTTAGGGTGGTTGTGAGGATTAAATGAAATCCTATACATGAACCCTTTGGGGTGCCTGGGTGGCTCAGTCCATTAAGCATCCGCCTTCAGCTCAGGTCATGGTCCCAGGGTCCTGGGATGGAGCCCGAGTCTGGCTTCCTGCCCAGCATCTGCTTCTGATCCTCCTCCCCTTCCTCCCTTGCCCCCTGCTCTTCCCCATCTGGCTCCTGCTGTCTCACCCTCTCACATTCTCACACTTCTTTCTCTCAAGTAAATAAATATTTAGGAAAAAAATGTGTGTGTGTGGGGGGGAATCCCTGGGTGGCTCAGCGGTTTAGCGCCGCCTTGGGCCCAGGGCGTGATCTTGGAGTCCTGGGATCGAGTCCCACATAGGGCTCCCTGCATGGAGCCTGCTTCTCCCTCTGCCTGTGTCTCTGCCTCTTTCTCTGTCTCTGTCTGTCATGAATAAATAAATAAAATCTTAAAAAAAATTTTTTTTTAATCTTTAGAAGTCCTGAGATCAGGACATACATAGCACACAGCAATTGTGTAATACATGTTAGTTACGACCAAAAGAAAAGGTCCCTGAATTCCTTTCTGAACTTTGAAACTATGGACTCCTAAAGCAGAAAACACCACCCAAACTCTAGTTCTAGAAGCCTGCAACAGCCTTTCCACCACAGGCTCAGAAACTAGGTCCCTGGGAATTCTTTTGAGGCCCCTGACCTGCCTGAAAAAGGAGTCTAAAAATCAAATCAAAATAAACTCCACTAGTGTTCGTTTCAGTGCTAAGGATGTAACATTAGGACTGTGGTGGAGGGGTGGGGGGGGTGGGAATGGGGGGCTCGGGCCCTCTCAGCTTTCCCCATCTCTCAACAACAGATGGGGGGCTCGGGGGCTGGCTGAGCACAGGTCAGCTCTGGGCTGAGAGGGGAGGCAGGCTTATGGACAAGGTTTGAATTTACAGCCACATGTAGATGAGACTGAGCTCTTTCTTTCTTTTTTAAGATTTTATTTATTTATTCATGAGAGACACAGAGAGAGACAGGCAGAGACACAGGCAGAGGGAGACGCAGGAGCTCTTTCATTAAAGAGTAGAGAAAGAGCACAGAATCTCCTGTCTCAGGGCTTTTGTTCAAGGTGCAAGCCCAAGGCAGTGGCCTGCCCCCCCCTTCCCCTGCCTGGCCGGTTGAGAGGGAGCAGCCCTGGTACAGCACCTGGCCTCACTGATCAGCCCAGGGGAGCACCTGCCCCAAGCCAGGCCAACCAGAATCCCTCCCTGAGCATTCAGAATTGTGCCCAGAAGCGTCCGGGCTCATCCTGTGTAGCACCATGAAAGAGAAGTGAACTTGGAAGCTGTTGGCTGAGGCCATTTGCTGTCATATTCCCCAAAATGCAGGTAAGTGCATGCTTCCTGGAGACAGGGTCAGAAAGGGAGTGGGAGCAAAGTGACTTTCTGGGGGTGCCTGGGTGGCTCAGTGGGTGAAGCATCTGCCTGCAGCTCGGGTCCTGGGATGGAGCCCCATGTCAGGCTCCCTGCTCAACAGGGAACCTGCTGCTCCGCCTGCTTGTGAGCTCTCTCTGTCAAATAAATAAATAAAACCTTCAAAAATAAATAAATAAAGTGACTCTCTGGATTCTCCAATCCAGACCCTGGGTCTCATCTGTTCTCCAAGACCCAGCTGTACCGTTGTGCTTAGATTTCCTAAGATGTCCCTGTATCCTTATAATAGAGAGTCCCCTTTTGTCACCAACCTGTCCCCAGGTTGTTTCTAGGAGTCTCAGCCCCAAGGATCTTCATGAAAGCAGCCTGAGGCACACACCTCTTTCTCTTTTCCCCAAAATGTGGCTGCCGGTCACCCTCTCTGCTTCCTGAAAGGTGAATTCAGCCTGGACAAGGTGTCCCCCAGGTGCCACCAGTGGACATGGAGGCCAATCTCTGGCTCCTTCTGCGCGCCCACTATTCCCTGGGGCCTGTCCTGGTACAGCCTTCCAACCACACCTCATCCCTGTTTCCTGCATGCAGACCTCCTTAGTCCAGGTGTTTGTTTGTTTCTTTCTTTCTTTCTTTCTTTCTTTCTTTCTTTCTTCTTTCAAGTTTAAAGATTTTATTTATTTATTTGGCACAGAGAAAGCACAAGTAGGCAGAGCTACAAGCACAGGAAGAGGGAGCAGCAGACTCTGCGCTGAGCAGGGAGCCCGATGCAGGGCTCCATCCTAGGACCCTGGGATCATGACTTGAGCTGAAGGCAGACTCTTCACTGACGGAGCCACCCAGGCACCTCCAGACCAGGTGTTTTCGGATGGCCTTTCTCCCCTGTCCCAGTTCGTCTTTCTCTGGCCCCGCTGCCCGGGTCCCTGCTTCTGCATTCAAGGCTCTGTGTGTCAGGCCCCCCAGGTGGAGGCTGCAGTGCAGCAGGGCCTTCCTCCAGGCAGCCTGTGCAGGAAGATGTTTGGGAAAAAGAAACATTCTCAGAAGTTCTTCAATGAACTTGAAAGAAAGAGTGCTGGCTTAGGAGGGAGGAGACCGGATTCTGGTCTGGCTCTGCTTCTAACTTGCTGTGTGACTTTAGGTTTCAGTTGCTTCCACTGCTGAGTGATAGAAATAGATGAGATCAAAGGCTTGCCAGGGAGCCCTGTCGAGGCGCCGGGGTCATCACCCTGGAAACTGTTATCAAGGGACAAGGGATGGCATGTGGGGCCCAGTTTCTCTCCACCCAGAGTGGCCCCATTTGTATCCACTTTCTACCCTGAGCATCCTTGCCAGATGCTGCCTTAGCCCATGTTCCCTAAAAGCAGAGCTCGAGGCAGAGTGTGTGTGCTGCCGCTTGATGAGGGAGTGCTGTGCCAGGGAAGCTGTAGTGAGGGAAAGGAGGTGAGGCAGGGGAGGACAGAGAGCTTCGCTGAGGTGGCCACCACGAGCAGCAACGATGCTAGATCCTGTGGGACCTTCTCTAAAGAGGCTCTGAGAAAGAGGGAGACAAATCATAACAGATTGTTAATCATAGAAAACAAACTGAGGGTTGCTGGAGGGGACGAGGGTGGGGCGATGGGTAACTGGGTGATGGGCATTAAGGAGGACACATGATGTAATGAGCACGGGGTGTTATATAAGACTGGCGAATCACTGATCTCTACCTCTGAAACTAATAATACACTGTATGTTAATTAATTGAATTTAACTTAAAAAAATAAAATAAAATAAAATAAATAAAATAAAATAGGCTCTGTGAAGCTTAGGACAGTTCATCCAGAAAGAAGCAGCAAAGATTTCTCTGCCAATCCCTGTCTCTTGTTGGTCAAAGTTCCACCCCACAGAGTGTCTGACACCCCTGCACTTCTGAGGCCAGAAGTCCAGAGGGGAAGTGGGTGCAGTTGGCTTATGTTGGAATGAAATAGGTGGCAAACACCTGGAAGACAGGTATGGCTGTATCAGAAAAGTATCTGACACAGCTATAGCTGAAAAAGAGTGAGAACATCTGCTACATAAAAGGTGAAGCCACTGGGCTGGATAATCCCAAAGGACCTTCCTAGCTGAAAAGTTCCTTGATGTGGCTTAATAGAATGGCAGCTCAGGGCTGAGACCATTTGCCCTTCTTGTGTGCAGGATCCATGTCCCCAGAGAGTTGCAAGCAAGATCTCCGGAAACGTGTACTCCCCAGTGCCCAAGGGTTGATGCCAATTTTGCTCTGTCCCCTGGCCCCCAAATGTCAGTGCAATTTGAGAGCACACGAAGATGATGTTCTTAAAGGGTCCTTAAAGATCAGTCACAGGAAAGAGTGACTGATAATCCTAGCAGGCTGAGGACAGGGGGGTGCAGGGGTTGTTCATCATGTTCTTTCAGGAAGGCCCCGCTGCCAGCCTGGGCTCCCCTCCACTCGGGGCAGCTGCCAGTTCCAGATGGAAGTAGATTTGTGATATTTAAGGGACTGGAGAATTAAATGGGCCAGAGAAGCTTCCTCCACACAGCCTCATCCTCTCATGGCTGGAAGCCCAACCCTGGGTGTTATTAAATTGATATTACATCATAGGCACTTCATGCCCCTTCCTTTGAAGCCCAGCAGGCTTGCAAAGCCAGCAGAGAATAAGAGATTGGGGTCGGAGCCCGAAGCCTCCATCCTTCTTCTCTGGCATATACATAGAGAGCAATCTGTAGAAGGAAGATCAGACTCTCCCAAATCAAACCTGGGATCCAGTCTGAGCATTGTTGTTGGCTCACCTTAGGGATCAGCTCAGGGCACTTTCTCTGCTGCAAATAGGGACATCAGCTCTGCTTATGATGACATGATGAGGAGCAAAGGAAAGTAAAAAACTATAAAGCCAGCATGCCCTCTAGTGGGGCTGGGGTGGGCACCAGGGTGTGTGGCCTGTGGGTTGCTGGACCCCAGGAAGGAGCTGATGGAAAATGACCCCAAGGTAGTCACCTCTCACAGCCAAGATAGGATGTGGGCTTTGATCAAAATGGGAAGGAATAAAACTCAATAAAATTCTCCCAAAAGAGAGGACAGGCAAGAAAACACAACGGAAATAGGCTCAAACCCCGCACGTCTCTCAGGAAACATCAGGTCCAGGGTCAGAGCCCAGGGTCAGGCTACGGTAAAGAACAAACCCGCCAGTGCCAGGCTCTGTGTAGAGCGCTCCATATGCATTACTTCATGGAATCATCACAGCCCCAATGCAGTAGATGCAACAGACTTCACCTCATTGCAGATGAGTAAACTGAGGCTAGAAGCAGTTGAGCAATTTACCGAAGTGTCACAGCTAGTCAGGAATAGTACCAGGACTGAAACCAGCAGTCTGCTTGCTGATTGTTCTTGGGCTTTGCCCCTTGTTCTTTCTTCTCACAGGGTCACTGTCTCCCCAGGCAGCCTGTTAGGTTCAGACAGTCATCTATATTCCCCTGATTCATACGTCAGTCTGCCCTACTCCCAGGTCTGCCCTAAGCTTCAGATCCATGGGCCCAACAGCCTTCCTGACCCACCTCAAGCATATATCCAAGGAAGAATTCTCATTTACCCTAAACTTGCTCTGACCCACTTCCCAGAGGGCACCTCCACCATCCACCCAGCTGCAGAACCCGGCCGAAGCCTGGACTTTTCTCTCCCCACCCAACACCCAAGGCACTGCCATGGTATCCCCCATACAACTGAGGTCATCATCTCTCTCCTTCCCACGGTGCCTGCTTGCAGGGCAGGACCCTCACTAGGACAGATACACACCACATTCTTTGCCTGGTGGTGTCCAGTGTTGCCTCCTCTCCTCCACCCCACGCTAAAATGCAAACATGATGGTGCCACTTCCGTGCCCCAGATCTCTTGAACGGCTTCCTCTTGTTCCCAAGATAAAGGCCCTCTTCATCTGTACCCTTCCCCAGGCCACCTCCTGTTGCTCTTCCTGTGTGTACTCTGCTGCTCTCGCTGAACTTCCCTTCCCTCCAAACACCGGCTTCTTTCTGGATGCTGCGCCTCCTGGCTGGCTGTTCCCTCTGCCTGCAACACTGTTCCACACTGACTGTGTTCTCTCCACTCCGGAGCAGACTTCATGGTCAGCTCCGAAATCCAAAGTGACAAGCAGGATGTCCCGCCTCCAGAAGCCCGGTCTGACCCCACCCCCTCCAAGTCTCTGCTCACACCACGCAGGATACCTCCCCCTTCACACCCTTTACCAAGGCCCCTTTCCCAGCACCAAAC
Organism: Vulpes vulpes; assembly: GCF_048418805.1. Taxonomy (NCBI): domain Eukaryota; kingdom Metazoa; phylum Chordata; class Mammalia; order Carnivora; family Canidae; genus Vulpes; species Vulpes vulpes. Next base: position 72,014,841 of record NC_132794.1, on the reverse strand, counting down.
GTGCGCCTTACTAGAGCAGGGCCTGTCCATTCCCGCCCGCACAGGGCGCTGCTCACAGCAGGGAGTTAATACGTTCGAGAGGAAGAGAGAGCAAGCGACCTTTCTAAAGCCACAACGTCCAAGAGAGTGACAAATCCAGAATTCGAATGCATCAACCTACTCCACGCCCCCCAGACTTGGAAAGACGTCTTATCCTCTTATCCTGTTCATTATTTAATTCTTGCGTCAAGGGCCACGGAGGTGACATTTTAGGAAACGACATCTTCCATCTGGAAAAGGAGAGCGCACAGCGCAGGGGGGACGGACCTTAACTGCCCCCTCGCCCCAGCCCCGTCCGTCTCCCCAAGGACAAGGGAAATCCAGCGTCGCCTGCTCCCCAGGGGAGCATCTGCCGGGCTCTGGGCCTCAGCCAGCTCCGCGAAGCCTCCGCCCGGAGGTCGCCGACGACCCCAGGAAAGCCCAGCCCCCCACAGGGCCCCCCGCGTGGTGCGCGCAGGCCGGTGCCCCGCTCCCCGCGGGAGACCCCGCCCGGCTCGCGCCCGTCCCGCGCCCGTCCCGCGCCCGTCCCAGCCCCGCCCCGCCCGGCGAGCCCCGCCTCTCCGGCTCCGCCCACCTCCCCGCGGCCCCGCCCCGCCCCAGGCCCCGCCCCGGCTCCGCCCACCTCCCCCGCGGCACCGCCCCCGCCTCAGGCCCCGCCCCCCGCCTCTCCGGCTCCGCCCACCTCCCCGCGGCCCCTCTTCCTCCTCACGGCACCGCCCCCGCCCCCCGGCTCCGCCCACCTCCCCCGCGGCACCGCCCCCGCCTCAGGCCCCGCCCCCCGCCTCTCCGGCTCCGCCCACCTCCCCGCGGCCCCTCTTCCTCCCCACGGCGCCGACCCCGCCTCTCCGGCTCCGCCCACCTCCCCGCGGCCCCTCTTCCTCCCCATGGCGCCGACCCCGCCTCTCCGGCTCCGCCCACCTCCCCGCGGCCCCTCTTCCTCCCCACGGCTCCGCCCCCACCCCCGGCTCCGCCCACCTCCCCGCGGCCCCTCTTCCTCCTCACGGCTCCGCCCCCACCCCCGGCTCCGCCCACCTCCCCCGCGGCGCTGACCCCGCCCCGGGCCCCGCCCCCGCATCCGGCTCCGCCCACCTCCCCAGCTGCGCCGGCCCCGCCCCCGCCCCGCCCACCTCCGCGGCGCCGGCCCCGCCCCCCGATTCTCCGGCTCCGCCCGCCTCCCCCCGCGGCGCCGGCCCCGCCCCAGGCCCCGCCCCAGGCCCCGCCCCCGCGCCTCCGCCCCGCCGGCCCGCCCCGCGCTGGGTGTCCGCCGCTCTGGCCGCCGCCGCCGCCGCCGCCCGGCCGCACTGTGCTTCCCCCAACTTGGAGAGCGGGGCCGAGGCGCCGGCCGCCGGCAGGGCAGCCATGGAGGCAGCGGCGCGGAGGCGGCAGCATCCGGGAGCGGCGGGCGGTGCGGGCGCGCAGCCGGGCGCCTCCTTCCTGCAGGCCAGGTGGGCGCGCGCCGGCGCGGGGAGCGAGGCCGCGGCCCCCACGTGACGCGGGCGGCGGCGGCGGGCGGGGCTGGCGGGGCCGGGGGTGGGCGGCCGTGGGGCCGGCGCGGTCGCCCTGCGCTGCCCCGGAGTCCACCGCGCTTCCCCTCCCGGGGCCGCCCCGCTGCCCGCGCGGCTCGAGGACCGTCGCCCCTCGGGAGGCCCGGCAGGGGCCCAGGGACGGGGCGGGGAGGCGGCGCGCGCTCGGCCCCGACGCACCTGCGCGCCCCGGGGCCCCGGCCTCGGGGTCCCCCTGAGCGGAGTAGGACTGGGGTTTTGGTGTCAACGGGAGCGACGTGTGGAAGCTCGCCTGCCGAGAAGGAAAGAGCAGGAGGGCTTTTCTCACTCGGAGGGGTGGGGGGGAGCACGGGAACCACCTTTTAGTCCCCCCCCCCCCCCCGTTTTGCCTTCATCCCGTCGTACAGGCCCTCGCTTTAAGGAGGCATCTTTGGTTGCCCGGTGCTGCGGCGGGCACTGAAGAGGTGGGTAAGGTGAAGCCCCAAGGGGCTGAGGTCGTCTTGGAGAGCTTCGTGGAGGAAGCGGCCCCGAGCTGAGGCTCAGAGCATTCAGTAGGCGACTAGGGAGGGAAGGTTCGAGTCGGGGGAGGAGGTGGTGGAAAGTTTGGGGAAAGTCAGGTGGTCTGCGGTGCACAGCAGCGAGAGGATGTGGACTGAATGGGAAGGGCCTTTCCTGGCCGCAGGACTGGGACTAGAGTGGAAGCCTGGACTGCATTTTTTTTTTTTAAGATTTTATTTATTTATTCATGAGAGACACACACAGAGAGAGAGAGGCAGAGACACAGGTAGAGGGAGAAGCAGGCTCCATGCAGGGAGCCCGACGAGGGACTCTATTCCGGGTCTCCAGGATCACGCCCTGGCCTGAAGGCAGGTGCTAAACCACTGAGCCACCCGGGATCCCCTAGACTGCATATTTTAAGGAAATTTAAGGAGACGCTCACCCTCAGGCAACTGTGCCTACTTAAATGCTGAGCCCTGTGTGCCTACCTTGCCTCACCCTAGCTCCTGCCCTAAATGGCGGGTTAAAAATACAGCCTTTATTTTACAAGTACAGGAGAGCCATGGAAGGTTTTTGAGCACTAGTGCTCTCAGAGTCAATTTTAGAAAGCCTGGTATGATCTGGGATGAGGGGAGAGTCTGAGAGACTTGGCTGAGGGTAGCTCTTTCCTCTGCTACTGAGGGTCATCTCTCTTCTGGATCCCCTTCAAGTTGGGGATCTTTGACTGCCCTGAACTGTGGCAGCCCAGTTAGAACAGTCGTCGGTATCAAATATGATCGCCACTTTAACTCCCGTGTGGGGCTTCCATATGCAGTATCTTAGTCTTTTTATATTTTGTATTATATGGAAACATACACATATTTTCTGTCTGTACAAAAACATATATATATATATATATATATATATATATATATATTTTTTTTTTTTTTTTAATATGAGGCCCAGAGAGATTACATCATTTGCCTGCAAGAACCAGGATCTAAACCCAGGGCTTCTGCTTGTACTTCCACTTGGGCTGCTGAGGACCAGTGTTCACCTTTACTCCTGTATGAGCTCACTACCGGCCACCGTGCTCCCTGGGAATGGCACGAGGACTGACTGCCACCCTCTATGACCATTTTCAGTATCATTGTTGCTGAACACAATAGACAGAATCATCTTGTCTAGTTCCCAAAATGCTTAGATTTCCTCTGCTGCCCCCATGCTTTGCTTACACGCCTCTAATGACACCTTTCAAGGTGGCCCATTCCAGCTGCCTGTGCTGTTGACACTTTTTGTATTCCTATCAAAGTAATACATGCCTGTCGTTAAATAATACAGATGGGCTTAGAGTAAAAAAACAGTGGTTCTCTCTTCCACCTTTCCCTGGCACCAGAGACAACAGTAGCTTCTTTTAGCTGTTTCTACCATAATTAAATCCATATTTTAAAATATTAACAAGTGGGCAGCCCTGGTGGCCCAGCGGTTTAGCGTCGCCTTCAGCCCAGGGTGTGATCCTGGAGACCCGGGATCAAGTCTCATGTTGGGCTCCCTACTATTTGCCTGCTTCTCCCTCTGCCTGTCTCTCTGCCTCTGTCTCTCTCTCATGAATAAATAAATAAAAATCTTTAAAAAAATAAATAAAATATTAACAAGTCTTATGTAACACTTTCTGTGGTCCAGATCCTGCTCTAACGTTTTGCACATAATAATTCAATCGCAACTCTTGAGATAGGATCTGCTATTATCATTCAATTTACAGATGAGAACATTGAGGCCCAAGAGAGATTAAGTAACTTGCTCAAGATCTGGCTGGTGGCAAAGCTAGGATGTGAACCCAGGTGGTCTCCAAAGTCCATGTCCTTAAAAGCTGTACTCAACTGCCATTTCTTGATTTATCTTGTGTAGCTTCTAAGATAATGTTTATTTATTTTTTTAAGACTTTATTTATTCACGAGAGGCACAGAGAGAGAGAGAGAGGCAGAGACACAGGCAGAGGGAGAAGCAGGCTCCATGCAGGGATCCCAATGTAGGACTTGATTCCCAGTCTCCAGGATCACACCCTGGGCTGAAGGTGGCACTAAACCGCTGAGCCACCTGGGTGCTTTCATATTCTTAAGGGTAATGGTATTTACCTGCTGTTTTTAAGGCATAATTGCCTTCATGTTTTGTGTGTGAATGGATTCTAAACTTTGAAAATCAGTATACAATATTTTTATTAGTTAAGCCATGTAAACATTCCCTGCAAAGCCAAGGAATGTTTGATAGTACCATATGCTGTCTTATATTGTTTTTGTTTTTCCTGGGGTTTCTAATTGCCTTTCTTTTCCCTTCTTATTATATGCCTTCACTTTCTCATTTTTTGTTCAAGCTTTCCATCATGTCAGGTATTTTACTGTTCTTTATATAGAACCAAAATTAATCCCCTCTGTAGTTCCTATTTATGGGTCCCTGCTTGACTCCACCATGGTTGGGTCCTTCCTTTTCTGCCAGGCAGTCCTGCACATGCTGACTGCTTTGAATATTTCAGCTGTATGTTATGTGGTCCCTGCCTGTCATGGTGTCAGTTCCCTCATATGGTACACTTGTAAAGCTGTGGAGGAGAGAAAAGGCTATCCTTGTCTTGGGTTACCTGCCATTCACTAGTGTTCTCAGCTGTAGTTTCTGATGACAGATCTAGAGCTGGCACAGGCTGGGGGTTCATTGTGTGAAGTCTGTGGAGTCAGGAACTTGGGACCGGCTTGAGGTTGCTCATCCCCAGGACAAGAACTAGCGGAGAGGATGCCAATGCCCTCTGTGATCTGCCACCTGGAGTCACAGTCCCAACGAAAGAAAACCAGTCAGATGCTAACCAGTCTTGATTCCCAAGCTGAGTGGGATCTGCCTCTTTTTTCCTGCCCTGCTAAACCAGGGATCTTCATTAACTGAGATGCCCCCTTCGGTAGAAGAGGAAATAATGGCTGAGCCCCTAGTATATACTAGGTATCCGCAGCTTCCAGAGACCCATTCGTAAGTGCTTCTCCAGGCTTTCAAAATACCTTTCTTCTCTGTAGCAAACATCCTACTCTTTGACCACTTTGGAGGTTTCCAGAATAAAACATTGAGAGTTTATCCTCTCTCCTGCCAAGTTCTTTACACCTGGAGGTTCTCACCATCTGCTTTTTGAGTCCTTGACTAATAGTCACTAAAGGGAAGGGCACATGGACCCTCTAAGCCAGTTGTTCATCTCAGACTCATCTCTGAACAATGGTCACATTGAATTTCCGAATATCTGCCCAGCCTGAAGCCCAGCCAGTCCCTCACTTCTCTTCGTCTCAGCCGATAATAAGCCCAGGCATTCAACTCCATGCAGTGCCTTCCTCACTTTCACCCCAGGCCTTTGATCATGCTCTCCTGCTTTTCTGCCTACTTAAATCCACCTATTCATGCTTCCAGGCTCTCTTCCTTCATACAGGCTTTGCATTCTGATCTCTTCATATGTCACATAGTTTATTATAATAGAAACAGAATAGGAAACTATTTAGAGCACAGGTCTTGAGTTCATAAAGACACAGGTTTGGATTTGTGCTGTTCAGGGCTCCTGGACAAGTGACATAAAGCTAGTGTGAACTCTAGTACCCTTAGCAAAAAAGGAGTGTATTTGTTCATGTGGCCAAACCATTAGCTTGGGGTTGCCTAGAACTCTCGGGCTTTTCCTCATGTTTTTCTCTGGTCTTCTCTGCAGGGTTGCTTCATTCTTGCCTGGCTGCCCTTTGAGGTTGGCACGCGTTGGCCACAGGCAGCCCTGGGCTTGCAGCCTTAGCACCCCAGTGCCAGAAGGGAAGACACTCTCTCCACCAACTCTAGTTGGAAAAGCCTCACTGGGTTGGCTTAGGTCACCAGCCCTGCCTTTGGCCAAGGAAACATCATCTCTTACTAGAAGAAGCTTGAAGTGGGAAGTTGGCTGACAAAAGGAGTAGTTGCTGCAGCGCCTTACTACATGGGTGATCTTGGCTAAGCACTTAACCCCTGTAAGCCTCAGTATCCTCTTCTGCAACACAAGAGGGGAACAGCCTCGTGCAGGTTGCTGCCAGCATTCAGTGAGATGGTGCAGGTGAAGCTCCTAGCACAGCACACACCAGCACTCAATAAATGTGGGGGACGGGAACGCTGAGTAGAAGGGACAAGAAGGCTTGACCCAAGAGAAGCCCCCTCCACCTGTCTTGCCTGCCACCAGAGGATGATGAGATCCTCCCCTCCTCCCGCTCCAGGAGCTTTGCCCCTCTGCCTCTGGGCTGCTCCACCAGCCCACTGTGGGCCATGCTTAGATTGGCTGAAAGGAATCCCAGAAAGTGACAGAAGCAATAGCAGTGCAGAGAAGAGGGAACCCTTCATGTCGCCTCTAAGCTAATATTGGCCAGTAAAAAGAATGAGTAACTGGTAATTGAGATTGTTTTAAATCATCCAGTAATCTCTCAGCACAAACCAGGAACTGAGCTGAGAACTCTGGGTGATCAGGACCATTCACACAGCTCCTGTTCTTGGCATAAATAGAGCAATAAAATTCACACCTCAAATCATCTTAGGAATAGCAGGCTGCTTGTCGTCACCGGAGGCATGCAAGTAGTGTCAGGGACATTGTGAAGAGGATTTGGACTCTGATGAGGAAGTTGATGAGTTGAGAAAACCTTAAAAGTCACTCATCTTCTTGAGGGGCTCGGTAAGAGCAAAACTCCAGACCCATGATGTCATGGCGAGACTGGGGGTTAGAGATGAAGCACCCCTGGAGTGGGGCTGGTGGGGCTTTGGGAAAAGCTTCATCAGGAAAGCCATCCTGGAGGAAGTGGCATATTCACTGGCCCTTGAACTTCAGCTTATCTGTGAAAAGCAGATGGCTAACTGCTTTGCAGGAGGGACAAGTGTCCAAAGATGTGTTTTCAGATGGCATTCCACTTCTTGCCATGTTTCTTGTGTCACCTTGCAGGGTGTCCCTGCTGGAGCATTGCACTGTGGATGAGTGACACCAGAGGCCTTATTTTTCCTTCCTCCTGCCTGGTTCAGGATCTGAGGGAAAGGGCCTGTTGGTCCCAGTCTTTAGTCTATAAGGCAGGTCTCACTGGAGGGCTCTGATAGCTCCAGCTCAGGTCACATGCCCATCTGGTGGCCCAATCCCTGTGGACATGATGCTGGCAGCGAGGTCATAACTATAAGCTATGGAGCCTAATCATTTGGGTGCAAATATTTAACTATAGGGGCACCCGGGTGGCTCAGCAGTTGAGCGTCCGCCTTTGGCCCAGGATGTGATCCCAGGATCCGGGATCGAGTCCCACATCAGGCTCCCTGCATGGAGCCTGCTTCTCCCTCTGCCTGCGTCTCTGCCTCTCTCTCTCTCTCTCTGCGTGTCTCTCATGAATAAATAAAGTCTTAAAAAAAAACTTGTCTATAATTTTGGGCAGGTTACATAACATCTTGGACCTCAGCTTTTTCACTTGTAAAATGGGGCTAATATTCCAACCTCAAAGGGTTTCTGTAAGGATTAAAAGAGTTAGATGAGAATGCGCGTGGAATACAGCAAGTATTCAATAAAGGTTCACTGCTGTCATCTATCAGCATGAGATGCATTTTCGAGCCACATTGCATCCTTTGCCCTAGTTCATTTCCCCGTTATTCTATAGGTGAGAACGCCCCCAAAGAAACTGCCGGTTTAGCAGTTTCCTTCCTGAATCACGGAGAAGCTAACCTAATGTTGGGGCAGCTGGAATCCATTCCCAGGACGCATTCCCCTTGGCCTCAGAGCCAGTATTTCCAGCAGAGCTCTTCCTGGCAATGAATACCCCTACCCTCGAGTCCCCATACCTTTCTGTGGCTCATCTCAGGGGGAAGGTTCCCATGGGAGCAGAGAAGAGCTGACCTCTCTTGTCTGGTTGCTTCTCAGGCACAGCTCTGGCAAGGCTGATGAAGCTGCTGGCACAGCTCCCTTCCACCTCGACCTCTGGTTCTACTTCACCCTGCAGAACTGGGTTCTGGACTTTGGCCGCCCCATCGCCATGGTGAGTGTGAAGCCGTGGACAGAGCCCCTACCAGCAGTGAGGACACAGTGTGACCTGAATTTGCCAAGTGACCTTAGACAAGTCACTTTCCCTACAGTAAACTGGGAGGCTAGACCTGGATGTTTCCGTGTCCTTTAGCTCTGTGACTGTGCCAGCGAGTGGGGGTCCCGAGGGCCTGCATCGTCATACTGTGCCCTGACTCTCACAGGGGAACTGGTGGCCCTAAACAGTGATATTGTGTCTCTGTCCATCCCACCACCCCACACCCAGATTTAGCCAAATCACCAAGCCATGCTGTGCGGTGTGGGAAAGAAAGCAGAGCATCCCCACAGTCTTGGCATAATACTATTATTTTTCTGGAGGTAAAGAGTCTAGGTTGATTTTGTGTATCATGACTCTGAGCCCCAGGTAATTTTTAGTGCTGTCTGTGAAACCATCTCCTTCCTTCCAGGGCTACTTCATGCATCAGTGTACAGTGGTGGCCTCCACAGAGATTAATGCAGAAAGAGCACTGAAACCCCTGGCTTGTAATAAGTAGGTAGGTAGGTAGGTAGATAGATAGATAGATAGATAGATAGATAGATAGATAGATAACAGAATGTGAATATATTGAGTGAGGTAGCACCATGTACCAGGTGGTTAATTTGTGTGTGTGTGTGTGTGTGTGTGTGTGTTAAAGATAACTATATCCAATACTGGAACAGACACCTGGCACATGCTAGTGGAAATGCAAATTAGCAAAGCCCTTTTGGAAAGCAGTTTGTCCAAGTGATAACTAGGAGCCTAGAAAAGTGCTTGGCATAAATGCTTGATGCACTTTTATTTTTATTATTATTTTTCAAAGGATTTTATTTATTTATTCATGAGAGACACAGAGAGAGTAGCAGAGACACAGGCAGAGGGAGAAGCAGGCTCCATGCAGGGAGCCCGATGTGGGACTCAATCCCAGGACCCCAGGATCATGACCTGAGCTGACAGCAGATGCTCAACCACTGAGCCACTCAGGTGCCCCTTTTTATTATTTTTTTAAAGGTTTATTTATTTTAGAGAGTGCTTGCATGGGTGGGTAGGGGGAGTGGCAGAGGGAGAGGGAGAGAGAGACTCTCAAGCAGACTCCACAGTCAGCGCAGAGCCCAAATTGGGGCTGATCTTAGGACTCTGAGGTCATGTGACCTGAGCCGAAATCAAGAGTCAGACGCTCAATGGACTGAGCCACCCAGGCACCCCTCAATGCACTCTTATTGAAGGAATAATAATAGTAATAATAGGAAAGTAGGAATAGTGATTAACATACATTGAGTGCTTGCTCTGTTCTAAACTCTTTATGTGTTTAAATTTATTGGATCCTCACCTCACCACTCTTATTTTACAGATGGGAAGACCCAAGGATAGAGAGGGCAGTTAACTAGCTCGGGGTGGCCCAAATAGCAAGGGGAAGAGCCAGCACCTGCACCCAGGCACTCACCCCCTTCCTGCCCTGTATATATCCAGAACTCTAATATGTTAACCCTCCTGACCCAGTAAGACCCCTTCTAAGAATCTGCCCTGAAGATGTAATCAGCAAGGAGACAACAGCCTCTATAACCAAAGGTGTTCCCTACAGCGTTGCTTACCTGGGACGTGACTTCAGCGTCCAGCAGTAGGTGCTGGGCAAATCAGCTTTCTGTATCTGGTATAGAGAACATTATCTGGCCATTAAACATGGACAGTCTGGAGCAGCCTGGGTCGTTTGGGAGAAAAGTTGTGGCGGTGGCATGCATAGTGCCGGATTGCAAGTCAGTGACAATCTCAACATCTTGTATACGTGAGTCAGACACTTGAAGGGAATTAAGAAAAGCTTTTCTAGGGCACCTGGGTGGCCCAGTTGGTTAGGCGGCAACTCTTGATTTCTGCACAGGTCAGGATCTCAGGGTCCTGGGATCAAGCCCTGAGTCAGACTCTGCACTCAGCAGCTCAGCACAGTCTCCTTGGGATTCTCTCCCTCGGCCCCTCCCCCTGGCTCATTCTCTTTCTCTCCCTTTCTCTCTCTCTCTCTCTCTCTCTCTCTCAGATAAAAGAATAAATAAATCTTTAACATAACAACAAAGAAAGCTTTTCTGGCAGCACTTTTGGGGCAGACTTGGGGTGGATACCGTTTCTCCTTTCTGCAGACTCTCTGTAAGATTTATGTTTTTTCAGTGTGGGAGAAAGAAGAGAGCCTGAGCCAAGAGTCAGGGTACCTGGTCAGCTTTGTGGGTGACTTTAAGCAAGTCACTGTCTGCTAGGCTTTGGTTCTCTCATCTGTAAGAAGGCTGGTTGGCCTGGCTGCTCTGAGCTCCCTTCCCGCACAAAGGTCCCACATACTAGGGACCAAAGGAGCTGCCCATCAAACCGATGCTAAGGAGTAGGGGGGAAGTGAATACGGGAGCAGGCTCATGGCTGTCCTCTGCCCTCACTCCTTAGGACTCAGCCACAACTGGCCATGGTGGCCCATGTGGTGGCCCACATCACTTCCTCAGCCCACCCAGCCACTTAAGTGAGCTTGTTAGGAGAGTATACATATGAAAAGCTCATATATACACTGGAGCTTTTGAAATGTTGGCATGACGTCCCCAAATTTGTGATAGTGAAAAACAAACTCGTACAAGCCATAAAAGTGGTATGTAGTTAATTGTAACAGGTCAACTAATGCCCAGGTGTATGAAGAAGTATTAGATTCTCCCTTTCTATTTTTTTAAAAGATTTTATTTATTTGTTCATGAGAGAGAGAGAGAGAGAGAGAAGCAGGCTCCATGCAGGGAGCCCGACGTGGGACTCGATCCTCACTTCGGACAGTTTGGGGCACAGCTACTCACTCCTTTCTCTGCTCCTGCAAACACACATTCTTTTTCCTTTTCTAATTAAAATGAGATCTTACTTTATGCCTTTTTCTACAACTTGCTTTCCTTTAGAATATACAATGACTGTCTTTTCATGTTCGTACATACAAGGTGTCATTTCTGATAATGGCTACTTCACCTGCTAGAGTAAAGATGTGCTGTAACGTATTCGGCTCATCCTGGTTAGTTGAGGAGTCGGCCTGTTTCTGATATTTTCCTATCACAAAGACTATTTCAGCCATCACATGTATCTTTTTTTTTTTCAAAGAAATTTAAGTATGGTTGACATACAGTGTTATTTTAGTTTCAGGTGTATAACATAGCGATCCAACAATTCTATACATTATGCTGTGCTTGCCACACTTAAGTGTAGGTGCCACACCGCATTATTACAATATTATTGACTATATTCCTTATGCTGTACTTTCCAGCCTCATGACTTATTTATTTGATAACTGGAATTTTTTACCTCCTAATCCCCTCCACCTATTTTGCCCATCCCCCAACTTCTTCCCCTCTGGGACTCACCAGTTTGTTCCCTGTATTTATGATTCTGTTTCTGTGTTTGTTCATTTGTTTTTTTAGATTCCACATATAAGTGAAATCATACGGCATTTATCTTTCTCTGATTTATTTCACTTAGCATAATAGACCAAGAAGTTATTGCAAAGTGGGAAGATTCTTCTTATGACTGAGTAATGTGTTGGTGAGCACATGGTGAAAGGGTAACCCTCGAGCACTGTTGATGGAAATGTAAATCAGTACAGCCACTGTGGAAAACAGTATGGAGTTTCCTTTAAAAAAAAAATTAAAAATAGAAATATCATACAATCCAGTAACTCCACTACTGTGTATTTACCCAAAGAAAATGAAAACACCAATTCGAAAAGATGTATACACCCCTATGTTCATTGCAGCATTATTTGCAATAGCCAAATTATGGAAGCATCCCAAGTGTCCATCAATAATTGAATGGATAAAGAAGATGTGGTGTATATATCCAACATATATATCTTGATATAGATGAAGATACAGAGATACACACCGAGTAAGAGAAAAAGAGAGGAACAGAGACCTCTATCCTGGGAGTTTTATATGTGCAGGTTAGTTTTAACCAACATGGCATTTCTGAATTAAAAGAGATAAACATTTATGATTTCAACTGAAATTTGTGGTCATTGCCTGTGTCCTCAATCAACAGATACTGGAAGTCCAGTTTGGGGGGTCATAACATGTTTTGACTTTGCACAGGGGTTTTCACACTGACCCCAACAAGGCCAGGACTCACTGGGGTAGACCAGTAAGAGAGGGCTTGCCAGGCAGAGGAACTGCCCCTGGCCTGCCTCCTTTCTCAGGGAAGGTAAGAAAGAAAGAACTGAAGCTACTTTGTAGAACTCACTTATTTTCTCCTTTGTTTCCTGACGTATACTTTTGGAAGTGGTCCATGCTCAGTACTTAGAGCATGGAGCCTAGCGGTCAGGAGATCTTTTCATCATCAGAGGACTGGAAAGTGCCAGACCCCTAAGGGCCCAAGTAGACCACCTGGGCCACATCTCTTGTGTTGCAGATGGGGAAACCAAGGCCCACACAGGAGAAGGACTTGCCAGGGGTCACCCAGAAAGTTTGTGGCACCATGAAGTCCCAAAGTAGTCTCTAACTACCAGACCAATACCCAGGGACATTTATTTAGTACCCACTGGGAGAGGGGCGTAGAGTCAGGCTCTGGATTTGCCTCTACTTGTGTGCCTGGGGATACCTTCTTTGGGACTCAGTTTGTCTGGGTACCGTAGGGCTGCCAGGAGGATCCCCAGAGATCACAGAAAGAATTAAGTATGTGTGGAGGAGGTGGGAGCCAACTCTCCGAGGGCCTTCCAGGCCTGGGTGAACACCATTTCTTCCCTTGCTCCCCAGCTGGTGTTCCCACTCGAATGGTTTCCACTCAACAAGCCCAGCGTAGGGGACTACTTCCACATGGCCTACAACATCATCACGCCCTTCCTGCTGCTCAAGGTACAGTCCCAGCCTCCCTGCCCTCCCTTCTCACCCTCATCCTTCCTCCCTGGCAGGAGGCTGGTGCCAAGCCCTGGGAGTCATGGAGGCCAGTGGAAGCAGGCCTACCCTTCCTGAGCCTGGGGGGTGAAGGCTGTGGCAGAGGGACACACCAAGGGCCTGGCGAGGAGGGATGCAGAAGCCCTCCCCGAGGAGGGGTGTTTGATTTGGGCTTCAGCCTGGTGTACCAGGGGATGATGTGCAAGAGGTGCTCAGGCAAAAGGACCCGAAGACAGGGCCATGCTTGTGAAACCACAGTAATTTTGGGGAAGCTGAAGCAGAAGGAGTGACTGGGCTGGTTGTCTGGGGGAGAAGTCAGGGACCAGTTGGGAAGGCAGGTAGGGTCCAGGTGGCAGCAGTGGAGGTGACCTTTACTCTGGCCTGGAGATCTGGGAGCACAGAGCTAGCCAGGGCCGCCGGCTTGGCAGGTGCAAGTAAGGGCTCTTAAAACAACTATTGCCATGTGCCATCCTCATCATTTTGTTTCTGGAAAGATGCTTCTAATCTCCAAAAGTAAGAAAGGTATGATGCTAGAATTCAGAGGAATCTTAAATAGTTTGGTTTCCAAAGCATCTGCCCTCCCCTCACCCCGCCACCCCCCACCACCACCACCACCACCACACTTCCCTGACATTTTCTTTGTGCTTACCATGGGCCAGTGGCTCAGAAACCAGAGGGTCCCACTGCTGAGCCAGCCCAGCCACCCAGAGGCACACCTGGGGGTAGGGAGAGGGCCGGGCATTGTGCCTGGATGCCTGTGTTGAAGGCCTGGCTGTCACTTCTACCATGTGGTTAGTGTGTGACCTTGGGCAATCAGCTAGTCCCACTGAGTCTGCTCCCTGGGGAAAGGGGGTGCTGTTTCCCAGCTCATGCTGGCTTCACGGGGATTGCCTGAGACTGGAGGCTGGCTTAGCCTGCTAACGGGACCCACCAATTCCGGAGTGACTTTTCAGCCGGTGGCATGCATCCGACCCCAGGCATGAGGGGGGCGCAGGGGTGTCTCCTGTTGCGGTGGAGGCTGAGCCTCGGCCTCCCTCCAACCTCAGCTCATCGAGCGGTCCCCTCGCACCCTGCCCCGCTCCGTGATCTACGTCAGCATCATCACCTTTGTCATGGGCGCCAGCATCCACCTGGTGGGCGACTCCGTGAACCACCGCCTGCTCTTCAGTGGCTACCAGCACCACCTGTCTGTCCGCGAGAACCCCATCATCAAGAATCTGAACCCCGAGACGCTGGTGAGGCCTCCCCCCCCCATGCAAAGCCCTGTGGGTCGGGCCGTCCTGGAGCCAGAGAGCCCCGCCGCCCGCCCTCCTGACCTGCTGGAGGCGCCCTGCTGGGGAGAGGGACCCCTTGGGAGAGGGGGGGCGGGGGGGGGGTGGTATGAGGGCGGCTGGGGGAGGCCCGCCCCGGCACCTCCCGGTGCACCTGCCGCCCTCAGATCGACTCCTTCGAGCTGCTCTACTACTACGACGAGTACCTGGGCCACTGCATGTGGTGAGTGATGGGCCCTGGCCCAGGGTGCCCGGGTCGCGGGGGGGCGGGAGCCCCTGGGAGCGGGGCGCGGCAGTGCCCGCGGCGGCCACTAGAGGGCAGCCGGCAGCCGGCCCTGTGCCCCCGGAGCCGCGGGGAGGGCGCGGCCGAGGCCCCGTCCCGGAGCCCGGGGTCTGGGGGGAGGTCGGGGCGAGGCGAGGAGGGCCGGCTGGACTTCGGGGGGCGCGGCTGCGTGCCCGCTCCTGCAAGTCCCGGGAGAGCCCCCCTGCACCCCGAGGGCGGCGGAAGCCTCCCAGCTGTGCGCAGCCCCCCCACCTCGCGGGACAGCCGGCGGGGAGCGGGCTGGGGGGCGGGTGCAGCCAGCCGGCTCGCTCAGGGGGCCTCCCGCGTGTCCGGGATCCGGGCACCACCTGGCAGTCCGGGGGCCTGGCCTGGCCTCCCGGGGGCCTGGCCTGGCCTCCCGGGGGGCCCCGGGGAAGGGAGGAGGGGCGGGCCGGGAGTGTAGCCCCCCCAGGCGGCGGGGGGGGGGGCACCGGTGAGGGGGCTTCACAGAGCCCCTGCAGGACCTGGAGCCTGTGGTCCCCAGCCCTGGAGTAGGTGGGGGGCACCCCCTCAGACCCCCTCCCCGCGCAGGGAGGTGCGCCCCCCGGCAGCATAGGCGGCCTGTGGGCCTCTGATGTGCATGTGCCCCAGCCTGGACCCCAGCCTGCCCCCCCCAGCCCGGGGAGGACCCACCGGGAGGGCTGGTGGGGGGGGAGCGCTGGGTGAGCGGGAGGGTGTGCACAGGCCTGAGACACGCTCCCTGTTGCAGGTACGTCCCCTTCTTCCTCATCCTCTTCATATACTTCAGTGGCTGCTTCACTCCCACCAAGGCCGAGAGTTCAATGCCGGGGGCAGCCCTGCTCCTGGCCATGCCCAGTGGCCTCTACTATTGGTGAGCGGACCTGGACCTGGGGGGCGGGCGGGGGCGCCAAGTGAGCCAGGCAGTAAAAACGTGCCCTGGGCTCCTGCTTCCCCCTCTGTCTAGCGGGGACGGTGGCAGTGCCGTGTGGTAGCCTCTCTGTCACCGGGAGGCCAGGCCTGAGTGCAGCCTCTCCACCCTCATGCCCCTCTGCCCCAGCTCACAGAACCCCAGTGCTACCTTGGGCCCAACAGAATCCACCTGTAATACCAAACCCATAGAGCCTGGTGGGCCTCAGTTTCCACCTGTGCGAAGTGGGAAAGTCCTTGCTCGTCTCCATCTCAGGAGATGGCGAGGATCTAGCAGGGCAGAAGGAGGCTTCGTGAACTGTAAAGCACTATGAAGGTGACAAGGACAGAGAAGGGGAAGTCCGTGGCAACTCCGGCCTCAGCCAGGCTCCTACCTCTCCTCTGTCACTTCTGCCCCAGGGACAGGCTCCGGGATGTCCTGGGAAGAACCGGACCCTTCTCTGATGGGAAGCTTGCCTCAGAATGAGAAGGGTCTTTTTTCATGGAGCCAGATCCCTAGGGTCCGTCCCTGGGTCTGTCCCCTGCCCTGCGGAGAGGATGGACCAGGGCCAATTGGTATGCCCCCTGACGACAGGGCGAGAAAGAATGAGTGGCACCCACAGCAAGAAGGAAGGTGGTTCGACATGGGCAGGGCTTTCTGTGCAGTTCTGACCCACAGGGTGTTAACGCGGAGGTGGCCACAATAGGAGCAGCAGCCATTTAAGCCACGCGCTTTTCCGAGTAAGAGATGTACACAGTTCCTGCAGGTCTTACCTCCGGAGAGCCAGGCCCATTTATGCCCTCTCTGAGTGAGAACACGGAAGCTCCAGGATGTCCTGTAAATTCCCCGAGGTCACACAGCCACTGAGCTGTAGAGCTATAATTCCTCGAGTGGAATGGTCAGCATCCTGGCTCTCCCTGGAGGCAGGGGAGTGGACCAGACAACACATGTTACTGGATTCCTGGCCACGTGCTAAGCACTGCCCTGGGAGCTGCAGAGAACCCTGGGAGGTCTGGGACTGTCCCAGCCCTCAAGGAGACAGAAGTGACCACCCCTATGAATTGCAACTGCATTCCCAGACTCAAATGCCTATAGGAGCCAGGCTGGTAACAGAGAGGCATCGAGGAAGCAATAGGGAGTGGTGGGGAGTGCGGCAAACAGTAGCCACATGCTCTTTCTAGAGGGGACGGCTGCCTTCTCCTGTAATCAGTTGTTGTCATGTGGGAATAGGGGCCTAATGTGACCAAAGAAACCAGAAATCCATACTTTCTGCTACTCTGTTACTTAAACATTGGTAACAAACTCAACATTTTAAAAAATGGCAGCTATACGAGCCAAATTATCATGCTGCCCACGGGGCTGTGGCTCGGAGTAGTATGGTTCCCTGAGCCCCCTGTTACGTGAGCTGCTCTGACCGGCTGGGAGGGCACCCTGGTATGTGGGTACAGCGAGGGATGCCGGGCAGGACAGAGCTGTGATGGGCCCCGACTCACCTCACCTGCTGGCCTTTCCAGGTACCTGGTCACCGAGGGCCAGATCTTCATCCTCTTCATCTTCACCTTCTTCGCCATGCTGGCCCTTGTCCTGCACCAGAAGCGGAAGCGCCTCTTCCTGGACAGCAACGGCCTCTTCCTCTTCTACTCCTTTGCTCTCACCCTCCTGCTTGTGGCCCTGTGGGTCGCCTGGCTCTGGAACGATCCCGTGCTCAGGAAGAAGTACCCGGGTGTCATCTACGTCCCCGAGCCCTGGGCCTTCTACACCCTCCACGTCAGCAGCCACCCCTGAGTCCCAGGCAGCGGCCACTCGGGGCCCTGCCTGGAGGGAGATGAGCTGTAGCGAGTGTGTGAGTGTGGGATGTGTGTATCCGCCCCCGTGGATGTGCAGGTATCACGGCATTGGTAGGGATGTGTGTTGTGCACATGGACAAGGGTGTGTGTGTGTGTGTGTGCGCGCACGCAGGCGTATGTATGTGTGTCTGCTTATGTGTAACTGGTAACAGGACATTGGTGAGGGTGTGCATCGTGCACTCGGACAGGTGTGTGTGTACGCGCGTGCGCATGTGCAGAGTGCACCATCATAATACTCAGTTGTTTGGATCAAGTTTCTCTTTGGTTTGGATCTTTTCAGGTTGGGATATAGTTTCAGGCAGTGCGTCCAGGCCGAGGTCGGGGCCCTGCCTTCTCGTGCACCTGACTGGAGCCGGGCCTCCTCATGCGCTGCGCGGGCCGGTCTCTTCCGGGGTGTCCTCTGGCCACGCTGTGTAGGTGGGTGGGGCAGCAGCAGTTGAGGGGACTGGGCATGTCACCGTCCCACCTGGCTCACCCCTTAGACCTGCCCTGACCCTGCAGGCCGGGTGACAAAGGTTAAGTTCACTTTCTGGGCGTTGTTGAGCAAAGCGCATCCCTCCCCTGGTCCTCACTTGCACTGGCGGGGCTCAGGGCCCAGAGTGTGTCGGGGGGCTGGTTGTGGTCTCCTCTTGGGGCAGCCTCTGGGATGGATGGAAAGTTCTTTCCTGTCACTGACCTCTGCTACCCCCGGGTAGGGTACGTGCACCTCAGATCCCCACCCAAACTCAGGTCACACGGAGCGTTGAGCCACCCAACTCTGGAGAGCCGGAGGCCAGCCGCCTCCCCTGACCACAGCCCGGTCTCAGGGCCTCCAGCCATTTCCCTCTACTGGAAGCTGCCTCCCTGCTCCCCACCGGAACTGCGGCACCCCTTCCTGGCAGCCTGCCCGGGATGTTTGAGCTGCAGCTCCCAGTATTTCCTGAGCCCCATTAGAGGGCCAGGGGGGCTCTTGGGGCTGTTGGGGGCCGGGAACCGGAGGCCTTGTCTCAGCCTGAATCTCATGCCTTTGCTCGTGGCCCTGCTCCCAGAAAAGGGAGGCATCGCTCCCAGCAGGACGCCCCAGGCCCACGTCCCCCCGGCCTTGGGGCCAGGTGTGCCCACACAGCTGCCCACGCAGTCCCCCTTTCCAGCCAGCACTGGCTCCGCGAGCTGGGGGTCTCGGGGCCTTGCCTTCCCCGGGGCCTTGCGCCTCTCCTGTGTCCTCAGGGAGCCCCAGGCCTCAGCTCCTTTCATGTTGGGGCCCCTCTACAGCCCCCCTTAGAGGTCCCCCAGCCCCTGGTCGGACGGGTGGAGGGACGTGTGAATAAAGACCAGCGTGGAGCCAAGCCTGGCTGGTGGCCGCTTCTTGCTTCACGCGTGACTTGGGGGGGTGGAGGGGGTGCCCTGGGGCCGGGCAGAGGCCTGTGGCTAAGAGCAGGTGCTGCTGCTGCTGCTGCCTGTCGGCCTCCCGGGCCCCTCATGGGGTGCTGGGGCGTGGGGGGCTCCTCCCAGTCAGTCCCAGCCCTCTCCAGAGGAGCTGCGGATATGGGGGTGGGGAGCCAGGAGGGGCACCTCCAGGCCGCCTGCCCCCCTGCCAGCTCCTTCCAGAGGCCGGAACAGAGAGGGCGCCTTTGGGGAAGGTGAGGAGGCTGGTTGGTTGGAAGCTGGCACTGAGCCTCGAGGAGCCACTTACCCCCGCGGCCTCGGACTCCCCATGCGGCCCCCGGGACTTCTTGGGGCTCCCGTTAGCCGGGACAGGAGGTGCTCTATGTTGGCGTCGTCCCTGGATTCCTTCCTGGCCGGACGCTGCTCCTTCCAACCCGCTCTGGGCCTCTTCTCCACAGCCGCCTGCTGGTGGCCTCTGAGCAGGCCCAGTCGTGTGGGGTCTGAAGTTCATACAACTTTTAGGGGGGGTGGCAAAGGGGGAGGCCTGGCTAAAACAGCAAAAAAAAAAAGAAATTAGGTATGAGGGTTGCTGGGTGGCTCAGTCAGTTAAGCATCTGGCCCTTGATTGCAGCCCAGGTCACCATTGCAGGGTCCTGCGATCGCGCCCCGCACTGAGCTCTGCCCTTGGCCGGAGCCGGCCTGACAGTCCCTCTCCTTCCTCCCTGCTCCGCCGCAGGTGCGCTCTCTCTGTCTCTCTGCCTCGGTCTCCCTGTGTGTCTCTAAATCTTAAAAAATTAGATATGAAAGTGAACGTTTAAAATGGAAAAGACATCACAGCCCGTTATCAGTCTTGGAGATTTCGTGTCCCTCTTGCCCAAGACCTCTTTGGGCAGTTTACTCCCAAGTGCGCCCCGGAGGCCGCGGTTCTCGGTGTGGCCCTGACTGGCCGCGTCAGGATGGGAGCAGAAAGGCCCCGTCCTAACTGCCGGATCGGGAAGTCTGGTGGCGGGGTCCCGCGGGTGAACAAGTCCTGCCCCCCGCCCTGCTGCTATTGGGGCGGCTTCTAGCTTTCGTGTTGCGGTGGCGCGTGGCGCGTGGCGCGTGGCGCGCTCAAGGATGCAGCTTGACGGGTTTTAGAGGCCCTCAGGCAGCCACCCCTCCCTGGGCAGCCCTTCTTGATCACAGGCCCGCTCAGTCCAGGATGCCTGCCTCCTCCGGGAGCAGCCCCAACAGGCTAGTTCCAAGGGCTCCCCACCAGCCTCGGCTCTGCACCCCTGCCCCGCCTCCCGCATCCCACCCATCCTTCCTCAGCCCCAACCGAGGGGACTCCGACCCTCCCGCTGAAATCCTCCGGGTCGAAGCATAAGTGAGGAGGTGAGGCGGGGACTTCACCTGGGGGGACCCCTCCACGCGGAGGCTGGCCGGGGAGAAGGGGCAGAGCAGACCGAGGGCTGGAGCGAGCAGGCAGGTGCAGCCTCGCCGGGACCCGCCCGTCCCCTGGGCCCGGCCCCGAGGACGCCCCAGGGAGGCGAGGGCTCCCCGCAGACAGGGGCCGGCTCGGAGCGGGGAAGGCGCAGGGGGGGCCGCCGCTGGGGCCGCTGGAACCCGACCCGGGCGCCCGGCCCGGCCCCGGGGCAGCGCGTTCCTGACGGGGCCTCACCCCGCCCCGCGGACTTTGCCCTGGAAGCCGCCGGAGCGAGGAGCCGCGGCCCTGGGAGCCCGAGCCCGAGCCCGAGCCCGCCCGCGACCGCCCGCGACCGCCCGACGCCCCGATGGTGGGTGGGGGTGGGGGCCGGGGCGGGGGCGGGGGTGGGGGCCGGGGCCGGGGCGGGGGCGGGGGCGGGGGCGCCCTCCCTGACTGTCTTCCTCCCTCTGCTCCAGGCCAAGTTCCTTTCCCAGGACCAGATTAATGGTAGGTCGGCTTTGCTCTTTAATTAGCGACTCGCTGCAAAATGTGGGGCTCATTAGGCAATTTGCTGCGCCGGGTGTGCCGGCGGGGGGAGGGCGCGGGGGCGCAGGCCCACCCACGGGCAGGGGCCGCGGGCTGCGGGGGCTCGGACGGGGAGCGGGGGCCTCGCCTTGGCCAGTGCGACTGGCAGGTGGGCGGACGCGAGGGGGCGCTCGCCCGGTGCCTCCGGCTGGACGCTGGATGGGGGAGGGGGGAGGGGAGGGGAGGGGGGCGGGGAGGGGGGCGGGGCAGCGGGGCCACCTGTAACTGGCTGGCGCCGAGGGCGGAACAAAAGGGGCTGCGAGGGCAGAGGCCCCGGGTCCGCCCTCTGGCAGGCGCCTCGGCTCCTGGGCCTCGGTCTCCGCATCTGTGAAATGGGGGCGGGCTGAGGTGGGCCCTGCGTCCGCCGTCCTGGCGTCAGGCCTAGTTTGGGCGTCCGGAGCGTTTCCTCCCCGCGCCCAGCAGGCCTCAGTGAGGCACGGAGTTGTGTTTCCAGGAGGCCCGGAGGGGAGAGTTGGGTTACACGGAACAAAGCGCGGACCTGCGCGGGGGTGCGGGTGCGGGTGCGGGTGCGGGTGCGGGTGGGGGTGGGGGAGGCAGCAGAGCCCAGCGAGGGTCCCGCAGGCGCTGGAGGTGCTTAGGTTACTTGGGGTAACCATAGTGCTGGGTCCCCGGAGCCGGGTCTGCAGCGGGTGGGTGGCTTGCAGGCCCCAGGGGGGCACCTCCTCTTAGACGGCGCCGCATCCTCACCCCAAGACCCCCAAGACGAAGGTAAAAACCTAAGGCCTCTGCGTGGGGACAGACTGCGTGGCGACTCAAGCTGCGGTCCGGCTGTCGGCCTCAGGGACTTCCCTCCACCTCCAACCAGCCCACGCCGGGTTCTGAGGCTCAGTGACCGCCCTCCTGGCACCTGTGAAACTCCCAGGAGGGAGGAAGGGAAGCTTCCCCATGGATTCTGGTATCAGACACCAGGAGGGTGGCCGCTGGCGTCTCCTGAATGCGAGGTTGCACACAGGTGGCCCGCTCGAGTGGGAAGGGCAGGGGGCTTGGAGGCGGCAGGCCTGGGGCCCAGTCACCTCTCAGCCTCCGCTTTCTGGTCTGTGAAGTCGGGAGAATGACCCGGCCTCCCAGGCCTCTGTGAGCAAGGGGCAGAGACAGGTCAGTCCGGGGCCTGGCTCCGGCCGGTGTCGCCCGGACTCACTCTAGGACTCACTCATTCTTAGGATTTTTAGATTTTGAATTGCTTCTTCAAATCAGCCATTCTTAAACCGTGTAGCATCAGAGTTTCAATCCCTGCATCGAGACAGCCAGTGTTTTAAAATAACCCTATTGGCATCCGTGGTGCTGAAGACTTGCAAGAGGTCTCACTTTTAATGAATGTAATTTGCACGAGGGTGAGAAATAGCGTAATGGTGGCTCACTTATCAGATTTAATGACAATACATTCATTGGGGAAGGAGTTGCATTCACTGACATGCGACCTCCCTTGGCAAACCGTGTTAAATGGAAACTGTAGGTTGGCAGCGGACACAAGAGTTGGCAAAACTCACTCATGATGATCAACTGGCTGGAACGGGACTTAGAAAGAACAGTGCATATTTTATTATCATTTATAAGCCGTGTGCTCCACAGCCTGCACGTGTGTAGAAGTGGAAGACTTGCCTTACACAGATCATGGAGCTGGTTATTCTAAACATCCCCTAGCACTCACCTGGTGCTATCCTAGGCCCTGGGGAGGATTCTTTCCTGCCCACTTGCATTTTCAAAGGGAAGACCTCAGGGGGCTTTTCAACCTGATTTATTCTTTCCTTCACCAAATACGAGTCCTTTATTTTTTTTTTTTCTGCGCCAGCCCAGTTCTAGGCACTAAGATAAGGCCGCCAACATGATAGACAAAATCCTTTTGCTCACTCACACAACAAAAGCGGTAACATATATAGGGGGTTAAATGGCCTGCCCATCAGAAGAATAGGCCAGTAAGGGGGAGCAGGGAGGTGTGGAGGTTGTGGGGGTGCGAGGAGAGCGGCCTGCTGTCCTGTGCCAGCACCAGAGTCCCAGGGCAGGTCTGGCTGGCCAGGTGTTTTGATGGTAGATTTGTCAAGGTGGGAAGATCATTTGCCCCTGGGCCTGCTGATGGCAGGGGCACGGTCCCCATTACTGACCCATGTGGGAGAGGAAGTGTGCCCACCTGTAGGGCTGGCCCACTCCAGGTCCCAGGGGTGTGATGACTGCCTTCCAGCGCTGGCCAGCCAGGGACAACTGTCAGAGGACAAAGTCTCAGAGCACAAAGTCAGACAGAAGCAGGGCGTGGGCATGAGAGGTCCCCAGGAAGGATGCTCTGGGAGTTTTAAGCCCCATGTGTGGGGTGGCTCTGTCCCCCCATGTAAGGTGATGGTGTCACCCCTGCTGGCACTGGGCCCTCTTGGAGGGAATTAGGTTTTGCAGGAACCAAAGGTGGGATCTTAGGCCAGGCTCTGGGGCTGCTTCCCCTGGGCCACTTTAGCTCCTGCCTCCTGGTCATGTCTGTGTTCTGGCTTTCTCCAATCCCATGCTCTGGAAAGTTCTGAAAAGGGCTAGACCTTTCTCTTCAGCCCCTCCACAGGCACAAAGGTGGCTGTCTCCAAACCCTGCCAGGGAGGCTGTCGTTTATTAGCAGCACCCCTGAAATCCTCAAGGAGAGGCCTTAATTGGGGAACACAAAGGGGCCTTGGGGCAGGAGCTGCGGGCCCTCCTCCCCCTCCCCCGGCCCCCTTCTGCCCCCTGGTGGCCTCGGCCTAGGAATCCAGGGTGCAGAGTGGCCTCGTGGTGGAGCTCTGTTTCAGGAGCCAGACTGCCTCCCCGCCCCAGCCCCCAGGCCCTCAGCTGCCCCAGCCTTCGGTGGCCCGGTGCACCATGGGAACAGTAGAGGCCCTGCATGACCGTCAGGGGCCACTGCAGGGTGGGCCGGGGTGGAGAGCTCAGCAGTGTGAGCTGCCACTGCTGCTGTTACATCAGCTGAGGAGCGCTGGCCCAGCCTCTGGGAGCGGGTGCTGAGAGGCCCCGGTGCGGCTCACGCAGTGGCTCCCCCTGTAGGCCTCAGGAGTTGGAGAGTCACCTGGGCAGCTCTTGACCAATTCTTTTTTTTTTTTTTTTTTTTTTTAATTTATCCATTTGAGAGAGGGAGCACGAATGGAAGGGAAAGGCAGAGGCAGAGGAAGAGGAATAAGCAGGCTCCCCACTGAACAGGGAGCCTGATGCGGGACTTGAACCCTGGACCCCGGGATCATGACCTGAGCCGAAGGCAGACACTTAACCACCTGAGCCACCCGGGTGCCCCAGCTCCTGACCAGTTCTGATGGCAGCCCCACCCCAGCCTGAATCTGACTCTTTAGGTGGTGGTGACAGTGGCAGTGACGGGGCGCAGGCCTCTTCCCCAGCTCCCCACTGGCTTCTCCATGCTCCTGAGGCAGGGAGCCGGGCTCCCTGCGCCCCGACACTGGTCTGGAGGAGCCTTAGCTCCAGCAGCTGGGTGGAGAGAGCAGCCAGCCAGATCGGTCAGAGCCTGGGGGCAGCCTGCGGTTTTTAAGAGCAGGACCAGGGCGTGTGTGGGAGGACAGCCTGGAGGTGGCAGGCTGGAGAGCAGACGCAGCCATGTGCACAGAAGTGATGATAACCGTCACCACGTAGAAGAGCCCTTCTCTGCCAGGCCTTCCCAGAGAGGGGGGAGCCTCTCCATAACCCGGAGCCATTATTTCCCAGGGTCCCGACATCAGCTGTCCTTGCGAAGGCACCCTGGAGTCTGCACACCCTGCTGTGGCCCCCGGGGCTCCACGGCTGGCCCTGGAGGGTGGGATTGCTTTCCTTCGGGTTTAGTCAGTCATGGAAGGGGAGAAAAGAGGAAAAGAAAACAGAGAAGGAAGGGAGGGGCTTGAGCAGGAAGGGGGCCAGAGGGAGGAAGCAGAAGGGAAGTCAGGAGGGGGAGGGGACAGGGTTGCCAGATAAAGCACAGGCCACCCAGCAAAAGTTGGGTTTCAGATTAGCCACAAAAGCTTTTTAGTATAAGTATATCCCATGCAAAACGTGGGATATACTTATACTAAAGATGTCCTCCTGGTTTATCTGAGATTCAGCTTCACCTGGCAGCCCTGTATTTTTCTTTGCTGTTGTCTGGCAACTCTTAGAGGGGAGAAGAGTCAGCAAAAGGCAGGGGCAGAGAAGGGAAAGAGAAGGGGGCGAGGGCAGAGAAGGCCCGGGGCCTGGGAGGGGAGCAGCTGCGCGCCGCTAACCCTTCTTTCCCGGCTGTGCGCAGAGTACAAGGAGTGCTTCTCCCTGTACGACAAGGAGCAGCGCGGCAGGATAAAAGCCACTGACCTCCTGGTGGTGATGAGGTGCTTGGGGGCCAGCCCAACGCCAGGGGAGGTGCAGCGCCACCTGCAGAGTCACAAGATAGGTGAGTGGGCTGGGCCAGAGGCGGCGCTGGAGGCGATGGCCACAAGGGCAGGGAGGTGGACCCCGAGCCCCGAGGCCTGCGGCTGTGGTCCTGGGGTGGGGCTCAGCAGGCAGGTATGGGTCGTGGGGGCGTGAGGAGCTCAGACATTTGGGGGGCAGCTATGGAGACATCTGGCCAGGTGTGCTGTGTATCCCTCAGGCTTCCTCGAATCCCCACAGCAACCGGCGACATCCCCCTCTGTCACAGAGAACCACAGGATCTAGGCGATCCCTCACGGTTATCACAAGCCTGCAGCAGAGACAGTGCTCACAGGGATCCCAGGTGTTATGATGGGACAGTTTCCCTTCACTGAGTATCTGTCACATGCTGAGCTCAAACAGCTTGGGGAAGGAGGCACCATCCTACTGTTTTACAGGTTTAAGGATCAAGGTTCAGAGCCATTAGGTAACTTGCCCAAGTTCTTAAGCCGATGGTGGCGTCAGGGTTGGGACCTGATTCTTCTTTCAAAGACTGACCTCCTAAAAATGATGCAACACCCGAGAAAAAAGGTAGAAGGAAACCCACACAAGACGCTACCAAATTGTTGTCTCTGGTGATGCAATTAGGGATGATTTTCATTCCCTTTATTGTTGTTCCTTGTATGTTTGACAATTGGAACATCTAGGGCTTTCATAGCCAGGAACAAGCTTTATTTTTTAAAAAACAAAAATAATAAAATAAATAAAATAAAATAAAATAAATATAAAACAAAAATTAAAAAAACAGAGAGGTGTCAGAGGCCGGGTGGATGTTTGCATTGGTAGCTGGACACACAGGAAGGAAAGACTGGCCCAGAGGAAGGAAGTAGACTGGAAAGAGCACTTGACCTGGAGCCCAGAGGCGACTTCTCAGTGTCTGGACCTCTCCTCCTCCTCTTGCAGATGGGCTTGCACCATCGGCTAGGGTTACTCTCAGGTC
Source organism: Vulpes vulpes (assembly GCF_048418805.1). NCBI lineage: Eukaryota > Metazoa > Chordata > Mammalia > Carnivora > Canidae > Vulpes > Vulpes vulpes. The sequence continues at coordinate 71,988,880 of NC_132794.1, read as the reverse complement.
CCATCAGGAAGTACCCACGGCAGCGCTGGGAGCCCATCGGGGGGTGGGCCTCTGAAGATCTGGAGCCAGGTGATGGCTTGTGATGGGGTGCTCGGTGACTGAGAGACCCTGTTCCCAGCTCTGAAGGGGTGGTGGTTTCCTTTGGCTTCTGTCTCCTCCAAACAGGAAGTTGTGGTCAGGGGAAGCTCTGATTTCCTGCAGTTGTAGCGGGTGAGGGTGAGGCCCCCAGGCGTGCTTGGAGGAGGGGCTGGGGCTGGGGAGACTAGAGCAGAGGCCGCAGGGAGGGGGAGGGCATGTGGGGTCATCTGTCCCTCCTTGTGGATATGCTGCAGTGGCCACCGAGGAGCGATGGATGCAGAGTACTTCCCTCCAGTCCAGGGCCAGAGGGAAGCACCTGGAAGGGCGCAGAGGACGTGGGCCCCACCCTGGTCCTGCCAAGGCTCTGTGAAGTGACTGCACACTCTGGGGCCTCCATCTCCTTAGTGGGCAAGATGGGGCGATGGTAATCTTGGTCACTGAGGATTATTGAAAGGATTAGGGAGGCAGATCCATGGTGGGAGCTCAGTGGGAGGGTCTGCCTCCTCCTCAGGACAACATTGTCTCCATTGTGGCACCTCCTGAATTAGGGGGCCGTTGAACAGCCCATGAGGACTTGGGCCGGGGGGTGGTGGTGGCATTTAGCTTCTTCAGGATGAGCCTTTCCCTCCCTGCTCACTCTGCTGTGTTTGGGGGTTTCCCAGACAGAGATGGGGAGCTGGATTTCTCCACTTTCCTGACCATTATGCACATGCAAATAAAACAAGAGGATCCAAAGAAAGAAATTCTCTTGGCCATGTTGATGGCAGACAAGGAGAAGAAAGGCTACATCATGGCATCCGAGCTGCGGTCCAAACTCATGAAACTAGGGGAGAAACTCACCCACAAGGAAGGTAAAGGCCTGGGTCCCTCTTGCCCAGCAGTTGTGGTGGGGGAGGGGAGAGCTGGGGGAAGGACACCAAAGCCTGATCCCTGCCAGCAGGATTGTGCAGACACTGCATGTGATGCTTGCCCCAGGGGGCTGAGCCTAGATGTCTCGCTAGGTGGCCGCTGGAAGAACTAGGGGCCAGAGTGACAGAGGAAGTCCACCAGGGTGAAGAGAAGGCCTGTGGAGAGACAGCTAGGATCTCCTTGGGCCTTCATTTATGCTCACAAGACCCCTTGGGACGCCAGTGTTCCCCATATAGGGACAAACAGGTGACAGGAACGGCTGGCAGACCTGGGGCTTGAATGCAAGTCTATTAGACACACATACACCCCCTCGCTCTTTCCTCTTGCCAAAGCTGTCTTCTGAGGTTGTTGCTGATGCCAAATTTTCAAACTGAGATGCTACTTTGCCCCCTCTTCTCATGACTCAGCCAGTTCTAAGAGCTCTTCCAGAAGGAGCGTGTGCGGTGGCCTTTGCCTCACAGCTTCCAGCAGGCCTATCTTGCTGCCTCGGAGCAGGATGAGGGACCGGATGAGGGACAAGGGGCTTCTGGCCCACACCCTGGGGACCTTGGAGGAAGTGACCCCCCGTGCTGGGCTGTCAGCTGCCTTTCTTCCAGCCTCACCCCTCGGCCCCGTCACAGCAGCTGTCCCAGGTCCGAGGCCAGAGGCTGGCATTTCCAGTTAGGCTACTGGGTCCATCTGTGGTTGGGGACAGGAGCACAGGGCTAGGACACACGAGGCAGGAGGGAAAGGCTTTCAGTAATGGTGGCCCTTTAGCCTTTGGTTGGATCTCAACAGATCAGTGGCTTGAATTAGATGTGACCCCTGGCTCCCCCTCCTTCTGGGGGCCCTCAGAGGAGTTTCTTAACTGCTCTCACCCTCTCCTCTCACCCTCCTTGGTTTCCTGGTTGGGAAACGACGTTACAATAGACAATCCCCCCAGGTCCCTCCAAGAGCTAACATTCTGTGAAGCACTCTACTTAGATTTTACCTGCAGTCACTAAGGCACAACGCAAAGCATTTAAAAATAGCGCTACAGACGGCACATTGAGCTTTCCCTGAATTTTCAGGCTGGCAGCGACCGTGATCTCATCCTTCGCTGTGGCTGTGTTCATGTGAACGGGGGGAAGCATGGGCTCTCCTTCCCTCTCAGGCTCTGAGGACACTGTCCGGCCTTTTATGTTCCAGGTGGGGTGTTGGCAGCGGAGGCCCAGCTGGGGCCTGCATTCTTCTGGTTAATGATCTCTGTCTAAAGCAATACCATGGCCCCCAGACTCGCACACAGCTCTTGTTTGTTTAACCAGGGAAGAAACATTTCAAACAAACTGGTAATGTGTTCCAGACAGGCAGGAAGACCCATTTCCCTTCCCCTTGCTGGGGGAGAGAGGAAAGATGATACTAGAAGTAGGAATCTTTTACCCTGAGTGACTGAAAGAAAAGCTTCAGTTTTATTAAGAAGCCTCCTCCGAACGGCTGGAGAAGGCTGCTGGGGAGGCCTGGGACAGGCTGATGTCAGCACCCTGAGTCTTTATGGGTTCCGGGTGGACTGCCGCTCTACCCAGAAGCAGTGGTCAGTACTTGGCCCTGAAGCGCAGCCCCTCTTCTGGGCAGGAGGGAGCTACAGGACTCGATGCTGCAGGTGGTGTTGGACCTGACCACTGGAAAGGGTTGAACCAAATGGCTGACGGGTAGAAGCTTCTCCATGAAATAAGATAAATTACAGTCTCCTCAACATTCTAAAAATACTCAGAACTACCATCAGCTTAGGCACAGAGCATAGTAATTACATTTTAGAGGACGATGGATGGTTAAGCAGAGAAGCACAGGATACTTTCCAACTGCCCAGAATTATGTGTCGGGGCATCCAGCGCCAAGAAAGTTGACACAGGGCAGTGAAACAGTTTTTGCAAGGGGATGAGGATGGGCCCAAAGAGCCAAAAGCAGGTTGGCCTCAAGAGGCCACTGTGGAGAAATGGAAGCCGAAATGGTCTTCTCTTGCCAGCATCTGGAACAAGCTAGTATTTTGTCCGAAGAATCCAGAAGTAAATGAAGTGATTTTTTTTTTGGGGGGGGGGGGGAGCAATGTCAGAGAACAATGACAGTTTTGTACACTTTGAGCTTTAGACACAGTTGAGTTTATTTTCTCTCATGATACCCCCCACCCCCTAAACATACACATTTTAAAAAAGAGGTGATGGTGGCAGACACCACTTGTCACCAAGTCTCCTCTTGGGGTGGGGCATGCCCATTAGGAAGGGAAGACAGGCAGGCCGGGGCAGGCCAAAGCTATGGGGCAGGGTGGCCCAGGACGGGGCTGCTGAGGATGCTGAGCTTACTCTGCTCTGCTCTGTTCTGCCGGGAGGCTGAGAGGGTTGGCTGCAGAAGGTAACATCCATACCTAATACCAGATGTTTCTGGAAATACAGGCACGGGGGTCAGATCTTTTCTTAAAAAAACAAAACAAAACCAAAAAACCAAAAGACAAAGATGCAAGCAAGCACAAGGTGGCTTCAGTGACTTACTGGTCACTGGCACACCTCCATACCCTTTACCCACGCCCCTGCAGAAAGCCTGAATAACTCAAAATTCAATCAGTGGTCTTCAGAGGCAGGGGGTGGCTTGTCCTGTTCTGTTCAGTGGTTTATTTCCTGGCCTACAGGAACGGTCCATTGGACACAAGGGAAGACCTCTGGGGAGCCCCACCCCCCAATAGCTAACGTGATGTCCTATACAATAACACTACAGCCAAACTGAAAAATTAATGTGATTTATTGCAGTGGATGATCTTTTCAAGGAAGCAAATATAGAACCAAATGGCAAAGTGAAGTATGATGAATTTATCCACAAGATCACCATTCCTGTGTGGGACCACTGAATGAAGAAAACGCTAGAGAGCACCTCCCCTGGGCCTGAAAACTCAGACTGAGAAGTGGTTTTTAAAAAGAAAAAAAAGCGTTCCTTTCACGGGGGGGGAGGATTGGGGGGGGGGGGGGTTGGTAAACACAGCAGCACGATGACATGACCTGATTGCAGCGCAGGGTAAAACTTAAGAGTGGCATGAAATGATTTCAGTCATGGCATTAGCATGTCTTTAATAAAAGATGTGTATTGATTTTAACAACTATCATTAGTCCAGCCCTTTATAGCATCGAAAGAGCATATGGTTTGGAGTTGGGCCTGGGTGGCTAAGTCATTTGACCCCTCAAAGCCTTGTCGGATCCTTGAACTTAAGTTGGATCGCTACTTCTTACCTCACAGAGCCTATTGAGGGTGGTCTGAGACAATGACTTGGAAACGCTGTAGCAAACTGTAGAGCACCATGCAATACTGAGTTACCGAAGTGGCATGTCTCCTAAAAAGTGCAGTCTACCAAAAGTCACTATTCTGTATTTGGGTGCTGGAACCGTCTTCCACATTTCCAAGGTAAAGCCAGTGCTAGCGGAGAACTAGCATCAAGCAAAGAGCTAAAACAAACAAACGAAGAACTATGGTTAACATTTCTGGCAGCCATCACAGGGCCACTGACAAATTCTGATTCCCAACACAACACATAGTAACATCTTTCAGGATATTCATTCATAAACACAGAGTATGGAGTGAAAACAGTCACATTAAAACAAGTAGCATCAGCCAAACGGCAGGAAGAGTGATCCGACTTTACAGCCCACACCATAGGACACCAGATGTGACATGTTGCATTCATCAGAGCCTCACAGATCTTGAGGAGCTCTGTCTGAATTTCAAGCTCTACTGTTATCACAGAGGGTCACGGCACCACGATGGTCTGCTCAAGTGGGCCAAATTGATCATGGCTTCAAGCCATTTCCCCCCAAGACTAATGGAAAGTAATAAAGGGATGTAACAGGCCACGGCCACGATATAGCAAGAGGCCTGCTGGGACCTCTTCCAGCTGGAGCGGATTTTTAAATGAGTTATGTAGCCAGGAGGTGCCAGGCTGGTACTCCCTGTATGCTCAACAAATTTGTGGAACCACTGGTGGTGTCAGCACAGCCCTAAAAAGGGCTGGAGTCAGTCACACACCAGCATGTTGAGCAGGGGCAGGCCAGAGCTCTGAGCACGGAGATTTTCATCCTTATATGTATCAAAATTGGGCACTCTGGGCTGTGGCTTTGTTTAATGGCGCCTTAGTGGCTCAAGCAAAAGAAAACCAAATTAAGAGGGAGGTGGGTCTCTTGGAAGACAGAAAACACAAATCTAGGGCTAGGCGTGAGGGGAACCACGAGGGACAGATCAGTCCTGGCCTTTCTACGACTATCTCCTGATGCTGTGGCTTCAGACCTAACCAAGGTCCTCAGAGAGGAGACTTTCATTTTCCCAGCAGTGTAACTGCCAGAGGGGGCGACTGGGAATTCCTAGGAGCTGTAGAAGGGTCTCAGTGAGGGCAGGCAGTAGATAGTCCAGACCCCAAGCAGGTGAAGTTGTGACCGTCTAGCTGGGGGAGGCTGCAGGATGTGGGGGCACACCCAGGTTTTGTGCGGTCTGAGGCTTCTACTATGTGATGGCCTTCTTCCAAGAACACATGAATAGAAATACAGAATTGCTAGGCTATTCCCAGGACCCTCGCAGAGGCCAAAGTAGTAGGGCTGGGGGGGCAGGCACTGGTGCTTAAACTTCATTACCTGAAGGCTCCTCTGGCACCCCATAAAGAACCAGTATATTTCACTTTCAGGCAAGGCTCAAGGAGCGTGGCCCCACATCTCTTTTTTTCTCATCATGGACATTAGGAAGCAAGTCCTGCACAGCTGCTCTGGAATACCACAGATGAGACAGTAGATACCTAGGAGTTAGATGGGACAGGAAAAGGAAGTTCTGGGCTAGAATAAACAAACAAGGGTACTTTCCCTCAAAGCTTTTTAAACTGCCACTAAATGGTCCCAGGATGGTTTTAAAGCAAGTCTTATTAATCTCATTTGCCTACTAGGAATCTGAAGTATAGCTTGCCAAAAACACCTAAGTGGTGTGGAGTGGTCATTAGAACCTGGGGCTCATCTCAGTGAGATGAGAACCTGGAACACTGACTCAGTGTTCCTAATTAAGGGTGTTCGGTGGCTAGGATTCTAAGATCCTGTGACAGGTTCTGATGTAAACCTCTCCCCCAGGAAAGGCTTTATATACTACCCCACGTCCAGGTTTCTTGTTCATTCCTGAAATTCCAGTTGGTTTACCTAGCACCTAGTGTTGTTTACAAAAAGGCCACCGTTCTTAGCACTCCAACTGCAGATTACTAAACAGATTAATTTAAAATTAAACAGATGCTATGGTTCAGTACAAAGCTTACCATGTTTCAGTAAGAAAGGGGAATGATGGCCATATATGCATTACTTACCTCAAAGCATGTTGCAAGAGAATTAGTTAAATGCCATGCTTTGAAATCTCTGGATGAAAGGTGCTTTGGAAGCACAAAAGCATTATCATTTTTCTCATAGGGATTGTCCCTTGGTACCCACAGTATATTTTACAGAAGACAAATTAACTGAAGGCTTTTCTTTTATTACATCTAAAGAGCTCTACATAAACAGGTAACATTCAATAGGTAAACAATTTTTTTCCAATGCATGTAATAAATATTTTCACTTGGTACTTTTATACAAACTGACATTGGTCTACTATACATTTTTAAAAGCCATTTTACTGGTTTGGCATGCGGTATGGAAATTCTAAGAGAGAAAGTTTTAAGGCAATGAATCACAGATTTAAGTTCATGGAATTTATGGTAACTTTTATATCTGTTTATATACATTTCCCCTTTGTTAATTAAACAATTAACAGCAGCGCACTCTGGGACCACCAGCTATTCTCCCTCCCTCTTTCTGAAATCCAAGCTTTGTGGTTTTTTTTTTTTTTTAATTAAAAAACAATTCAACACGTATTGATAAAACAAAATTCTTACTAAAATAACTTTAAATGTGCTTTAAAGTCCTGAAGATCTTGAAGTGTCTTATGTATTTAAACTTGGAACTATTTAAAAATGTTCTTTCCACAATTAGTTCATTTAAAATTGGGATATATATTTTCATTCAATTTCAGACATTTGACTCTAAGGAAAATCTGCCAAAAAATCACATTTAACAGAAGCTTAAGTGCAATCTTTCCTAAGTCAGTAATGATACAGAAATGTGATAATGTCTAAGTTAACAGAAGAAAAATTTTAATGCTCAAAATAAATTAGTCAACCAAGTGTGGTTATGGTTAAGGTTCAGACTGTTTTAAAAAGATGTGTCCAATAATGCCCACAAAATGATTAAAAGCCACTTCAACCCTAAGTCAAACAGCTATTTTATCAAAGATGTGTGCATGGGTGGGTGTGTGTGCATACACCCACCCACCCACACCTACACACAGAGAGTACTGTACAGAAACACAATCCTATGCACAACTATTATGAAAGACCATGGCAAGGGGACGGTGATAGCTTGCTGAAAAGACTCTGAGAACCACAATGTGTCCGCAGACAGCATGTCAACATTGGCATGGGCAGGGAAGCGAGGGTAGGCTAAGGAAAAAACAGATGAAATGACTATGCACTTCTTTTTTTAACTTAGGACAGTGCAGTGCATGACTATACCAGTAACTAGTACAGATCAAGACAGTCTGATTGACTAGTATCAACCATGAGACCAACAGAATGATAGCTACCACTCAGGCAACACTTTGGAAAGTCAACAGAAAGAAACAAACTCCTTAGAGTGGAATGAACTAAAATCAGAAGACAATCGAATGGTTCATTTCTCCTTGTGGAGACATGACCAAAGCCACTAGACAGACATTTCTTTCTCCCTATTACCTGTTCTTCCCTTAGGTTGGCATAATGCAGGACACTGGGGAAAACTCACCATCCCTAAAACTGGGCTGAAGAAAGGAGAGGGATGGGTTTTCAACTGGATCAAAGTGTTTGGAATTCAGCATCATACACAAAGTTACTGATCAGAATTTTGAGGCCACTAATGACATCATAAAAACAAAAAATACAGAAAACTATTCATTTTAGGTAGCTGAATTAATAGAAATGTTTCCTATTACATGTGAAATAAGAAGCAACACCCCACAACTTGAGTGATTTCTATCCCAATCTGAATTTAGACACAAATTATGGTACCATTAAATATTAGCCTAAGTTAATATAGCTATGAGAGTTCTTAGTTTATTCACCATAAGAGCAGATTCATTAAAAAACTTAATTCCTGTTTTAACTGACAATGAATCTTTTGTTTTTATTGCAAATTGTTTAGTGACTATAACTCAGCCATGTATGTGTGGAATACACATGCGTAGGGGAAGACTATATAACTCACGTGTCACTCACACTTGTCTATAAATACATATATACACACACACATATACATATCAACACCAACTTGTTTTTCAAAATTCAAGTCAACAAATTAGTGGCAGAGAGATGCTGTAAAAACAGATATTATTTTTAGATGCCACACAGTCATGTGAACCGTTAATTTTATCATACAACTGAAGATATAGCCATCTTGAATACTACCTGGAAAAAGTAGGTTGCTTTGTTACCACTGCAAGGTTGAAACGACACTTTTATACACAAAGGTGGTCCTTCATCAACTCTGTGAACAACTCTGAGAACATGAACAGTTGTGAAAGAAAAATCCAGTCTGGGAAACCAGTAATTATTATGCCCCTTCCTTCTTTTTATCTTTTTTGTTAAACTGGTTAAGCCTCTCCATCAGCTAGAAGATACTTCCCACACCCTCAGGTACTCCCTGAAGAATGTGATACCTTCTCTAATGAGGATTTTGGAACACAAGTAGAACCACCTTCTTTCCCTCCAACCCACACTCATCTCCTGAAAAACAGTTCTCACTATATTTACATGTTCCATTATTAATAAATAGATCAGATTGATCCATGAATTCCAAAAAAAAAAAAAAAAAAGAAAAATAAATCCACTTTCCTATGTCATGCTTCTCTTTAAAAGGTGAAGAACAAGTAAAACGAACAAGATAGCCAGGCTAAGAAAAAGAAGTACACTCAGAACGAGAGTAAAAATAACCAAGAATCAAGCCTATTTTTGCATTTCAACTGTTTATCAGATAGTGGATTTCTAGACTGACATGTGTGGTGCACTGTATTTTCCAAAGAGAATTCACTTTTAGGATAATTGACTTTCTTTTTCGAGGTGATGAAACCTTACCTCTGTCAGCTGCACAAGACACCCAACACGGCTTTCTAAGCTATTTTTACTTCCTACTTTGGCATGAAGATCTTATATGAAAACTTTTTACCCTGTGGCCAAAAAGGCAGGTGTTCACAGACTTGGTTTAAATACATAATACTGGCAATCCAAATTTAGAAGAAAGAACTAGACTAAAGTGTATTATTCACAGGTCTGCCAAGCCTACTTTACTCCAAATCCAGACAGCTTTACTCCAAATCTCTAAAACATATTCTCAGGGGGTATCTAGCAAATAAGAGAGAATATGTGATGGAGAACATGCAATTGGGATATCAATAAAGATGCTCATATGTGAGTTCAAGACCTTCAAAGCACTTTGAAAGAAGCAGGCAACTGATTTATCAACTGAATGCAAACTTGGGAGAAGGAACAGTAACAACAGAAAAATATACACAGACACACACACTGAACATACACCCCCACGAGCTAGGTCCTGAAAATACACAGGGAATGCAGTGGGACAGATGAGATTTATAACTTAAGGCTGGATAAAATATGCACACACACAAACAGAATCCAAGTCTGTCCATTTTAGAAAATGGAAATGAAAACTACCCCCCCTGCCCCCTCCCCGCAACAAAGAAAAGCCCACAATTTAAAACTTCATACATGCAATTCCTTTTGTTATTGCAAATAAAATAATGCCATTGAAGTAAAATAAAACCAAAACCATAGGACAAATGATGAAAAAAAATCTTCAGAATCCAGAAAAAAAAAAAATTGAACTGAAGGTGGTTTGTGGGTACTGTTTTTTTTTTTCTTTTTTTCTTTTCTTTCCTTTTTTTTGGTTTTTTACAAGTGTTTTATCAGACAGGCAGTCTTAGATTTATATACAAAAGTAAAACTGAAAATATAGTTTTGTTCTCTGTACATTTCTTTTAATTTTTTCCCTAAAAAAAGGAAAAAAACACGCTTGTGTACTTTTCTAAACAGAATAAGGTAAAACATAGCACAAAGTTCTCTTCTTTCTGCCAAGTTCATTTAATCTGGGGTGGGGGTGGGAGCAGCAGGGGCAAGGGAATCAGTCCAATGAAATAATGTCTGGTATGATGCCAAAGATGGATGCCGTGTCCGTGCTGCTCCTGTTTGCAACAGTGTGGCTATGGCTCTCCCGTAGGCTGTTGGAGGACACGAGGCTGCTGTTACTGCCACTACTGCTTCCATTGGTGGTTGGCAGAGAAGTACTGCCTCCTGCACTTAACTGATCGAGAAACATCTGCGAGGAGGTATACGGGAAAAACCGAGACGAGTGTAAGAGGTCTTGATCATCTGACACTGCTGCTGCAGCAGCAGCCAGGAGGGAGGTGTTATAATGCTGGTGGGGAACAGAAGACACAAAACCCATCAGTTCTAATTCATAAACCTTCTTAGCAGAACAGAGTCCTAAATTTCATATACACTGCATATCTGCTATGTCTGAGATATCTAATAAAATATTTCACAAAATCAAATGGCCTTATGTAATGATCACATCCTTGATCTTGAGAGACATTTCTGTATACCAAATACCAAAATAAAATTGGCACTGTTTTTCATTTTAATTTGTAATGCAAACAATTCTCAAAATTCTATTTCCAAAGAAGCATATGCTCATAAGCAGCAGGAAAGAAGACCGTCCACCCTTTTTCTCTTCTGGAGATATTTGGCAAAGAATTTATCAATTGACTTACTGCCTTGTTTCTTTATGAAAAAGTACTGGAAACCAACAAACAGATACTATTCTTACTATATACTCAGGCATGGTTGAAACAAGGGGATTTTTATTTAAATTCTTAAAACCTTAACAATAATGAGTAGGACTACCCTGATTTTCCTAAGAAATGTATCTTGTCTCTCAGTTACATTATTATATTTTAATGAGCAATTAAAACAACAGCATTTTTTTCATTAACATACCTGATTGTCTCCTGATAAGAAAGGAAAGAAATCTAATCCTGTGAGAAAAAAAATTATTTTAGTTTTGAAAAACAAAAGAACCCCCCCCCCCACCTCCCAATCCCCTAATACTCCAGAAACAAAAATCTGAAAATGTTAGTTCTAAATTCATTTAGAATTTAAACAAGACTGGACCTGAATGTTGTATGTCTCCCTCATCTCTAGATTATCAAGGCTGAAGTCCAAGCTTTAGCCATGACTTGCCCTCCTTATAACTCCATCTGTGGGGTCTACGTCATTGCTGCCCTATTGGATCCAACACTGATCCCTTAAACTGACAGAGCACTTTTCACCAAATCTCATTGACTCCTCTTAAGAAACATTTCAAATTACTCTAATTTATTCCTCACAAGCACCTATGAGGTTTGTCATGATTACTAGCCTCATTTTATGAGACAGTTTTACGCAGAGGGAAGTTAAGCAAGCTTTAGCACAGATTTTCTTTTTCTTTCTCAAATTTGCCCACTCACCACTAACTGTACCGGATTCTAACTCAGAGATCCTCCAGTGGTAGGAGCGGGGAAAAGAGATCTGAGGGGCATCTGGTGGCTGGGGTGGTGCATCACAGAATGACCAGCTCTGATCCCTGGCTGCCAGGGAGTCAATGCAAGCTGCCCCTTCTAAGCCCCAATCTTGTCTCTATCACTCAATGGGTAACAGGACGAAGAACAAGAAAACCCATTTGAATAAAATGCCTTACTATGAGATCGCAACTTGGGGGAAAGGACAACAAGCAGATGTAGAGAAAAATATGACAACAACAGCGATACTTTGGAGATCCATTCACTGTCTACACTAGAACACATTATAACATGAGGATCTGGAAAATGGATAGCACTGTGGTTCCTGATAGTGAGATCTGGCAGTAGCCTAAGTGAGAAACAGGGCTGCACTGTCTGATAGGAGTAGCCACTAACCCCATGATGTGGATCTAAATTCATTAAGATTAAGTAAAATGAAAAACTTCAATTATTCAGTCACACTAGCCCTGTGTCAAAATGCTCAATAACTCTATGTGGCCAATAGCCACTATAAATTATAGCATTTCTCCTCACTGCAGAGAGTTCTTCTGGACACAGCTCAAAGAGGGTTTTCCTAACAATCACTAAGAATCTACTTAACTATCTCAGCTTCCAAGAATCTCTGTGTCGGATTCTTAGTCCCAGATTTTTCTGTAGGGGAGGAGTGGAGGGAAACTTCCACTTTACATTTTTGTATTAAATTTTCTACAATGAGCATATATCATTTTTAGAATAAAAATATTCTTAGATATACAAATTATTAAATTACGAAGATATAGGAGAACAAACAACCTTTTGATAATGTAAATAATTATAATCAACTCAAAATACATTGTGCAGTGAGTCCGGTGACATTTCAAACTACTTTTTAGAAGAATCAGGTTCACTGGAACAAAAACTATAACTTGCCAATATCTCAATTCAGTACTATTTATTTATTTATTTTAAAAGATTTTATTTATTTATTCATGAGATACACACACACACACACACACACACAGAGAGAGAGAGAGAGAGAGAGAGAGAGAGAGAGAGAGGCAGAGACACAGGCAGAGAGAGAAGCAGGCTCCATGCAGGGAGCCCGATGTGGGACTCGATCCCGGGACTCCAGGATCATGCCCTGGGCTGAAGGCAGGCGCCAAACCACTGAGCCACCCAGGGATCCCCCTCAATTCAGTACTATTTAAAAGATAACACAACATAGCTACCCACAATGCCTATTGCATTATAACTGGATTCAAGGAACACAGAATCATTTTTATAAATATCAAAATTCAAAGCAACATATTGAAAGTCACCCCAAAACAATTTGCAGACTATTTTGAAGCTCACAAAACCTAAAGATTATCATACTACTTTCACCACTGGTAGTAAAATAATAGTTACTGATGAAGGTACAAACAAGAAATTGGATCTCTATTTATGACCACAGTATATATATTTATCCCAGTTCCCTAGGCCAAGCCACCACTTTTTCAGTCTTTCCATTCTTCCTTAGACTCACCCAGAGGAAGACTATGTAGATGAAACATATTCATAATGCTATGTGACAAGAGAGAAGAACTGGTGACTCACCTTGTAGGTCATAAGGCATGGGTGTCATGTGGAAAGGATGCCTGTAGTCTTGGATGAGGGATGTATTAATGTAGCTTGTGTCTACAGCAGGGAGGCTCGGGGTGCGGGACACTGGAGATGCTTGATGTGGAAGACTTAATATGCTAGAAGGAAAGGTTCACATAATTTTCATAAGTCAGTTGAACTTCTAAGTTTAACAAGGGACTGCATCTCACAAAATGAATCCTAGGTTTTGTGCTGGAAATAAAAAGACAAGCAAAATAATATATAATTTAGACTATCTTACTTACTAGGAGATAATCTGCATATACAGTAGTGCTTTCCAGGGGCTAAAGGGAGAAACATATGCTGTGCTACAGCATATCCAACATCCATATATACCAAGCTGTCTCACCTACACTTTCTGAATGCACAGAGAAAGCATGGCTGAGCCACTTCAGTAAGACATGAGTGAAAGGTATCTATAGCAGCTGCAATTCTGAAAACTTTTAAAAGTTTTAAAAACACTAGAGTGCTGTCTAGTAAAGTATAGGTAAATCCTCGCAAAGAAAACACATATAGACAAGCCTGGGGGACAGTAGCAATCTGAGCAGTGGAGTTAACACCTGGCCCTCAGACTTGTAAGCTTTATGGAACAGAGATGAAGACAAGGAACTGTTTACCCTGGTGTCCCTAATGCCCTGCACGCTCACCAGCACATTGTTTGCATACAAGGCCTGCTAAATGAATGAAGGCAGCAAGATAAGAAGAGATGCTTCAAAATAAACAGGTGGCGGTGGAGAGGGAGAACAGAACTGAGGGGGTTATGAGAGGGGAAGAGAACAAAAAGAGGGATTCTGGAAGAACAGCATGAAATGTTTAAGTAGCTGAGAAGTTAAACCTTTTTTCTTTTTTAAAAAAGATTTATTCCAGAGAAAGAGAGAGCAAGCGAGCATGAATAGGTGAGTGAGCAGGGGTGAGAAGATCCCAAGCAGATACCACACTGAGTGTGTGGAGCCTGACGCGGGGCTTGATCCCATGACTCCAACATCATGACCTGAGCCAAAACCAAGAAGCTGGATGCTTAACTGACTGCACCACCCAGGCATCCCTAAATCCTTTTTCTTTACAAAAAAATTAAGTAAAAAACAAAAAGGAGAAAAAGAAATGAAAAAAAGAAGAACTGAAATGATTTTGAAAAGAAAAAGAAAGAATTCTAATATAAATATAGAGTCTAAACTCTTTAAGGTTAGGACGGTACTTACTCATTTTATTAAGCACAACCACAGAAGGGGCTAATAGGCATGTAAATTATGGAAAGTAAAGAGAAAATAGGGTATAAAGAGGCTGATTTTTGCTTGTAAAACATAAAGTACTTGGGTGTGGAGATCAATTTCAATGGTGTAATCCAAGTTCAGAATATTTCAAAAGAGGCCAAGGCTGGATTTTCAGGAATAGAATTCTAGTTATGGCCATCTACCACATTTTTATGAATGAGATATGAAGCATAAAATATACTCTCATCTACCTCATAAAAATGTTTTGTCTAATGGAAACTTAATTAAACCTCTTACATCTATAAAAAGTACCATTTTCCATTAGCTGTCTCTTCTGACATGCCTAAGGGATTATAAGAGAGAAGAAAGCAGATCAGATATGTTAGCCTTTGAAAACATCTTGGTATACACCACACAGCAAAGGGAATTTCTGGATGAATACTAAACACTCGGTGGCTGAAGACAGTAAAATGTTTTACATTTACTAGTGTTTGCCTCTAATTCCTAACTGGCAACATTTCTTTCAATTTTGTTATAATATTCTGAACATGCATTTCCACCTTTACATTGCACAGTAACAAATACAATATGCTTAGGGTTTAAGTTTTTATTTGTTGGCTAGTTATTCTTGCAAAATGGCCACTAGTGTTGAATATGGCATTATCCTTCTAAAAATGTCATAAACTTTCAGGTTGCTCGTTTTTATAGGAAAATAGAGAAAGGTCTGGCATTTGTAAATATCATATCTGGATTTAATTGGTTACTCGGAAGCTCAGGAAGTAGTTAATGCATTTAATGTAATTTTTTAAACATAATAAACACACCTGTTTTTGGAAAAAAAGCAAAGCAAACATCTAAAGATCTGAAATATTAGATTTCTAAATACTCAAAAGTTTCTTTTAAGGAAAAGTTTAGAGTCAAGAGAGCAAAATTACGGCATAGTTTATGTATATATGTATGTGACTACTATAAATATTCTGAAGAGTAGAACGAACTTATGCACAATGGTGCATTTAACCCATAAAAAGTATTTATATACCCAGAGATTTATGAAATACCTTTTAATGTTGCAATTATAGCATCTAAAAAAACAATACGATAATATGTGTTTGGCTATAGTATGGCTGGATAATGAATACAAAATATCTCAGAATCAAGATTCTATTGGTATTTGTTCTAACTATACCAGCTTCTGGCAATTTGACTTGACTTTTTCTCCCACTCATATTCATAAAATAAGTTGGTGTAATAATAAGGTCAGTCTTATTGGGGAACAGCCATCAAGGTAGGCTTTCATCAGAGGTAAGTCTTCATAAAGTAGGATTTAAAGTAGAATTACTGTTTAGATAATTCTTTTTTTTTTTTTTAAGAATGACATTGCTATTAATGTCTTTATTGCTGTCTGATGTGTGCTGATAAGCTACTCTAGAGTGAAAATACCAACTTGTGTAACAGGGTTTTATTGTATTATGAAGATTCCTCAAAGTTTGTTTCTAACAAGCGAGTTATATATTTATAACAATTATGCTTTTACTGTTGCAACTCTTACCTTTCAAATAACTACAAACATTCTCAAATAGAAGATCTTTTATCTCATCAAACAGTCTCAAACCTGAAAAGGATTTCACTCCAAGCATGAAAATGCCTGCTTTGGGTCTGATGTTAACTCTCTCTCTCTTGAACCCTGAAATCTCGCAACAATGCCTTCTGTGGACCTTCCTTCTCACTTAACATTCTTTCTTCAGGCACTACTGTTTGTTGGAAGGAGATTTTTTGAATAGCTCCTATTCAGTTCCAATAAGCTACACCATTCTCCTGATACATACCTAAAAAGGGCACACCTATTTCTAGATTTACCTTTAGTGTGCTACAATTGTGCTTTAGTAAAACATGCAATCTCTTTGTTGAGAATCCTTGGTGTGTCTCATGAGGCTGAGTCTATTTAAGAGTACACCTAGAGCTAGCTACTTGTTTTACCATCTTCTACAAAACGTTAAACTCTTTAAGGTTAGGACGGTACCTACTCATTTTATTAATAAGCACAAGGTGTTTTACCTAAAGTAGATAACAGTGTTTGCTAAACTGAACTGAAGCATAACCAAGGTACATTATTACTGATATGAAACTAATGGGAAATATGGGAAATCAGTCTGCAAAACAAAAAGCACTGTGCTCTGCAACTTCAGTCTCCAACTTCTTTCACTGCCAACTTCAAACACTATGAGACAGGTTTAAAGCATTCCCCTGGTCTTCCTCTGTTTTCTACTTGAAAGACTCAACTCAGGATTAATCTTACAGCATACATTTCCAGTTTGAGTAAATGTTCTAAATCCTATGAGCAACATTAAGATTCCCTAAGAATTGACGAGGTTTCTCAGTCCCTACTCCTGAATCAGACTTGGGGGAATAGGGGAGTGATGTGTGTTAATGAGCCCTCTGGGTGACTGCTGTACACCAAAGTTTGAGAACCCCCGTACTAGAGTATCCTTTGGTATGATAAATACTGTATCCAAGGAACTCCTTTAATGTATTACTCCAGCCCCTCAAGAATATCACACACCTGGGGAAAAGCCAACCTACACTTCGATTACTCAGTTAAGTTTTACAATCATGCATAATCATTTTATTAGGCAGATCTTTTAAATCGTATTGCAAAATTAACTCTCACAATGACTTTTTAAGGTCTCAGTACTTACCCTTTATTATTTAGTGGTGATGTGGGAGATAGGGAAGGACAGGTCCTCTTGGCAGAAGGCTCTTCCTCCTCTTCATCAGAGGAACTGTCTATGGTTAAGTCAATCACCTCTACTTTCTTATTTTTATTTGAGGACTGGTGGTGAGAAGCCACCTGATGCTCCAATGTGGAGCTCAAGCATCCTGTGTAGGAATGATCAAAACACAAGGCAAAAAGGACATATGATACCTCTCTTTTTTCCTCAGTGTGCCTATGGATTAGTTTATCAATTACGGGGTAGGCTTACAATATTGCTGGGGTCTGAGAGTAGCTCCAGTTTCCTAAGCTTAAAACTACTACTTTATTATTGGTTGTTAAAGATTTTCTTTGTTTGTAAGACAATTCTGAATTACGGCAAACAATCAAAATATATGTCTACTTCAGAATAAAAACAGTTTGAGGGTAAAGACTATATATTACGTATGTACTTGAGATACTTAAGAAATGTATGGTAATAGCTTCTTCCCAGCAAAAACAACTAAAAATCAGAAAAACAATACAATATAAATGAATCTTTCTTTACCAATTACCATTTCAAAAATATGAACTTACAAATGACTTAGTAGATTATGTTACTTTTAAATCTTGTATCCCAGGGACGCCTGGGTAGCTCAGTGGTTGAGTGTTTGCCTTTGGCTTAGGGCGTGATCCCAGAGTCCCAGGATCAGGTCCTGCGTCAGGCTTCCTGCATGGAGCCTGCTTCTCCCCCTGTGTCTCTCATGAGTAAATAAATAAAATCTTTGAAACAAAATAAATCTTGATTCCCCAAATTTTTAAAGTTGGCAAAGTGAATTTAAAAGGAGTTTTACTACTTCTGAACATTCTTAAAAATATTTTATTTATTTATTTATTTGACAGAGAGAGAACAAGCAGAGTGAGTGGCAGGAAGAGGGAGAGGGAGAAGCAGGCCTCCCAATGAGCAGGGAGCCCCAAAGTGGGGCTCAATCCCAGGAACCCAGGATCATGACCTAAGCCAAAGGCAGACGCTTAACTGACTGAGGCACCTAGATGCTCTCTACTTCTGAATATTTAGTCAATAATTTAATAATAGTTTTTGAGCTACCCATGAACTGCTGAGTTTTTCAGAAGTGTATACTTTTTTTAAAAGGTTTCTTTTTCCCCCCAGTAATCACTACACCTAACGCGAGGCTCAAACTCACAAATCTGAGATCAAGAAAGTCACATGCTTTACTGAGCTGAGCCAGCCAGGTGCTCCCGGAAATATATACGTTTTAATACTGAAAAGCAGGGCTAGCAGTGCTAAACCGCTACTGAAAAGCTGGCTCCCCCAACAGCAGGGAGACTGCCCCACCCTTCTGGAAAACCAGCACTCACCATCAACTCCATTGTACGAGGCAGAGACTTCCTGTACTTCCTTTTTTGATCTCATAGGTGCCCAAGAGCCATCTTCCTTAAACTGTATCTCATCGCAGTCTGTACAGTACTTTAGGATTTCCATAAACAAGCTACAAAAAACATGTGGTCTTTTGAATATCACATTGTATATGAAAACAGGCTAAAGTACTGCTGTTCAAAAAACATTCCGACCTCCAATGTTTTGTACACGTATAGATGAGAAAGAAGAAAGAATAGACAAGTTGTATTTGTTCTTAAAACCTATATTGGGGAAATATTACTTAGATTATTAGTACATTATACAAGGTACCTTATATAACCATGAAAAATGAGGTTTTCAAATATTTTAATACTGTGGGAAAATATTTCACAGGAAAGTGGGAAGAGGCCAAGAAAATAAAATTCTACATTGTAAAAATAAAATTCTGTGGGCGAATGGTATACAAAGAGCAGTTATTTCTGAGTGGTGACATCATGACTATTTCTTTTTCTCCTTTATATTCTTGTGCATTGTCCAAATTGTCTACAATAAGCGTATCTTATTGAAGCAATACGTACAAAAATATGTACTGAATGTTACCTCTCCTTGAAAAATATGCAGATATTAAGAAATGAGATTTGCAAAAAATATGTAAAACTGTCCAATTATGAAATGAAGCCAAAGGATAAAAAATATTAATACTGTACAATCCAGTCAGAAAATACATCAGAAAGCCCTTTTATTTTCCTATATTTTTCCATTTTTCTTTAGATGTGTATATAAATACATGTATGCGTATACGGCTTTTAAAATAAAAAAGGAAAAAATTGATGGAGCACTATACAGCGCTGGTAAAGTATTACTCAATTTATTTTATTATTATTATTTTTTAAATATTTTATTTATTTTTAAATGAGAGACAGAGGGGGGAGGAGCAGAGACACAGGCAGAGGGAGAAGCAGGTTCCATGCAGGGAGCCTGACATGGGACTCGATCCTGGGTCTCCAGATCAGGCCTGGGATGAAGGCGGTGCTAAACTGCTGAGCCACCCGGGCTGCCCAGTATTACTCAATTTAGATTTATTAATGATCACAGTCATTTCTCAATGATTAAATGTAAAACATTTAAGTGACACATTTACGTTTTTCCCATGATTGGTCTGCTATTTTTCAAGCTCGAGGTGACACTATATTGCTAAATGTATCCCCTTCCTAATAGTACATCTTCAGACTCCTAGGTTTTCTCAAATGCTGTAGGTAAGCTGCCTTAAGTGTTTTGCTGGAAGTATAGGAACTGTCAAGAAGATCCTTCTTTCCGCAATTTATTTTTGTTCAGTGGCAAAAAGGAGGTTAGTGGATAAGGGGTACATTTAGAGAAATATTCCAAGATGTCTGGAAGGAGAGATAAAACGTAAGAGTGTTAAATAAAAAAAAAAAGAGAGAGAGACTGCTATGACTGTTATGATGCTGTAGGTGAACAAGAAAGACAAAGACAAGTATTTCAGAGGGAACAGAGAAACCAAAAAAGCTGCTATTCAGCATGCTGATCAGTTTAGGCAGTCTTTACAGTGGGGAATAGGTATGATGAACCATGACTGAAGCAAGAGAAAAATCTGCAAAAACAGGTTAACTTCCACTAAAACGTCCAATTTGGGTGAGCTTAAGTTAACCAGAGTTTCACAGTGCTTTCACTCTTTCTCTAAGGTCTGCATGGCTTGGGGTAGATGGATTCATGTGAGAAAAAGGTGTAAGCATACCCTGCTCAGAACCAATGGTACTTTAAATGGTAAAAGTAAGGAGACACAAATGGTAAAGGATGCACTTCCCAAATAGGAGGATGTCAGTTTAAAAAGGAAAAATACTCATGATAGTACTTACTTTGAAAAGTATGAATTTCTAGAATCAAGAAAATCCTAAAAATGTATTACTCAGAAAACACTACCTGTAGAATTTTCAACCTAAACCTAGTTGGATAACAAATCCAGATAACAGATGGCCATTCCACAGTAAACACTTTAAATTGACATACCCATCAATAATAAGGTGTTCGTACGGAGCCTTCTTATCACAGACAGGACAAACCCAGGTTGGTTTTTTCTCATTCATCTGAATATAAAGAGTTGCATCAAAACACTGCAGATGAGAACATGTCAGGGCCCGACATGGAATTGTCAGCCGCATTTTACCAAGCTTTAAAAGAGGGAGACAAAAGTAAATATTAGACAACTGTCATTCAATTTAAGTTTTGATAAAAATCTCCTTAAACACAGTATGTATGTATGTATGTATGTATGTATTCTAACTTAAAGCATATTATATTTACTTTCTGTCAATATGGAGGAACATTAAACACATTTTCTATGAAACCTACATGTTAAAAAATTATACTATATCTTTAGATATTAAACACAGTGACTATGGAAGTCTACAGCAAGGGTTATTCCCACCCTCATCCCCAAGCTCACAGATCAACTTATGGAGTAAAGAATCATGAACTCCTTAAAATGATATGCAAAATTCTGTAAGTTTGTGCATTTCCCTAGGGATAGCACTTTAAGATTTTTAAAATGTATTCATTTGAAAGAGAGAGAGAGGGAAAGAAAGAGAGCATGCACACACATGTGCAAGAGTGTGGGAGGGAGGGGCAGAGCAGGAAGGAGATGCATACTCCCCACTTAGCAGGGGGTCCAATGCTGGGGCTCAACCCCAACCCCGGGATCACGACCTGAGGCCAAAGCAGACCCTTAACTGACTGACCCACACAGGTGCCCCACCAAATTCTTATAGTAGTCTGTGATCCAAAAAAGTTTAAGAATCACTTTACTAGGGATTTGGGGAGTGGAAAAACAATGTCTTATTAAATACTACAGGATACAGATGTAAAGACATTCACCGTGATCTCTGAATGACAGCGGTTCACAGTTCAAAACAGAACGAAGGGCAAGCACTCCCCAGGATGTTTGGCACAGTTGCCAAATGGCAGCTCCGAGACAGAAGTCAAGAGGGTGCACTCTGTATTTCTTCCCTCACGGAGCACACCATCAGAGACAATTCAGCAAACATCCCTTAGACCTCTAGCATGTCCACCATGTTATGAGACTTTCTCTTCTCACCTTGAAATGTTGCTTAGGCTGAGGTTAAGTAGAACCTGTCCCATGAAAAATGATACCTACTTCATCCAGTCCCTGAGCTGCTGCTAGCTTGGGCCCAGGGGACAGACACTGCACTGAGAGCTGTCCCATCACAGCTCCTTCCCTGGAGGTCACCTCACAGAGTGCAGCTGGGTTACCACCATGGGGCCCAGGTAAGCAACTATGGCCATACAGTAGAGAAGTTATCTACAATAACTTCTGTTATTTGAATAACCACACTGTTTGCTAACCAGGAAAAGATTTCTCACATACTTGTGAGCTTGAAAAACAAAAAGGCTTGAAAAGGATATGAGTTAGATGAGGAAAAAAGGAGGAAAAGGATTTTGGCTAAGAAGAATTTCAGGGAAATGTGCAATTTCCTACTCTACCAAGGAAATTAAGTGTCATTTGTGGCCTTAAATTATTGTTCTGGTACCAATGATTTACTGTGCCTCTAGGAAAGCCACTTAACCTTTCTGGGCCTCTTTTTCTATCTCCAAAGTAACACTGTTTCCTCCTTACTTCAACAGGATGTACTGATGAAGACTAAAACAGGACCCAGACTGTGCTATAAGCTTGTGAGAAGGGAGTAATGCCAACTTAGAGTGTCAGAAGTTTGGACAGGAAAGACAGAAAACTGACAGCTCCCTTCTCTGGGTGCCCAACTCTACCCTGCATGACTAGGTACTACTTGTTTATATATGTGTTTCCTCCTACGAGATGTACTGCTATACATCAGACTTGGTTCCTTATTCCTGGCACTTGGAACTGTATGTGCTACACAGCAGGAAGATGGTCATGTGTGTGGACTAATAATGCCTTGGCTGTACTTCACTGACCAGCTCTAGGATGGACTGGACCGCTCATGGAGTGTGGGGGGCTGTATGCAGTACTTTATGAGGCAAGTCAGAGTATGAATTCTGGAGTCAGACTACCTAAATTTGAATTTACTTGCTGTGGGAATCCTGAATCTCATTTAGTCTCCCCGAGTCTAGCTTTGTAAAATGGCGATAAAAATACCATCTATGTCATAAGATTGTGGGATTTAAATTATGTTATGTTTATTGTATACTGCCTGACATATAGTAAACTAGTGCTCAATGTATGTCACCTATTATAATTAAAGTACAGAAACATTATCTGTTTCAAATTACTTTGTAAGCTAGTAGGAGACACACCCACATCTCAGCTCAGCCGTTCTTCCATTCTAGCTCACCTAATATTTAACAACTCTTTCCTCTATTCTACTACTATTCAATTTTTATGATTTGATTTATACGAGCACCTGATGAAAAGGCAAAAAAGAACAAAGCAGTTCTTACAACACAAGAACATCTATTTACTGTCAGCCAAAACACATTGCATTATTCCAGAAATATTTTCCAAATAACAATCTGCTTGGTGGTGTTAAATTAAATTTTTATATCTGAAAGCAGACCTTCACTTACCTGAAGTGCAAATTCCTACTGAGCAGGTATTTTTGCTACTGCCTAAATACTAAGTAGAGAAATCACTGGCTGGAAAATCCTATACAAATACAGTAATCATAGACAAAGTCCATGAATTGCAGAATTAGTAGGCCATTTTGGATAGCTTATGAAGACAGCGGATAAGAAGGTAAGACATAAAGTCTGATTCAGAATCCAAGCCATAGGCTGTAGAATGTACACTCTGAAAGCAGTTATTCTCTACACAATCATCTCACAGACTTTCCTCCCTCTAAGCCTCACTTGTCAGCTCATCTTTTTGGTGAGAGAGCTACTTTCAGGGCCTGATGATCAGCCACACTTGACAAATTTACCCGGAGTTTTAAGGAACATTGCTATGTGAAGGATGCAGGAAAGACATTTATAAATGGTTACAGAAAAGGAAAAGATCACTTCCAAATGAGCTGTTTATTAGCTGTCACACAAATGCTTTGCTTCCCAGAATCACTAAGTAATAAGTGTTTTATGATAATACTCCTCATATTTCTGATTTTAAAAACAGTTTCTAAATCCTAAACACTTATCTACAAATAGATACTGATTAACATGGTATCAGGAAAAAAGCAGAGTTTTAAACGTCTTCATAATTACCAATTTCCCTTTTTCCTTCATAGGGCATCAACCCCCAAACAAGTCTCCCAATGCCACTAAATTTACTATAACATAACAGTACTATTTAGTAACTGAGGAGGCTGCAAAAGAAAATACCCTACACCTAGATATGTTGAAACTAGCTTACATCAAAAGGGCCCTAAAAAGTCAAGAAAATGTATTTTTTCCTTGTAAAAAGAAAGGAACAGTGATATCAAGAATAATTTCACAACTTCTTCATTATCATCATCAGTATTTCATAAATAAATTTCCAAGGATTTTTTTTTTCTTCTATCAACTCCAAGTCATTTGTATAGAAGTTCATAGGTCTGGGGAGTATTTCACAAAGTAGGTTCTTAAACATTCCTCCAGTTGTATTTTTTTTTTTTTTAAGATTTATTTATTTTAGAGAAAGAGAGAGTGCACACAAGTGGGGAAACAGAATCACAAGCAGACACCTCACTGATCATAGAGCTAGATGCAGGGACAACGAACACAAGGCTCAATCTCACAACCCTGAGATCGTGACATGAGCCAAAACCAAGAGTTGGATGCTCAACCGACTGAGCCACCCAGGAGCCCCTCTTCCAGCTGTATTTTTAATAAATCAGAACTAAAAAATACCTAAAGAGCAAAAACATTTCTAATTATTTTCATTGCCTTTAGCTAAATGGTACACAAACAACAGGAACTCATTTATTTTGAGCTGTGTATATCACAAGGGCAATTCAAATGCACAGTCAGATATCATATTTACATAGTTCAAAGAGAACAAATCTCTTTTATTATTCTATAAATTTGATATATAGAGGAGTTGTCGTTACCAAGTTCTACTTTTTGGAGTAAAAACATACCTAAAATATATTGTCTTAATGTTCCAGAATAATTGTAAAGGGATTTTCCCTTCGGTCAAATAGAAATCCATAAAAGTATTACAATTATGGATTTTATATATATAGTTTTTTTTCTATAATCTGAATTTTAAAAGCAGATGTCAATTTAAAATGAACTGCTAAAGCTGTTGCAACTAAAAAAGGGAGGAAAGGGGGGGGTTAAGGTAAGAAACATTAAAGTTGGCCCATTATTAAGAGGTGCAACAGGCAAAACCTGATTAATATTTTCTAATAAGACGGGGCAGCCCTGGTGGCTCAGAGGGTTAGTGCCACCTTCAGCCCAGGGTGTGATCCTGGAGACCGGGGATCAAGTCCCACATCAGGCTCCCTGCTTCTCCCTCTGCCTGTGTCTCTGCCTCTCTCTCTGTATTTCTCATGAATAAATAAATAAAATCTTTAAAAATATATATATATATTTTCTAATAAGATAAAGATCACCTGAACTATAAAATCCAAAACTAGTTCTCTAAAAACGTCAAGATTTATAGTACAGTGCTTATCTATATGAATAAATGCTTCATCTAATGATATAAACATCACATACATTAGAACAACTGTAAACACTTTTAAAAGGAGACTGCAGGAAAACAAGACTTCTTCCAGTGATTTAAATGGAAAATGAAGCTTCTGCACTTTACTAAATTTCTCAGTCTCTGAACTGGTATTTTCTAATGGAATGGGATGGTAAAAAATCACATGGAGGAGGAAAATAGATACCAAGGGTCTGGGGGAAGGAGGGTAGGATAAACAGGTTACTTTTTTTTTTTTTTTTTTTTTTTTTAATCTTTGTCTTCTTCCTACCTTCTACTTCCTTGGTCTGTGAGCCATTTTCCTAATGTTAAAAAAATGCCAGCTTCCTTTACACTATAATCTGTTATAACATTTATTTTGATGTTCTTACTTAAGAACCCACCCCATGACTCTGGCCTGTATTTTCTATCGTGGTAAAAACATGTAATATTAAATTTACCACCTTAACCATTTTGAAGCATTCAATTCAGTAGTGTTAAGTATATTCACCTTGGAATAGAGACTGAGACTTCTTGAACTTTTTCATCTTCTAACACTGAAACTTGATATCCACTAACACTAATTCCCCCTCCCCCCCAGTCCTTGGTAACCACCTTTTATTTTGTTTCTATGGTCTTGACTGCTTTAGATACTTCATATGAATGGAATCACAGTGCTTATGTTCTTGTGACTGGCTTATTTGTTTATCAGAATGATTTAGAGGTTCATCCATGTTGTAGCATAGGACATGGCTTTCTTCTTTTTAAATGTTGCATAGTATTCCACTGTATATACATATTTACCACATTTTCTTTATCCATTCATCTCTCAATATACATTTGGGTTGCTTCTACCTCTTAGCTATTGTGAATAATGTTGTAATGAACATAGGTGCACAAATTTTCTCTTTAGAGATCCTGCTTTGAATTCTTTTGGATATATACCCAGAGGAGGAACTACTGGAGCATATGGTATAACTTTTTTTTTTACTTTTTTGGAGAAACTTCCACACTGTTTTCCAAAATGGCTGCAGCATTTTACATTCCCACCAACAGTGTACAAGGGTTCGTTCCAGTGTCTTTACATCCTTACCAACATTTGGTATCTACTCTTCTTTGGATAGTGGCCATCCTGATGGGTATGAAATTAATAATTCATGTGGATTTTATTTGCATTTCCTTAGTGATTTGCAATGGAGAACATCTGTCCGTGTGTTTGTGGCCATTTGTAAATCTTCTTTGGAGAAATGTCTATTCAAGTCCTTTGCCCATTTTCCAATCAGGTGTTTGTTATTGTTGAGCTGGAGAAGTTTCTTATATATACATATTTTTTAAGATTTTATTTATTTATTCATGAGAGACATAGAGAGAGAGAGGCAGAAACACAGACAGAGGGAGAAGCAGGCTCCATGAAGGGAGCCCGATATGGGACTCGATCCTGGGACTCCAGGATCATGCCTTGAGCCGAAGGCAGATACTTAACCGCTGAGCCACCCAGGCATCCCAAGTTTCTTATATTGTTAACCTCTTATCAGATATATGATTTGCAATGATCTCCCACTCCATAGGTTGTCTTTTCACTCTCATATATTTTTTTTTTTGACATGCAGAAGATTTTAAGTTTGGTATAGTCCTTCTATTTTTGCTTTGCTACTTACATTTTTGGTGTTATGCCCAAGAAATCACTGTGAAATTCAATCAAACTATCCCCCTCCATTTTCTTCTAAGAGTTTAGAAGTTTAAGGTCTTTAATTCATTTTTAATTACTTTTCTACATGTGGTATAAAGGCCCAACTTCCTTACTTTGCATTTAAATACCCAGTTTTCCAGACACCATTTGTTGAAGAGACTTTTTTCCCCTGCATAGTCTTGGCACCCCTGTTGAAAGGTAACTTGGTCCATAAATGCAAGAGTCTGTTTCTGAGTTCCCTATTCCATTATTATAGTCAACACTATTTGTCTTTATTTCTGTACCACATCATCTTAACCATAATTACTGTTGCTTTGTAGTATGTTTTGAAATCAGGGAATGTGAAGCTCAAACTTTGTTCTCATTAAAATATTGTTTTTGGCTCTCTGGGGTTCTTTGAGATTCCACAGGAATTTCAGGATTATTTTTTCCTATTTCTGCAAAAAATGCCATTGGGATTCTGATAGGGATTGCACTGAATCTGTAAATCACTTCGGGTAGTACAGATATTTTAACAATATTCAGCCTTCCAATCCATGAACCTGGGATGTCTTTCCATTTATTTACGTCTTCTTTAATTTCCTTCAGCAATGTTTTATAGTTTTTAGTGTACAAATCTTATTTCTTGATTAAGGCTATTCTGGAGTATTTTATTATTTTTGATGCTGTTGTAAGTGGAACTGTTTTCTAAATTTCCATTCTGGATTGTTTACTGTTAGCGTTTAGAAATACAACTAAGTTTGTATTTTGATTTTGTATCCTGCAACTCTGATTTTGTTTTTATGTGGAATCTTTAGGGTTTTCTACATAAAAGACCATGACATCTATGAACAGAGATTATTTTACTTCCTTTCCGATTTTTAGGTCTTATTTCTTTTATTTGTATAATTGCCCTGGCCAGAATTTCCAGTACTCTGTTGAACAGCAATAGTGAGAAGGTGGGCATTCTTGTCCTATTGAGTATCATGTGTGCTGTCGGCTTTTTATATATGGTTTTTATTATGCTGCAGAAGCTTCCTTCTATTCCTAGTTAGTTGAGTGTTTTTTATAATGAAAGAGCATTGAACTTTGCAAAATGCTTTTTTCCCATCAATTGAGATAATCATGTGGTTTTGTCCTTCATTTTGTTAATGTGGTATATTACAATGATTGATTTTTTAAAATTTTTATTTATTTGAGAGAGAGGGAGGGAGGGAGGGCATGAATGGTGGGGAGGGGCAGAGGAAGAAGCAGACTCCCTGCTGAGTAGGGAGCCCAACTCGGGACTCAATCCCCTGGCCCAGAGATCATGACCTGAGCAAAGGGCAGACACTTAACTGACTGAGCCACCCAGACACTCCACAGATTGATTTTTGTATGCTGAACCATCTTTACATTCCAGCTACAAATCCCAACAACTGGTCATGGTGTGTGATTTTTTTAATGGTTTGGTTTCATCTGGTTTGGGGATCAGGGAAATGCTGGATTCATATAATGAGTTTGGAAGTATTCCCTGGTTCCTCAATTATTTGGAAGAGTCTGAAAAGGATCGGTGTTAAATTTATTTTAAACATAAGGTAGGGAGGTGGATCCCTGGGTGGCTAGGCGGTTTAGCGCCTGCCTTTGGCTCAGGGCGTGATCCTGGAGTCCTGGGATCGAGTCCCACGTCGGGCTCCTGGCATGGAGCCTGCCTCTCTCTCTCTCTATGTCTATCATGAGTAAATAAATAAAACCTTTTTTTTTTAAAAAATAAAATAAACATAAGGTAGGATTCTCTGGTGAAGCCATGAAGTACTGGGCTTTTCTTTGTTGGCAGATTTTTGATTGGTGCTTCACTTTCTTCACTACGTATAGGTTTGCTCAGATTTCTTATTTCTTCATGATTCATCTTGGTAGGTGGTAAATTCCTAGGAATTTATCTATTTCTTTTTTAAGTTGTCCCGTTTGTTGGCACATAATTGTTCACAGTAGTCTCTGATAATCCTTTTTATTTCTGTTGGATCAGTTCATTAGTTGTAGCATCTTCTCTTCCATTTCTAATTTTAACTATTGAAGTCTACCCTCTTTATCTCTTAGTCTAGCTAAGAGTTTGTCAATTTTGTTGATCTTTTTGAAAAACTAACTCTTGGTCTCATTGTTTTTTTCTATTGTTTTTTTATTCTCTGTTTCATTTATCTCTGTGCTAATCTTTGTTATTTCCTTCCTTCTGCTGACTTTGGGTTTGTTTTTCTTTTTTTAGCATCTTGAGGCATAACATTAGGTTGTTGATTTGAGATCTTTCCTCTTTTTTTAATGTAAATATTAACTGCTATAAACTTCCCTCTTCCTACTGCTTTTGCTGCATCCCATAAATTTTGGTGTATTGTGTTTTCATTTTCATTTGTCTCCAGATCTTTTCTGAATTCCCTGTGATGACTACTTTAATTCACTGGCTGTTTAAGAGTGTGTTGTTTAATTTCCACCTATTTGTGGATTTTCTTGTTTTCCTTCACTAATGACTTCTAGTTTCATCCCACTGTGGTCAAAGAAGATACTTTGTATGACTTGAACTTACTAAGGCTTGTTTTGTGGCCTAACACGTGGTCTATACTGAAGAATGTGTGATCTGCTATTATTGGTGGAGTATTATATGGTCCAATTGATCTTCACTGTTTAATTCCTCTGCTTCATTAGTGACTTTCTGTCTGGTTATTCTATTCATAAGTGAAAGTAGAGTATTAAGTCTTTTACTATTATCATGTTGCTTTCTATTTGTCCTTTCAGTTCTATCAAATGATTGCATCATATATTTGGGAAAGAATTTTAATAACATTAAAAAGGATGGAATCAAAATATTTTCCCTAAGAAAAAGATTGGCTATTTTAAGGAATAAAGAAATATAAGGATATATACAAGAGGATAGGATTTGGGGGGGTTTTATTACCTCCACTGTACTTTTTTCTGTAATTTTACAAAAGCCTAATAATGAATAGGGGTTCCCTTAGCAGTAATTATGAAACAAAAAGTTTTTCTTTTCTAAGAGCTACATCAAATACAGTATTATACACTAATCTGTGAGCTAATGGCTTTTTCATCTTCTGTTTTGAGATTTTATAAATTATAAAAGACTAAGATGTAGGACAAAAAATTTAGTTTCTGTTTAAATTATTTGTTTAAGAATATAATAACTTCATCTTCATCTTAGATTAGCAGGATTTCAATATTAAAAGCTTTCAATATCAGGCCTGCCCAAACAATCCAGGCATGTCAGGAAACAGCTGTGTCCTCTTATTCTTCATACTTTCTCCCTAATTTAGATATGAATAATTTGATTAATTATAGAATAAAAGATAATTAAAATGTCAAAGTAATTTACTCCTAGTTTTTCACATATTTTTGTACGAAAGCTACATTCAATTACCATTCCTATAACTGTGGACCTAATATCAAACTGGTTAAGAAAGAAATCTTAGCAACATATTTTTTTAGGGAAATCTTTTCACTACAAGTTTAATCATCTGGTATGTTTTGGACCTTATACTCATTTTGTACAAATGACTGATTTTGACCTCATTTTCTGTTTTAAAAATATTTCTAGGTTATTTTTATATGCATAACCAATTCAGTTATTCAGATGAAACAGAACAGTTTTTAATTGGTAGATTCTTACAATGTAGTCATTGTTGGCAAATGGTTAAACTAAATGTGTTGGTAAATCATAGCTAGATTTCTATTCAAAAGGATACTATTTTAAAAACGCAATTTTAATAAATGCATCAAGATAATACACATTCCTTATCTGAAGACTTTATACTTGAGTCTGAGAAATAATCATTAATCATCACAGCAACATTTAAATACAGCTAAGAGTAGAAAATTTTTAGACTTAAAAATTTGGTTAGATTCCAAATCTTATAACTAGATAATAATGTCTTTTTACTTTTCAGAAACTGTGACAAAGGTGGGTATATTTCAAAAGTAAACATCATTTTGCAAATATTGGAAATACTTCATAAGAGGAAAAAAATGTATGTTGAATCTTCTGGAAAGCAAGTATTAGTTAACACTTACTGGACATAGTAGAGAAACCCTTAGGCTGGTTGTAGCTATTTCACTGTCTGGATCCGCAGTCAATTTCTCTTTAACTGAAATTCATTGAAGAAAAAACAAACAGAACATGTTTATTAAAGATACATCAGTGATGCAACATAAGAAAAAGAACAAGCAACTTAAAATGAGAGGTTAAAAACCTCAAAAATCATCTGTTCAATTATCTCCAATTAAGTGAAAAGTTAAAAACAATTACATGGTTTATAATTCCTATCATAAGCAAAAGGGAAATAACCATATATCTATAGACTGACTATATTTCCTGTAAGTTTCCTATTTCTCATTCATGGAACAAAACTGCATTGTGTAACATACAGGAAATTTCTATAGTAAGCTGACATAGCAGAATCTTTTCCTTTTATGATTCTAAGAAACTGAATAAAGTTTTTCTTTCTTTTAAACTATGACCATTATCTTTTTTGCCAATACTGTTTTTAAAGAAATTAATCAATACTGACTATAAAAACATTTATAAATTTTTTCCAAAGCTCAGATAACAAAATATTAATATATTTGTTAATATATTTCTATTTTTCTATTAATTAAATTCTTAAATTATGAAAATACATTAATTCTTTTCAAATTATGGAAAGAAAAAAGTTCAACTGCTTTTTCCCCATATAACTGAGTTTTGTATTTATTTATCTATAAACTAATTATGCTATCTTAGACAAGTCAATCCTCCTCTCTGAGCTTAATTTTGCTTCTAGCAAAAGAAGAACCCACGCTAGATAATCTCTAAGTCTTTTTAGCTCAAACTTTCCATGGTTTTTACAAATGGAGGCACTAGTAATAATGGCTGTTCTGTCACTTGTTGTCAGTCATATAACAAGGACCTACACGCTTCTCAGGAATCCTGAGGCATATGTTACTTCTGAAAACCTCAATTTGGAACTTCAATTAAACCACACTGGAGTGAAACTGGAAATGTGAAAATGTAATACTCCAGTATTTTTAGAAATTATTCCACAGTGACTTTGAAATCTGTGAGTGATGTGGGCCCAAGTGGAGTGGCTATGTACATAGTCAATCACAGATTTCAAAGCTGTGGCACAACTAAGTATAACCAGAGAGTTTAAAAAAAAAAAAAAAAAACCAGAGAGTTAATACATAGTAGAACTAAGAAAATGGGGAGCAGAAAACTACTCCGATAAGGAAGAATGATTTCAGAGTAGATGTCTGTTGTACTGATAACCATTTATGAGAATTAAGAGTCAGTTCTGCCTTTATTAAACATGGTGATCAATGCAATCTGGATTTTTTTTTTTTTTTTGAGATGGTCCACATTTTATTCCACTTACTTTTTAAAGTTTTATTTATTTAAGTAATTTCTACACCCAATGTGGGGCTTGAACTCACAACCCTGAAATCAAGAGTTGCATGCTTTTCTTCTGACTGAGCTAGCCAGGTGCCCCAGTATGGTCTACATTTTAGATATTCTATCTGTCTCCATAAATTAACGAATCTCAACTATGATACACATCAGAACTACCTACAATGTTTCCTAACTTGTAATTGCCCACTGATTCAGAAGGGGAAAAAGAGATACCAATGGGTCTTTTTTCAAAAGCTCCATATGTGATTTTGATGCCAGAGTAAAAAGTCATTTACATTTGGCCTGGAAATTCCAAATGTTTGAAATCTATATAATTCATAGGCTGCCTCTCACAGCTGAAAAGGCATAAAATCCCTAGGTTTTAGTTTGGAAAATATAGTTACCACATCACTTATGCTATATAATACCATATGTGAATTATGGAAAGTGTACCTGTGTCATTATAGACCCAATATTAGTCAATCTTTTCTTATAAAGATACATTTAACAAATAGTATCTTTTTAAATAAAGGTAGCATAATCATCATACAATATAAACATGTAAACAGAACTGTAATGGATTACTAGCCATTCTGCATGCTGCAAACCTTCACCACCTTCACCACCTTACCCTACACACAGCAATGGAAAGTTTGGATTTTATCTATTTAAACTTCCACTTATATGAAGGAATACAACAGACCATAATATCTGTGTTATGCAAAACAAAGTTCACTGGTTAGTACTTCCTAAAGAAACTGAAACAGGAGAGGAAACCTGAAGTAGTGGTTAAGAATACCAGGATCTAGAACCAGTCTAACTTAGAATCCAGATGTTAGCCAAGTTATGGGAATAACAGCACCTCATAGCAATGTTCTAAGGATTAAATGAATGAATACATATAAAATGCTTTAAGATAACAATATTCAATAAATATTAGCTATTGCTACTTAACATGTGATTTGTATGTTTACTTTCTCTTAGAAAAGGTAGAATTTTCTGAAATTATTTTAGAATCAGCAGGCCAATTTCTATTTTCTTTTTTAAAAAATAAAAAGCCTTTGATTTTTGCCTCTGCTAGGATAGACTCAATCTTAGTCAATCCTTTCATGTGAAGACACTTTAAAAGATCCTACTAGGATATTGATTAGATTGGGATTAGATTCAAGATTGGATCTTGAATTTAACCTACAGGCCAATTTGGAGAGAGCTGACATCTCTCCAATAACAATACTGAGTGTTCTGATCCATTAACATGATATGTCTCCCCATTATTATTAAGGTCTTATTTTAATTTCTCTTGGCATTATTTTGAAGTTTTCAGCATATACATATTGCACATATTTTGTGAGCCTTTCATATTTCTGGATGTTATAGTAAATTCTTTGTTTTATGAATTTCACTTTCCATTTTACTATGGATTATCTTTTTAAATTTTAATTGAAGTATAGTTGACATACTGTATCATCTTTTTATTAATCGACTTAGAATTGTTGACTGTGTATTCTACAACCTTGCTAAACTCATGGATTAGCTCTAGTAACTTTTTAATAGATTCTTTGGGTTTTTTTCTACATACATAATGAAGTCATCTTTAAGTAAAGACAATAATTATTTATACATTTCCAATCTATATGTTTCTTTTTTCATGCCTTATTGTGCTGGCTGGGATCTCAAGGGCAAGACTGAACAAAAATATTAAGAGCAGATATTCTTTCCTTTTTCCCCATCTTATGGGGAAAGCATTCACGTTTTTCACTAACTATAATATTAGCTAAAGGCTTTTTGTAAATGCTATTTATTACACTGAAACTGTTCCCTTCCCTTCTCTTCTATTTTCCTAAGAATGGATATTGAAGTTTGACCAGATGTTTCTTCTGCACCTATGGAGCTGATCATATGATCTGTTCTTTTTTTTTTTTCTTTTAGTTTGCTGAGAAGGTGAATTATACTGACTGATTTTCAGATATATTGTATGAACTTGATATTCCTGGAATAAACTCTACTTGGTTACTATGGATTATCTCTTTTTATTTTAATTGAAGTATAGTTGACATACTGTATCATCTTTTTATATATCGACTTAAGAGTTGTTGACTTAGTTCAAACAATTCTGAAAAACAAAGTTGGAAGACTATCTGACTTCAAGACTCACTACTATCAAGCTACAGTAATCAAGACTGTTGTATTAGCATAAAAATAGACTTATAGGTCAATGGAAAAATAGATTCTACATCTATGGTCAATTGGTTTTTGTGTCTTTTTTTCTTTTTTGTCAATTGGTTTTTGAAAGGTAATTAAATGCAGAAAAAGTTTTTTCAACAAACGTTGGAACAACTGGGTATCTATATGGGGAGAATGAATCTCTAACCTCACCTTGCATCATACACGAAAATTAACTTAAAATGAATTGCAAAACTAAATCTAAGAGCTAAAAAAGTAAAACCTCTAGAAAAAAATGTTTAACCTTGAGTTAGGCAAAGACTTCACAGTACCAAAAAGCACAAACCTTACAAAGAAAGACGGAAAAGATTTGAACAGATACTCCATCAAAGGAGTTATCTGTGTTATGGATACCAAGTAAGCATGTAACATCATTAGTCATGAGGAAAATATAAATTAAAACCATAACAAGATACTACTAGAAACTAAAATAGCTATAAATCAAGGCAACCTGACAATACAAAGCACTAGTAGGGATGGAGAAAAACTTGAAATTACATACATAATTGGTAGGAATGCACAAATGGCATATACATTTTATAAGAAACTATCAATCCATTTTCCATACACATATCATGTGACCCAGCTGTCTGTGTTCTAAATATTTGCCCAAGAGAAAAAAATATATATCTATAAAACTGGGTTATCCATATGCAAACTGTAAATATTTTAGTAGCTTTACTTGTGATAATGCAAAACTGGAAACAACCTCACTGTCCATTAATTGATAAGTGGATAAACAAATGATGATACAGATTAATGGAATACTACTCAGTAATAAAGAACAAACTACATAGATGAGCCTCAAAAACATTTACTAATGTTTTAGAAAAGACAAAACTACAGAGACAGAGATCACATCAACAGTTACAGGAACTGAGACTAAGGGGATGAGATGAACTGCAAGAGACCACAGGGGAACTTTCTGGGATGAAGGATGTTCTATATTTTGATTGTGGCAGTGGTTCATGATTGCATGCACTTATAAAATTCATCAAACTGTACAATTAAAAAGGTGAATTTTTATTTTTGTAAACTATACATCAATAAACATAACCAAAAGAAAGCAGAGAAGGGAGGAGTAATCACCATGTTAAATTGAATCACAAGAAAGTGAGGGAAAATAAAGTAAGCAAAATCCTTATAACATGTGGGCAAGGGAATAAAAAATAAAGACAAATCATAATATTTACCCTGCAACCATCAACAAACATGTGGAAAGTCTTCTGGGAATTAAAGTTTTCCTGTGTCACTGAGTACAGTGGTAACAGTATTTTATAATATTACCTATAATAAAGTTATAGCGAGCCACATTTAAAGTTAATCTTTAAAAAAATCTGTTATCATGACTTATGAGAGTTAGCCACCAGTCAGTCACATGTGGCTATATTTAAAGTAAATACAATTTAAAATTCAGTTCCTTGGTTGCACTGGCCACATTTCAGAGCTCATAGCCACATGTTGCTCGTAGCTATTACACGGGACAAAATGTACATTTCCATCATCTCAGATTTCTCTATTTCTGCTGCTTTAGAGTTGTTTTTTAATAATTTCTGTTGTTCCTTAATATCAGATTATTTTATAGTCATCCTTTTAGAACTTTAAGGCTGTAAGCAACTTAACATATTAAGTCGAATACTTCATTTCAGAAGCAAGGAAACAGAAGCACAGAGACAGGATTTTTATTCTGTCTCTTTTAATCAGTTTACCTCAACAGAAATCTGAGGATCTACTATACTCCAGGAATTGTGCACTACGAATTCAAAGATAAATAAGATTAAATTCCTGCCCAAGAGGAACTCAGTCTGGTAGAGAGTAAAGATGCACAGTGGGATCATCTCTAATGTGGTCTAATGGAAATATGTTCAGGAAGTTAGCTGAAAGTCAACTTATCTACTCCGGGGGGTTCTGAGATGCCTCCTGGAAAAAGTGAAGCATGAAAAATAACTGGAGTCAGTCAAAGAGGAAGCAAGTTTAGAAACAGAACAATACTGCCAGAGCAGTGCATAAAAGAAAAGAATTCAGTATTTTGGGAATATGAAGTACAAGAAGAAGGGTGAATACAGATGACACTGGAAAGTAGTAAGCAGGTGCCACTTCACGGAAAGCTGCATCTGCCATGCTAACAAAGCTGGAGTTTTTACTTCACTGATGTTAACAAGTCATGGACTACAAGGGAACAGTAAGATTAGATCTGCATTAATCACTTAGGTTGCTACCAGGAGAGAGATATGAAGAAGGTTATATTATTGAAGAATAGGGTTTTTTTTTTAAAGATTTAATTTATTTATTCATGAGAGACACACAGAGAGAAAGACACAGAGACACAGGCAGAGGGAGAAGCATGTTCCATGCAGGAAGCCCGACGTGGGACTCGATCCCAGGTCTCCAGGATCACCCCTGGGCTGAAGGCAGCACTAAAACGCTAAGCCACCCAGGCTGCCCAAGAATATGTTTTTAAAATAAAGGCAGAATATGAGAGCTTAAATGAGGGCAGCGATGGTAGGAAGAGAAAAGACAGATTTGAGAAATATTTAGGGTGGAAGTTTGATAGGGTTTGGTTTTAAATAACTGAATCTGAGGAACCAGTGGAATGTTTTGGTAAGGGCAGTTACCTAGCTATACACATTTATATTTTAAATTAAGTGGAAAGTCTGGGATGAAGGTATGTATTGGGGAGTCGGTGCTAATTTAAACCACAAGACTATATGTGATTATCTCTGGGCAAAGTATGCAGAAAAGCGGACCAAGGATGACACCCTAGGGAAAACAAACATTTAGGATGCTTCCCTTAAGAGAATCCACTGAAACCAAGTGATTGAGAAGAAAGAGCCAGAGAAGAGACTTTCAAGGAGAAAGTGGTTGGTGTGAAATACAGCAAAAATATCTAAGATGAAAACTGGAAAGATAAACTTTAAATTTGGCAATCAGACTTACTTGTGACACCAGTGGAATGACAGGGGCTAAAAGAGCACAATGAGTTGCAGCGGGGAGGGGGACAGCAAGGGTAGAGCACTCTAAACAAAGTGGGATGAGGACAACAGGAGAAACACAAGAGCTCTATCCAGAGTAGAGGATAGCTTGTTTTTGTATTTTTTAAAGGATGAAAAAGACCCGACAGGGAAGGCTGACAGGAAGAGTTCATAGAGGGACAGAGAGCAGATAAAGGAGGGAGTGAGGTCTCATAACACTACCTCTGAGCACCTCCACCTGGATGTCTCATAGACATCTCAAATACTAGTGTAAACATACACTCGGATCTTTCCTCTGCACTCTAATCTTTTCCATACTGTTTTTGCATTACAGTAAATGGCACTGCTATCTAACTGGCTTAAGAGGCCTAGAACCCCTCCTTGACTTCTCCTTTTCCTTCACTCACCACATGTAATTCACCACTGTTGCTACCCTTCAACTGTTCTCAAGCCATCAACTTTTATGTCTAGCATGATTACATACGTTCAAGACACTATCACCTCTTACCTGGACAACAGGTTCCTAACTGGCCTCACTGTGTCAGTCCAGCCGCTCTTCAATTCAGTCTTCAGAGCAATCTTATTGCCCAAATCTGATCATGCCACTCTGCATGAACTCCCCCCATGGCTATCTCTATGGACACTGTCCTCCTCTGTTCTCTCTGATCTAGCTCCATAGGCCTTGTCTCTTGGCATTTCTCTCCCTCTCATCTTAGGACTTCACTCCTCCTCACCCTTATAGTCTTGTCATAAACATCACAGCACCAGAGAGGACTATATTCTTCTGTTGTTACCTCCAGAGTTCCCTGTCTTTCTTCTTCAAGGCACATGTCACAACTGTAATTCATTAATGACTTGTTCAATCATTTAATTCTGTCTTTCCCACCAGACTGCAAACTTCTAAGGGATGCAGAGACGATGTGTGTCTTAATGCTATATTCTCCTGTGCCTGGAACACTGTAGACTCTTAATATAATTTCTTGAATGAGAAGAATAAATGAATAAAAGATTAACTTGGAGCCGAAAAAGGGACATTTCCTCCTGAGACTGAAGAGAATAAGTAAGGATAGGTATAAGTATAGATAAGTTGAAAAAGCAGTTATGGTGGCACTAAGATTAGGGAAGAAATAGACAGTTGGGAGAATTCACACCCTATAGCCCCAATTTCTTGCAGTGGCAGTGGGCTGACGGAGAGTAGTGTCTGAGTAAACTATGACCAAGGTTTAAAGTGACTGCTGCAGGGAAGAGGGAAAGGAGATAGGAATGTGACCAAAAACTAGTAAAGAGCTGCCTCTGTGATAGAGGGGACAACTCTTCACAAAGGCAGAAACAAAACAAAAATCTACTAAATCAAATGAATCAGAGTAGATTTCTCTATGAGAAGTCTCAATATTACTAAGTTTATTCTTTCAAGAACATAATAGTGCCTGACTTGATGAATACAACTCTGCTAGCAGAATTTACTGATAAGATTGAGAATAACTTACTATGAATATATTTTTAGGTAATTTGATTCTTCAAAAATATCTGGAGAAACCTGTCAACATTTCTTTCTGTCAAGTTGTTTTATATAATCTTTTAATTATACAATCAATTTATTCAGAATGTTCTTTCTTTATAGATAGCATAAAGGCAAATAATCTGTTTTTTTAGCCAATTACAACGAATGTCTTATTGGAAGGATCCAAATTAATGTTCTATTGGTTCTCCAAGCCAATAAAATAAGATATAAACTGCTACAAAAATCCCACCCAATCTGTATCTACTCTCCACTTCCAGCACTGTATCACAGACAAGATAAACAGCCTCTGAAATGAGACGTTTTTGCTGCTTAATAGTGACTAACAGTGTTTCCTTCCTGAAAATAAAATAATCCTAGGCTCACCTTCCCACTCTCCCTCCAGATGGTGCTCAACTACAAGTGGGGAAGAGTGAACAGCTTGAGCAAAAACAGTTGCCTTACTACTACTACTATTATTAATAATAGCCTCATCTGCCTTATTTGTTGGTGTTACTTTTTCCACACAAGCTCACATAATTCCATAACACTTTCTGATTAGCTGAGATTCTAGTGCTATGTGGCAAATACGAAGATTTCAGCAGAATGACCATGAATGGACTTCAGCAAGTGTGAAAAAAGAAAAATTCTTGTCTTGTATTCTCCTTCAAAGCAGATGCTTATCCGTTTTCGTCTCTGTCTCTGCCAACTGGTGCTTTCTCTCCCCTAGATCCCAAGCCAGGGCTGTCATTATAGCTCTCCACTGTCTTTTGAGGAATATCTACAGAGGCAGTAGCCAAAAGTATGTTCCTCTTGACTCTGGATTATTTTCATTTTAAAAAGAGTTC
This sequence comes from Vulpes vulpes, assembly GCF_048418805.1. Taxonomy (NCBI): domain Eukaryota; kingdom Metazoa; phylum Chordata; class Mammalia; order Carnivora; family Canidae; genus Vulpes; species Vulpes vulpes. The sequence continues at coordinate 71,949,112 of NC_132794.1, read as the reverse complement.
TTTTTTTTTTTCCCTTCCTTCCTTCTTCTCTTTCTTTTTTTCTTTCCTCTCAGATTTTTTATGTATTTATTTGACATAGAGAGAGAGCAAAGCAGGGGGAGCAGTAGGCAGAGGGAGAGGGAGCAAACTTCCCACTGAGCAGGGAGCCCAATGTGGAGCTTGATCCCAGAACCCTGGGATCATGACCTAACACCAAGGCAGACACTTAACCGACTGAGCCACCCAGCCGCCCCTAAAAAACAGTTCCTTTAATGCAGAAAGTCCTTCAATGAACTACTGAGAGTATACTGCTATTCTGGAGTTAGTGGGATCTTTTACTCTGGCACAGAAATAGGTTAGAGAAAAAAAAAAAAAAAAGATAAAAGCTATGCCACAGAGGAAAGTGAGAGAAAGCTGGCCCTACTACTATAGTACTTTTCACCAGAGTGTGTCTAACAACAAATCTGAGAGTGGGTTTCATTAATCAACTCACATAAAGAATTGTTAAAGAGGAGCTAAGTCCTGCCTGTAAAAGTTTTGTTCCCTGAGACAGAACCATCCCCAAATCCATCCATAAAGAATCTATCTCTCACAAAGAAAAGAACAAAAGAAGAACTTAGAGGTGAACTCTTGGGAAAGGCTGCCAACCTCTGGCCTTCATCCTCAAAAACTGAGGCCAGAAAGGTCAATTTGCAGACCTTGCTGCATTTCACATTCTACACAACAAAATGAACCATCTAGTTATTCATAACTATGAATCTAGACTTAAAGGAGCTTTAGAAATCATGTGGTAACAACTTCTTGTTACAGATGAGGAACATGAGACTCAGAGAAGTAGTGACTTGTCCAAGGCCTACAAAACTAACAGAACTTGCTTCGTTATTATTTTTACCATCCCACTGACTCTCCTTCTATTTTATTAATGTAGGGATACCATCATCACATACCCCTGCACATTTTTCCTGGAAAAATCTTAAATATAAAATAACTCTCATGGAATACATGCCAAAATTTCCTGTCTCCTAGGATTCCATAAACATTTATTTATTTTATGAAGTTTTAGTAAAATATTCTTCTGTATTCATTTACTGGCTTCCTAATGTTAATCTTAAGGTCAGTAAAACAGAGACTATAAAATATAGGTCATAACAAAGATTAAAACTACTTCTAAGTCTTGATTTACTTTGTGCAGAAAACAAGTTTTCAGAGTTTTGAATCTTCTATGACAAGCTCTAGTGAAAAAAGAAATTTATTTTTTTGAAAATTTACTACCCTAACCTTTACCGGAATAGTTCAGCTGCATAAATGAAATAAGTTTATCATACGTACTTAAAGCTCTAGAATGATCCGGATTCCTTATTCCCTTTGCTCGTAACCTCTGAAGAAGAACTGTTGAGGACAACTGTTTTACAAGATACACTGCCATGGAATAGTTCTGGAAAAAAAAAAAAAAAAAAGATGTAGAAAAACAACATATATAAGTAAATAGTACATCTATTTTAATCCCACAATGATAGGGAAAGAAAACTAACACTTGTTAAAACACCTACTGTGTGGCCAGGTACTATCAGGTGTTTTCACAAACAGGAATTAATTTGGTCCTAATCAAAAAGCTGCTGAGGTGGTCATAAACCTACTTTTATGGACGAGGAAAGGTAGGTATAAAGAAGTAAAAGAATTTTGCAACTTTCAAGCAATAAAGCCAGGCCTGTCATGCTTCTATATTACCCGGCTACTTACACTTGAAGCTAATCAACCTGAGGCACTATATAAAAAAAACACTGTTAAAACTAAATATAAACCAAGGCCAATAGGATGTCAAAGTCACTATAAACCACATTTAGTAAGTAATAGATAGATCTAAAATAGTAGCTATTTAAAAATTATAAATTAGATTGGCTTCCTAATCTATACCATCAAATCTCTCTTTATACCTCGAACTAGTTTTGAAAGACCCTATGTGAGCCATTATCACAATGAGAGGGAATATTAAAGATTCTCAAAGAGAAGCTGCTGGTTTGGCTAATGAATAGATGAGTATCCATTACCAGCAGAGGACTGGTAGAGTAGATGGTAGCAGAAGAAGGGAACAAAGAAAATAGTTAATAAGTCAAGGCAGAGTGAAGGGTACATGACTGGATCAGAGGAAGAAAAGGGGCTGAGGCTTATTAAGGATACGAGAGAGTGAGCTCCAAATGAGAAGGCCCACTTTCCATTTGGTGTTGGGATCAAGAGGAAGATCAAGAGATTTGGAAGGAAGCAAAAGGAAAAGCACTGCCACCTTCTAGCTCACAGCTACATAAAGTTTCTGAAGCCCTCTTAACATATACTATCTACTTAATTTAAACCTCACAGAAGGCCTATATGAGATGGGGAGGATAAGTATTTTTCTAAGTAAAGAGTTCATGAAAAAGAGGCATAAAAAGATATGTCATTTGCTCATTATCATTCATCCGCTTGGTGGCAGAGCTGGCACTAGAACCCAGGAAGAAAGAGTATGTAAGTCAGGACAATGGACTTAAGGGTCATGGCTAGTGGAGTTCTCTAGTTCTTGCTTTCACACATCTTGTTTGCTTTGACCCTTCTAACCTAGTCCAATGTATACTACAAATTTCAGACTTTTCAAAAAAGCATTCCCCTCTTTAACGACAAGAGAAAATATCCTACAGTATCCTCTGGAAGGCCAAATTTTCATTTAGAATTCAGAAACCTATCCATGTTCAGGTGTTACATATTTTCTGGGGAAAAAAAGGAAGTGTCAAAAAAGCTAATTTACAAAGAACCTTCAAACTTGCCTAAATTTTAGAGCATACAACACACCAATCTAATATAAAACTAAAAGACTTCCTCTGGGGGGAAAAAAACCCTTATTCACCTTTTTTATTTATTTGATTAATGTTATGAGTATGATAGAAACTGGAGAAATGCTAATTAACACTGTGAAATTATGTACTGACAGCTTGAATCTTTAGTACTAGAAATTCCCCTCAGGCTTTTTATAACTTTTTAAGGAGAGATCAAGTAGAAACCACAACTACAAGTTCAGTGAAAAGGTATGTTCGCTCTAGTTGAAACATGTAACCAAATTTTTAAAAGCAGCAGCAGCAGCAGCATCAAAAAAAAAAAAAAAAAAGTCAGGTATTAACAAATGCCACTTGTACTGATAATACAGAATTCAATTTTACATCACTTGAAAGAGATTCCGAGCAAAAAACCCCAAACTTTCACGGTACTATGTTCTCTCTTCTAAGTAGATGATATATTGTTTCTGCTAACTCTTCAAAGTACTACTTAATTCCAACTACTCATAAATATTGCATTACACTGATGTTTTTGTCAAATGCCTTCTCAAAAGTCTTCAAAACTGTCTATCAAGTTCACAGGACATTTTCTCCACAATTAAGATATAATTTACTCATTAAATGTCCTCTATACCAGTATCTAAATAACTTTTCTATAAACTATGAGAGTTTAATAAATGCTAAATGCAGTGATTATCCTGAAGTAGGATAAGAAGTTACAATATAGTTCACTTGTTTCCTTCAAGCACTGTACTGGTTCTGTTTTTTTAAAAAATATTATTGTCTTTTAAGAATTGAGATATAGGGGATCCCTGGATGGCTCAGCGGTTTAGTGCCTGCCTTCGGCCCAGGGCGTGACCCTGGAGTCCAGGGATTGAGTCCCACATTGGGCTCTCTGCATGGAGCCTGCTTCTCCCTCTATCTACCTGTGTCTCTGAGTCTCTCTATGTGTCTCTCATGAATAAATAAATAAAATCCTAAAAAAAAAAAAAAAAAAGAATTGAGATATAAATGACATAACACTGTGTAAGTTTAAGGTGTACAATGTGTTGATTTGACACACTTATTGTAATATGACTGTCACCTTAGCTTTAGCTAACACTAACTCTTCTATTTCCTTTGGGGATATATTTTTAACATTTCTCAGTGCTAACTAATAACACAAGTTAATCCCCCAAACAGTAAGAGATCCTACACAAAGAGTATCTTTACAAGTTAAATTAAAACTAGTGATAGAAAAACAGTCTAATAACTTATCTTTTGGGCTTTGGTAAAGAACAATTTTCTTTCAATGTTTTACTTCAAAAAAGAAGGTCTCCAACCTGTAGACTGGGGTCTACACAAAGATCTTACCTAGTAGACCATCTTCAAATCACTGAACATACCATCTTCTCTCTGAAGTTTGAAAGGCTTTCCTCTCTTCTTTTATGCTATATATCAGCACCATATTTCCCTCCCTCCTCTGTCACAGTTGGAGTCTTTTTTCAGAGGTCACTGTAAATACCCAGTAGGCTACAAGTTTCACCCATGGGCAAAAAAGCCAGCACAAAATAAAACATTTGTTAACACCTTCTTCAAAAAGGAAGACAAAAAGGGGAACCCCAAGGTATACTAGAAGTAAAACATTTAGAAGGATTTCAAAAACCTGATGGTGACAAATTAATTAGGCAAAGGAAAAAATATATAATCTTGACAGGTGTCAGAAAGTATTCTGGTGAAATTTAAAATCCATGTCTCATAAAGATATGCAGTAAAAGAGCAATATAGGAGTACATTGTTAATCTAATTAAGTTGTCAAAAATTAATAGTAACACTATTAGTATTATTCTATTTCCGTAACACTAGTAGTATTCTCATTTTCATAAGGACCAAGTTGAGCATGTCCACTAACACTCCCATTATTTAACATTGTTCTGAAGGTTCTAGCCAGCACAGCAGAACAAAAACAATTAATTATATAAGTACTAGGATTATCATTACGTGTATAACAATACGTTTTTTCAAACTTAAAACTGTCCACCTGGAAATACCAAGAAACCAATTAAAAAGCTGTTGGAAACAATATATGAACATAGGTATTATTAAGTAAATATTCGACTGTAAGTAGCTTTTAAATAAATCAACAATAAATAAATTCTTTAGAAAATATAACAGAAAAAAGATCTGACAACAGCCAACTATAACAATAAACAACATAGGAATTAATAAAAAATATGGAAGATTTATAAGAAGAAACCTATTAAATTATTGAAGAACATAAAAAAGGTTCTTTTTTTTTTTTTTTTTTTGGAAGGCTTTCCTTTATTTTTTCATTTTTTTTTTTTTTTTATTTATGATAGTCACAGAGAGAGAGAGAGAGAGAGAGAGGCAGAGACACAGGCAGAGGGAGAAGCAGGCTCCATGCACCGGGAGCCCGATGTGGGATTCGATCCCGGGTCTCCAGGATCGCGCCCTGGGCCAAAGACAGGCGCCAAACCGCTGCGCCACCCAGGGATCCCCATAAAAAAGGTTCTGAATAAATGGAGAAACATACCGTTCCTGGAATGGAAATACTAAATACTACAAATAAATTAATCCTCCCTAACTTAATATACAAATTTAAAACAATCTCTTTCCAATTCATAGAAAGATTTGGGGGAGCAATGCAGGGAAATCCGGCTCCCTCTCTGTAATTACTCTTCCAATACTCCCGCTCTCCTCACAGCCTCCCTCACTCTCAGCTCATATTTTCTTCTCTAGCCCAAACTTAGCCTCTCAGCTTATTATCAATTGCCTATTCAGAATATCTCCCAGGCATCTCAAACACAAAAGCTTCAAAACTGAACTCGTGATTATCTCCATCTAGTCCTCCAAAGCAATGACAAAAATACACACCTAAACTCAATCCTTTTTCATTGTCTCCTCTATCTTAGCAATATTATTATTCACCTTCTCACTCCAAACAGAAACCCAGGAGTCATCCTTGACACTTCCTGGTCCCTCAGCTCCTATTTGTAATTTCTCTCTCAGTCCTACCAACCCGACCCGTGACTTCTCTCCATCCCCACTGCCACGTCTTCAGGCTAACACATGCTCTCTGCTACTAATACTTCAGTGATAGCTTGCTCGAAGCCGTGACTGGAAGACATGACTGCTCTGCAGGATTCTGGCCTCCATTCAAACTGTTTACCACTCTGAAGAATAATCTTTTATAAACAGAAATATACTACCACAAAATTCTCACGGAGAAAGAGAACATCCTTAACATTACCTCACAGGCCCTGCCTGGCTCAGCCCTTTCTCACTTCTGTAGCCTCATCCTGTGCACTGGTCTTCCCTACTCTCTGCACTCTAGCCCCAGTGGCTCCCTCTCAGTTTCCTGAAAAGAACCATGCTCACCCCTGTGCCACAAGGCTGTCTGTGGCTCTCTGTGGTTGTGTCCTCTGAAACTTTCACCCAAACTGCTTCCTTCTACCCTTAACTCTTGTATCAGTCACTACTTCCTCAGGGAAGCCCCACCTGAGCTCTCCCTAGTTCAAAGTACTCTTTTTATTTTAAAAAAGATTTTATTTATTTATTCATGAGAGACACACACAGAGAGAGAGATGCAGAGACAGAGGCAGAGGGAGAAGCAGGCTCCCTGAGGGGGGACTCAATCCCAGAACCTTGGGACCATGACCTGAGCCAACCAGGCACCCCCAAAGTACCCTTTAATATACTATAAAAATCACCGCACACTTCTCCTTCATAGTCCTTCTAATAAGTATGTTCACCTTTTTGTTTTTGACCACTTGGCCCCAGATCTCAGGCTCTAAAAGCATTAGGACTTTCTTTTCTCACTATGGTACTCCCAGTTTTCAATACAGTGTGTGGCGTACTATAAGCATTCAATGCATTTCAAATGAATTAATGAATAGACATGAGCTCACAGGATAAAACTGAAATAAGCAAAAACATTCTGAAATTATCCCAGAAACAGAATGCAAGACAATACAAAATATAGAAACAATATAGAACAAATTCAGAAACACAGGATAAATAAAAATCAAATACATAGTAATGATGGCTTTTGAATCAGCATTTGTTTAGGTAATAGTGTTAGACCAACTGGCTATCTAAAAAATGTAAGTTCTTATTTCACACCATACATAACTTACAATCGATTAAATGTTTAAAAGATTAAACAAAAAACCTTAAAAGTCTAGAAGAAAATAAAAATAAATATTTATGTAAGCCTGAGAAGGGCAGACAGACTTAAGTGTGATGGGGACTGAGGAGGAAAGACTACAAAAAAAAAAAAAAAAAAAAGATTAAAAACTGGCTCTATAATAATTTAAGTCCTCTAAACATTAAACAATCACATAAAGAAAAGTAAAAAGCAAATATATTGGAAACAAATATTTATAACATGTGAAAGAAGTCTTAATATATAAAGAATTCATAAATAAGAATAAGAGCAATAGAGAAATAAAAATAAATATATAGTTTTAAAATATAAATCACAACTGACAAAATATGTTCATCAATCTTAGTAGTAACAAAAGGAGCACTAATCAGAGCAACATGCTGCTTTTATTTACCTACTAACCTTGGTAAAGATTCTAAAGAAGATAAAAGTATTGACAGGGTATGGGTCAAGAGACACACAAACACTGAAAGTCAGAGAATAAATTTGTACATCTTCTGGTAAGGCAATCTGTCAAAGTATACAACATTTCTTAAAATTCTGCATGCTCTTTGACTCAGCAATTCCACTTCTGGGAATGTAAGGGAACTATGATGTATGTATGCAAAGCTGTAGCTACTAGGATCGTCTCTGAAACAACAATGAATCAATCAATAAATCCACTAACTGCTCAACAATAGGGAATATACTAAATTATGGCATACTCATACTGGATTATGATCTAGCCATTAGAAATCATGCAGATGAACATGTAATGACATAAAAAGACGTTCATGATAAATTGCTGAGTGAAAGGATCAGGTTATAAAAGAACGAACACTGCATGATCCCATTTTTTAAATGGGAACATGTTGAAAATTCATTTTGAGACAAAAATAAATCCTTTTGCAACTCATTTTACAATATCATTTACATACAAAGCTCAGGTAGCCATGGAGATTAACCCTTCCTTTATACTACTAAAATTTAGTAGAAATAAAAATCTACTTACTCTTCCAATTTCTGCAGTCCAAGAAACAACAATGGTGTTTGGTACTGTTGTGGACAATCGGACAAGTGAGGTGATATTAATTGGTCGGCTGGGTCGCTTTGGTTCCACACCATTTTTTGTAGGTGGAAGATAACCCTAAGGATGAAATATCATTTATTTCCACAATCATTTCAACTTCCATTCCTAAAGCAAACAAACAAAATACTCCCTCTCTACATACTGGAAAACATGAATATTTTCATTAAAAAGCAAAGGAGCAAATATCTGTAAGCCTGTTTCCCTAAACAATCCTACAGTCTCATTATATAGTAAGCCTGAGAATAATACTGGCAATAGAATTTACAAATCTCTAAAACTTAAGAATCAGGATGAATTCATCAAGAACTTGGATAACTATATAAGAAACATTTTAAAGGTGACCAGTAATATCCTGCACTCTTGTTCTCTAAGACCCAGGATTCCCCCCCACCCCCCCAAAAAAGACCCAGCATCCCTCCCCTATTCTACCGTAGGCTTCCATATTCACAGTGTACCACTGAGGTTTTGGTGAAACAACTTCTCGTCCCCTAAAATCTAGTATAACACTAAAACCACCACACCCAACTCCAAGTCCTAGACTTTGTCTCCACAGCTAATGTCACAGCTGTTAATTATACAAAGCTGGTTCAAGTGTCTCACGTAGTCACATGAATATACATCAAAAATAAAGATGTTTTCTTAGTGAAAAACTATGATTAACAACAGCTGTCATGACTTATTTGATAGCTATGTTGGCAATGCATTTAAAAAACAGCTTTTAGGACTTACCGGGAGGCTGCAAGGTTTTGTATTCACTTTCACACAAAGATTGGGTGGGAAATGATCTTCTTGTGGACAACTGGTTTCTGATAAACAAAACCTAAACAATAAAGGACAAATTTAACTTCCTTTATTAAAGGATGACCTCAATATTTCTGTTCAATAGCTAATCTAAAAGGTTGTCAAACTTAACAACACAACCAAAACTACTAAAGCTAGCCATGTCCCATGATGAATAAGCACATTTAAACAAATTGAAAATAAATAATCCTATCAATGTAGAGTTTCAGTGATCACGACTATCAACCTACAGTTGTCATAATATATCCAATCATTTGCTTAAGCATGTTCTAGGAAGGAAAATAAAGGTTCTGTAATGGAAAAATTAAAGAAATTCTGAATAAAAAATTAAGTTATCTAAATATAGAACATTTCAGAGCTAGGGTAACATGCACTGTAATTTTCTAAGAGGGAGATATAATACACAGTAACTCCCAAACTTATAAAACATTCATTTTTTTGGTTCTCAGCATAATATACTGAAAATACTGTAAATCCATCCCTAAGACCAAATTCTTTCCACTAAGCTAAGGTACTCCATTATTCCCTGAGAATTGAAGGTGTTGAAAAATAACATTATTTGTACTCTATCCACATACATTTAAAATACTATTAATATAAACTCATGAAAACATTAATTTCTAAATTAAATGCATAATCTTTTTGGAAAACTATGGATGGCTACATAATTTGTACATTCTCACTCTGCTCATGCTTACACAGATAAAGAAGTAAATTATTAATTTGCTATTTAAGATATTTTAATAACTTCCTTAATCGCAATATACAGCTGAGGCTCATCCTACCTTTACAGAATATTCACAGCATCTTTGAGTTATATGTTAAGAAGAACCCTACTGGAATTCTGTGAAATATTTATTATACACAAACATCTTCCTTCATCTACAGTGTAAAGTCGACCTGTTGGCTGTGGAATCTGTGTATGGGAGGATCTACAAATTGGGACAATTTTCTATGTACATATATATATTCATCTATATGGGGAAGCAATCTTTAGCTTCTATCAGATTCTCAAATGGATAATGACACATAAAAGGGTTAAGAATCAGTAGATGTACAAAGATTTTCTTGAAATATACATAACAACACAGATGTCAAAGCTCACAGGATCATCTCTAAGCCCAGCAAAACCTATTACAGGCCAATTATTTATACTGCAACAGTAAGAGGGTGGCACCATGTTTTTAATAAATTATTCCAATGCAGTGATAAATTTAAAACATGGATTCTGGCTGCCTGAAGCTATAGAAAAGAATGATTTATATGACAAGTTGATTCCTATTCAATTAAGTAAAAGGTGAAAATCGAAGCCACTCTAACAAACTAAAGGGAAAAGAAAAAAAAAAGAGGAATAGTAGAAAGTTGCTGTGAAGGAGTTCATGGGGATGGGGAGGGAAAACAGGTACATAAATGAGAACAGAGTAGGAATCTAATAGAACACTGAACCTAATTCTGACCAAATTTATTTTCATGCTTTAGATAAAATTTATAATTAGCATAATAGATAGGTATACACTCCCAACTTAAATAATACATGGGGATTGTAGACCTAGTTAATAAGGGTAAGGGGGCTGAGATGAAAAATAACCATTTTATCAAAACGCAAAGACTGCCTAACAATTACCAAATATAATACAAAATGGTTCTTTTTTCATCAAGTTCTGGAGATAAATTTGAACTGAAAATGGCTAAACCATTTTTAACTACCAAGATTCCCTCAGAACCTATGAAACAGAGAGCTGATCTATCCTAGAAAGAAGACGTTCCTTTGGAATATGAACCATACCTGTTGCTGCATTAAAGAATGCATATATATATATCAATATAAAATATTGAAGACAGGAACTAGATCATTTGTTCTAGATCTATGGTTTTCAAACTTTCTTTTAGTCTTGGGATTCTTTCTTTAAATGAAAACTAACCCAGAAGCAAAAGATTATCTAAGCAGCACTACTACCGTGGTTCAGACAGAGTGTGTGAGTGTTGGGGGGAGTGAGGGTCCCAGCACAGACTCCTAAGAGTGGCTCCAAGCAACAGTTTAAAACCCACCGTTTGAGGGGCATTTGGATGACTTAGTGACTGAGCATCTGCCTTTGGTTCAGGGCATAATACCTGGTCCTGGGATGGAGTCCCACAATGGGCTCCCTATGAGGAGCCGGCTTCTCCCTCAGCCTATGTCTCTGCCTCGCTCTCTGTGTCTCTCATGAATAAATAAATAAAATCTTAAAAAACATAATAAAATCCACTGTTTGAAACAATAAAGTCATGTATCAGTATGACCAAAATATAAACTGCTGATGTGGGAAGTAAGCAAAATTACAGCAATATATAATTATGAAGGCATCATACTTTAGTCCTTTATTCAGTCATTATCATATTCTGCCTCTGACAGAGGATAAAGCACCTTTTACATAGGAACATCTTTGTCAGTGCCCCCTAAAATCAAGACTTCAACCTCTCCTCTGCTTTCTCACTGTTTTCATCACTCAATTTTTAAACCAAGATCAGAGGTTTTCACATTCCCTGAAGCAATGAGCAGGCGCTTTATTCTCTTTCTGATTTCCTAATGTATTTATTATTTATACGCACATCTTCAGATCCAATTATTGAGACTGGGATATTTGACTTATCCTTCCCACTTTAGGGAAAATAGGTTATTGAGGAAAACAACTGTCTTGTACTTCCTCTTCTATTTCTATTGCGACAAGACTACTGTGGAGCAGTTTGGTTCCCACAGGGATAGTCATGGGGTAAAAAAAGTACCATAAGATGGTTTATATAAGACAGACATATTAACATAAAAAGAAATCTTAGATAGCCTTAGAAAAAATGAGCTAAGAAAAGAAAATGAATAAGGGGAAATTGTGAATCTATACTGGAAAATTTTCCATTCATCTTTGCAAAACTATCAAGAGACGTCTCGTGAAATCTAGAACAGTGTTTTTAAATTAATGACTTAAAATACAGAGCAAAGCAAATTAAACTGTTTTGGTTTTTGTTAGTCTGTGAGACACTGTAAACTTAACCTAAGTACTAGTCCCTTATTTACAGTGGTTTGTCATCCATACAGATAAAGCATTTGCACTATCACAAAAAGAGTAGTTTTAGAGAACCCACACTATCATATCATTTAAATATAACATTAGCTGGAGCTTCTCAATCATCTAGAGGCAACCAAAATGGAGACACACGGTTAGATATATGGCACATGATTTGTTATATTAAAATGTAAACTGGATAAAAATTAGGATATTTCATAACAGGAGAAGGTCTTCCCTCACCCAAACATCTAAACCCAATATTTTCAATATACTTATTGAAAACTACATAATCTTTTAAAATATTTAAGAAATATTAAATTTTAAACATTGGATATATACTATAGGTGACACTGTACCTTAACTGGACCTGCACTGTGAAGTCACATTTGGTCCCAGAAATATCCCTAGAAAAGACAGTAAGAACTACAATTATTTAGAAAATATGCTCATGAAAGCTGATTCAAAGACACTGTTATTCCATAAGTTTTTCAAATTATCAGAGATCTAACTGTTCTTTGGATAACTAACACTATAATAGTATATTCAATACTAATATTTGCATGACACTAATGCTCCCCCAATACATACACATATAAAAAATCACTTTATACACATTACTGGTTTCAAAGGCTAAAATGCAAGTTACACTTGAATAGAACTTACATGGAACTACTGATTTGCTGCACTTGTTGTGGTGTCAATGCAAATGCAAAACAGGTTTCTCGAAAGCGCTGACTGTTGTCTGATGCTAAAGAAGAAAAGAATTATACTTTTAATTACCTTCAAATTCATCAATAAAGAACATAACAGCAAGAAAAAAACAAGCCAAGCCCAATCATTGACATGACTTTAATTAACTGGAATGTATTCTAGAGTTTAGATAACAAGGCAATTAAAGTACTGAAAAGTAAGAAATGTGCCAGTTGTAATGTAACAGAAATAGCACCAAAATGGCTAATTCCAAAAGCCATATCAGGATTCAAATTCAGAAAACACATAATCAAAGAAACACTAATCAAAAATTATCTAATCATATAAATGGGTTCATCTAAATAAAAAGCACACTTGTATAAAAACATGCTTATCTTAATTTTATTTAAAATAGAAAAATATAAACTCATTTAAAGATAACATGGTTCTTGAGCTAAGTAACAAACATACCCATCTGGAGAGCTGCACAGGTGAAGTGACATTTGGTCTTCAAGGCAAAATAAGAATTTTATCATCTTCTGCCTAACTATATCATGCAAGTGCTTATACAGTGAATATCATACATAGTTTCTCCCAAACTTAGATCATCTGATTTGATTTCAAAATCTGCCTATGGTCACTATCTCAAAGGAGGAAAGAGTTACAAAAAGAGGGGAAGGAAGGGAATGAAGAGAGGAAGAAAGGGAGGGAAAGGGATCCCTGGGTGGCTCGGCGGTTTAGCACCTGCCTTTGGGCCAGGGCGTGATCCTGGAGACCTGGGATTGAGTCCCACGTCGGGCTCCCTGCATGGAGCCTGCTTCTCCCTCTGCCTGTGTCTCTGCCTCTCTCCCTCTGTCTCTCATAAATAAATAAATAAATCTTAAAAAAAAAAAAAAAAGGGAGGGAAAGGGGAAGTAGGGAGAAAGAAAAGAACGAGAGAGCAGGCAAGCAAGGACTGGTCTGTGTAAGAGTAGGGATTCCTACAGTATACTGCTGTGAACAACAATTCTATTGGCTTATACCAGTTACGTATATATTTTAAAAATAAGCACTAAGGTTTCCTCAGTGCTTGGGCTTTAAAGAAGCAATGAATGTGCAGCCCAGTGGCTCAGCAGTTTAGCACCACCTTCAGCCCAGGGCGTGCTCCTGGAGACCTGGGATCAAGTCCCATGTCAGGTTCCCAGCCTGGAGCCTGCTTCTCCCTCTGCCTTTTGTCTCTGCCTCTCTCTCTGTGTATCTCATGAATAAATAAATAATATCTTAAAAAAAAAAAGCAGCAGCAATGAATGATTGCTGAATGAATGAAGGAATATGACAGCTTAAAAATACCGAACTATTTAAACTGTACTTTTCAAGGGTAATTTTCTAGGACAAAAGAATCACTAAAAGTTACTACCAAGTAAATCCTGGCCTCTGGGCCATTTAAACCCATGCAGAAGAAAGAAAAAGTAGCTGAACTTGGCCATCTCTTGTTTAAACAGGGTTTAATCTGACTTGCAAGCAACACTTCCTCTACAATTACTACCAAATTGCAGTATGCCATGCTGAAAAATCTGTATAAATGTTCACGATGAGAAAAAAATGGAAAAGATTACTGCTGATCTACAATTCCATCTCAATATAGAAGTATATTTTAAAGGCCAGATTTGCATTTCTGCTTTCTGTGAACTGGAAAGGATTTTTTTTTTTTTTAAAGAATCTATCCCCAAGAAAGAATTACTAACCAGAAAGCTATCTTAATTATGAGGTACCAATCTGGCAAATGGCTGATAACCTAGGACTAGAATGCAGAAAAGCAGATAATTTCCTCCATCAAACAATACAACTAACTCCTTTGCTTCTTAAAGGATAGATCTCTATGAAGATTTTAATCCAGTAGACTTAGCCTAATTTAGATTTCTGGCTCCATTCTAAAACAGTGTTAAAATAATTTCCCAAGTACAAAAATTCGTATTTCTCTTTAGGCAAAATCTGAGGATTCATTTTAGAATTAGGAGTACAGTAAGTTTTGGACACACACATGCAGATTTAGATATAGAGGACATGAGTAAAATAAAGGAGTTGCTTGTGTCACACATAGAAATGAGGTTTATTACTTAGTAACAACCTCTATTTACAAACGTGTTAGATTATAATGCTCATGAAGTTATTACAATTTATCTGGAAAAGCATCTTTCATCTATGTGGTTTTCAAGCTTAATTTCCAAAATGAATGCCAGTGAAGAACTTAGAGTTTTGTCTTAGATAATAGACTATGTTAAAAACTCTTCTGAAAGGCAATTAAGCTACTATTATCCGTTTCAGAAAAACTCAGGCCAAACAGAATCACAGAATCCTCAAAGTGAAAAAAAGAGTCAAACATATTATCCAAAATACTCACTTCCAATGTTGGGGGTATGTATCTCAAAAGGTACACAAGACAATCCACAGGGATACAAGAAAAAGTATCTACCTACCTTGTAAATATGTTTTAAAAAGTTGAGATTTTACATGAAATCTCAAATCTAATTTATAAAAATATCTAAAATTTTACATAAAACCTTTTTAAACTTCTATTTTTGTTTTATAACATACAGAATATTAGTATAATAGTTTAATAGATATCACACACACATACATATATGCTAAATTATTTTACTGAGAGGTGTATATGATCACACGTTTGCAGACTACCATTCTAGAGTTCAATTCTCCTTTCAATCCTTCCTCATGTTTTGTTTGGACCCTTTTAGAGGTGGGAGAAGAGTGGCCGTTACATCGTCAGGCAGAAGATGGCTGGTATTAACAGTTTAATTGTAAGAAAGCGTGCAGCCCTATAAAGAGTAGCAAAATTTAGTGGAAAGAGATGAGATCACATAGACCTGGATTCCAAACTGGTTTTGCCACTTACTTGTCATATGACCATAGGTACTCATTCACTCTGTGATAGTTTCCTCTTCTAATATTTAAACATAAACACACACACACAAAACTTCATAGGGTTATTTTGAATATAAATAAGTTAAGGTATTTCAAACATCCAACAATTGTCTATCTGCTCTCTTCCTTACGCCCTTATACTGAGTCAAAATACATAATGCTGTATTTTCCACTCATCAGTGTCATATATCCAGTGACAGTCATTCTTCAAATATTTTAGACAGCATTAACAAGTCCCTCTTTCTCAACTCTTCCCATTGTCTTTCAGGGGAGACTGCAGAATTACTCACCATTCTGATCCTCTGGACATAGTCCAGGTTGTAACACCCCTAAAGTAACAGCAAGAACTGGCCACACACTGTCATAGCATATATGTTTATTCTAAATATTTGTTGACCCTCTGTACTAGTCCATCCCTATGGGAAGGTTATTCCAGTACCACTGACATTAGCCTTGGCCAAAGAAATGTGAGTGTAAGTGTACCACTTCTAGGCAGATCTTTATGAGTTATCCTTTGGCTTCACCATTTTTCATTCCAGTCCACCCTGATTCTAGAGTGGAAAGAACATAAAGCAGAGTCACAGCCAATCTGCAACTAATAACTAACATAAACGAGACATAAACCTTATTTGCTGTCACTGAGATTTATGGTTGCTTATAAACTGATATATTATTCCAGATGTGATATGACTAAAAGAGTATTTTTGCCAACAACTACCATCTACTATTGCTAATCTACACAAGAGTCATGAAGAAAAGGTATCTGCTCCTTGTTCACATTTAGAAATTGATGTTCAAAGTCATTATGCAACTGTCAAGGCCTCATACTAGGTTAAGTAGAAGCAGAACTGAAACTCAGATCTAGGGGATCCTGGGTGGCTCAGCAGTTTAGCACCCGCCTTTGGCCCAGGGCTTGATCGTGGAGCCCCGGGATCCCTGCATGGAGCCTGCTTCTCCTTCTGCCTGTGTCTCTTCCTCTCTCTCTGATGAATAAATAATTTAAAAAAAAAAAAAAAGAAAGAAAAAAGAAACTCAGATCTAAACACCTCCAAAGCCCATGTTCTTTTCATAATACAGGTCCATTAGGTCCCCCAACCTAGGTGGTATATTTCTTTTAATGCAGCCTAGGATCATGGAAAATAGGAAAAGAATGATCGACTTATTCCTTCATCATAACTGGTTATCATTTTTACGTATTTCCTTTTAATCATAAAGTCCACTTTTAAAAAATCACCCTTGCAATGCCTAAGTGGCTCAGCAGTTGAGCATCTGCCTTCAGCTCAGGGTGTAATTCTGATCTGGGGATCAAGTCCTGCATCAGGCTACCTCTGAGGAGCCTGCTTCTCCTTTGGCTATGTCTCTGCCTAGCTCTCTGTGTCTCTCATGAATAAATTTTAAAACTCTTTAAGCAAAATATAATAAAATAATTATTTGAAATTCACCCTTATCACATTTTTCAATTTTAATCTCTATTACCCAATCTTAATTATCGCATTGTATGAAAAATTTAATTACTCACTTGATTAGCTATTTAGGTTGTTTCTAATTTTTCATTATTTGAAACAACTCTGAACATATTTGGGCTCATATTTGTTTTTTGAAAGGGGAGGGTAGTTATTACTTTGGATCAATTCCCCCAGATGTGGCATTTCTAGGTCAAAAATTATGGAGATTTTTATGAATCTTGACACATCACGGAAGTGGTTTTCAAATGGTTGTAACGTTATATGTAAGACCACCAGCAATTTATGCATCTACTATTTACCCCCTACTCTGGTCTTCGTGAGAGTTGTGCTAATTTAATGGGTGGATCGTGGTAACTCGTTAGTAGTTTAATTAGCATTAAAGAGCTCCCCCCTCCCAAAAAAAGTTTTTTCCCCATTTGTTTAGTTTCCTATTTCATTATCCAATCTTGTCTTATACCCATTTTTATATTTGCACAGAGGTTTCATATATAAGAACATTAACCTTTGGAAATCTGCTGCAAATATTTCCCCTAGGCTGCTATATGTTTTTTTCATTTGGCTATATTTTGGATGATATACAAGTTAAACTTTTATGTAGTCTAATCTGTCAACCATATCCTTTGCAAGTTCTAATTGTTCCTTTCCTTAGGTTTAATCAATACACAATTCAATTCTTTGGCTTGTTGTTTTATGTAATTATTAATTCATCTGGAACTTATTTTAGTATTTTAAAAATCTAAATTTCTGTTATTCCAAATTGCTTACAGTTATACTAACACCATGTGTTAAACAATCCTTCTCATCCCTATGAATATGTGTGTTTCCTTTCTCATATGTTAAATGCTTATATCCAACATGTTCCATTTCCGGGTTATTTTCCCATTGGTCTTTTTTATCCTGGTGCTGGCACTCTATTTTTTTAATTGGTATAGATTACGGTTTAATATCTTATAGTTAAGTTGCTCTCCACTCATTCTTTTTTCAGAACTTTAATCAATTTAAATATTTATTCATTTATATGAACTTCTGATTTTTAAAACCTAGGATTTCTATAATTTTAAAAATCATAGCTCTAATGGTATTTTGAGTAGAATTACAATAAACCTACGAATTATTTTGACAGCAGAAGTCTTTATATCTTTACATCTTTAATCTTGCCATCCCTAAGTATTGTATATGTGTCCATCTATTCATATCCTCGAGGTTTTGTCATTTTCATCACATAGTTACACAGTTCCCATTAAGATTATTCTTATGCCAAATATCAATCAATAGAATGAATGAATATTCATATAATAAACAAAAAAACTCTGAAGAACTACCAACATTAAAGGTGCAAATGAAGGAAGAAATAGCCAGAAATTCAGAAAGAAAAGCAAGGGGGAAATGGTGTCCTTGATACCAAGGGAAAAGAATTTCAGAGCAAATGTGGACAGTGTTAAATGCTCAGAGGTCAGGTAAGATGAGAATTGAGAACTGGATTTAACAACCAGCAAGTCATAGGTGACCTTGGCTGGATATGTGTTTCAGTGGAATGGGAGAAGCAAAAGTCAGAGTGCAATGGGTTCAGATGTGAATGGTTTAAGTTATTGATCTTAACACTTAAATATGAGATCTTCAAGTGTTTTCATATCTGTACCAGGAAATTATATTAATGTCTCAGGGTTTTGCATTAATTACTGTTCTGAATCACTATAACCAATCTTGAAGGTCTCTAAAGTTCTAGAATGTATATTAATTTGAAACTTTTGAAATTTTGCTAAGACCAGAATTTTGACTGTTGGCTATTTGAAGGATGAAGAAATTGGTGTCTTGCAGGTAGTACCTCAGCCTCTCATTGTGACCTGAATTGTTGTACACTTGTAGTTACTGAAGGTAAAACAGAAGACATTCAAATTTTCACTTACTCTATGTTCCAATTTAGAGAAAAAATGAAATGTCCTAGTGGTGTTCCTAATTGAGGATACTTACAAAGGTTATGGAGGAATATCTCTTATGAATACTAAGGGGCTTACTGTACTCATGGGAGATTTTCAACAACCTTCCCCCTGTAAGTATTAATTACTAATGTTTCATCTGTAAGAAAGAAAAGCATTGCCCACAATAATTGGGATAAAATTATAATTCAAAAAACACAAAACATGTAAAGAGAAAATTAAGGTTTTAAAATTTCATTTTTTTTTACACACTGCTCCACAGAGAGATGAACTAGAGTAAAAAGAGGAATCATGTTGCAATTTACATAAACTCAAAACATTGGAAGGTAAAACCTAGATACATAAAATAAACAAGGTTATTGAGATTCTGATGATAGAAACACTGAGCTAATCTAAGTGGCTGTACTTTCAACTGCTCTAAAAATATTCAGTATTCCACCTCACCAGCAGAAAGAAAAGCTAAAAATAGTCATCTTTCTGTTATAGAATATTTCTTGCTGTCTTGGGGAAAGTGAAACTAAAGTACCTATATACAAATGTCAGACTTAAAATCTCTAATGAGATCTCTAGTTTATTCAACCAAACAACCAAAAACCTGGACAACTATGTAATTTTTGAAAACAGAGCTGGGACTGATATATTTTCAGCATTAGACTGCTAAACTACCATTAAGACAGAAGGCTGTAGAAAATTTATTTCCTCCAATGAAGGCATATACATCAAATCATCAACAAACTAACAGTGCTTTGACGAACTACTTTATCTTTAAAATGGGTGGTTTCTTTAAACGATATTTAATGACATGAAACACAATCATAAAACATTAAGATAAAAAGGCAGGATATAAATTTGAAATGTAGAGCATAAGCAAAATTGTGTGTGTGTGTGTATACACACACACACACACACACACACACTACTGAAAGACCAAAAGAGCCAGAAAAGGCTGATTTGTAACTTTACTTTTAAAATTCTTCAGACTGCATTATGTATAGCCCTTACAATAGTTTTTGTTTTACATATCTTGTACAAAATCCAATGTAATATCACACACACATTAACTAGAGGGCTGTGATATTCTACTGCTAGATTTCAAAAATTTTCATGATGGCAAATGTTTCAGGATAAAATCTAGTTAAAGTTCTTTGGGGTACAGCAAAAGTTACAAATGAATTTTTCTACTCCTACAGAATTACCAATACTAAGAAACAGGAAACAATTGTAACATGGAATACTATTCAGCTCAATAAAACCCTTTGATTTCATTTTATCATACTCTAACTGCAGGTTCCTAATAAACTCATTTCAGTATGCTTGCCTGTGCTTTTCACGATCTTTCTCCTCTGGAGTTTAACTCCTATTTATTTTGTCTTTCAATTACTTTTTGATAGTTTACTGAGTTAGTAGCTGGTTTTCAGATCGACTTAATCAAATGAGCCTATAGATTCCTGGGTAACTTTAAAGCTAAAAGTAAAAATATTTGATCTGGTTAATCTATTCTCTTACAGCTGGCAGGCCCTCAGGCTATTTTAAGTTTAGTGGTTTAAGAAACAGGACTGGGTCAAATCAAGCCAGCCAGCTATGAACCAAGTCTGATGACCAATGTTCAAATGCAAAAACAGAAAAGGAAAATAAACTATAATTAAGAAGTTAGTTTTCGGGGCAGCCCTGGTGGCTTAGCGGTTTAGCGCCGCCTTCAGCTGGGGTGTGATCCTGGAGACCCGGGATCAAGTCCCATGTCAGGCTCCCTGCATGGAGCCTGCTTTTCCCTCTGCCTGTGTCTCTGCCTCTCTCTCTGTCTCTGTCTCTCATGAATAAATAAAATCTTAAAAAAAAAAAAAGAAGAAGTTAGTTTTCCTTTCTTTTGTAAAAATTTCTTTTCATTTCTTCCTTTTTTTCCCCCCTTGGTAATACAACCATTCCAAGTCCAAAAAAAAATCTAAAAGTCTACTACTTGATGGTAACAGCTAAAATATACGGTCGTATATACTCTTCCAGGCACTTTCCCATATATACACATATGCACACATGTGTACACACGTGTTAAGATACGGTTTCTCGCAGAAATTGTGAATACATTTTTTTCACTTAAAAACATGCAATGAAATCTTTCGTCAATAAACATCATTGTCATCATTTTAAGTGGTTACATAGTATTCTATTATAGAGATGTGCATAATATAACATTAATCTCTTATTGCTGGACATCTTTATCATTTTCAATTTTTTCCTTCCACAATCAATGCTTTCTTCCCTCCTTGGGTGTGTGTGTGTGTGTGTGTGTGTGTGTGTGTGTCTGTGTGTCTGTGTGTCTGTGTAATCATTATTTCCTTAGGACATCCTCTTAGAAACGGAATGGGTGGGTCAAAGGATAGACACTTTCTTAAAGCTTTTGTACAAGGTACCAAATTGCTTCCAGAAATGTTCACTTGCATAAATAAGTGAGTAAATGAGAGTTCTAGATTTCCCCGGCAACACTGGGCAGTAGGTTAAAAACATCTTATTGTCTTAAATTTGTCTTTCTTTGGCTACTCTCTAAGTTGACTACTTTTCATACCCTTCCTTACTGGCTTTCTTCATGTTGTGAATCACACTACTCTGCTGTGTTAGTCATCTTTTCATTTTTTCTCTTGATGCTTCAAACTGAGAAACAACCATTACTTTTAGTGACATTATAGTCACTGATGACCTAGATAACAGCAGTTTCTTTGGCATGAGATAGATGAAAACCTACTTGGAAACAGTTCATGAAAGACAGGGAGAAAACAAAGAAGAAACAGTAAATTGAGACATTCCTGGCAAGGAATTCTGTGATGAAGGAAGAGAAAATGGGGGTATAGCTGGAGGGAAATTAAGAGAAAAGTAGTTTGTTTTAAGATGGGAAAGTTAGCCTAAAGTTGTATATTAATAGGAATGATCTAATAAAGAGGCAAAGAGTTGATGATGCACAAAGTGTTAAGGATTGGCCTGAGCCCAGAGATTTCATCCAGACTCTCAGAAAAAAAAACACATATAACATATGGGCAGAGATACAGGTAGGTGGGTGCAAAGTTACCTTCTGATTGGCCCCATCATTTCAGTGATGGAGAAATAAAGACATCAGCTCAGAGAGTGGAAGAATAGTTGCTTGTGACAGATAAGAATGCAATGGTCATCTAGCAGAGTGGGAGTACGGAGGAGGGTAACACTGTCTGACAGGGATTAAGAACTACTATCCACACACACATGATTCCAACAGCCTTCCACATATTTAAGATATGTAATATGGTCCAATATTCTAAGAAGTTTCCCTTGGTTTATTTATTGTGCCATTTAATGTAATAAAGCTTTCTGGGTTTTGTTGTTGTTGTTGTTGTTTAGTCTTCACTATGAAATAATGTTTTTCTTCCTTAGCCCAATATTATTTAAGTATTATTTATGTACTTTAATGCATTTATTTAAATGCAACTTATATTTCTCTCTGACATTGTTTTAGTTTCATTTCTAAGCATTTAAATCTTTAAACCATTTTGACATTACTCTGATAAGTTGCAAGATAAGAATACTTTTTAATGGTTAATTAGGAACTCCTGAACAATTTAATATCTAATTCATGCTACTAATTAGAAATTTCACTTTCATGTTATTTTTAAATTGTGTTTCGACTTCATTAACTGCTTATTCATGCACCAGCTTCACAATTACTCTGCCTTTGCCACATATAAAGATAGTATATTCTATATTGAGGTATGGCGTGCAGTCCAGCCCTTTGTTAGAATTCCTCTATTCTTATTTTTCCTTTTGAATTATACTGAACATTTTACTCATGGTACCTATATCACATCCAACTTTCCTTTCTAGCTGAATCTTCCCAGCTAACATATATGATGGAGGAAGCAAATTTAGGCTGTTTTCTGCAACGAACATTGATAGGACCAGGGAGCATAATTTTTCCAGGGGTGGCCTACCCACTGACTTCTGGACAACTCACGAAATGACTGAGCTTGAAGGAATCCACCATTATCAACATATGTAACTATCATCGATTCAAACTAGCTTCTTCCAGGATTTCTAAGGGTCTCTGGAAGTTCTTGGTAGCCAGAAGAAAACCAAATAGATGCTTAAAGATACACAGGTGCCATAGAGGGAAAGAAGGCATGTAACCAGACAAAGTACATAATCATAACTTTCTGATTCTGTTTTTAATTCCTATATATCCTGGGGTGCTTGAGTGGCTCAGTGGTTGAGCATCTGTCTTTGACTCAGGTTGTGATCCCGGGGTCCTGGGACTGATCCCACATCAGGCTCCTTGCGGGGAGCCTGCTTCTCCCAGGGAGCCTGCTTCTCTCTGCCTCTCTCTGTGTCTCTTATGAATAAATAATTTTTTTTTAAATCTTAATTCCTATATATCCTTACATTAAACTTTTCTTAGATAACCTGAGGTATTACTGTCCTCCCTTGCAATCAAAAAAGCCTATGACACAAGGAACTTTAGAATCATTTGATAAAGCTCTCTTCCTCTTCCCTTCACCTCCCTGTTAAGTTGGATTTTTAACTACAGCTACACTAAATTACTGACAATAGATATCTTTCAAAGGACTGTATCTTTCTACATATTAAGATCTCTAGGGGTCTATAAACTTTTTTTCTTCAACTAAGTTCTGTACATTTGAGGAGTATGCTTTTGTATATTTTTAATTGTTGCATGAGCTTTTGTCTTCAGTTTTATAACTAGTTCTTAGGAAACATATCAATATTTCTCACAGTGTGGTCCATAAGAATACATTGAGATGTTCTAAGAGAGTTCTGGAAAAGGAAAGATCTCTATATAGGGGAAGGATTCCACGTTCAAAGAATTTTGGGTAGTTGTTGCATAAAACATCTTCCACTTAGAGATTCATAGAACACAAGGATCATATTTAAAGCCTGAGAAATTTTGCAGTAATAAAACTTATTTAAATTTAAATTTCCAAACTTAATGAGACATGGTCAAAGAATACCTACTGACATCCGATGGACCTAGTATCCAAGAATCATATTTCGTAAAACTGTGGTATATAAGCTAGTAGACATTTCTTGTATATTTATTCAGCAGATTCTATTCCCTCAATAGACATTTTTATTTGTAGCTTTACTTCCAGTCTCAGAGTGGAGCATATGACCAAAGCCTAGGAAAAAGTACATTACATTCCTCTGCCAGGGTTGATTGATCAAGGGCCGGACATGGTATTTAAAATAGTCCAATCATAATGAACCTCAGGACTTTCCCTGGGAATGTTGAGACAAAGACTTTTCCTCTTTTCAGGTAGATGGGAATCTGAAAAAACTGCTGGGAACCACATAAATGCCCCCAAAATGGGACCAACATCAAGGAAGCAGAGCCAAGAAGTGGAGAACATGAATTCAACTGTTAAACAAACATTCATTCAAGAAATATTTACTGAGCACCTAATATGTTTTAAGATACTATTATAGGTGCTTGAAATAATCAATGAGCAAGAGACCAAAACATTCTAATGGGCAAAGATAAATATCAATGTCATGATAAAGTATATTAGAAGGTGCTAAATATTATGGAAATAACAAAGCTAGGTAATGGGGATTGGAAGGAATGATATGCAATTTTAAAAGGAAATCTGGATAAGTCTCATTAAAAAGAGTAATGCCTTGAACTGAGAGAGATGAAGACGACGCTGGGCAGCATTTATGACAAAAGACAAATATTCACTTCTGGACATACTAAGTTTGAGATAGACATGTGAATGGTGATTTTTCTATAGGTGGTTAGATGAGCCTCTGAAACTCATGAAACAGGTCTTGGCCAAAGACATAAATTTAGGGTCATCGATGTGGAATTACTATTTAAAGACTTGAGACTAGATTAAATCACCAAAGTAGTAAGTGTAGGCAGAAAAGAATCTGGGAAGAGAAGTACAAGCCGAGAGGTTATAAGAAGAAATGATGGAGAGATGAAAGGAAAATTGAGAGAGGGTAGTATCCTGGAAACCAAGTGGCAGAGTGCTGCAAGTGGCAGAATCTATGTCAAATGGTGCTAACAGATCACATGAGTGGGTCTCAGAAGGGACCATGGCTTTGACATCACAGATCTTGACAAGGGAGGTTTCAGTGGAGTGACTAGCAAAAGGCTGATTGGAATGCACTTACACAGTGAATGGAAGAGGAGGAACTGGAGATCTACTACAGAGGACTTGCTCATGGAATTTTGCCATAATGGGGAGCAAAGCAGTGGGGTGGAACCTGGAAGGGAAGTGGAAGTTCAAGAAAAGGATCTGGTGTGCTCGCTTCGGCAGCACATATACTAAAATTGGAACGATACAGAGAAGATTAGCATGGCCCCTGCGCAAGGATGACACGCAAATTCGTGAAGCGTTCCATATTTAAAAAAAAAAAGAAAAGAAAAGGATCTGGTGTTCACTGAGCTCAGCATCAAGCCCCTAATTCTTTGGTTATATGAACTAATGGATTAGCTTTTAGGTTAATGCCAGTTTTCGGTGGATTTTTCTATGATTTGCACTAAAAAGAAAACTGATTTTTTTTACATTAACTTTTAATTAGCTCTCATGCTGAACTCTTTATTACTTCTAACAGTCCTTCACTGTTGATTTTCTAGTAGGTTTCTTGTATATGAGTTCTTATATAAAACATCTAGAAGTTTCTGGTTATGCTATAACTCTAGACTAGAAAGGGAAATTATTTTATTTATTTATTTATTTATTTTTTTTAATTTTATTTATTTTTATGATAGGCACACAGTGAGAGAGAGAGAAGCAGAGACATAGGCAGAGGGAGAAGCAGGCTCCATGCACCGGGAGCCCGACGTGGGATTCGATCCCGGGTCTCCAGGATCGCGCCCCGGGCCAAAGGCAGGCGCCAAACCGCTGCGCCACCCAGGGATCCCGGGAAATTATTTTAAATAATGTTTCACTGGCATTATTGACTGGCAATTTCAGGAATTCTCAGTAGTTAGGCTAATACACTGAACTTTTATAACCAACTAACTTTGCTCTATAACTTACCTGGTACAGACTGAAACAAAATGACCACACTGAAGTTTTTTTCTTAAATGTGTATTTTCTCTAGCTAAGTATAAGCATTAAGTATTTACCGTCAACTTTTTCCTGTTTATAAATGTTGGCCACTTTCTCTTTCCTCATACACTACAATTAATTGTATAATTGCATTTAGATATAGTTTAATAGCCATTTTCAAATCCATTCTATACTATCCTTTCTTTCTTAAAGTATAAGGATAAAATATTAAAATTTGAATAGCAACCTAAATTCAAAAACCCAGAAAAGGCTTCAATGACTAGAGTTATCTATCATAAACATTAGGCATTTAGTAAAATTTGCCCATAACTAATTTTCTATTTACAAAAGACAAACTAGAAATTCTAGGCATTTGGGGGTGCCTGGGTGGCTCAGTTAGCGAAGCATCTGCCTTTGGCTCAGGTCATGATCCCAGAGTCCTGAGACTGAGTTCCACATCGGGTTCTCTGCTCAGTGGGGAGCCTGCTTCTCACTCTCCTTCTGCTCCTCCCCTCGCTCATGCTCTTTCTCACTCAAAATAATAAATAAATTTTTTCAACAATTAAAGAAATTCTAGGCATTTGGGTAAATAATGATTTATACCCCTAAACAGTGTTTAAGAGACCTCAATCTTACAAACTATTATGTTTACTTTCCCCTAGGAAGAAATGAATTTCCTTTTGATAAGGATTAAGAGGGTTCATGAAATAAATGTGGTGGCAGGTGAGCCCAAACCTATGCATACTTACTATAAACAGTGATTAGAGGAAAAATAGTGTAAGTTGATGGGAAATCTCTGACAAACATCTACTACTGTCCTGAACTCCCATCCCTGAGACAGGAAGCCTAGAGGTTGAAAAGTAGAAATATTATGAATACCAAGACTACTCTAATGAAGCTAGCCCAGAAGATTGCTCGAGCAAATGTAGATTTCTTAGATTTAGCTCCTTCTCAAAAGTATCCTTCCCATATGGTGCCAAATAATCATAAATCATGCCAGATATTCTGTTTGACCACAGTTCCCAGGTGAGAAGGAAAGTGTGCTTACCACAGTCTGTTCTTTGTACCCTCCTAAGGAGTGTATCTCACCACGCTATGTTAGTCTTTTAAAGATCCAGGAATGATTTTTCAGACAAAGTGCCCCTGAAAATAAGCCAACTTCATCTGTGTTCAACCAAAGAAACAGCAATGCTGGAGAAAAGCTGGTAGTATTTAGACATGGCACACTAGAGTGACTGGCAATTTCAGGAATTCTCAGTAGTCAGGCTAATACACTGAACTTTTATAACCAACTAACTTTGCTCTATAACTCAGATTGCTTTCTTTCATTATACAGATAATATCCAAAGGAAAATGAAAGGGTTCTGTGGGGTTTAATAAGAGGGACATCTGTAGCCTGTGGAAAGTACCATAGTGAGGAGCCAGAGACATTAGGCACCTAAGAAGGGGGCAGAAGAAGGCAGGAGAAGCACGAAGAAACAAATTGGGAGATGCCAAAGACAACTTACCATTGAAATTTGACCTGGGGAAAAAAATTTTGACCTGAGACAGTTTTGTGACAGGTAAGAGAATATTTCCTTCTTGCTCTTAAAGTTCACCTTTCCTGTACCACAAACCCTCTCCCACTCAGATAATCTAGAAAGTCTTGAAGCAAAGGTGACTTTCCTCAGTGGCACAGAAACGATGTTTAACCATCATTTTTAGCTTTGATGGGGGAGGAAGAAGAGTAGCAACAGTTTAATATCTCTAAAAGGTATGTTCTCATTTTTTTCTCATCCTTTCTCTAACTCTAGGTGCAAAGGAATGCACTCTCTTAAACTACACAGTCATTTTTGCAAATGCTTGTATTCACAAACTACAGCACAAAAAAAATCAACTGGAAAAGGAAATTGTCATCTTTAATTGAATCAGTATCTAAATTGTAGTTTGCCATACAGCAAAGGTACGCTTTGCAATGACCCTAAGTTGAAGAACTGAATTAGATAGATAATTATCTCTTTTTTAAAACAGTGAAATGTTTAATTACCTGAGGTGATTTCTTAGGTATCAAAAAAAAAAAATTAGTGTTTATCCTCAGTTTATATAGAAAAGATAATCCGTGTAAAACAATGAGAGCTATAACGAACTACTATCATTAAAAACTATAATTTCATTTTATATAAAGTTAAAATACATTTCAGAGGTTAAGTTAAAAGCACAACAGGGGTAAAACTAGAAGTGACATGTTAGATCTGGGAGCAAACTAAAAGGAAGCTGCAGATTTAGAAAGGCTAACAGAAGGCAGTAGAAAGCCTTTCTGTTAACAGAAAGGCTAATAGTCGCCAAAAGGTACTTCGGCTATTCCCGAAGTAGCAAAAGCTCCAGTATTTTTACTCTAGTCATAGTATCATTCTTCTCCAAATAGTCTTCTGATTTAGCAAATCCAGATCTTATGGTGGGAAGGGGAGAATCAATACGAAAAAATGACCACACTTTTTATTTTATATATATATTTTTTATTTTATATATTTATTCATGAGAGACAGAGAAAGAGAGGCAGAGACATAGGCAGAGGCTCCCCCCAGGGAACCCAGTGTGAGACTTGGTCCCAGAACCCCAGGACCAGACACTGAGCCAAAAGCAGACGCTCAACCACTGAGCTACCCATGTGTCCCAAAAATCCCAATTTCCTAGTCTGCTAAATGGATACATTACAATTTGACATGTTAAATATTGTTAGAATTCTGCTCTATTGGCTGAACTTTAACTCAATTCTCAATGCATTCATCAGGTCTTCTTATCCCCTCCCCACCTACCTTGAGTTGAACGACTACTTATTAGCTTTGTATTCTATAGATTAGAGTCCTCTCAAAATAATCAGTCTGTTAAGATTTCGACTCTTATGCAATGAGGGAAAATGCTTCTTCTGTCAATGACTCCTAATGTGAGCTTTAATTGTTAATAGAAAATTTGAGGAATAAGCTATTAACACATTTCTAGTAAAACAAACCAGTGAATAAATTAATGGAAAGGAAAGGGAAGAGAACAAGGCACACTGGTTACACTGAAATTTCACTGATGTCTGCAGGAAGAGTTAAGTTTAAATTTTGATGTTTTGGTATTTATTTGGTGTTTGGTAAATTTCAAATAGTAACTACTTGCAAAATAGAAATAGAAGGGAGAATTCCTAAACACTAGAAAATGAAAAGGAAACAAAGAAAACATAATTCATCTCACAGGTCAGGAAAGAAAAATAAATGACAAAAAGAAACAAAGATGACAGAACAAAGACCAAATATAACAGTGATAATATAATAATCAGAGTAAGTTACATTTTTTTAGACTGAGTTTTTAAAAAGCCAGTCACAGCCTTGCTATTTATAAGAAATAAACCTGAACAAATACCACTTCACATCCACTAGGTTGATTATAATCAAAAAGACATACAATACCAAGCTTTGAAAAGGATGTGGAGAACTAGGACCCCTCACACTTTACTGGTGAGGATGTAAAATGGTGTCACTGCTTTGGAAATGTCTGAAAGTACATCAGATGTTAAATACAGACTTACCATATGTAATTCCACTCCTAGGTATATGATGAAGAGAATTAGAAACATACATCCACACAAAATCTTGTACATGAGTATTCATTCACAACAGCAAATATTCATAATTTCAAAAAAGCAGAAACAACCCAAATATCCATCAATGACAAATGGATTAAAACATATGGTATATTCATACAATAAAATGTTATTTTGCCACATAAGAGGAATGAAGTACTGACACAGGCCACAACGTGAATGAAGCTTTGAAACATTATGTTAATGTGACCAGTCACAAAGGTCACATATTGTATGACACCACTTATATGACATGTCTAGAACAGGCAAATCCACAGAGACAGAAACTACATCATTAGTTCCAGGGAGTGGGGATAGGTGGGAATGGGGAATGGTTGACGATGGGTAAGGGTCTCTTTCTGGGGTGATGAAAACATTCTAAAGTTCATAGTGGTGATGGTGGCACAACTCTGTGACTATACTAAAACCAGCTAATTGTATGCATTTTAAAAGACTTCATTTTATTTATTTTTTTAAAGGACTTTTTTTTTTTTTTAGATTTTAATTATTTAATCATGAGTGACACACAGATTGAGAGAGAGAGAGAGAGAGAGGCAAAGAAACAGGCAGAGGGAGATGAAGGCTCCACACAGGGAGCTCAATGTGGGACTTGATCCCAGGTCTCCAGGATCACGCCCTGGGCCAAAGTCAGGCACTAAACTGTTGCGCCACCCAGAGATCCCCCAAGGCTTCATTTTATAGTGTGTGAATTATATCTCAATGAAACTTATGTAAAAGACAAAAAACACCCTAAAACAAAATGCCAGAAAAGTTTGAAAAAACAAAGAACAGGGCAGCCCTGGTGGTGCAGCGGTTTAGTGCCGCCTGCAGCCCGGGGTGTGATCCTGAAGACCCAGGATCGAGCCCCACATCGGGCTCCCTGCATGGAGCCTGCTTCTCCCTCTGCCTGTGTCTCTGCCTCTCTCTCTCTCTGTGTGTCTCTCATGAATAAATAAATAAAATCTGAAAAGAAAAAAAGAATAAAGTTTCTATCAGGCAAATGCTAATAAACAGGAAACTTAAATAAAAATAATGACAAAAAAAACAAGGGGATTTCAAGGGAAAAGTCCAAAAACAGAAAAAAAAAACAACAACAGCAGTTTATCTTGAGGCTCTCCACCTAAGACTGAGCCTTTAAGAAAGGATTTTATTCTCACCAGTATTAACTTCGCACTGGAATCCCAAAGTCCTATAAAGCAAGGTAAATGAATGAAAGGCATAAAGATGACAAAGGAGAAATAAAAGTCCCTATTTGCAGATGACACAGTAGTCTAACTAGAAAATCCAAAAAGAATTACAAAAAACTTCCTAAAACTAAGAGTGACCTTTACTAAGGTCACAAGATAACTAACAAAACAATAATAACAAAAATCAACTGTATCTATATCCTGACAATGAAAATCAAAATTTTAAATACAATAACATCTGTAATCACTCCAAGAATAAACTACTGAGGTACAGCTAACTCTAACAAACAAGTGTAGGACTTGTATACTGAAAACTACAAAATGCTGATCAACAAAATCAAAGATCTAAATAAATGAAGAGACATACCATGCTCTCATCTTGGAAGAATCAACACAGAAAAACTACTAATTTTCCTTAAATTGATATTCAGGTTTAATGCAATTCCTATCAAATTCTAAGTAAGATTTTTTTCAGAGAGATAGATAACTAGAAAATCTGTATATAAAGGCAAAATAACTACACTAGCTAAAAGAATTTTTAAACAAAAAAATAAAGTTAGGGCAACCCAGGTGGCTCAGCGGGTTAGCGCCGCCTTCAGCCCAGGGCGTGATCCTGGAGACCTGGGATCGAGTCCCACGTCAGGCTCCCTGGATGGAGCCTACTTCTCCCTCTGCCTGTCTCTCTCTCTTTCTCTCTCTCTCTATCTCTCATGAATAAATAAATAAAATCTTTAAAAAAATGAATAAAGTTAGAGAAATCACTCTGATTTTTATGACTTTTTAGCCACACTAATCAAGATCATGCGGTACAGGCAGAAATAGACACAGATCAGTGGAACAGAAAAAGGACCCAGAAACAAACTCATACAAGTGTGGACAACTAGTTTTTTTAAAGGTACAAAAGCAATACAATGCAGAAAGGATGAGTTTCAGCAAATGATACTGGAACAATCAGCCAGTTGTAAAAGAAACTCAACCTAAACCTCATTTTATGAACAAATGAGTCACAAATCTAGCATTTCAAAAAAGATTTATTTATTTTAGAGATAGAGAGCACATGGGGAGGCAGAGAGAGAGGCAGAAGGAGAGAAGCCTACTCCCAACAGAGCTGGGAGCCCACAACCAATGAGATCACAATGAACCAAAACCAAGAATCAGATGCTTAATCAACTGAGCCACCCAGGTGCCCTATGAGTCACAAATTTAAATGTAAAACTTTTAGGGAAAAAAATGAAAGAAAATCTTTTAAATCCAGAGTGAGGGAAAGAGTATTCAACCCTGACATCAAAATAGAAAGAGATTTTTTTTACTTTTCTCTTGCACAAGGCCCTATTAAGAAATTAAAAAAAAAAAAAAAAAAAAAAAACACTACAAAGTAGAAGAAAATAATTGCAAACCATATACTCAACAAAGGAATAGTATCTAGAATATATAAAGAATTCAGAAAACTCATTAGTGAAAAACCCAAACATCCCAATTAGAAAATGGACAAAAGATATAAAGAGAAATTTCACTGAAGATATTTTAAGGTAATGAAAACTAAACCACAATGAGGTATCACTACACATCTATCAGAATGGTTAAAATAGAAAATAATGATAGTACCAAATGCTGACAAGGATGGAGAGAAACTAGATCACTTAGATATGGCTGGTAGTAATATAAAATGGAATACTGTGAAAAATAATCTTGCTGTTCCTTTTAAAACTAAAAATGAACTCACCATATGGCCCAGCAACTGAACTACTGAGCAGTTATCTCAAAGAAATGTAAACTTATTTCTACACAGAAATTTGTATATGAATGGTCGTGACAGCCAAACACTGAAAACTATTTAAATGTCCTTTGGTGGGTAAAATAGTCAAACAAATGGTAGTATATCACACAATGAAATAATTCTTAGCAATAAAAAAGAACTACCAGGGCACCTGGGTAGTTCAGACAGTTAAGCAGTGGAGTCATGATTTTGGCTCAGGTCATGATCTTGGGGTTGTAGGATGGAGCTCTACATTGGACTCTGTGCTCAGCAGGGAGGCTGCTTGAGATTCTCTCCCTCCCCCTCTCCCTCTGCACCTGCCACACCATTCCACACTCATAAATAAATAAATAAATAAATAAATAAATAAATAAATAAATAAATAAATAAATCTTAAAAAAAAAACACCTATCAGTGTACAACACAACTTGGATGAACCTGAAAGAAATTATACTGAATGAAAAAACCCAATCTTCAAAGAATACATAAGGCATGATTTCTTTTATATAACACTGGTGAAACATAATTTACAGATAGAGAACTGATTGATAGATAGGGGTAGTAAGGCTATAAAATGGCAGCAAGAAGGAATTTTGTGGTATCTTGATTATGGTCAAAGTTACATGAAACTATACATGTAAAAATAAACTGCATAGACCTGAACACACAAATAAGTCCATGAGTAGTAAAATTTGAATAAGCTCTGTGAACGTCAATTCCTTGCTTCTGATACTGCTCTATTGTTAGTAAAGATGCTAACTATGGAGAAGGCTAAATGAAGAGTACACAGGGCATGCCTTCCTGTACACTTCTTCACAATTTCCTGCAAGTTGATAATTATTTCAAAATCAAAAGTTAAAAAAAAAACCCACAAGTTACAGACTGGAAAAAAATATCTATAAACTATATACCTAAGGACTAGTATCTAGAATACATAAAGCAACTCTCACTACTTACCTAAACTCCTAAAATTAAGAAGTGATAATAACAAATATGCTGGCAAGGATGCACAAAAACTGGACCTTAGATATTGCCAGTGGAAGTGTAAAATGGTTCAGTGTTTTTCTCAAAAAATTAAATACACACTTATACATATAATCCAGCAATCACACTCCTGGGCATATAGCCAAAATAGAGGAAACTTATGTGCATACAAATACCTACTTATGGGACACCTCGGTGGCTCATTCAGTTAAGCATCAGCTTTTGGCTCAGGTCATGATCCTGAGGTCCTGGGATCAAGCCCCAGGTTGGGTTCCCTACTCAGCAGGGAGTCTGCTTCTCCCTCCCTCTCTGTGTACGTTCTCTCTCAAGTAAGTAAATAAACCCTATTCATGAATGCTTATAATAACATCATTTGTGATACACAAAAACTGGAAACAACCAAAATGCCCTTTGACAGGTAAGAAGGTAGAGAAATAATGATATATCCATACCATGAAATACTACTTAAACAACTAAAAGGAATGGATAGCAAATTTCTAAAATCAATCATAAATATCAAAAGGTATCACACTGGGGGAAAAAATGGCTGCAATTTATATCACAAAATGCTAAATCCCTTCTACAAGTCAGAGGAAAATTTCCAATAAGCCAGTTTTTAAATGGGAAAAGTTCATGAACAATTCAAAAAATAAATGGAATATACATATTTAAAAAACCCTTCACTTTCATTCTTAGGAGAAATGAAAGTTAAAACATTATAAATAATGAGTTACAAATATACATCTATTATTTTTAAATGATCAGAAAGTTTAAAAACATGGTATTATTGAAGGCACAGGAGAAAAAGCATTCTGCATAGCCAGTAGGATTATGAACTAGCACAAATCTTCTATGAAGGGAAATTTGGCAACAACTATCAAAATTTTAAATATGTATTCTACTTCTAGGAATTTATCTTATAAAAATATTTTATACATTTAGACTTGTGCACAAGATATATATTACAAAACATTCTCTGTAATGCTGTTTTTAAATGCAGGAAAATACCTAAATGTTAATCAGTAGAATATTTAATAAAGCATAGTCCAATCAATCACATAGTAAGTAGATGCTAAAAAAGAATGTGGCAAATGTTTGCATATGCAGAGAAGTCTCTGGAAAGACAAAAAGGAACTGAAAGCAACACCTGTGGTTGAGATAAAGGTAGGAGAGGAACTTCTTTTCCATTATAAAGCCTTTTGTAGTTTTTGATATTGTATCAAGCAAATATACTGATTGGAAAGTTTTAAAACAATCAAAAATGTTAAATAAAATAATTCCATGTTAATGGAGAAATAAATAAAATAATTCCATGTAAATGGAGAAATATACAAACAAATCAGCAGTACAGAATAAGATTCAAAAAAATATTTGTTCAAAAAGTTTTGGAGAAAATAAAAGCTTTACTCTCATACAAGTAAAAATAAAGTCTAGAGTTGTTTTTTTTTTTTTTAAGCCACATAAATATCAGAAACAGAAGTGCAAGTCACTTTTAATTTACTCATCTTGGAGACAGGATAGGTTTTCAAAAATCAGAGAAAAATCCAAAGCCACTGTTTTAACAGCAATCGATACATTAGACCATGTTAATAGACTAAAGAACAAAGACCACAGGATCATCTCAATAAATGGAGAAAAAAATTTAAACAAATTCCAACACACTTTCATGATTTAAAGAAAATTCAACAAAATAGACATCTCTGAAAAAATTTATAGCTAACAGAGTCAATGGTAAAAAACTAGATACATACCCTCTAAAGAGCAAGCTAAGAATGTCTACTCTTCAAGTTCAACAGCATATGAAGACCATTATATACCATGAACAAGTGGGGCTTATTTGTGGAATGCAAGGATGGTTCAAAATGTAAAAATTAATAAATGTAATGTATCACATTAACAGAATGAAAGAAAAAAAAAAAGGTAACACATGATCATTCCAATTGAGAGAAAGCACCTGACAAGTCAAGACCCTTTCAGGATAAAAAACCTCAAAAGACTAGGAATATATGGACATTATTTCGACCTAATTGAGACAATATATGAAAAATGCACAGCTAATATCATAGCCAATAGTAAATGACTGAAAGCTTTTCTTCTAAGATCAAGCACAAGGAACTCTCTAACATCATACTACAAGTCCCAGCCGTTATGTAAACAAAGAAATAAAATCCTAATTTGAAAGGAAGTAAAATAATCTCTGTTCATACGACATGACTTATATGCAGAAAACCCTAAAAAATCCATGACAAACTATTAGGATAAACTGATCCATCCATGAAGTTGGATCAAATTCTCAAATATCAGTTTTTTCTAACACCAACAATGACCAATCTGAAAAGAAAATTAAGAAAACAATCTCATTTTCTATAGCATCAAAAAGGATGAAATACATAGGAATAAACTTAATCAAAGAGGTGAAAGACTTATAGGGGAAAAATTACAAAGCAATGCTGAAATTAACACAAATGGAAATATATCCAGTGCTCATAGATCAGAAGACCTATATTGTAAAAATGTGCATACTTCACAGCGATCTACAGATTCAATGCAATCCCTATCAAAATCCCAATGGCATTTTCTATAGAAACAAAAAAAAAAATCATCTTAAAACTCATATGAAATCTCAAAGGACTTTGAGTAGCCAAAACAATCTTGAAAAAGAAGAAAGTCAGAGCCTTCATATTTCCTGATGTCAAAACACGTAACAAAGCTGTAATAATCAAAACAGTGTGTTACCGGCATAAAAACAGATATATAGATCAATGGAACAGGAATAAACCCAGAAATAAACCCTTACACATCAGTTCAAATGATCTTCAAAAAAGGTACTAGGACCATACAATGGGGAAAGAACAGTACTTTCTACAAATGATGTGGGGGGAAACTAAGTATCCACGTGCAAAACAATGAAGTTGAGCCCTTCTGTTATAATATATACAAAAATTAACTAAAACTGGATTAAAGACCTTAAACTATAAAACTTCCAGAAGAAAACATAGGTGATAATAAATTTGGCAATTATTTTTTGGATATGACACCAAAGACACAAGTAATAGACACTTGGGACTATACACCAAACTTAAAATCTACTCATCAAAGGAAACAACCAACAGATTGAAAGGCAACCTACTGAATGGCAGAAAATATCTGGAAATCATATATATGATCATGAGTTAATATCCAAAATAAAGAACTCCAACAACTCAACAACAAAAAACCCTATTAAAAAACAGGCAAAGGACTTGAATAGGCAATTTTCAAATAAGATATACAAACAGCCACAAGCACATGAATAAATGTTCACCATTATGAATCATTAGAGAAATGCAAATCAAAACCACCACTTCACAGCCATTAAGACAGCCACTAAAAAAAAAGAGAGAAAATAAGCAGTAGTAAGGATACATGGAAACTGGAACCCCTTTGCACTGTTAGTGGAAAAATAAAACGGTGCAGTTACTATGGAAAACAGTATGATGACAGCTCAAATAAGCAGAATTACCATTCAATACAGCATTCTCACCTTTTGGATATATATCTAAAATAATTAAAGCAGAATCTCAAAGAAATCCTTGTACACAGCAACATTATTCACAATAACCTAGAGGTGGAAGCAACCTAAATGCTCATTGACAGATGAATGGTTTAACAAATGTAGTATGCATACAATGGACTATAAGCCTTAAAAGGCAAGGAAATCCTGTCACATGCTACAGTACGAATGAACCTTGAGGGTGCTGTGTTAAGTGAAATACAGCCAGTCACAAAGACAAATACTGAATGATTCCACTCACATGAGGTATCTCAACTAGTCCAATTCTTAGAAACAAAAAAATATAATAGTGGTTACCAAGGGGCCGAGGGTAGGAGAAAATGTGGAATTGTTTAATGAGTATGGTTTCAGTTTTGCAAGATAAAAAGTTCTAGCATTTGTTGCACAATATAAATATACTTAATACTACTAAATTGCAAGTTAAAAATGGTTAAGAGGGTAAATATTTTACCACATTATTATTTATTTATTTATTTATTTATTTATTTATTTATTTGAGAGAGAGAGAGAGAGAGAGAGAGCATGAGCAGGAGGGAAGGGGCAGTGGAAGAGGAGAGAATCCCAAGCAGGGTCCATACTCAGCTCAGTGCAGAGCCTGAAACAGGCCTCAATCCCATGATCATTTTTACCATAACTTTTAAATTTGGTAAATTTTACTATAACTTTTTAAATTTAAGAAGGAAATTAGAGGGGTGCCTGGCACAGCTCAGTTAGGCATCAGACTCTTCGTTTCAGCGGGTTTCATGATTTCAGGGTCATGGGACTGAGCCCCATGTCAGGCTCTGAACATGGTGAGCAGTCTGCTGGAGAGTCTCTCTCCCTCTTGCCCTTCCCCTGCCCTACTCTTGCACGTGCTCTCTCACATACATACATACATACATACATAAATCTTTCTTAAAAAGGGAATTAGACACACCTCATTAAAAATTATATACCCTCCAAAAAGAATGAAGTACTCTTTATGCATGCTATAACACTGATGAAACCTGAAAACATCATACTAAGTAAAATAAGCCAGTCACAAAAAGCCATTTATTATATGATTCCATTTATATGAAACAGGCATAATAGGCAAATCTATAGAGACAGAAAGATGATTAGTGGTTTTTAAGGACTGGGAAGAGAGAGGAATGACTGTTAATCAGTATAGAGTTTCTTCTCAGAGTGATGAAAAATTTTTATATTAAATTGTGGTGATGAATGCCTAACTCCATGAATATACTAAAAAAATTAAATTGTACACTTCAACAGAGTGAAATTTAAAATATGTGAATTATATCTCGATGAAGCTATTATTTTAAAAATCTAAACACCATAAAAGTCGTAACTAACAGATCTGACAACTTAATTGTTTTCAACTTCCGTGTTGAAAGATTTTTATAAATTACATAATAAGGTAAGTAAAAGACTGAGATAAAATATTTACAACATATAATAGAGAGTAGACTAGTATGCATTACTCACAATATACAAACCCTTAAGAAAAAAAAAAGGAAAATGAGCAAGAATATGAACAAGCATTGAGCTACAAATGGTTAATGGTCATAAAAACATTCATTTTAGCAGTAAGCAAAGGTATACAAATTAAAACAAAATATTTTCATTATATCAGTTTACAAAATGTCTTAAATATTGGATAAAACTGTGGCTAACAGGCACACATAAGAATGTTCATAGGAATATAACTGTTTTACGGTCAGGGACGCAATTGACAGCAAATGAGAAATACACATATCCTTTCACCTAGCAAAACTACTTCAGATTTAAAGAAATACGTATTATATATGCATGTATTATGTTATATATAAGGATGTTCACTGGGAAAAAATGGAAACAATCTATATGTTCATGGAAAGGAGAAAGCTTATGATCATACTATGATACATTCCAAAGGAGTGGATACCTTCCCTTTACAGGAAGGTATGTATATACCCTGACCCTTGAACAACACAGGGATTAGGGGCACTTATTCCAATGCAGATGGAAACCTGCATATAACATGACTCACCCAAAATCTAATAACCTACCATTGACCAGAAGAAGCCTTACTGATAACATAAACAGTCAACACATATTTTCCATGTTGTATGTATTATCTACTGTGTTCTTACAATAAAGGGAAAAGAAAATCATAACGAAAAGAAAATACATTTAGAGTGCAGTGCTACATTTAACCAAAAAAAAAAAAAAAAAATCTGCATATAAGTGGACCCAAGTTGTTCATGGGTCAACTGTACATACTAAATACAATTCAGAAGATCTGGACTTGGATAATCTCTATTTTTAATGAGCACCTCTAATAATTCTGATTCCACTATTCCATAAAACAAAAATGTTAAATTCATAATCCCTGGTGAATAAAATCCCATTCATCTTTATCCCTAGGTTATGCCTTTTAGTTTACTTGGTCTTGCATTTTTCAGATGAATTAATGGTTTTTTTATTCCTCTACTAGACCATGTCTTTTTTTAGAATTTTTATTTACTCATTTATTTAAGTAATCTCTACCCAATATGGGGCTTGAACTCACGACCACAAGAATAAGAGTCACCTGCTCTTCTGACTGAACCAGTCAGGCATCCAGAACCATCTTAATCTTCCTCAGACAACAGAAGGTACTTGGCACAAAAGGTACTTAATAAATATTAGTTGAAGGATGCCTGGGTGGCTCAGTGGTTGAGCATCTGCCTTTGGCTCAGGGCATGATCCTGGGGTCCTGGGATGGAGTGCCACATTGGGCTCCCTGTGAGGAGCCTGCTTCTCCCTCTGTCTGTCTCTGCCTCTCTCTCTCTCTCTCTCTCATGGATAGATAAAAATCTTTAAAACAAATAAATATTAGTTGAATGAATAAATTTTTAAAACTCAAAAATAAGTTTTAAAGTTATGTTGTTTAAAAAGTCACAAATTTCTTGGCAGGAAGAGATGGAGAAGATTCTACTTCCATGACTATTGGTATTTACATAAAAATGAAAACATGCTTTATTAAGAACTTTGTTCTTTTGGAATATTTTACTCGATCCATATGAAAAGGATAAATCAGCAAAAAAGAGAGAACAGACTGAAGAAAAGAACCACGATAAATGATGAATCTTCTATAATTCCATTTTATTTCTTTTTTATTCAAGTAATTTTAAAAGAACTTTAAAATATTCATTTTTTTTCTACTGCTTTTAAGGAAATTTACAATCTCTATCTTATTTTTAAGGTCTCTCTCTACATCTTAGAAAATACTATAAGTTAATTTCTTTAAGGCAAAAATATTAAAAACCATCAGAAAAATTTTGAGATTAACTACAAATGTCATCTTAAAAGACTGTTAGCAAATAACTAAAATCTAGACAGCACTGAAAAAAGTTTAATTTTCTTTACAATATTCAGGTATTTTGGGATCCCTGAGTGGCGCAGCGGTTTGGCGCCTGCCTTTGGCCCAGGGCGCGATCCTGGAGACCCGGGATCGAATCCCACGTCGGGCTCCCGGTGCATGGAGCCTGCTTCTCCCTCTGCCTATGTCTCTGCCTCTTTCTTTCTCTCTCTCTCTCTCTCTGTCTCTATGAATAAATAAATAAAAAATCTTAAAAAAAAAAATATTCAGGTATTTTAAGTTATGAAGGATCTGTAATTTTAACATACTTTCCTTTAAAAAAAAAAAAACCTAGGGGCTAACATCTAGAAAATGAGAAAAATGAAAATGAAAGTGAAAAATGAGAATTCCCCACATATGCTGTGAATTTCAAACAGATCCAAACTGATTTGCTGAAATAAAACTCCATTTCACTTACAATGTGTACTGGTAAAGATTATCCTATAAAATTAAAATCTTACTTTTTTTTTTTTAAGATTTTATTTATTTATTTATTCATGAAAGACAGAGACAGAGAGGCAGAGACACAGGTAGAGGGAGAAGCAGGCTCCCTCCAGGGAACCAATACTGGACTTGATCCCAGGACCCCAGGATCACACCCTGAGCCAAAGGCAGATACTCAATCGTTGAGCCACTGAGGCATTCCTAAAGAACAATTTTTTAAAATCTTTTTATTTTTATTTTTATTTTTTAAAAAGATTATTTGTGACAGAGAGAAAACAAGTAGACGGCAAAGGGAGAGGGAGAAGCAGATTCTCTCCCTCCTCAGAAGGAAGCCCGATGCAGGGGCTTGATCAGGACCCTGAGATCATGACCCAAGTCAAAGGCAGACATCTAACCAACTGAGCCACCCAGGCACCCCTAAATCATTTTATTTTTAATATCTCATGTTATATAATAGGAAGAACACTGGCTTTGGAAGCAAACTTATTCAAATTCTAGCACCATCTCTTAAGTTTTGTGAACTAACCTCGTGCAGACCTTAGCTACCTCTTATGTAGTAACATTCAGGCTACGGGCCTAAACTTCCAAAGTTGTTTAGAAGCTTAAATGAGGTAACAGACACAAAGCTCTTAACTTATGCTTGTCCAAGTAGGTGCCTAATAATTTTTATTTATGTATCCCATTTCTCTCCCTACCTGATATGTTAAAGACTTCATGATAATCATTTTTTAAAGATTTGTTTTAGAGAGAGGGAGAGAGAATCCTCATGTAAACTCCCCGCTGAGCGGGACATAGGGCTAGATCCCAGGATCCTGAGATTATAACCTGGGCCAAAATCAGGAGTCTGCCACTTAACTGACAGAGCCACCTAGGCACTCCCTCATGATAATCATTTTTAACTCATCATTAAAATATTCTACATAGTAGATATACCACAGGTTAATGAAGTATTTTCTACTATTGGATTTTTAGGTTATTTCTAATTTTTATATTAGTAATC
Organism: Vulpes vulpes; assembly: GCF_048418805.1. NCBI lineage: Eukaryota > Metazoa > Chordata > Mammalia > Carnivora > Canidae > Vulpes > Vulpes vulpes. Next base: position 71,907,327 of record NC_132794.1, on the reverse strand, counting down.
ATGTTACAGTGAATATTCTTAGGCTTTGGGTCCCCAAAGGGGAATTAACAGATCAAGAAGTATTTTTAAACTCTTGCTACATAATGTCAATCTGTACTCTCAAAGAGCTATATTATAATTTATATTGCTACCACCAGTAAATATAAATTTTAACAAATCTTATCAATACTAGACAGAAGTATATATTTTGAAATCTAGTACTACAGACAAGATTTCAAGCCTCATGGTTGACTTATTTTGAATTTTCTTTACGAACTAGTAAAAGTACCTTTTCGTGTTTCCTCATTGCATTTCCCTTTTGCTAACTTACCTATTCATATATTTTGCCCAACAGAATCTTAGTAGCCTCCCCCATGCTGATTTGTGAGAGTTCTTTCCTTAAGTCTTATGTATGATTAAAATATTTTCTATTTGGTATTTACTTTTATACTTGGGCTTTTTTAAAAAACCATGATGTATCGGTTTAACATTTTTATATAAGCAACTCTATCATTTTCCTTGTGATTTCCTACAATTGTATATAGATATATTTATATAATTTATATAAACATAAATTGCTAACTTTACATTTAAAGTTTATTTGGGATGGGGCACCTGGGTGGCTCAGTTGGCTAAGTGGCCGACTCTTGGTTTTAGCTTAGGTGGATCTTTCGGGCTCTGAACTCAGCGTGGAGTCGGCCACAGATTCTCACTCCCCCTCCCTCTCCCTCCAGCTCATGTGCTCTCTCTTGCTCTCTCTCAAATAAATAAATAAAATCTTTTAAAAAAATAAAGTTTTGTGGGGAGATGGTGAAAAGAAGCACAAAATATTATCAGTATTTATATTATACACAAGTGATATTCCCTTCTGATCCATCATTAAACTCATTAATTTAAAAATTAAAATAAAATTTAAGAGCCAAAATAAAATAATCAAAAATATGGCTCTAAAATAAACAGTGAAGCAAAATTCTAGGAACTGCAGAGGACATACAGAAATAATTTAGACTTTTACATTTCTACTTGCCTTAAAATTGATTTAATTCTAATAATACATTCAACATCCAGCTTCTTTTGAACTGTAATATCCCCATATTTGACACATCTAAAGCTTATTTACATTTTAGTTTTAATAAATTTAGCAGCAGTACTGCCAAAAAATTAGAACTAATCTCTGCTCAAAACTGAGTTCATCTGCAAACCCTGTTGGCAATAAAGTAGTATGGCTCAAGAAAAGGAATGGCTTAAAATTATCTTCCAATCACCCAGAATCACCCAGATATCTATCAACAAAATTTCTTTTAAAAAAAGGAAAGAACTTGATTGTCAAAATTGAGTTATTCCTTTGTTGCACCATCTTACCTGCCCCATGATTACCACACCCAAGTCCTCCAGCTGGCTGGTCTGCAACTCATATGGAACCCAATTTGTGCTGGGGAGACTGAGCCAAAGCAGTGTGGAACCCACTGGCAAAGTCTGAAATGCTGCATTTCAAACACCACATATACTACATACTTGATCTTTAACTTCCTTTCTAGTAGCATCTTACATGTTGGATTTCTTTGTATTTAATTGCTGCTGAACCTAAACAGCTGGCTCATTAATATCATAATTAAGATTTTCAATTTCATATTTACAACTACACGGAGGAGTTCTTTACTGATTCTGATTTACTAATTCTATCAAGGTTCCTTTTCAACCCAAAAAAGTTTTTTATTCTTAGTTCCCAAGATAACCCTTAAAAACACAGTCATTTATTAAAAACATAGCACCACTAGAAAAACAGCAATCACAATATTAAATAAAAAGAATATTATTTACAAAGGAATATAGGTTTAGGAGGTAAATCTTAGATTTTGTTTTGAAAGTCAGAAGCCAGTGCTGCCAAATTAGGAAGAAAAGTTTCTAGGATAAAAAACCCACCTAGAGAAAAAAATTAGTGCTCTGATTTCCGAAAATTCAAGTACAGAAGAGCAAAGCCTTGTATTGAATTGTTAGAAGGCAAATTTTCTAAAAGCACAGAAGAGTGAATCATAAAACCTTTGAATGCCCTTTCCAATACTTATCAGAGCCTGCGTCCTTGAATTTGCATCACCTGATCTCCAGGCAGTGGCTATCAGGCATGTGGAGGAAGGCAAACTCAATTATAAAAAAAATGAGAGAAGGAAACTGTGAAATCTAATCCAATGCCAGAGGAGCCCTTGGCAGAAAACACTGGTAACCAACATTATTAAGACAGAGCAGAAACCTTACCCATGCTGCACAAAACAAGATGGATCATTTTAACTATTTAGAAGTGCTGAGGCATCTGCTGCCTTTCTACCTAAGGCAAAACCCAAACCACACACATTCTGTGTGTGTGTGTGTGTGTGTGTGTATAAATTATTCATACAGCTTCCCAAGCCTAAAATAATTGTAATTTTCTATATAAAAGTGTTCTATTTTAAAAAGGAAAGAAAGCAACCTAGCTTTCTAAAATACTGAGACTATAAACCCCAATACATCTAGTCAGTCTTCCTTAGGAAGTACAGTATTTGTCCCACATCAGGTAAGAACTAGTTGTAACAAAGTTCAAGAAAATCCAAATATATATAACCCAGACAACAGATATTCATGGTGTTTAATGGGGAAAGACTGTTTAACAAACATTAAACCTTAAATAGAAGACACTTTCCAAGATTTAAAAAGGAGAAAGATAGGGGGCGCCTAGCTAGCTCAATTGGTAGAGTATGCAACTGGCTCTAGGAATTCTAAGTTCCAGCCCCACGCTGTAACAGATTCTACACTCAAACTGCTGCACAAGTCTTTAAATACTCTCTGCTCTAAAAAGAAAGACTGAAACTGGGAAATCTACAGTCTAAAACAAAGGCCTTGACCTACACCAAAAGGCTGGCAAGTGAATATACATTAATATGTTTTACATTAAAACAAAATATTTAAGTTATTATGTACCATTTTTATCAGTTGGTTCCAATTTGGATAAGAGAAAATGTTGTATCCTTTGATAATCAATTAAATCACTGAATGAGAACGTCAGAAATAACGCTCAATAACAATTATTATTCCTCATACGAATGCTCAATAACAATTATTATTCCTCATACCAATCTATGAGAAATCCATAGACACATGACGTGAATTTATTCAGATGTACTACTTAAGACCTTTAAAAATCTGAGAATGGGGCACCTGGGTGGCTCAGTGATTGAGGTCTGCCTTTGGCTCGAGTCGTGATCCTGGGGTCCTGGGACTGAGTTCCACATAGAGCTTCCTGCAGGGAACCTGCTTCTCCCTCTGCCTATGTCTTTTGTTTGTGTGTGTGTGTGTGTGTGTGTGTGTGTGTGTGTCTCACTCTCTCATGAATAAATTAAAAAAAAAAAAAAACACCTGAGAATGGGAGTGCCTAGCTCACTGGATAGAGCACATGACTCTAGATCTCAGGGTTGTGAGTTCAAGCACCACATTGGGTATAGAGATTACTTAGAAATAAAAGCTTTTTAAAAATGAATGAATTAATTAATGAAAAATAAGAACCTAAAAAGGAAGACATCCCTTGAGAGGATATAACGTGGCTTCAATTTGATATACAGCAAACCTTGTGATGACGACTCAACAAACTTTTACATGAGTACTCCAAATGAAGGCAAAGCTATCTATTCTCTATATGTTAGCCTTTGAAATAATTAAAACTACTAAAAATATTTCAAGGTACTGTTTTAAAACTGTAGTTGCTCTTTGAAAAATTTACCTGAGTCAAGGAAAATAGAAATAACTAAATCACTAACAAACACAAAACTGAGTATTAATGAATGTTTACCCATGTTAGAATGAAACCAAATATTCTTTCAATCACTGTGAAAATATTTTGTACTTTTGCCATTATGTTCTAACACGGCAATGTAAACAATATAAACGATAATACTCTAAAAAAAAAAAAACCCCAAAACAGTAATATTCTAAACAATTTTATTATTCTAAAGAACTGAGGGAAAATTTTTTGCCACTGAATAGACATGACAAGATATTTTAATCCAAAATGATTGTCCATTGACTTTCATAATTGTAAATTTGATAGCTGAGCAGTAACAGTGGCACATTGTACAAATAAGGTACTTCAAAGTACACTTCTAACACATGGTGCTCAATATACTATGAAGATTAAAATATCCTGTGCCCCATTTTTTATTGATACGGATCAATAATATATGTGGCTAAGAACCTCCTGGATTAAGTCAGTATTTGAGATTCTCCTTTTCATGAAAACAAAATCAGAAATACACACACAAAACAATGACTGACTAGAACACAATAGAAATATTTTTAAATTTCTAAAGTAAGTAGTGTCTATGGATTCTATATTAAACATGTGATATATATCTTTGTAAATGGGGGGGGGAAATGTAGAGTATATTAAATATCCAAGTCATCAATTAACCATAGAGATTATAATGGGGGTAGAAACAATAAAGGGAAGGACATCTCTTTTCTCCCTACTCTATTTCCCATCCCTATCATAAGCCACTATTTATGGTAGATTATATAATATCCCTCAGTTGTATTTGAATGGTAAAATGATTAAAATTCACTAAATTAGAGGAAGTAAAAGACTATCTACTGTATTTAAATCAACTAGAGAATAAATGTTTACTGAACAATTACCATGTAACAAGTTCACAGATAGCTATTATTATTATTTTTTTTTTACAGATAGCTATTATGGAAATATAAAGATGAATACAGCAAAACCCTTCCATTTTGAGGAACAACAAAATGTTGTAAGAACATGCTAGAAAGTGAAAGCAATTTTGGATGGGGGGAAGGAACAGACAAATATGGGAGAAAATCTTAGAATCATGGAAATGGTTTTGAAAAGCATTTAAAATAAGCCTCATAGGACCAACAAGATTTTAATGATAGGCAAAAATAATAAATCAAGCATTTTACTTTATAACAACCTTTACTATCTCCCAATTCTTCTAATTAACTATGGACAATGAATTCTCTTTTATAAATATATGGTTCCATAATAAAGGATCTTAAAATTACTCATTGTTCAAGAAATAACAAAATTAGTTTAAGAATGGGTTAACAATTACCTAATAAAACTGGGGATACCAAAACTATTGTAATCTGGGCTATAAACATGAACCATACAGAAAACCATTCAAGTTACATCAAACATCTTAAAATCTGTTTAATGATTAAGGCCAAAAGAGGGGTGGGGAATGAAAACTTAAATTTACTTTCTGGACTCAAGGGATAATTGTAATGAACTAGCTGGCCATAGGTCAAAACTAATTCTTATGAGCTTGTAATGATTTTAAACGTATATATATTTAAAAACAAAGAGAATGTTAGAAGTCATTTACTTTTTCAGAAAATGTTGTTTTCCTATATTCAGAACAGATGAGCTATTGGCAAAAGTAATACTTTAGAAAACTGAATTCTATGATGAAGTAGTCACTTCATTTAATGAAGTAGAAATAGTTTTTTAAATAACATAAAGAATCTTATAGATTCTTTCATTTTTTTTGCCAAATAGGGCTTTAAAATATATTCAGCCTAAACTCTGCAATTACTCAAAATCCTTTTTCAATAAATCTTTTTCAGATTCACTGAGCATTCCCTCCCCTGAATATTTACCGAGTCAATAAACCTCCACAAATTACTTTCTGGTAAGATCATTTTATGCATAACCAGAATGATGATTTTTATTTCAATTCTATGGTAAAAATGAGAAATTAGCAATCTATATACCACTGAGCAATTCTGTTAACACCAATTCATTGTGTTGCATACCACAATGGATTTATTCAATAAAAACTAGTATTCAAATCAAATTATACTTCAAATGCACAATTTTTATTATGTGTGGCAATTGTTCTATAAAGTCATCACAAACAATAAATTAGTAAATAATGAACCAATGCTCCTAGGGAATACATAGGGCTAGGTTCCTGCAAGCCCTGATGACATCTGCAGCAACTAACCACAATGTAACCTTGTTTTAGGTGTGTTTCTGTTCAAGGACACCTTATTTAATATATACTGGTGATTCATTAACACTACCTCATAGCCAACAGCATTAACTCAAGCCTGAACAAAACTGAATACATATATTTTTTTTCCTTTAGGTGAATTGCAGCTTTTTTGCATTTAGGAACACTAGACAGAGCTTCAGCACTATGGCTGGGGGCTATTTATAACTGAAATCACCAACAAAAAGCACAAAAGTGCAAAGAACATGACACTAAACAGAGCACAAGAGGACACATCTTTACAGTATGAGAGCTGAAAACAAGGCTGCAAGATTCACCTTGTGGGAAAGAGCAAATCCAAAGACTCAGATTTTTCACCATTCTGTGCATGTCCATAATGACCATGAAACTGTTGTAATGATTGTGAAATTACAAATAAATTTGAAATATCAGATATTCATATACACAGAATGTGCAAATAACAAGAACTGACAATACAAAGAAAGCCTAATTAAATAAATCTCATGGGAAATATTTTAATACTTCAATCTAGTCAATTTTACAAGGGTTTACTTACTGGTTATCAATGATGGGAAAAACTTTATGGCATTGTTTTTAAAAATTACCAAAAACAGCTCATTGAGTAGTCTATAAGTTTTCAGATAAAGATGGAAAAATGATGGCATTGTTTTTAAAAATTACCAAAAACAGCTCATTGAGTAGTCTATAAGTTTTCAGATAAAGATGGAAAAATTATTTAAAATTTACTGCCTAAAGAAATAAAATAAAATAAAATAAAATAAAATAAAATAAAATAAAATAAAATAAAATAAAATAAAATAATAAAATAAAATTTACTTCCTATTCTTTAAAAGTCATTAGGAGAAAAGCACTATAGAAAAATATAAAAAATTACAGTTTTAAGAATATAATTTTTTTATTTTTATTTTTATTTTTTTTATTATTTGTTTTTTGAAAGAACATGATTTCTTAGGAACTGTTTCTAATATCTTTCAGAGGAAAATCAGATAGGTTTACCCATTACTATTATACATCGAAAAGTTCATAAGGATGAAAGTATCCTGAAGTAACAAAGCATAAGATACAAAATGTATCATATAACTTATGATACATGTTAAGCTAAAAAGGCATGAAAAGACTATCAGTGTAGACAATTAGAAATTGTCTAACATTAACAAATATATTCAAAGTACCTCAGTGAAATTAAAAATAACTGACTTAAAATTCTCTCAATTCTAATTTAAACTTTACAATAGGGATCCCTGGGTGGCGCAGCGGTTTGGCGCCTGCCTTTGGCCCAGGGCGTGATCCTGGAGACCCCGGATCAAATCCCACATCGGGCTCCCGGTGCATGGAGCCTGCTTCTCCCTCTGCCTATGTCTCTGCCTCTCTCTCTCTCTCTGTGTGACTATCATAAACAAATAAAAATTAAAAAAAATAATAATAATAAACTTTACAATAAAGTTTAATTATAATGTGTTGTATAAGTTTAACATTATAACTATGTGTGTAAAAATAATTACTATAATGTCTGTCAAGTTCGCATTTCTACTGTTTATAACAAAATTTAGATACATGTAAACATCATCTATTCACTGGTACTTGAAATTTATATTACTGAAAATGAAAACAGCAAGATACATTAATTAAGACCAGAAGAGAATTTGGTCTCAAATCAAATAAAAGCTACCAACAATTTTTCCTTTTAAATTTCAAATGATGTTCACTATAGCACGGTTTTTGGCAGCAAAAAAAACTAGAAAAATTTGTTTTTTAATAGGGGATGTATTTAAATCATGGAATAGTATACACTCTTTTAATAAGAAATGAGCTAGAATGTATGAGTATGTATATATATACATACACACATACACTATGTGTATGTGTGCATGCATAGCCTTCAATTAAAAATGTGAAACAAGATAGAGATGTCTCTATTGGAGGGAGAAAAGGCAAGTCATGGAATATGATGAAAATATGATTCCTTCTTGAAAAACAAGACATATAGTTTGTTTATATATGCATGCACACTAAACTAATGAGGAAAAGACTGACATTTCATTTTTTATAATGAGCACGTATATGTTTTATAAGCATACAACAGGTTCTTGACAAATGTTAGATTCCCTTATTAGAGCTATTTTAAAAATACAATAATGTGATATAAAATTCATGTTGTTTGAAAAGGATTCCTATAATCTTAATTTATTCAGGTAATTCTGTTAAATATAATTAAAAAAAACATTTCCCAATTCAAAGAATTTCAGTATGTTCTCGAAATTTAACACTAACCAATCCCCCAAACTGAAATGTTTACTGATTTATAAACAAGGGTCAGCAAACTTTTTCTGTAAAGGTGAGACAGCAAATATTTTAGGTCTTGCAGACAAATGTGGTCTCTGCTACACATTATTCTTTTTGTTCTTGCCTCTGGTTTTTTTACAACCCTTTGGGAATATTAAAAACAAAATAAAACCAAAAAAAAAAACCCAGGTTATTATAATTATTATTATTCACAAAAAACAGACAGCAGGCTGGAGTTGCCTTGCTGGCCACAGCTTGTCAACCACTAATTTACAACAATAAACCAGCACCTGGACATCACATATTTTAAATATGACAAAGGTATCAAGGATCACAATACTCAGTTTTATTCTATGTTAAATAAAGTAAGGTTAAAAAAAAAAAAGAGGTAGTATTGGCGAAACTAAAATTACAAGTTGATTAATATAGTGAATTCTATTAATATGCTAAACATTAATCAAACAATGGTAAAACACAATTAATAAAATTTCATTCAAGTATTCATATTATAAAACCATGATCATGTGTGCACCTGCAAAGCACACATATCCACTTGAAAAAGTCAGCTGAAATTGAAATACTACACATCAAAGCTCAAATCCCCTTTTATAATAATTAAAACCATTTACTCATTTAAATAACCAAAACTAGTCAGTCATTTGTTTTAGATGTTATCAACCCTTGAAAATTAACAACTGAATTCTGAGGCTGGTAGTATTACTAGAATTAATTTTTTAATTTGTAAGAGTTATAATAAAAATATTAATCAATAATCTAAAAAATTACACTTTAAAGGTTTATTACATTCTTGGAAACTTTTTAATATTTACTGTGTCAGCAACCATCACTGGAAACTTGACTATACTTTTTTCTTTGCCTAAAACATAGCTTTTACATATTTGATTTTGTCTAAGACTGAAAGATCCTTATTGTAATCTGAATGCTACTATCAAAGGAAAATTTCATTATGAATACTAAACTGGGTCAAATTGAAACTATCTCCCCACCCCACCCCCCTCAAGTAACCAAATAACCATTATAGAATAATCTTACCTAGACTGGTGGGTTTTATCAGTTCATCCAGTAAATCATAAAATGGTAATTTTTGAAGTTTTATATCCGGATGGACTGGGTGAAGAGCTGATGTAAGATGTGGGAGTTCCAGTTCATGTTTAGGTCCCAGAAGAGAAACAGGGAGTAACGGTGATGATGCAGGGTGACCATCGTAAGTGAGCTGTGGAATGGTAGATGGAGACAAAGCTGCTGGCATAGGACTTGAATGGACATTGGGGATGGACAAGTCCGCGGGCGTCATGATTTTCTGGGGGAACCTCCGCCTATAGAGTTCTTTAATTTTCATTTGCACAGCAGGACTGCAGCCAGCCTTTAGCAAATGCAGGGCTTTTGTGAGAAGTTCGTGTTTGCGTCCGTGCTTGTTTCTCCCCGCGTAGCCCAACAGTACTTGGAGTTCAGAAACTCTAAGGCTCATAACCATTTGCTTAGAGACAAAACAAAATGTAAAATGTTAGTATTCCAATAACATATTACAATTAAACAGTATAAATTACAATTAATACTTTGTTATACCCTTTCTCCTCATGGTTTGTTCAGTTACAGCCAATTCTAGTTATTTCCAACTTCAAATAAGTAACCAAGAAAATTTAATACTCATAAATTCAGTGACTTCTACCCAGGGTTATGAAAGATGTAAGAGGACATATATACCGGGTAGAACCACATCTCACCTCATTCCACCACTGTTTTGAGACAATTATCAGCTATTAATCAAGCACTTAGTGAGTCTCCAGGAGAGTGTTGAGTGCTATGTGGATGGCAAAATAGAATGATGAGCCCTCAAGAATATTTGTTTTCTTGGAGGGAAAGTCTATAACTATATGTTAAACACATAAATAGCCTACCTCAAACACCAGATGCAAGCAGGATATAAATAACATACTATCACAGGGCACCTGGATGACTCGGTTGAGCGTCAATCCTCAGCTCAGGTCATGATCTCGGGGTCCTGGGATGGAACCCCACGTTGGGCTTCCTGCTCAGCCGGTAGACTGCTTCCCCTTTTTCCCTCTTCCTCTGCACCTCCCGTCCACCACCACTTCCCATGCGCACATGCTCTCTTTCTCAAGTAAATAAAATCTAAAAAAACATTGGTATTACATTCTATGCTGACCCTGAATTTGTACGACTTAAAAACTACATATCCTTTTTGACCCATTATTTACCAGATATACTTGGTATTTTCATATGGGTTGACCCTTAATCTATATTATCTCCACAAGGTGTTATACCCTTCCTTCTTTACACATGAAGAAACTTTACAGTTAAGAAAGGTCAAACAACTTACCTAAGGCCACAGAGCTACTAAGTAGCAATCAGGATTCAAATCCAGATATGTATGATTCTAAAGCCCATGCTCTTTTCACTAAACCTTTAGGAAAGGTTTTAGGAAAAGGACAAAGCTGGAAACAATATTGACTCTCTCCACTGGCAAGGCCACTGCTAAAAAGTCTAGGAATTCAATCCACATGCCATAATGTAGAAGGTCGTAATAATGAAATCTATTTAACTTGTTTAACTCTTTGTTCCCAAACCTGTTTGGTCACTGTTTCTCCTTTTTCTCCAATTACTAAAAGACTACCAAAAAGAAATGCCCATGTATACAAATCCTCTCATTTTAAAGTGGAAGAAAATGGAATCCAGAGAGAAGAAAGGGTTCTTACCCAAGATCATATAGTAGTAACAGTAGGATCCTCACTTGACCACCACTGACAGGGAAGTGTTAGAGTAGAAGACACATATAAGTTTATCACGGGCTCTCTATTTCCCCAGCTGTTTTATCCCTCACCTCATACCAAATAGCAATACACAAAAGATAAAATGCCTTTCCTAATTCACTGCCACTCCTTGAGAGGCCACCCTACCTCAGCCAATCCTCTGGAAGCTCTTGAGAGAGTGCATAACAAGTAAAAAAATCAAATAGAAAACAGGGTATAAAGAGCTTTATGTACAATATAGCTAGTAATCAAACATATATGAGCCCTTCCCCTACTTTTCTGGCCTGAAAAATACTGTATTTCTTCAAATTCTAGCTTTTGTCAGCCTTAGTCTATTAGGCCTGGCAACATGAATGACTCTTTTCTCACTACTTTTACTAGCCATTTTTCATATCTTTATTTAGCACTTGTCTTGCTTTATTACAATTTTCTATTTGCACAAGCAATTCCATGACCAGTATGAGGTCTTCTAAGTCACAAGCTAATGTCACCCTCAGCATCTAACACTAGGGCCTGACAACAGTACAAACTCATCAAATACCTAGGCAATGAATAAATAAATGAATGAAAAAAAACAAAATAAACAAGGCAGTCACACCAGAAGAAAGGGTGGAGTAGAATCTACAATGGTGAAGTCATATATGTAACTACAATACAAATGCAAATGAACTCCCAAACTCTTATGTCCCATATAAGGCACGCAAAGAAATACTATAGGCCTTAAAAATAAAGTCTACCCTAAATCCTACAAATGTTTCCCTTTTTTAGATATGATCAGAAATAATTACTAACTATAATGAGAGCTGGATATCAATTTCTCCCTACTCTCCAAAATGTCCTAAGAGTACAAAATAGTTTTAAAGATTTTTATGACTTATTTTAAAAGGAACTGGCACTTCAACTGAAAATAAGCAAGCATTAATAAGTAAGCTTCTGCTTTTGTAGAAATAGCAGAATTTTATGCTACTGAGATTATCGGTTAAAAAAATTTAGGTTGGGATTGGTCAAATGTACCTCATTTTTATACAGAAAGTAGTATAAATTTTAGAAAGAGAAGGATGTCTTTCTACTTCAATTGCATTCTCCTAGGTCAAACACAAACAAACCTGAAACTCAGTGATCATCACAGCCTTTTCAGTGATGACAGTTTTTGTCCTTACTCTATGGGTGTTAAAGATTTAAATGCAGCATAGATGTATTATCATCTTACTTATATGAAGAACACATTGTCAATTCACCTAAAATCTCTTGCTTGATGGCCAAAAGAAAAAATGACATAAAGTATAACTTTTTACTTATACTTTACTTTTTACCTTTTTTTACAGGATGTGTAATTAATCATAATTATGAGGCAGATACCGTCCTCATTCTACAGATAGGGAACCTGAGGCCTAGGCAAATTAAAAAATTTGTTGAATATTGTATAAATACTCCAAATGTTGTGCTCTTACACTGATACCATCTTTTAGAGGAAACAAACCACATGCCTTTCAATTAGGAAAGAGAAACACCTTTTAAAAGACTAATTGATTTAACATTCAATCTCCATTTCAAGCTTCAATATTTTGGCTTTACAAAAATTGGTTCAGATAAGAAAAGAATGCATCTGGATTCAAATTAACCACTGCAGCTTAAAATCAGGTTTAGTGAAAGACGGGGTTCTATCCATTACTATTATTGGAGCAGCTGCTGCATACTCTTAAGGACTGTAATAAGCATGCAGTACTTAAAAAAAAATAAAATAAAAGGGGGCGGGAAACACAAACATCTGAAGTATCACTCAACCGAAAGGCTTCGGAGAAGCATGGAGCAATCAATTCACAATGCAAAGTGTTGACAACACAGAGGAAAACTAAACACTCACATCTAAGATGTTAAAACGTGATATACTTTAATCTGTCATGTGTTTAAAAATCTCCATTTGTTAGCACTACAACAAAATGAATATTTATAACTAAGGATAACATCAACCACTGCTACTGCTAGAAATCATTACCTCCTCAAATAGCATTCTGCTGACTCTACATCCCCAAATGATAGTTGTCAGAACCCTAGGAAATTCAGAATGTCTGAGAAATGTACATACTCTGTACAGAAAGCATTCTGTGAGGGGCATCTTTTTAAAATTATTTTTTTTAATCAAACAGACATGCACACAGTTTAAAAAGTCAAATAGTGTGAGGAGAAAACAGATGCCCTTTGCCCTATTCCCACTTTTCACATCCCTGAGGCAATCTCTTTCAAGTTTTTTTGGCAATTTCTTCTGGCATTTTTCACTATATTCTATACAGCAGGTCTATGTTCTTAAATTTTTTCCTTCTAGGAAAAAATTAACCTATTATAAACAATAACTTAGGTTTAGCTCTGTGATACCTCTACCACCATGTTCCCATTATAAGTTTTGGTTGAACTAATTGTTTACATTATTACTATGGCTGTAAATAATTACAGTTGAGCCAAAGTACATTATGATTACTCTTCCTTTTCGGTGGGAACTTGGCTTTCCTTTAGTTAAAAACTGCACCATTTGTGCATTTGCTTTGTTTTCTAGGTTAACCAATTCATCTGCAAACTGATAATAAGTTTCCTTTCAACATACTCAAATACATCAGGTAAATATGTTTTCATTTCTTTCTTAAAAACATGCCTTCTGTATCCCTCCATCAAGTTCCAATTTAGACTGCTTACTCTAAACCTGGTACACAACTATTGTCATATAATTTCTCTTCAACTTATCTTGGTAATTTCCCTTTGTCTCTTCCATATCGGATCAATTTCATTGATCTCACTTTTTCCTCTTAGTTTTCTCTTTTTAGTAAAGTATTTCTTCCACTAGCTTCCTAAGAAGGAACTGAAAGCTATGGTTTATTCTTTGCATTGGCCAAAAACATATTCATTTACTCACACTTAATAATTGAGTTTGGCTCAGTATATGAATTCTAGACAGGAAAGCAGGTTCCGTCAGAATTTTAACAACCTTTCCTCATTGTCTTCTGGCTTCTGGTGTTGCTGTTAAGAAGCTTGGAATCATCCTGATTCCCAATCCTTCACAGTTGCCTATATATCCCCCTAAGGAAGCTTATAGAAGCTTCTTGGGATACCTGGATTCAGTGAAGCGAATGACTTTGGCTCCGGTCATGATCTCAGGGTCCTGGAATCCAGCCCTGTGTCATGCTCTGTGCTCTGCAGGGAGTCTGCTTCTCCTTCTCCCTCTGCTCATGCACTCCCTCTCTCTCTCTCTCTCTCTCTCTCTCTCTCATATAAATAAATGAAATACTTTTAAAAAGGAAAAAAGCTTCCTTCTACATGCTCTGCAATTTTGCAATGTTGCATCTTGGGGCTGGGTTTTTCCATGGGGTTTGTTTTTGCTTTCATTGTATGGATTGGTAATTACCGAGTCTTTTAAATTTAGAGATGCATGTCCTTCCATCCTGGGAGGTTTTCTTACTTCATCTTTTTTCTAGTCTCTTTCTTGTGTGCCTATTATTTAGGTACTAGCCTTCCTGGAGCAATTCTCCAATTTTCCTTTACTCTGTTTTGTTTTGTTTTGTTTTGCCCTTGCATTTTACATCTCTTGCATTTAGTGCTATTTTCTGAGAGATTTCCTCAATTTGATCTTCTAACGCTTCTATTAAAAATTTCATTCCCGGGGCAGCCTGGATGGCTCAGTGGTTTAGCACTGCCTTCGGCCCAGGGCCTGATCCTGGAGACCCAGGATCGAGTCCCACCTCAGGCTCCCTGCATGGAGCCTGCTTCTCCCTCTGCCTGTGTCTTTGCCTCTCTCTCTCTCTGTCTCTCATTAATAATAAATATCTTAAAAATTTTTTTTTTCATTCCTATGAGCTCTGTTGTTTGTTCCATGCCTTTTTTCTTTGCTTTTCCCACTATATTTTGCTCTTATTTTTCATGAATGGAGTATCTTATTTTCTCTCTGGTGATATAAATAAATAGAGTGTTTGACATTGTTATTTTCTTCTGCTGCCCACATGGTCTCTGGAACCTCTAGGTTCTTTTTCATTATCAGCTTGGTCTGTCTTTCATGACTGATGTTTTCCTCAAATGACAGGGGATTGCTAGCTGTACATTTTTATTTAAGAGTATAATACTAAAAACATGATCAAATGATCTGTGTGAGTGAGTAGACTCAGGTACTCCATTCTAGGTAGAGCAGGCAGGAATTTGGCTGTTTTGAGGATTCTTTCTTTCCTTTTATCTCATCACTCCTGATAGAGGAATCCTCCAATGTTCTGCTTTGGCAGTATAGGACTGGCTTCCAGTGTTCTCAGGATAATGAGGAGGAAGGAAGGGGAAGTTCTCAGGATTCAAAAAAGAAGACATTTCAACTTAATCCCCTTTTAAGATATGTAAAATTTTACACACACACACACACACACACACACACACACACACACACGAGCCTATGAGAACACCTATGCCAACTACAGAAGCAGGGACCACATTCTGATAAAGATAAATACCAACAATATTTAGTACTACAGACAGACTTTTTTTATAATTAAAAAAATTTCCAGTATTATTGTTTCTTTAGTTATGACCCCACATTATTAAAGGTCATACATAAATTGTGAATAAGAATTAAGTACTTCCTGTTGAGCAACATAATTACTTTCGTTCACACATCCCAATGCAAGAGTTTAGAAGATTAGTTACAATAAAGCAGACTCTATATTATGAATCTTTATCTGGTATCAATTTATAACCAATAGTAAACCAAAATGAATTCTGAACACAGGCAAATTAGGCATTTAACGACATTATATTTCATTTATACTTTTGCTTTCTATCTATAACAGCAATCATCAAAAATTCTATAATTGCATAAATTAAAGCCTGTATAGTACAACAAAAATATATTATTATTTTTAAAGTCAGATGCTTCATCTAATGAAAATGACTTCTGCATCATTTCTAATCCTCTCCATTCAAAATAGTTAATAAGCAGCTATATTAGTAATCGGTCAACAATGTCCAGTTCAACCAGAAAACCTAGTTAGACAGTTTCTACTAAAGCAGCAAATCAGGATGGTTATCTCAATAATCTTGTTCAACCCAATTTCTCATTTTGTATTTATTTCTCAATATAAGATAACTGAAAAGTGACCTCGAGGGCCTATTCCTCTAGTTGATCTTCTCCATTTTCTCCTGGTCTCTATTCCATCATACCAGCTGCATTTAGTCCCACCTAATGACAAAATATGGAGATCATGCTCTCCTTTAAGCAAAATACAAGCTTAGTACTGTTAGATTGGTGTAACATGGCTTTAATTTCTGACAGATCATTTAAACATCATTCCCAGTTAGGCACTACCACATTTCATGAAACATATGGATATGTCCTTCAAAAGGCTCCTTCCAGATGACAACCTGGATATTAAAAATAATAAACCTAACTCAGAACATTTTAAAATTTGAATATTTTTTCTAATAAAAAAACAAAGTTTAGAGTGTAAAATTCTAGCACATTGCCAAACTTCTTGGGCAATGGTAGGAAAAGTATGACTCTTATTTAAGTATAAGGCTGTTCTGCACACAGATGTTCAATAAATGCTTTCTGGATCAATGCACAGCTCCTAAATGAGTATGAAGAAAAAGGGAATACAGGAACAATGAACACATAGAGAGAAGTTAGTCTTCAGAGACAGACATGCATAATTATCATATTAATTCGATTCTCAAAACTTACTGAACACCTACAATGTACTATGTATAATATCAGTATATATAGAATTTGGATTCCAGTACCAAGTTGATCACTAATTTACTGAATCGCAATCTTTCACAAGGTACGTTTTCTCACTTCAAAAAATGAGAGATTAACTAGAGGTTTTCCAAGGCTCCTTTAAAATTCCAAAATTCTGTAATGTTATAACGCTATTAAATGAAATCTTTCTTCTCATCCTTCTACTCTCCCATAGTTAAGGAAACAGAAACAATCTGTATCGTCAGTGAATCTAGGTTAGTAAGATTTTCAATCAAAATTCTGAGTGTCATTTACATGGACTGACAGAATTAAAATAATGATACATCTAATATATGTTTAATGCTTACAATATGCCAATCACATACTAATTATAGTAAACATAATTAACTTATTTAACTCTCACATGAACCCAAGAAGACAGACCATTATTATTCTCATTGCATGAACAAGAAAACTGATACTAAACCTGAAGTCAAACATTTAAATAAGTGATGGAGACAGGGCTCAAACCTGACCTGACTCCAAAGCCTAAGCTCATGAACACTAACCAACAGAAGTGTCTTATCACAAATCTCAGCCAGAACAGAATATGTGTTACACTGGGACATGGGGCATTAAATGACATAAGGAACTTAAACTATACAGAGTAAACAAGCATATTTGGGAGCAGTAAAAATGTCAAAAAAAAAATAGTGTTTAAAGCTATCCCAGTAGCTGCCTTTGGAACAGATGAAACAAAAAAGACTAAGGAATAAGATCTCTAGCTAAAATACAGAGCAACAAGAATTATTTACGTACATATAAGGCAAGAAGGAAATGTGACAGTCAACACAGAAGAGACAGGACTAAGAAATATTGCAAAGAAAAACTGCAGGTCACATGCAATATTCCAGCTACAGGTACCTCTTTTCACAATTAATACCAGACGTGATCATGAGAACAATCACCATTCACTTTTCAAATAAAATCTAGCACTTGAAAATAATAAGCAGGGCTTGAAGAAATTTTAATTTGTCAAATTATAAAAGATTGAGGATTCTTTTCCAAACTCCCCCAACCAAAAGCAAGCAAAACACTGCAAGTGCAATTGGGAATACCATCTCATCTAATTTAAGTTTCAAACAAAAAGAGAAACTATGAAAGAAACCGTATATTCTATTTGAGAGAAAGGTAAGAAGACTAAAATGAGGAAAAGACAAGTATGAACAAAACAAAAACTGAGGGGGGAAATGCATTCTATATTAAACAAAAAGTCTTTAAATCATAGCTTTCTAAGTCCCAGAAAAGAGATTAAGGTGAAGCCCTTGAGGGAAACTATCAGGGAAACTATTTCAGAGTAACAGGTGTAACCTACTCAAAGTTACAGAGCTAGCAAGTAATGGAGCCCAACTCAAAAGTCAGATGCCAAAGTCCACACAATGCTGCAGAGTACTGACAATGACAGACACTATCAGATAACTGGAAAATGATAGTTTTTGGAAATAGGAGAATCAGAACATCAAATAAAACTTTAGAAATCTTCTAATCCAACTCTTCATCTAATAATACAGTTTTACTATAACCTCCTTAACTGATGGTCTCCCAGCCTCTGCTGAAACTCTTCTGAGACTTCACAACCTAATAATCTTAAAGCAACCTACCTTACTGAAAAGCTCTATGAATCAAAATTTTCTTTTAACTCCAACCAATGGTTTTATAAGTTTGTCCTATTGGTGTTCTACAAAGTCTATTTTTTTAAAGGTGCTAAGAGGATTATTTTCCTTCAACAGGCTTGGTTTCTAGACCTCTTCCCACCCTGATCATTGTTCTCTGGAGCATTTTGCAGTCCACTGTACTCAGAGCGATTGAAATAATCCAAGTAACAGCCTAATCTTGAATATAGCAATATTACCTCTCTTACTATGAGCACAGTATTTCTACCAATGTAACCTAATAAGGCATTTGCAGTTTAGGCTGACTGGTTTATTTTACCTGCACAAGGGGAAGGATGTGGTATGTATTATGTTTTTGTTTCAGCAATGAAGAGGAGTTGCATCCACATCACAGTTACTCATACTAAGCTTAAAGTTAACTAAAACCTTTATTCGATTTTTTTTGTTTTACGTGAACTGCTTTTACATTAAACCTCCTCATGCTTTAATACAAATTTTTTAAATCTAAAAGTAGAACTTCATATTAGGTGCTGTTAAACTTCACTTTTTTCCCAATTCATCATTCCAGCCTTTCAAAACCCCTCTGACAAACCGTCGTCTCCACCCTCTACTGCAGCATATACAGTAAATATACAGGTGTTATAAATTATTGATTTTCTGGTCTATGTCCTCCCCTATACTTTGAGCTTTTCAAAGACAAGCACTTATCTCTGTACCACCTATGTTAAATATTGTACATGACACTTGCAAGTGCCCAGGAGATGATGAACCAACTCCCTTTGATTCTGTCATCTAACATACTCTTCCCAGGGCCATCTACAAAACCAGAAATAATCATACAGGCCATTCTTTAAACCTGGGATATAACAGGGTCAAGACTACAGAGCCCTGTGGTACATCATGAGATTCCCCTTCAGATAACAATAAAGTTTAAGGTTACAAATAACATTACTCAACTACTTAGGATGCAGATGACTATTTTTCTCCAATATTCCCCAATCTTAAGGTTATTATTCAATACACTCTGTCCAGGGTGTCCAAGAAAAATAATTAAAGTTATCATATTTCAGTCCTGATTTATAGACTTGCTTTTCAGAGAAAAATAAGCTTAGAAAACATGTCCACAAATGTTCTAAAAGCCTTGGGTGGGGAGGGAAAGGGAGGAGATCGGGGTGGAAATTAAGACTCTGCCTTCTGCTCAGGTCACGATCCCAGAGTCCTGGGATCAAACCTGTGTAGGGCTTCCTGCTCAGCGAGGAGTCAGCTTCTCCCTCTCCCTCTCCCTCTGCCTCTGCCCCCATCCCCTGTTCCTGTGCTCTCTCTTCTCTCTCTGAAATAAATAAAATCTAAAAAAAGAAAAAAAAAAAAAGCCTTGGGAATGAGATGCCTGGCTGGCTCAGCGAGAAGAGCATGTGGCTCTTGATCTTGGAGTCAAGTTCCAAGCACTATGGTGGGTGCAGAGATTACTTAAACTTAAAAAAATTTTTTAAATCAAAGCCCTGGTAATGAGTCCTCAAAAACTACAGGGAAATATTAAAAAGAAAAAAATAGGCTGGAGGAAAATGCTGTTCAAGTCTTACAGTGACAGCCTGCCTAAGGTTTGGGGGGTGAGGGGCAGAAAGAGATCTTACACAGGTCCCAAATCCAGTGCAGAGACTGACAAGAGGCTCAATCTCATAACCCTGAGATCATGACCTGAGGTGAAATCAAGGATCGGACACTTAACCAACTGAGACATTCCAAAAAAAATTTTTTTAAGATTTTATTTATTCATGAGAGACACAGAAAGAGAGAGATAGAGACACAGGCAGAGGGAGAAGCAGGCTCCATGCAGGGAGCCTGACGTGGGACTCATCCCGGGTCTCCAGGATCACACCCTGGACTGAAGGCAGCGCTAAACGGCTGAGCCACCCAGGCTGCCCAAATTTACTTATTTTAATAAAACTTGTAGGCAGCCCTGGTGGCTCAGCAGTTTGGCACTGCCTTCAGCCCATGGCCTCATCCTGGAGACTGGGATGTCGGGCTCCCTGCATGGAGCCTGCTTATCCCTCTGCCTGTGTCTCTGCATCTCTCCCTCTCTCTATGTCTCTCATGAATAAATAAAATCTTTTAAAAATAAATACATAAATAAGTAAAACTTGTAACTAAGACGTAATCTGATGGGGCTTCACAATGAAGAGCTTTAATTTGAATAACAGGATACTCTAAATCAGCATTTTCCAAACTAGGTTCATAATGTTAATGGATATTCAGAGAAATAGGCTTCTATGGCAAAACAAATTCAAGAAATTCAAGATTCTGTAATTCCCCACCATATCCTCCTTTCTCAAGTCATATTTGAACACATTAAAGGTCCCAAGAAATCCAGCAGAAATGTTCAAGCTGTATTTAACATTTTGCAAGTTTACTTAGCCATTTAACACACTGCAAAGTTTACTTACTTAACAAACAAAACCTTCTTTCTTATTATCATTGTTAAATCTATTATCATCTCATTTCTTAGCACCTCATAGAAGAGCACTAGAACAAATTACAAGATCTTCAAGTGGTCCAGGAGTTCCATTTTATGTCTGTTGTTGTGGCAAAATTATTAAAAGCTTCCCCCTCCACTCTTACAAGTGCCCCAGTATGGATGATAAATTATATAATCATAGAAGAATTAAAACTCCAAAACTAAACATGAGTTGTAAAGCATGTGAACTACCTTTACCAAATGTCAAATTAACATGGTCATGTTACTACATGCAGTTAAAATGTTATGTAGATGATCAATCCCGAATCCTTTTCCCAAACTTCTTAAAGAATTCTCTGCTAGAAATGTTACATATATTTTCAAAATACCCTGGACTGCTGAATTCTTGCTAACTAAACTCACGAACCAAACAAATTTAGACAGTGAAAGATATCTGTAGTGGCAAAATTTAAAGTCCATTTATATCAAATTGTAAGGAAAGACAATTTTTTTAAAAGATTTTATTTAGTTATTCATAAGAGACAGAGACAGAGAGAGAGGCAGAGATACAGGCAGAGGGAGAAGCAGGCTCCATGCAGGGAGCCTGATGTGGGACTCGATCCCTGGTCTCCAGGATTAAGCCCTGGGCTAAGGCGGCACTAAACCTCTGAGCCACCCAGGCTGCCCAAGACAATTAAAAACATTAAAGCAGTCCATAAAAGATGTTTAAATTTTTAAAAGGGACTTAAAAAATTATTCCAGGTCTTAACTATGAGAATTTCTCTCTATTCCTGACTCTATCTTCACTCAGACCAGTCTTTCTGGTACACCTCATCCATCTTATAATTTCAAAATGCCATCACTAGCTTGGGTGGCTCAGTCAGTTAAGCATCTGCCTTCTGCTCAGGTCATGATCCCAGTGTCCTGGAATAGAGATCCACATCCACATCGGGCTCCCTGCTCAGTGGGGAGTCTGCTTCTCCCTCGCCCTCTGTCTGCCACACCCCCTGCTTGTACTCTCTGCCTTTGTCTCTACCTCTCTCTCTGTCATGAATAAATAAAATCTCTAAAAAAACAAAAAAAGAAAGAAAATCCTCTCCATCTCTCAAAGGATTCTTTTTTTTTTTTTTTTTTTTCAAAGGATTCTTAAACTGGGTTCTACAGAGACCCCTACAGATGTCTTCCCTTCTAATCCTCATACTACTTATTGGTGATATTATTTCTATAAAATCAATGACCAAAAGAAAGATAATATAAGCTCCAAATTCAAGCTACATATGTAATTTAAAATTTTCTACTAACTATACTTTTTAAAAGTATAGTTAAAGAAACAAGTAAAATAATATATTTTACTTAGCCCCATATATCCAAAATATTATCATTCCAATATGTAAGCAATATAAAAATTGAGATGTTTTCCATCCCCCTTTTCACACAATGTCCTCAAAATTCATTATATATCTGCACTTCCAGTACACCTCAATTCAGACCAGCCACATTTCAAATGCTCAAGAGCCACATTATGACTAGTGGCTATAGTATTGGACAGTGCCCATCTAGAACAATATCCCTGTCATTCACTGAAGGTTTTAGCACCTACTTCAACTATCCAAACTCCAACCCAATACCTTCAACTATATTTAACTTTTTATCATTACTCTCCACCCTCAGCCACTCACTCCTGTGGCCACACCTTGGATCTTTCTACAAAACCTGCACCACCTCCAAAATCACTAATTCAAACACTAAACACAGAGCACCTGGGTGGCTCAGTCGTTTAAGTGTCTGCCTTCAGCTCAGGTCATGATGCTGGGGTCCTGGGATCAAGTCCCATATTGGGCTCTATGCTCTGCGGAGGGCTTGCTGCTGCTTTTTTTTTTTTTAATATCTTATTTATTTATTCATGGGAGACACACAGAGAGAGAGGCAGACATAGGTAGAGGAAGAAGCCTGCTTCTCCCTCTCTCTCTCTGCCCTACCGTTGCCCATGCTCTCTTGCTCTCTCTCAAATAAATAAAATCTTAAAAAAAAAAAAAACACTAAATCCTCCAACTATCACCTCCTATTCTTGCTTAAGTACCTCCACTGCAACAATTCAAGATCATAAATATCTCCAATTCATTGATGTTATCACTCTCTATTCATCTGCCCCCTTACATCCAGCTTAGAGATTCCATAGCCCATCATTAAACTTTCTTTGCAAAATTCCCTTTCCCCTCTATACCTGGCACATTCAACTGGTTCCAACTTTACAACACAGACAGGCAGATACAAGGTAAACAGATGTTACTATCCATCCATAATCATCAATTTCAATGGACACAGGCATCTCACTAAATTTTCCAGTAAGCCAGCAATCAAACTTCCCATGATAATTACTTCAATCTTTTCCTTGCTATTCCCACATCTCTTTCCTCCAAAACTACCTTTAATAAGCATAAAGCAAATAACTACTCAACTTTCTACAACAAAGTATTCAACACATTATTATTTAAAAAAAAGATTATTTAAAAATTTTTATGTTATTTAAAAAAAAAATTCCAGGGCAGCCCCAGTGGCGCAGCGGTTTGGCGCTGCCTGCAGCCTGGGGTGTGATCCTGGAGACCCGGGATCGAGTCCCACATCGGGCTCCCTGCATGGAGCCTGCTTCTCCCTCTGTCTGTGTCTCTGCCTCTCTCTATCTCTGTGTCTATGAAGAAATAAATAAAATCTTTAAAAAAAAAAAAATTCCAGAAGTGCCTGGGTGGCTCATTTGGTTAAGCCTCAGACTCTTGGGATTCTCAGTTTCACCCCAGGTCATGATCTCAGGGTGATGAGATGAGGCCCATATTGGGTCCCACAGAGTTTGCTTCGCTCCTCTTCTGCTGCCCCTCCCCATGCTGGAGCTTACTCTCTCAATAATAAATTAAAAAAAAAAAAAAAAAAAAACCCTTCCAAATTTTAAAAACAGCATTTTTTGCTAATTATAAAAATGTGTTCTTTATAAAAATTAAGATATAGAAAGGTGCAAGAGAACCAACCTACGTTTCATGTACTTAACTGGAATACTAGAATGTAAGACTCAACCTACTTCACTCCCAAATAATGACTGAGCATCTAACACAGTATCTGGCACACAAACCAGCCCTCATTTTTATTAATGGAATAAGATCCTTGCCTTAAGCAATTGGGATATGAAAGGCCAAACTTGAAACAGGGAAAAGGACAAGAAAGACGACAGTGCTTATTTGTTTTTCAAGATTTGGCATAAGATATATATATAGCACAGAAAAAGGAATATTTATTTTAAATAAAACTTTTTTAAATGTATCAAACAAAATAATGGGGAAAATGTATTAAGTGTAACACAGACTTCAATGGTTTATGCTTCCACAAAAAGCTAGACTTTTCTCACCACTTCAATTCAACTTCCTCATGGATTACAGCATGAACAGATATAAAGCTAAGCACTTTTCAAGATTTAACCAAGTGTCAATCACTGTGGCATTAACTTAAGTCCCTTTATCTTCCCCAAACAACATTAGGCATAATTGCTAGATTCTAATGGCATATATATTTACCACAGTTATGCATGTTTTCAAAATGAGGTCTCCAAAACTTTCCTCTCTACCTCCATCTATGGAATTCTCCTCTTCAAAGAATGCTATATCAAATTTGGAAAAACTTGTAAGACTACGACATAACTAGATGGTTTAATTAAAGCAACAGCTTAAAAACAACCTTACAAGGTAAATAATATACATAACTAATATTTCATCACCAGTTTTTATTTTAAAAGCAACCTATTAATACAAATTACTTAAAAGGAACTACAAAGGAAAACAGGATGAGTGTGCACAAAAAAAGGCCTCCAACTTTTGGAATATTCTATTAAGTTCAATGTTTTATTAGTTCTGTAAGTTATACATTCCTCAAAGTTATACATATTATTTTGGTATATACATTCTCTTTAAAGCAACCTAGCTTTCTCTCAGAAAAGAACACAATTTCTACTATCATTTGATATACATCTTCATTCAACACTGGCAACTATTTAAGAATGGTTATCATATATTAATATAGTTCATATTATAAGCTTCACAGAGTTTACAAGTCCACCAGTTAAATACAAACTGACCATACAAACATCTACCATATTCCTTCCCTAACAGGAAACAAAATGACAGTAAAAGAAGAAAAAAAGAAAAGTCACAAGCACAAAGCACAAAAGACAATAATCAACTGGTTTAAAAAAAAAAAAGTAGGGGCGCCTCGGTGACTCAGTCAGTTAAGCATCTGACTCTTGATCTCAGCTCAGGTCTTGATCTCAGGGTCATGAGTCCAAGCCCCATGCTGGGCTCCACGGTAGGCATGGAGCTTACTTAAAAAAGTACATTAATTAAAAAAAAAAAAAGTAAAGGCACAGGTCCAGTTCTCTGACAAGAGAAAACAGAAAATAAAAGGGAGAATATTACTAAAGGATTAGTTACAAAACAATTTCTTAGAAGTAAAGGACAGGTGTCTCCAGATTGTGCCATCAAGTACCTTAGCACAATGACTAAAATATACCCATATGAAGGCATCATGAAGTTTGAGCACACCAGGAATAAAGATCCTAAAACCTCCAGACAGGTCACATGTAAAGGTTCAAGAATGAAATGGCACACTGTACCACGTACAATGTGGAACTCATCTTTATGTTACAAAAGACAAAGATATACAATAGAAAATGTCTGTTCTGTCCAAAATTCTAGAATACTTCAAATTGTCTAGTTTTCATTCAAGAGAAAAAAACTAGCCCTTAGAGAAAATTTTCTGAAAAGCTAAGATTTGTCAAAGATCTAACAGTAAACTTTCAGTAAGATCATTATTAAAGTTCAACCTTAACTTTATTTAAAGTGCTTTACTCCTAATAGATTTTGGTTAATTTAGCTTGGCAAAATACTAATCTAAAAATGAAAGATCCTTTTTTAAAACCATGGATCAGGCAAGAAGGGAGGTGGGCAGGGGCCAGGCATCTGGGATAAGAAGGACACAAAAATCTCAGAACAAAAGACTATTATAGCATGTTTTTCAAAAGAGTTAAGTTATGGTAATTTTTTTTTTTTTACCAATCTAAAGTATTCTAATGTGAAAGTTGAGGAGAAATAATCTTAAATATAATAATTCAGAAATATAAGGTTTCAAAAGTAAACTGTACACATCAACCACACATGGCCCTACTACTAGTCTTAAGCAGAGAATTATGATACAAGATAGTATGTGTCTGTCTCTCCATCATATGGAATTCCTTTCTAACAGAAATTGTTCTAATTATCCCTCTATACTGATGACTAGCACAATACCAGACACACAGCATACACTCAAATATTTACTGAATAAATAAATAACTGTATGAGAAGGCCTAATCATATGTGAAGTAAAATAAGTTATCTTTAACCTTGTTTTTAATGAGCTATGTTAAGACTATAAAAGGGAAAACATTAATGCAATTAATAAAACATCAAACAATTTTTAAATCAAGTAAAAAGGGGCACCTGGGTGGTTCAGTGGTTGAGCATCTGCCTTTGGCTCAGGCTGTGATCCCAGGGTCCTGGGATTGAGTCCCACATCAGACTCCCTGTAGGGAGCCTGCTTCTCTCTCTGCCTAAGCTTCTGCCTCTCTCTGTGTGTCTCTCATGAATAAATAAATAATTTTTAAATAAATAAATAAAATAAATCAAGTCAAAAAATTATTTTTATATTCATAAGGTATTACTTTTTCAAATATCCTAAATCCATAGCTAATTAATAACAGCTTAACTATTTGCACTTCACATCAATATCAATTTTTTCCTTGATTAGCTTTATTTGCAGAATTACATTCAGTGGAGGATATGCCCCTTGAATTCCAACAGCATTCACTGCATCCTCAGCACCACAACCCCCACCATACAAACACAGCATCACACTCAGGCCCCATTCCTTCAAATGGATTATGAGTTAGGATGACAAGACATTTGAACATCAAAAATTGGGCCACTTTTACTAAAGCTACAAATAAAACTGGAAACTGTATGCAAAACAAATGTTCAGTATCACTCTTCCCACTCAACAGAATCACCTGTTAAGATCAGCAGATTCCAGAAAATAACTCAGTACAGTATGAAGTGTTTACTTGAAAGAAAATATGTTCTAGACAATTACAACCAACCTATAAGTAGCAAAGCTGAAAACTACTCAACCCAACTATTCAAGAGGCACAGCACATTTTTAAATGCAAACAATGCTAATTACAAGTGAGTCTTACTAATACCCTTTCCATTGGGCATAGGAGGGTTGCCACATGGAAAAGCTTTTTTTATTTTTTATTTTTGTAAAGGTTTTATTTATTTATTCATGAGAAACACAGAGAAAGAGGCAGAGACACAGGCAGAGAGAGAAGCAGGCCCCATGTAGGGAGCCCGACGTGGTACTCGATCCCAGGTCTCCAGCATTGTGCCCTGGGCTGAAGGTGACGCTAAACTGCTGAGCCACCCAGGCTGCCTGGAAAAGTTTTTCTTTTTTATTTAATTTTATTTTTTTAAGTAAGCTCCATTCCCAACATGGGGCTTGAACTCACAACCCTGGGATCAAGAGCCACACGCTCCACTGAATGAGCCAGCCAGACACCCCAGAAAAACTTAACATAGTTGCCACAAAAACCAAGAAGTATCTTTTTAAAAATAGTATGGAATTAAGGGTTATTAACTTTTAACTCTGCCCGCTTCTCACTAGTAACTGCACTATTTCTAGGATTACTATTTAAATTTAGGAGTGAAAAATAATGGCAATTCTAAAATTCATGTTTTTTCCCCAAATAGGATTCAATTACATAAAAAAATGCCATACTTAAAAATATCTTTCACCTTTTAAGACTTTATTTTAAAATCACAGGTTAGAATAACTTTTGTACAAAAATCTTTGTTTTCCAATATTACCTTGACACCCAGGGTTTAGAAGCTTGAAAAATACACAGGCTGAAGCTTTTCAAATACAACCCTAAAGAAAGGTAAAAAGAAACTACAAAAGCATTCAGAGTTTTATAATCTCTAGGTTCCACTTCAATCCTACAAGAGGGAAAGAAGAAAACAAATAGGTTGAATGCAAACTAATCATCTTGGATATCTGGAAAGAGCTAGTATGATCGGCTGAAGAGGAAATTACTGGCTAAAATAGGTTAGGGGACATCTGTATGGATTTTTCATTTATCCAAGGTATTTCTATCCCCCACTTCAGAAAAAAAGCCAATCAAGGGTTGAGACATAACCTTGAGAAAATAAAAAGTTTTTTTTTTCTTTTTAAGATCTTATTTATTTACTCATGAGAGACAGAGAGGGAAGGCAGAGACACAGGCAGAGGGAGAAGCAGGCACTCCTCGCAGAGCCAGATGTGGGACTCGATCCTAGAACTCCAGGATCACGGCCTGAGTCGAAGGCAGACACTCAACCACTGAGCCACCCAGGCGTCCCGAAAAAATAAAAAGTTATACAATTCCCACAACGTTACTGATTTAAAGCATCTAAGACTAGAGTCATTCAATGCAATGCAAAGCAAACCATCAGTACTTTTAATACAGAGATGCAGGATACAATTAAACAGTTTCTGCAAAACTTGCCTTGTAAATGGGATCACTGTTATCTATAAGCAAGCTATTTTTCCTTTTAAGTAATAAAAAAAATGCCATGGGTGAGGTGAAAGGGATAGTCTCATTTTAAGCTATAGACTCTTATAATGTAAATCTTACATAAACAGGGGCAGCTGGGGTGGCTCAGCGGTTTAGCGCCACCTTCAGCCCAGGGCCTGATCCTGGAGACTGGGAATCGAGTCCCACATCGGGCTCCCTGCATGGAGCCTGCTTCTCCCTGCTAGGAGGAAGCAAGCCTGCTACCTTGTCTCTGCCTCTCCCTCTCTCTCTACCTGTGTCTCTGCCTCTCTCCCTCTCTCTCTCTCTCTCTCTGTCTCTCACGAATAAATAAGTAAAATCTTTTTTAAAAAATCTTATATAAACAGCATTCAGGTTTTCAAAGTTTTTGCCCTCTGGACTCTCATAGTCTAGAAAATGGAGGACCAAGAAAACTTTGTTGATTAAATCTATCTATACTGGGGCACCAGGGTGGCTGAGTTGGTGAAGCATCAGACTCTTGGTTCCATCAGTCCCCGCCCACTGGGCTCGGAGCTCAACAGGGAGTCTACTTGAGATTCTCACTCCCTCTCCTTTTGCCCCTCCCCCCATGCTCTCTCTCCCTTTCAAATAAATCTTTAAAGAAATCTATCTATATTTACTATATTAGAAATTAATACAGAATTTTTAAAGATTTATCATCATTTAAAAATAATTCATTGTTTGTTAACATAAAGCACATATTAATTTTAAAAACTATGTTCCAAGACAAAACCATACTAGCAAGAAGACTGTTACTGTTTCACATTTTTGCAAACCACTTTAATTTCAGACTTAATAAAGACAGCCTGATTCTCATATCTGCTTCTGCATTTAATCTGCTCCATTGTTGTTCTAACTCCACTGTTGTTTTGAGATTGTTCTGACTGAAGTACATGAGGAAAATTCAGCCTCATACAGGTATGTAGTTGGAAAAAGATAATACTTTGATAGCCTTTTCAAGTAACTGTGGACATTCTTTGATCCTTCACCAAAACTCAACAAGCAGCAGTTTCTTAAAGGCTGCCATAATATGGAATCTGAAACCGTATCAGTGAACACTTCCTACTCTGATTTATTGAAATGCACTGGTCTATCTTCCATTTCCAATGGATCTTTTTACCTATGCATGATTTTGTAATACCATGCATTATTTAGAAAGCATTGCTTCACTGAGTTACACAGTTCTTCCAAATGTTGACACTTTCAATATATTGCATTCATTAGTACCACCACTGATCTTATCAAAAAGTACTGGGAAGCTGTCAAACTCACAGTAGCAAATACAAGTATTCCAAGATTCCATTTTTGCTTGAAAGCTTGAATTTTATCATCAGCAACAAATACTGTCAGTTGTTTTTCTTGCAGAGAAAAATGTCTGCTGAATATCCAAGTCTATATAACCACACTTTGTCAGCCAGTCTTTCAAGTAAAAACGGTATTCCATTAAAAAAGCAGCTAGTTTGCCCCAACTCAGGCTGCAAAAAAAGTCTTTTCTTTGAATTAACCATCAGATTTGGTACTCAGTAAAAGTGCTTTTACAGGTACTTTCCATTTCATGGCACAAAATATATTTTCAAACAGACTCAAGGATTGAGACATAATCAAATTAATGTGGTGGTGTTTTTTTGTTTTTTTGTTTTTTTTTTTTTTGCTTAATTAAGGATACTATGTATAACTGGCATTTATTTTTTAATTCCAAATGGGTGGTGATGTACTAAGCTAGTACAGTTTAGTGCCACTGCCTTAATTCATGCTAAGGCACCAGCAATTTTACCCACCACTGATTCTGCAAATGCAATACAACAAGCAATGCCTTACTACTATTAGAACAATAGTTTTGGCCTGGACAACCCCAAGAAAGAGCCGAGAAAACCACCAGAGGTCTAGAAAATGGACTTTGAGAACCACTGTAATAGCTGATGCCCTACTTGTATGATTTAAAAAAATAATAATTTTTAAATAAATGTTCCATTATAACAAGAATGTTTAAATACATTTAATACACAGAGATAGACTAAGACCGCTGATAGCCTGGTACCTCAGAGCTAGAACTCAAAAATAATGAATGACAGAATGTGACAGATAACTTCTCGAATAAAACTATTGCCAAGTACCTACCATAAGATAGGTGCCTCTACATTCCCTTTCTTGGGTAACTTATAGATCCTAGAGACCAGAATGATGATTTTAATATAAGAGAAAAATGTTTATCCTGAAATCTTTCAGATTTTTTTTTAAGATGAGACCTACATGACTGCAAGAAAAAGTCTTAAAATTCACCATAAAGCACAAGATAGCATGTTAAATTCTATTTTAAGCACTATGCCATGAAGCTAAAAACAGGCTTGCTCACATTCAGAAACCCAAATACAAAATGAACTGCTTTGGCTGTGCACTACCAGAATCCCATAAAGAGCCTACATTCCATTTCTCCTCAAGCCAAACAACATTTACCTGTTCTAATTTTTATTCCTATTTTTCAGTGCAACTCCAATACTAAAACCATAGACAAAACATTAAATGTGGCAACTATTTAAATAAAGCAACAGTATAACAAAACCTTCAAAACAAGAACTTTTAGACATATACACATAAATTCAAGACGTAAACCTCTATAAATATACACACAAAATATGTGCACTGTTAAAAAAGAATGAAAAACAATCTCATTTTGGGATATGGCATGGAAAGATCTTCAATATATACTATTAATTGAAAAAAGCAAGTCACAGGATATTAGGTATAGTATCATCCCATTTATGTTTTTAGAATATATATTTATGTATATGTACGTTCATTTAGTAACACTGAGTTCCTTCTCTATGCTCAGTCTGCTCCCAATCTAGATATACACATACAATTACAAATATGACACAGGCACAGATAAATGCCCACACAAAGAAATATGAATAGGTCAGACACACAAGACTATTATAGGATTTCATATATGTGAAATGCCCAAAATAGGCAAATCTACAGAGACCAAAAGCAGACTTGCAGCTGCCTCAGGATGAAATGAGTTGTGGGCAATTGGGGTAATAGCTGAAAGGTACAGGATTTCTTTTGGGGTAAGGAAAATATTCTAAAATTGATTATGTTAAAAAAATAAAATAAAATAAAACTGATTATGTTGATGGTTGCACAACTTTGTAAATGATTAAAAACCAGTTAACTGTGTACTTTAAATAGATGAACTGTATGATATACCTCAAAAAAGCTGTTATGCTCCCCACCACCCAAAAAAGAAGATATCAGAGTGATTGCCCTTGGGGGAAGGGAAGGTTGAAGATGATGAAGGTCTTTAAATCTGTACTCTATTTACTGCCATATCACTACACTAAGAAATGTATTCACTTATTATCTATATAACTTAAAGAAATATAAAAGACAAACCTAAATCAGTCTTTCATAATTTATTTCAGATTTAACATTATTCAAGTTCATCTACAAAGCAGCCATGAAAAAAAATGTGAAGATGTGAACATTTACAATTTAGACTGTCATACAGACATGTGCATCAGGCCCTTACTAACAGAAACAAATCTTGAACATAATTTGTTCATTCCACAAATATATCTTAAGCATCTACTTTGCCCACAGGATAGGAATGGGGAAAAATGAAGTGGTCTACAAAGCAGTACACCAGTCAACAAAAAAAAGAAGCAAACTAAACAGCTCTGGCTTTAAGTTGAGGACTTTCGCCACAGTGAAGAAGACAAAAGACACACAAAGTGGACTGGGATCACACTACAGAAAACCCGGAATACCTGAGAGTAAGACTTTATCCTGTTTTCGATGGGAAGCTATTGGAGTGCCAGGATGAAAAGAATGTTTTAGGAAAATTAACCTGGCAACCAAAGGGGGGAAACTGAAAGCAAAGAAAAATAGCAGGAAAGGTAAGGAGATGAAGTTTTAAAAAACAGAAACATTTGCAACAATCTCTTGAGAGTTACTGATATTTCAAAATTATTAATGTTCAAAGGGTTTATATTTTGTTTGATCTAAGGTGAAACAGAAAAGGCAAAAAGGTGGTTTCATTTTGCTGAGTTCTAGAAATCCATTGCAAAGAATGAAGTTTTACCAGTTAATTCTGAAGGGAGGAAGAGTTTCGGGGGCTATCATTTCATGTGATACCACTTAAACCAAAAGTAGAAGGAATCAAAAGTAATGAGAGTTCCACAGTTTTTAACATGGAAGGGGAAGTATAATCACAAACATTTTATTAAGAGTAGCAAAAAGTACACAGCAATTATGAAATTAATAATATAACTACATACCTAACTTTTCTTTATCACCTATTTTTTTAAATCCTATTCATAAAACTTTTTACATAAATTCGAGTTTACATGAGGACTAAATCTGACATGTCAAATTTAGAGTTTGATCATCTTCA
Organism: Vulpes vulpes; assembly: GCF_048418805.1. Taxonomy (NCBI): domain Eukaryota; kingdom Metazoa; phylum Chordata; class Mammalia; order Carnivora; family Canidae; genus Vulpes; species Vulpes vulpes. The sequence goes on along the minus strand of NC_132794.1, from coordinate 71,874,371 downwards.
CCCCCTTAATCTCATCAACTGTTCCTTCCACAGTGCAGTACTTTCCAGATGTTGCACAAATATTCTTAACTGACATATCCATTTATTGATTTAAACCCATAAAGGCTCACATATGCACTTATTAGTCGATTTAACCCTTAAAAATGCCTTCTTAAAATAGAAAAATATTTTCACTGCCTCTGTAACCTCTTTTCTATAACAGCTTCAACAATGTTACCTACCAAACTACTACTCTGGCAACATTTAGTTTTGAGGAAAAAAGATATGAGTAAGGCAAATTCATTTCCACTTGAAAAAAGATATGAGTAGGGCAAATTCATTTCCACTTTATATTAATGCTCAGCACTGCTTTACTTAAAACGTCAGTTAAAAACAGATGCGCATCTAAACAAGGCACATAAACTTCCAATATTTGATTACTCCGATACTATTTCCAAAATCAAACATACTTGGAATAAGTTATAATTGCTGTTTCATAGTTTATCTCATGCTTTATCAAATGTTCTGATTCAGAAACAATGTTTTCTTATATTTTATAGAATATATCTCTGCCATCACTTAATAATCTTATCTGATAGGTTTATAAAAACAGAAACAAAGGTACAGACAACGAACAAAGCAAGAATTAACTTATTTCACTCACAACACTTGATCTAATCAAACTACCATTAGCACTGCTCCCTCAAGCACAGAAAGTTCTGTCATATCAATGTATTTTGTTAGAGTAAGACATTTGCAAACCTTTATACCAGGCTGTCAAGACATTGTTTAAAATAGCAAAAAGTGGAAATACTCTAATTGTCCAAGGATAAGGGACTAGCTGAGTAAACTACAATGTTACCTTTCAAATAATCACACAGACCTATATTTACTAACCTGTAAAGACAGCCATGAAAATAAGCAGATTACAAATAAAAGTGTGATCTCTTTTTGTGATGAACATACATACACATATGCTCACCGAGAGAAAATCTAAATGGATAGATATCCATATGTTAACCATGATATTTCTAAGTGCTGGGATTACAGGTGTTTATTTTTCTGCTTATTTTTCAGTATTCTCTGAAATTCTCAAAGCAAAATGACATTTGCAAGAATTAACATCTATGATTCCAACTAACAAGCTCCAAAATCTTCCTTGCAAAAAAGCCCAAGGAATATCCAAAAATACCCTGGCATAGCAAGAGGGAAAGTATTAGCAACAACATAACTAGAATTCTTTGTAAGCTGGGCACCCTGGAGGGCTCCAGGACAGACATGGCACCTTTACAGCAACCTATACAGTACAGGGTTTAAAATCACAAGACCTAGGTTCAAGTCCCCGCCACTTTTATTTGTATGACCTCAGGCTAGTCACTCACTGTTTCTGGGCTCACTTCATCAATAAAAGAGAGATATGACCTGCCTTCCCACCTCAAAGAACTGTTGGAAAGATCACATGAGATAATGTGATACATTATGAACTACAACATTATGAACTGCAAAGTACCTTGCAAAAATAAGATATTATTCATTCAAACATGAAAAAAGAAAAAGAAAAAGGTGCTTAATGCTGGAGCAAAATATTTCAGAAAGCACTACAATCAATTCTATAACATAATGAACCAAGGGTTTTGTTTTCAAAGGCCAGATCTTATCATAAACACCTAGTTTTCCAGAAACTCAGATACTTCTTCCCAGTTCCCACTAAAACCATGAGCCACTTTATTTTCTTTATCCCCAGTTACCACCAAGAAAGGGTACAAATTACACTGAACTCAAAAAGCTTCAGCAAGAACCCTGGAGCAGCATGTTGATATAGTTCATCAGGAGAAACCCAAGGTTAATCAGCTATGGACTCACCACTAAACACTATTGCAATCCACAGTGGTTACAAGAGAGTCTTTGAGGAGAAAGACAATACAGTGACCCAAGAGAAAACTGTAGATGAAAAAGCAGTATTTTAAAACAATTATATAAAATACTTAAAAACTAAAGTGTTTATAAATTGTTTTTAAATACTGTTCATAAAAATGGTGACTTAAAGCTATCTAAATGGGGTACTTGATACCAAACCAAATTAGGGAGATTCAAATCAAATTCAGGAATAGACTGTCAGGTTTATTTCCTTCTATCTGAAATAAAAGCCGGCGAATCATACCACAAAGATCAAAATTAAGTGGCTATTTCTTGAAAATAAAGAAACAGAATATGACAACAGAATTTACTGACATGCTGATACTTTTAAAAGTATATAGTTTAAAAAGTATGGCTTCTCTTCCCACTAAATTCCATTATTTTACTCCATTAAAATGATGAACTTCTTCCTCCCCACCCCCCTTCCTCCTATGAGTTAAAAGGGCAATATAACTTAATTTGAGTTTTAATGTAAAAAAATTACAATAAAAAAAGTACTTTGGGGTGCCTAGGTGGCTCAGTTGGTTAAGAATCCAACTCTAGATCTCAGCTCAGGTCATCATCTTAGAGTTGTGAGATCAAGCCCTCAAGCTCCACCCCCCAAGGCCCCCTCCCCTGAAACTCCAGGCTCAGTCAGGAGTTAGCTTGAGATTCTCTTCCTCCCCCTCTACTCCTTCCTCAACTCCCCCTTTGGCGTGTGCATGCACTCTTTCTCTCTCTCTCTCAAATAAATAAATCTTTTTTTTTTTAAAGTACTTTAAGAGGAACTACATGAAGCTATCAGATTATTAACTTCAAGATCGTCTGGCCATCATACCCTCCTGTTCTAAGTTCCTAAAGATAATAAAATGTTCACTCTACATTCTTACAGATGTCATTTATGGGTATTCCCCTAATGAAAATTTAAACCTTTCATAAACAAATGTGCACAGAGAATTCTTTTTGATATGTATGACTCACAATCTAATTTTTATTGGCAGTATCTTCAAGTGTTGCAGCTTGCACTATTCCTACAGGAGATACAGATCTATTTTTCCCATCTGATCTTCATAGATCTGCTATAGATTTAAAAGGACTCACTAAAATGGGCCGTGAGGAAAATAATTATGAATACAATCAACAGCAAGATGAAATGTGGGTTGTGCATTAAGATAACAAAAAAGTTACTGTATTTACTCAAAGCCTAGTTAGAAATTCATTCTAAGTACTGCAGTTTTACCTAAAACTGAAAAATCTAGGTTTTTCTTATTCTGACTTTTCCTATCTAATTAAGAATAAATGCTATTTACTCCCAAAACAAAAACAAAAACAAAAACAAAAACCATCAGAAAATATAATTTCCATAAGGAGGATCTTCCAAAAGCTTACTGCACAGGAAATTATATACACACATTCTCAGATAACTATGGTAGGCGTTCCTAAGATCATCTACCCCCTTCAAAAACAACAACGGAAAAAAAAAAGAACAGCAAATCTAACCACAATCAAGTACTAAAGTTTTTAACACAGCTATCAGCAACTAAGCAATTTATCACAGCTTTTAAAAGTATTGGGCACACACAATAACAAACTAGTTTGTCAAAACAGTTCTTATAATCCGAAAAAAACTGTACTACATGAACACAAGAGCAGTTTTTCCTCTGGGGAAAAAACTCAAGTAGATTTTTGAGAGCAAAAAGGGAGACCATTTTTTAGAAAAATAACGTTCCCTTCCCCGCCCCCCCCCCCCAAGTGTTTAGCATTTATCTGATACAGGCTCATTTTTGTAAAGAGAAACTTTACCTAACAAGACTCACACCAGGGATCTGATCTATCCCCAAAGGCAGTTTCTTAAAATGAGAAAGAACAAAGGAGGAAATCTCCCAGCATGTGCTTTCCATACCAGTTTCTTTGGACAGCATCAAGAGTGACAATATAACCGGCACAAGCTTTTCAGCTTTATTCTGTGGCCCATGTATAACAGAACTGATTAGCTATCATTCAAAAGGATTCCAAATAAGATAAATATTAGAAGGCAAAGATCACAGCAACATTGTGACTATAATGAGTGAAACTATAGAAAACATGTATCTTAAAGTTGTGTACTTTATATTTCAAGAGTCCATGATCTCAAAATATTTCAATCGCTGAGGCTTTTTCATTTCACTCAATAGTTTGAAAGTGGGGAGAGGAAAAAGAAAAAAAAAGAAAAACACGAAACCAACCCTTCCAAATCTGCTCTCTCTTCAATTAGTGTGTAATGAGAAGTAAATTTTTTAAAAGAATGACATTCAAAGCCAGCGCCTTCATATACAAATGTTGGAATGTCAACATTGCAAAAAAAAAAAAAAAAAAAAAAATCATTGAGGAAGCCCATCCTTCAGCTAAGCTTTCCACGGAAAAACTCCAGAAACAAACCTGGTGTTTGCCTGTTTGAGAAGCTGTCGTTTCGGGAGCACGGAGAGGAATTTTTTTTTTAAGACGATTTTTATTAATTTGAAGCCGAGGACCCTCCCCGGAGATTTACAACTGTAGATCCCAATCGCCACTCTGACAGGGATGTCAGTGCCCTGGGTTGAGCTGGGACCGGCTGCTGGGTTCACACACACACACACACACACACACACACACACAGGAAGCCAGGAGAGGGGACCTATCGCGTTCAGAGCCTCGACATCGTACGCGTTAGTTAAAACTGCCTGCTACTAAACCAAAATTATTCAAGCGGAGCCCCATTTGTCACGATCCAATCATAAGGGTTCCACCCCCCCCTCCCCCCTGCAGCTCGTGTAGTGGTCTGTCTGCCTCGGTAAAGAAGCCACCATCATCAGGTAAAGAAGGCTGGGGTGGGAGCAAAAGCAGGGGGTTGGGGGTGGAGGGGGGGGGACACCCTTTCATCCAAATTCCGCGAGGCGTGAGCCATTCGGTACAGTTGGGAGGGACGGAGGCAACGTTCTATTTATTGGGGGTTGAAGTAGGATGAGGGGAGGAATTCCGTCCAAATCAACATGGCCAGCGAGATGTCCCTACAAACAAAAGGCAACGGGGGGATATAAACACGAACCATTCACCTCCATCAGCTATAGCATCGCCATCATGGTGTGTGTGTGCAGAGACCCCCCCAACCCCCCTGCAAAGGCTCCTCTCTCACCCTCCACACCAGCCAAAGGGGAGAGGAGCACCAGGAGGGGGGAGACGCAGCCGCTTCCCACCACCGCTGGCAGATACACACCCTGCGAGGGGGGGGTCCTGCCCCCCTCCCCGCCCCGGGGGTCCGGAATCAGAAAGTAACGTCCCGCCCAGAGCGACCCCCCACCCATCACCAGCATCACCAGCACCGCCGGCACCACCAGCACCGCCCCCGGGCCGAACCCCAACGCCGGTCCGGGGCTCACGAAACTTTACGGGAGCTTTTCCCCCCGCGTCCCCGCCCCGCAGCCCCAGCATCGCGCTGCCCACGAGCGGGGACCCCGGGCGCCTCCTGACAGGCGGGCGGGGAGAGCCGGTCCGCGGCGGCGGGAGCGGGGGCGGGGGGGCCGCCACGGAGGGGAGGGGAGGGGAGGGGCGGGGCGCGGCGGCCGGAGGCAAGTTCCCGGGGGTCCGCGGAGAGCTCCTGACAGCAGCCCGGGACCGCAGGGGAGGAAGAGGAAGCGGCGGCGGGGAGCTTTCCCAATCCCCCCCTGCCCCAGCCCCCGTTCCCCGTGGGGGCGGGGAGGCCGGGGGCAGGCGAGGAAGCCGAGCCCCGGGGGCAGCCGAGGCGCCCACCGCCCGACGCGCAGGCTCTTCCCCCGCCGCCCCCGCCGGAGGCGCCCACAACAATAACACGCCGGGGACGACCCGTCAGCGCCCCCGAGGCACCCGGGGCCCGCGGCCCGCCGCTGCCGGGCCCCCCTCAGCTGCGGCCGGGCGCGCCGCTCCTGCCTGCAACTCCGGGCCCGGGTGGAGTCCGCCCCGAGCGGCCCCCCAGGGCCGGACCCATCCCCCCCGGCGCCGCTGGTGCCGTCTCCGCGGCCGAATATTAGAAGTGAATTCGAGCTGCGCTTTACCTTTAGTTCCGCACTGTCCGCCATCTTGCGTCTGTCAGCGCAAGCGCACTGAACCTCGCCGGGGGCCGCCGCTAGACCCGCCCCCCCGGCCAGCCTGGCCCCGCCCAGGCCCCGCCCAGGCCCCGCCCCTCTCGCCCCTCCGCCTCCCCGCCCCGCCCCCGGCCCCCGGCGCTCGCAGCCCCGCCCCGGGCACGTACAGCAGCGAGACCCGCACGTACCATTTAAATAAAGGCGCCAAGCGAGGAGGTTTGACAGTTACTCCCCCCTGGACCTCCCCGCCCCCCATCCTCGCCGGGCTAGCGCCTCCGGGGAAAGCCGGAGCGAGGGGGCTGCGGGCCCGAGCCCCGCCTCTCCGTGGCCTGCAGAACCCTTCTTGCAAAGCTTGGATGCCTGCAGTCCCAGAAACCATAACGGCCCCCTCGCCTCCTCCCTCCCCCTCCCCACCCCCCCACCCCCCCTGCAGCCAGCGAGTCCTTTTCAGCACCTGCTACCTGTGAGGCCACGCGTGCGCTAAAAATAATCCGTTACGTTTGCAGATCGCTGGATGAAGCATTTCCAGATTTCTTAGCTCACATGTTCCTCATGACGGCGCGGTGAGGTGGGCAGAGGAGACGTTACAATCCCCGTGGCATCCTACGTAGGCAGAAATGAGAGCTCAGACAGGGGGAAAAGTGAGTGGCCCAAACACTTGACAGCGGTGACCCGGAGACAAAATTTCGAAGACGTTCGTCCATTTAACGCTGTTTCAACGAGTGATGATTCACTGATTATGTACCAGTCCTGTTTCTTTGTGAATACATCGGGGAAATTAAAAAAAAAAAAAAAAAAAAAAAACCAGAGTCCCCGCCCTCCTGTATGTAGTTCTCTACTGGAGGAACAGACAAGTGCACGGATAAAAGATACAATTACAAATGGTGATGAGTACCGGAAAAGAGCAAAAAAGGTCCAGGGAGAAAAAAGCGGTTGGAAGGAGATGTGCTTAATACCGGGAGGGCTTTCTCCAATATTTTGACGTTTGAGCAGATGTGATGAATTATTTCACACCTTTTCCTCTCTACTGAAAGCTTCCTATACCTCCTCCCCAACCTCCACTCTTTGCTCTCAATTTTTGCTTCATTCCTCATGGAAAAAAATTAAAAGATATAACAGCCATGAACTCCCTTATCTTCTCATCATCAAAACTATTATTACAGACATAGTAACATTTGGGTTACTATGAATGAAGTGTCCTTGCGCCTATGAATGCCAGTCCCTCTACCAGTGACCTGGATTCCTTTCCCTCCCACATTCCTAAGAACTTTACTCCTACAATCACCTCGCCCTCCAGCATCATAACTTTTTCCCCTATTAGATTACTTCTATCAGGATACAAACATACTGAAATTCCTCCCATCTAAAACAAACCTCCCTTGACTCCAAAATCTCCTCCAGAACTGCCCTATTTCTCCCTCTTCAGTGCATAAAATCTCAGGTTTTTCAAGATCTCCCAACAGTGATTGTTCTCCTTTCCTCATTCCCTTCTCCTATCACATTCCCTTCTCAGCCCACTCCGATCCAGACTTGACTTCTCTCATCAAGATCACTTATCAAGACTATTAATAATCTCTCTTTCCAAAACCACCTGTCAATTCTGTATTATCTAAAATGACCTCACAGCAGAACTGCAATAACTAAATAAATCTTAAAAAAAAAAAAAAAAAAAAAGGATGGGAGCTGGTCACTGGAAAGACTAAACACTGGGCACCTGGGTGGCTCAGTCGGTTAAGCATCTGCCTTCAGCTCAGGTTATGATCTGAGAGTCTTAGGATCAAGTCTCACATGAGGCTCCCTGCTCAGTGGGGAGTCTGCTTCTCCCTCTCCCTCTACCCCTCCCCCCTGCTCATGTTCTCTCTCTCTCTCTCAAATAAATAAAATCAAAAGAAAGAAAGAAAGAAAGAAAGAAAGAAAGAAAGAAAGAAAGACAGACTAAAGTGATTAGAGGGAGGTTAGTAGATACATAGAACTAGGAAATGGGCACCGAGAAAGAGCAGAGAAGCTCTGCATTCCCACCCTTCATGCATTACCCTACGCATCTCTTTCATTTAGCTGTTCCTGAGTTATTTCCTATATATTAAACTGGTAGGGGGCACCTGGGTAGCTCAGATGATTAAGCATCTGCCTTTGGCTCAGGTCATGATCTCAAGGTCCTGGGATCGAGTCCTGTATTGGGCTCCCCGCTCAGTGGGGAACCTTCTTCTCCTCCTCCATCTGTCTCTCCCCCTGCTCATGTTCTCTCTCTGTCTCAAATGAATAAATAAAATATTTTAAAATAATAATGATAATAACAATAAAGTGGTAAATGTAAGTAAAATGTTTTCCTGAGTTTTGTGAGTCCATTCTAATAGATAATCAAAACTGAGCAGAAATTATAGGAATTCTCAAATTTGGTAGGTCAGAAGTTCAAGTGGCCCATGAGACTGGCAACTGGTATCTGAAGTAGGAGCAGTCTTGTGGAACTGAGCCCTTAACCTGTGGGATCTCAACTTATCCCTGGAGTTGATGTCAAAAGTGAATTATTGGATATTTAGTTGGTGTTGGAAGAATTGGTATGGAAAGATGTAGTGTCAGAACCTCAGTTTCTTTAATATATATATTTTTAAAACCACATTTTACATTTGTATTGGTATAAAGACTAATGCAATCCAAGCAGAGTATGCTTATTTTTTTCTTCTGATTTTAAAGATTTAAAACATTTTTGTGGGCCCTAAAATGATTGTCTCACCCAACATGTAAAAATTAACTTCGAATTAATCATGGACCTAAATATGAGTTAAAACTTTAAAACTCTTTGGGGTAAGTATCTATAACCTTGAGTGAGAAGTAGCTTTCTTAGATAGGGATCACACACATGTTTGTGGTAGGAATGGTATAGCCATTTTGGAAAAGAGTTTGGCAGTTCTTTGAAAACTGAAAAGGTACTCACCGTACAACCCAACAACTCTTGGACATTTATCCCAGAGAAACAAAAACTTCTTTCCATGCAGGAAATTGTACAAGAATGTTCATAGCAGCTTTATAAGAATCCCAAACCAGAAACTATCCAAATCTCCTTTAATGGGTAAATGGCTAAACAAACTGCAATACAGGTATCTTATGGAATACTACTTAGCAATTTAAAAACAAAAACAAAAACACACAACAACTTGGATAAACTTCATGGAAATTATACTGATTGAAAAAAACTAATCCCAAAAGGATGTCTATTATGTAACATTAATGAAATAACATAATTACAGAGATAGAGAACAGACTAGTGGTTGTCAAGGAATTAGGGATGGGGGAAAGGGTGGTTCCTACCAATGTCAATTTCATGGTTTTGATATTACACTTTAGTTCCACAAAATATTAACTTCCAGGGAGACTGGGGAAAGGATGCATGTGACTTCCCTATACATTTCTTTGCAATCTCCTGTGAATCTACAATTACTTCAATACAAAAGTACACATTTTTTCATATATATATGTATATATGAATATGAATATCTAAAAAGTATACATGTATATAAATATTGAAGATACAATGTATCAAAATTGTGAGGAGAGGGATATCATCAAAATGGCAGAACTGACAGCTCTAAATCCCCATACCTTCATGGAAACTTTAAAAAATAACCAGCAACTGTCAGACCAACTTTGTCAGAATTCTGGAAAACAGTCAACCAAGTAAATGTTCAATCCAAAAAATAAAGTAAAATAAAATAAGACAACTTAAAAATGGCAAGAAAACTTTATGATACTTTCATTTACCCCTGCCCTACTCTATCTATGACTTGGCCACAGTCTTAAGGACCACAGCCCACCTTCCTAGGATGGAGCTCTAGTCCCTGGAAATCATTGTGTTCATCTGTTCTAATCTTCCTGGAAGCCAGCTGAAGGACTAATGCAAGGCTTATCTCTCTTTTGCTTAACCAGCAGAAAAGCGGCAGACATTGCCTGAAAATACTGTAAGGTAAATAAACAACCTGCAACTGCCTGGGGACAAAGGTTACCATTGGTACCTAAATAGACCACCTAAAGCCTGGGAGTAAAAGCTAAGGAGAGAAGTATACTGGGAATTTAGGTCATTCGAAATGAAAAGTGCTCATGAACACAGGGGCATTTAGAAGGCCATGTAACATGCCTGAGACAAGATGCATCTCAGGAAAGACCCCAAAAAGGCCTAAGATTCCAACATTGGCTGGTAAATATGTTAGTTGCAATCAGGAAGTGAAGGCTAAGAAAGAATTTCAAATGGCCTTGTTAAGTGTTAAAGAAATACTCCCACACAGAGCCAAACCACAAAGATTGGGAAAGGTGTTTTGTTTGTTTTTTTAAGTTGCCAGTGTTCAAGGAAATCTCAGTAAAAACAATGGCTGAACATAAGCTGAGTCTTCAATAATCAAGAACAGCAAATTCTGGAGAAGGGAGAGCACTTGACACCCAGAGATAACACATTATAATATTCAAATGCTTAGTTTTTTGATGACAGCAACCAAAAAATAATTTTAAAAAAATCCCAAAACATAATAAGAAACAGAAGAATATGGCCTAGTCAATGAAAAAAAATTGACAAAAACTATTCCTGAGGAAGCTCAGACATTGGACTTATATAGACTTTAAAACCACTGTTTTAAATATTCTCAAAGAGCTAAAGGAAGCTAGGTAAATAATGTATGAACAAAATTAAAATATCAATAAAGAGAAATTGCTAAAAAGGAATAAAGTAGAAATTGTGGAGCTGAAAACTACAATAACTAAAATGAAAAATTCATTAGAGAGGTTCAAGAATGGATTTAAGCAGTCAGATGAAAGCAGAGGAAATCCTGAAAGCAGAAAGAGTAAAACAATTTATCATATACAAGTATTCTCAATCAGACTAAAAGTCAATTTCTCATCAGAAACAGCAGAGGCTACAGAGCAATAGGATGTCATATTTAAAGTGCAGAAGTGCCAAATAAGAATTCTATATCCAGCAAAACTATCCTTCAAGAATGAAGGAAAATATAATGGGCAACTGGGTGGCTCTGTTGGTTAAGCATCTGCCTTCAGATTAGGTCATGGTCCCAGAGACCTGGAATAGAGCCTCATATTGAGCTCCCTGATCAGCAGGAAGTCTGCTTCTCCCTCCCCCCACTTGTGCTTGCTCTCTCTCTCAAATGAATAAATAAAATCTTTAAAAAAAGAATGAAGGACAATATAAAACATTCCAAGATAAGTAAAAGCTAAGAGTGTTTATTAGTAATAAACCTGCCCTGGAAGGAATGCTAAAGGGAATTTTTTTAAAGATTTTGTTTATTCATGAGAGACACACAGAGAGAGACAGAAACACAGGCAGAGAGAGAAGCAGGATCCCTGCAGGGAGCCCAGTGTGGGACTCGATCCCAGAACCCCAGGATCACAACTTGAGTAGAAGGCAGACAGTCAACCACTGAGCCACCCAGGTGTCTGATAAAGGGAATCTTTTTAGGTTAAAAGAAAAGGACAGGGGATACCTGGGTGGCTCAGCTGTTTGGCACCTGCCTTTGGCCCAGGGCCTGATCCTGGAGCCCCAGGATTGAGTCCCGCTTCGGGCTTCTGGTGTGGAGCTTGCTTCTCCCTCCTCCTGTGTCTCTGCCTCTCTCTCTCTCTGTCTATCATGAATAAATGAATAAATCTTAAAAAAAAAAAAAAAGGAAAGGACAGTAAACAGTAACTCAAATTCACGTGAAGAAATAAAGAACACTGGTAAAAGTAACCATATAGATAAATAAAAGTCAGTATTACTGTACTTTTTGGTTTGTAACTCTTCCCCTTTTCTTCTATATGATCTAAGATATAGATGCTCAAAATAATAACAATAAATCTATGTTAATGGCCACATAATATATAAAGGTGCAATCTGACAATAGAAGGTAAGGAACAGAGAATGTATGAAAGCAGGGTGCTTGTATATTATCAAAATTTAGTTGGCACTAGTCAGATTAGGTTGGAAAGTCACTAAAGTATGTACAAAAAATTTAAGAACAGAATCAGAACACTAAAAAAAATCAACTAGATGCAAAAAAAGGCAGTAATGGAGGAACTGAGGAATAAAAAGTATATAAATTATACATAAAAGATAGTTAAGTGGCAGAAAGAAGTCCTTTCTTGTCAGTAATTACTTTAAATGTAAACAGATTAAACTCTTCACTTAATAGATGTTGTTGGAACAGATATTTAAAAAAAAAAAGATTATATGCTATCGACAAGAGACACCTTTTAGATACAAAACACAAAGAGATTGAAAGTGGGAAAAAATATTCCATGCAAGTATTAACCAAAAGAGAGTGGTTATATTATTATCAGACAAAATAGATTTTAAATTTAAAAAGGTTATAAGAGAAAAAGAAGGACATTATAGATAGATAAAAGGTTTTTTTAAAATATCCCCTCTGATGGGGTGCCTGGGTGGCTCAGTTGGTTGGGTAATTGCCTTCAGCTCAGCTCATGATCCCAGGGTCCTGAGATTGAGCTCCACATCAGACTCCCTGCTCGATGAGGAGTCTGCTCCTCCCTCTCATTCTGCCTACCACTCCCCCTGCTTGTGCTCTCTCTCTCTCTCTATCAAATAAGTGAATAAATAAAATGTTTAAAAAAAAACTATTTTGACAATCTGTCTTTGAATTGGAGAGCCTAATCCATTTACATTTATATTGACAAAGACTTAATACATATAGAAGACTTAACACTTAGAAACATATATGTAGGGATCCCTGGGTGGCGCAGCGGTTTGGCGCCTGCCTTTGGCCCGGGGTGCGATCCTGGAGACCCGGGATCGAATCCCACGTCGGGCTCCCGGTGCATGGAGCCTGCTTCTCCCTCTGCCTGTGTCTCTGCCTCTCTCTCTATCTCTCTGTGACTATCATAAATAAATTTAAAAAATTTAAAATAAAATAAAATAAAATAAAATAAAATAAAATAAAGAAACATATATGTACATATTGACAGAGCCCCAAAGTATAAGAAGCAATTGCACATGAAGCATTCTCTAGGATATACTATATGTTAAAACAAGTCTTAATAAGTTCAAAATTATTGAAATCATACAAAATATTTTTTCCAAATACAATGGAATGAAACTAGAAATTAACCAAAGAAAAACTGGAGAATGCACAAATATATGGAAATTAAACAATAGTCAACTAATATGACAATAGTACCCCAACAAATTGGATAACCTAGATGATGGACAAACTCCTAGAGACACAGAAGCTAACAAAATGACTCACGAAAAAATAGAAAATCTGAATAAACTTATAACAAGTAAGGAGATTGAACCCATTATTATGTTTTTAAATTCTCCCAACAGAGAAATCCCAGGACTAGATGGTTTCACTGGTGACTTCCACCAAACATTTAAAGAAGAGTTAACACCAATCCTTCTCAAACTCTTCCCTGAAAATTAAGAAAACCTAATACTTTCTCTCTTTTAAGATTTTGTTTATTTACGAGAGAAAGAGAGAGAGAGAGAGCACAAGCAGGAGGAGAAGCAGAGGGAGAAGGAGAAACAGACTTTGTTGAGCAAGGAGCCTGATGTGGGGCTTGATCTCAGGACCTGGGATCATGATCTGAACTGAAGGCAGATGCTTAACTGACTGAGCCACCCAGGTCCCTGAACCTAATACTTTGTAACTTAATCTGTAAAACCAGCATTAGCCTGATACTGAAATCAAAAACATTACAAGAAAAGAAAACTATAGACTAATATCTCTTACAAATCTTTTGGCTAAATTTGCTCCTAAGAATTTTTTTAAATATTTTTATTTTATTTTATTTATTCAATCATGATAGACAGAGAAAGAGAGGCAGAGACACAGGCAGAGGGAGAAGCAGGCTCCATGCTGGGAGCCTGACGCAGGACTCGATCCCAGGACTCCAGGATCATGCCCCCAGCCAAAGGCAAGAGGCAAATTGCTGAGTCACCTGAGCAGGATCCCCTGCTCCTAAGACTTTTATTCTTTTTTATACCATTATAAATGAAGTTCTTTTCTTAATTTCTTTTTTAAATTGTTTGTTGCTACTATATAGAAACACAACTGATTTTTGTTTTTTGGTTTTGTATTTCTCACCTTTGCTGAATTTGTGTTACATAATTAACCACAATTTTTAAAATAGTATGACAAACTCAGAGAGAAATTTAGTGCCATTATACATATATTAGAAAAATTTTTAAGTTGAAAACCAATTATATAAGTTTTCAACTCAGGAAGACACTAAGAGAACACCAAATCAAACTCAAACCAGCAGTAAGGAAATAATAAAAATGATAGCAGAAATAAAATTTATAACAAATATAAAATATAGAAGATCAATAAAGCTGAAAGTTGGTTATTTAACATTTTTAATAAAATTGGTTACCCCAATAAGGCTGATTAAGAAGAACAAAAGACAAATTATCAGTACCACAAATGAACAAAGGATCACTACAGATCCTGTAGACACTAAAGAAGATTATTAGAGAATACTGTGAACAGCCTGTTGCAATGTAGCTGATGATTTAAATAAATTAAACAAATTCATAAAACATGTAACTTACCAAAACTGACTCCAGAAGAAATAGAAAATAAGAATAGTCCTACATTAACGAAAGAAATTGAATACATTATATAAAAACTTCTTACAAAGAAAACTCCAGACACAAATTATTTCACTAGTGAATTTTCTGGACAATTTAGGAAGAAACAATAACTAATCTAACACAAAGTCTTCCCAAGGATAGGAAAAGATATACTCAACTCTTTATGAGGCCAGGACCTTGAAACCAAAACCTGACAAGGATACTACAAGAAAGAAAAAGTATAGACAGTTCTCTCTCATTTCCACAGGAGCAAAATTCTTAAGCCAAATATTAGTAAATTGAATCCAGTAATATATAAAAGCAAAATAGAATATAACCAAGAGGCTCTTATTCTAGGAACACAAAAAGTTGTTTAACACTTAAAAACCAATCATCTTAATGTACAGCACTAACAGACACAAAAATTGAAAAATCATATGATCATGTTGTAAGATGCAAAGAAGCACTTACTAAAAATTTAACACCCATCATGATATAACCTTAATAAATTAGTCGTAGAAGGGAACTCTTTTATATGCTTATAAGTATCTACCAAAAACATGCAGAAAACATAGTTAATGGTAAAATATTCCTTTTGATAATGGCGATGAGAAAGGTGATAAGGTAGGTAGAAGAAAATATCAGGATTAGAAAAAAACTAATAAAATTTCATTTACAGAGGACGTAATTGTGCCTGAGAACACCTAAAATAATTCTCTGAAAAACTATTAGATAATAGAATTAATAAGTGAATTTATCCAGTTTACTTAATGCAAGGTGAGCTAATAAAAATCAATTATATTTCTACATATCATCAGTAAACAAACAAAAATATATAATTCAGGAAAGATACCAATTACAGTAACACACACACACACACACACACATATATATATATATATATATATATATATTTTTTTTTTTTTTTTTAAGGAAGCTCTACATCCAATGTAGGGTTTGAACATATAACCCTGAAACTGAGAGTCACATGCTCTACTGATTAAGCCATCCAGGCACCCCTACAATAACATTTTTAAAATAATAAAAGATATCTTGGAACATATCTTTTAAAATAGGCCTCTACACTGAAAAATATTAAAATTTCATTGAAATTAAAATAAGACTAATATTTGGAAAATAAAGACGGATTATACTCTTTTCATAGATTTGAATACTCAATATTGTAAAGATGTCAGTTTGCCACAAACTGGTGCATATTTAATTGGAATATACTCAATGTAATTGTAATCAGAGCCTTGTTTTTTTTGCTATAAATACAGATTAACTGATTCCAATATTTACAGAAATGCAGTGGATACCTCACAGTACCAGATATCAAGACATATTATCAACCTAAAGTGATTAAATCATGAATATTAGCACACGGATAGATGGGAAGACCAAGGAACAGGAGATATAGTTCAGAGACTCTTGGGGAAAGCATGATCATTTCAATAAAAGATACAAGTTAATTGGAAATCATTTAGCAAAAAATGATATCTCAAATAGTACAAAGAAAGCAATTCCAGGTAGATAATAAATCCAAATATGAAGTGTAAAAATAGAAGTGCTTTTTAAGTTAACATAGAGGAATATCTTTATGACCTCAAGGTAGGCAGAGATTTCCTTTTTTAAAAAAAAAATTATTTATTTATTTATTTATTTATTTATTTACTTATTTTTAGAGAGAGAGAGAGAGAGAGAACATGGGGGGTTGGGGCAGAGAAAGAAGCCAAGAGAGAATCTCAAGCAGATGTCCCATTGAGCACAGAGCCTGTCAAGGGGCTCCATCCCACAACCCTGAGGTCATGACCTGAGCCAAAAACAAGTTGGATGCCCAACCAACTAAGCCATCCAGGTGCCCCTAGGCAGAGATTTCTTAAATAGGATGTAAAAAGTGACAACCACAAAGGAAAACATTAATAAATTGGAGCATGTTAAAATTTAAAACTTCTCTTCATCATAAGACACTATTAAGAGAGAGAAAAAGCAAGTTAATAGTGGGAGAAGATATTTGAAATCCATTTATCCAACAAAAGAGATTACTTAGAATATTACACTACAAGTTTTTAAAACTCCTTCAAATCAATTTAGCAAAATTAAAAGCATGCAACCCAATAAAGCAAATAGACAAGAGACTTGAATTGGCACTACACTAAAGAGCATATTCCAAATGGCCTATAGATACATGAGAAGATGTTCAACTTTGTCAGTCACCAGGGAAACACTCACTAAAATCATGATGTGACAAACTTGGGAAGAAGAAACAAACAGGCATGGCTCAGCTTAAATACTGTTACTTTCTCTGAGATGCCTGCTTATCAAAAGACGGTAGAGTTTATTTCACCCAGAGTCAAACTTTGTCCTATTTTCAGCTGATCCACATCTAAATCACCTTCACTATAATAGACCTCACAGAGAGAATTCCCCACTGTGGGAATTTTAGTGGGAGGGGAGTGCCAAGAGCTAGACACCCAACCTCAAGGCCAGAAGCTGAGAGACAGTTCAGCGAGATGGGCCAGGTATGTGAGCTAAGCCCAAACAAGTAAAACCTCACAGTGGGCTCCCTGGTTACAGGGACACAGGGGACACCAAGACAGAGACCTAGCAACCAGCTTTCTGTAGAAGGACCATCTCAGCTCCTGAGTCATACTCCCTGATCTCTCAAGGTTCTTCTTCACTTTCCAAGCCTTCCCTTTGACCCCGAAAGCTCCCAATTATCTTCCTTTCTTTTTTCTTTTTTTAAAGTTATCTCTATGCCCAACTTGTGGCTTGAACTCACCACACGAGGATTGAGAGTTACATGCTCTACCAACTGAGCCAGTCAGGCACCCCCTTTTCTTCCTTTTTAGTGTATATCCTTACTTGCAATCAAGAATCTAAACTAATGCATGGGCATCTGACTGGCTCAGTAGGAAGAGCATGTGACTCTTGATCTTGAGGTCTTGAGTTCAGGCCTGGTCCACACTGGGAGTCCCTGCTGATCTGCACTGGGAGCAGAGATTAAATAAATAAACAACTTTTTAAAAAGGAATCCTGACCTATGCACCATTCTATCCTTCACCTTTTCACTGTAGTTATCACAGTGTATAATTATTTTATTAAATTGTTTGTCTAGTTGGTGCTGACCCACACCTAAAAGTAAGCTCCAGGAGTTCAGAGTTCCTCTCTGTCTTGTTTTCCACTATATTCCCTGCACTTAGAATAGGGCCTGACCTATAAGAGGGACCCAATGAATGTTAGTTGAATGAATGAATGAATGAATGAATGAATGAATGACTTATTTGCTTGTGACCTTGCAGCCTTGGGTGCTTATTCACAGAATGGGGTCTTCAACAGCCATCTTTTTTTTTTTTTTTTTAAGATTTTATTTATTTATTTGAGAGAGAGGCAGTGTGCACACAGAGGAATAAGGGGGAGGGGCAGAGAGGGAAGCCAACTCCCTACTAAGCAGGGAGCCTGATATGGGGCTTGATTTCAGGACCCTAGGATCATGACCTGAGCCGAAGGCAGACACTTAACTGACTGAGCCACCCAGGCACCCCTCAGCAGCCATCTTTACTGAAATGTTTAACTTGACATATTTTCTGTCAAGGCATTTTCAACCAATAATTTAAAAGCCTGCATTTAGTAAGACTAGCTTCAAGACAGGCCTAGGATCTAATTTCAGGATGAAAGATTAGAAAGCTGCCTCATGTTGCTACTGAAGTTCTCAAATATGCTGAGATATTTATATTAGTTGCTAAACAACAGCTCGGCTTTCTTTCTCACTAACATTTTTCCACTCAGTGAAGTAGATAATCATAACCTTAAGAATACTCAATATTTTAGAACTAAAGCCATTTAAAAATTTTTTAAGACAAACGAAAGTGAAACAAAACTTTCATTTTGAATAAAAACAAACATTTGAAATTTTCCAAATTGGCCTTCTTGCAAAACACATTATTAACCATGGTCTACAGTCTCTGATAGAATTGCAGAATGAAATGTCAGCTGGGAAGAGAGGATAGAATAAGGAAATAACCAAATTATAACTCCTGTTGAATGGGTGTGGCTTAAGTGGAAAGAACTCAATCTTAAGGATTAGGTACTTTTATTCAGGTGTAAAGTTTTTTGCTTTTAAAAAAATATTTTTTTTATGTATTCATGAGAGACACAGAGGGAGAGAGGCAGAGACACAGGCAGAGGGAGAAGCAGGCTCCATGCAGGAAGTCCAATGTGGGACTTGATCCCAGGACCCCAGGATCATGACCTGAGTGGAAGGCAGTGGCTTAACCACTGAGCCACCCAGGTGCCCCCCCCAGGTGGAGTTATAAAGCTAGACCCAGAGATATGGATAATTGTTACCCATAGTCTATTTCACTGCAATAAACTCTCAAAACAAAAATACCTGTGATAGCCATTAAGATTGTTCACAAGTACGCATGTTCTCTTTTCTGTGAATCTGATAAGATGGACACTTTCCCAAACCTTTTGAAGCTAGGCATACTCATGTGATTTGCTTTGAATAAGAAAGTATTAGGAAAAGGAAGATGTGTCACTTTTGCACAGAGCCATGGATCTGTGCCATGTCCCCTATCTCCCTGCTGGGATGATTGTGGAAGCATATGATAAAGTGGAGCTCGTGTCAGCTAAGGTTCCTGAGTGGCTTTAAAGAGTAGATGTCCCTGCTGATCCACACTGGGCATGTAGCATAGGCAAAAAATAATTGTATCATTGTTAGTGATTGGGATTCTGGAGCTTATTACTTATACCATAGCCTATCTTATCTTGACTGATCCTTAATATGAGATGCAGCCAGAACAAAAATCTAGAAAAGTGTCACTGATAAGGATGGTGAACCATATGACACAATAGTGAAACATTTGCTAAGGATGTTGCCCAAGGGACACCTGGGTGGCTCAGCGGTTGAGCGTCTGCCTTCAGTCCAGGGCGTGATCCAGGGTCCTAGGATCGAGTCCCACATCGGGCTCCCTGTGTGGAGCCTGCTTCTCCCTCTGCCTATGTCTCTGCTTCTCTCTCTGTGTCTCTCAGAAGAAATAAATAAAATCTTAAATAAAAAAAAAAGATGTTGCCCAAAATTACTTGGAAGGTGGATTAGGTACCTAATGAACTTGTAGCCCTGGAAGAAGCAGTTAGAAAACATAATATTAGAGGGACCTGGCTAGCTCAGTCAGTAAAGCATGTGAGTCTTGAGTTTGAGGTTGCAAGTCTGAGCCCCAAGTTGAGTGTAAAGATTCCTTAAGAATAAAATCTTTAAAAGAAAGGAAGAAGAAAATAAAGAAAAAAGAAAGGAAGAAAGAAAGAAAACAATATTAATGATGTGCCTTGGTTGTATTTGACAAGATATCAGAAAGAGATAGTGATCTAGAAATATAGAGAAGGAGAGGTGTGGGTGGGGGAACACACAGAGAGGAACTGGCTCGTTTGCAAGTAGAAATGAAAAGGAAAAGAAAGAGTCCACAAATTCAGAGATTTATGGAGTTGGAAGACAGACTGCTTCTCGTTAGAGATTAGATAAAACGATAAAACAGTGAAGACTCAGCCTTATGACAAGGATCTAATAAAAAATATTGCTTCCACATCCATGTTAAAAACCGGGTGGATTAAGGTGTCAGAATAAAGATCCAACCAGAATGAGACTATGGAGTTGACTGCCTCAGAAAGGGTGAGTGAAGGTATTTTGATCGTAGGGATGGCATTCAGTGGCCAGAAATGTGGATTACAGCCTCCAACTTAATGATTTTTTGACTTTATAATGGTGCAAAAGCATTCAATAGAAACTGTACTTCCAATTATGAATTTAGATCTGTTCCTAAGCTAGTAATGTGCAGTACAATCCTCTCCAGTGACCCAGGGCAGGGGCAGTGGACTCAGCTCTCAGGCAGCCACACCATCATCAGGGTCAACAACCAACAAATTTTTTTTTTTTTAAGATTTTATTTATTCATGAGAGACACACAGAGAGAGGCAGAGACATAGGCAGAGAAGTAGGCTCCTTGTGGGGAGCTTGATGAGGGACTCCATCCCAGGACCCTGGGATCAACCACTGAGCCACCAGGTACCCCAACAACCAACAGACTTAGAACTGCCCTGTACCCAGACATCCATTCTGTTGTCCACTTTCAGTACAGGAGTCAACAAATTACACGAGATATTCAACCCTTTCTTATAAACGAGGCTTTGTGTTAGAAGATTTTGCCCAACTGTAGACTAATGTAAGTGTTCTGAGCAAGTTTAAGGCAGGTTCAGCTGAGCTATGATGTTCGGTAGATGGGTTATGGGCATTTTTGACTATTTTATTATATTTTTTAAAGATGTTATTTATGTATTTGCCAGAGAGAGAGCACAAGCACGGGAGCAGTAAGCAGAGGCAGAAAGAGAAGCAGGCTCCGGCTGAGCAGAGCCCCATGCAGGGCTCGATCCTAGGACCCTGGGATCATGACCTGAGCCCAAGGCAGACGCTCAACTGACTGAGCCACCCAGGCGCTCTGACTGATGATATTTTAAACTTGGGATGGGTTTATCGTGAGGTAACCTCATTGTAAGTTGAGGAAGAACTGTATAGTAGTCCTTATTATTACCTGAAACCGGGTTCGCCTCTTGCTGTGTGTTGAACCAAAAGACACAACCAAGCCAAAGAATTGGAAAAGGAAGAGTTTTGCTTGCAACATGCAAAGGAGAACACCGGGGATATTTCCCAAAGCAATGTCTCCCTGAACAACAAAACTGGGGAAGTTTTAAGCTTAAAGTGTATACATATTCATGAAGGGGCTTGCACAATGAGAACTACAGCATGGAATTGGGGCAAAAGTCACGTTAAGGTGACTTAAGTCCAGGTTAAAGTCATGAGGCTGGCAAGGATCAGCATCAACAATTCTTGGGCTCCAGTCGGTTGGGTATCTGAGTGCTCAAAGGGGTTTAGATCCTGCAAAGATAAGTCAAGAATGTGTGTCAGGTCAATCTTTACTTTTGAATCAGCACTGGGAGTTTTACCACTGATTTATTGTCTCTGATATGATTAGGCTACCTCCTGGCCTGATAGTGGCTGTTTGTTCTTAAATTCTTTCACAAGATGGTCAGGGTCCTAAAATGACTTTTCTTTCTTTCCTTTTTTTTTTTTTTTAAATATTTTTATTTATTTATTTATGAGAGACAGAGAGAGAGAGAAAGAGAAAGAGGCAGAGACACAGGCAGTGGGAGAAGTAGGCTCCCCACAGGGAGCACAATATGGGATTCTATCTCGGATCCTGGGATCATGCCCTGGGCCAAAGGCAGACGCTCAACCGCTGAGCCACCCAGGCGTCCCCTAAAATGACATTTTTTTATGTCAAGAAAGCTATATCTGTCTTTGTTTTTTCCCCAGGGACCCCCTAATTCTTTCTGCTTACATTGTGGCTGTTCAGAATATTTTGGTTCTCTTCTCCTTGGATTCAGGATTGTATTTCCCCAATTTATTGGAAATTAATCCTTGCCATGTGACTGAATGTTTTTGATAAAATGGGACAGGAAATCATGTATGTCATTTAGGGGCAGAAAATTTCAGAGTTAGTGCATACTGATCATTTCTTGAGATGGAGCCTCCCTCCATCAGCCTGAGTCCCTGAGTGACTACAACCAGTGTCAGTTTCTTTGAACCCACCACAGAGTGTGAGTGAGAAATATTTGGCTTGAGTTACTCCACTGAAATTTTAGAGGGTTTTTTGGTTTCCTACCGTAGCGTCCTTAACCTAGCCTCACCAATCTACTGACCCTTGTGCTTATCTTTGTAGGAGGAAACCGTTATTAAGCAAGAAAGGAAATCCATAAGTCCAAAAAGCGTAGCCGGCGCAAGGAAACCTACTCGATGTATATCTACAAGGTGCTAAAGCAGGTGCACCCGGACATCGGCATCTCTTCCAAGGCCATGAGCATCATGAACTCATTTGTGAACGATGTGTTTGAACGGCTGGCTGGCGAGGCTGCCCGGCTGGCCCAGTACTCGGGCCGGACCACACTGACATCCCGGGAGGTCCAGACAGCGGTGCGTCTGCTGCTGCCCGGAGAGCTGGCCAAGCATGCTGTATCTGAGGGCACCAAGGCCGTCACCAAGTACACCAGCTCCAAGTGACCCAGGGCCTTCCATTAATAAAGAGTGAGCTGCTCCCCCCCCCAAAAAAAAAAAAATTAGAGTTAACTGTGTAAGTAAGCATATAAGCATAATCAGTTACAGACAGCCTCTTTTCACTTTATGATAAAGTGAAAGAAAGTTACATCCGACAATATTCTAATTTTGACTTTCACCCAGCAAAAGGCACTAGAAAGAAATTACATGCTGGAAAAAGCAATCACAACACATGTACAAAGGGTTAATGTGAGCTACACATCCTTACACCGATGACAGAACAACCCAATAGAAACAATAGAGCAAAGGATATGAGGAAGTTGTGGACATTGGTTGTTTCCTTCTCCAGCATTGTTTGTCCTTCTTCTGCCAAAAGCACCTAGATTTTCTTTGAGGAAACGGCCGCTCTCGTTCTCAGGCGTGTGATTTTGAGTAGGTTTGACTACCCAGCCTGCAGCTGCAGGTGGGGATCACTGGATCACGTGGCGAACCTGAGCCAATCAGTGAGACTAGGAATGATTGGGTCAATTTTGGCATTTCCGTGAGATATTACTGAGCAGTAATTATTCATGTGTTCTTTTGTTTTACTGAGCAGTTTTTTAAAAATGAGATAGCTCTAGTATGCTTACATGAAAAGATGTGCATGCTATATGGTTCAATGAAACATGCAAATTTCCGAGTAATGTGTGTGACAGGACCACCTTTTTCTACATAAGAAAGAGGGGGGGGAAAGCCTCTAATAAATATGACTATATCTTTGCGTGAGCATAGAGGAAAGTATGTAATGCTATGGACCAAATTGTTAACGTTGTGTGCTTGCTGTTAGGCTCTTGTCTCAGATCCAAACCAACCCTTTAATTTTTCTCTGTGATGCCAGGATAAGACTCCACAAACTACACTTGGGCTTTGCCAGCTGCTCTGTTACACTCTGGTAACAGAATAGTAATATGGGATTCGAGAGGCTAGAGGAGGAACTTCCTGTTTGCTTCCTGAGGGCTTCCCATTCCTATCAGAGCATCCCCAGTAGTTTTTCACCCTGGCAGCAACCCCTGGTTCTAGTTTCCAGTACTTTCCACGTGCCCAGAATGAGCTTCAGAGCGCCCACACCTCAGAAGTCTGGGTGCCAGATCCACAAGCCCCTTCTCCAAGTTTCTGGGTTCAAATGACTCAGCCACTTCCCTTTGTTTCTCAGGTTTGGGATGGGAGCCACCTCCTGCAGCTCCTCTCTCATTCCAGCAGCCCCTTTGCCTTTGCGGTCCTCTACTACCTGTTAGGTCAGTTGTCTTAGTTTGTTATTGCTGCTGTAACAGATCATCACAACTTAGTGGCTTAAAACAACCCAAGTTGATTATCTTACAGTTCTGGACGTCATCGTCCAAAATGGGTTTCACCTGGTAAAAAACAAGGTGTCAGCAAAGCTTCCTTCCTGCTGGAAGCTCTGGGGGAAATCTGCCTCTATGCCTTTTCCAGCTTCTCAAAACTACCTACATTCTTTGGTTCATGGCCCCTTCCCCTACAAAGACAGCCATGCAACATCTTCAGATCTTTCTCTGACTCTCCTGCCTCCTCTATCCCTTATAAGGACCCTGTGATTACACTGGACTCACACAGATAATCCACGATAATCTCCCCATCTCAAAACCCTTAATGTCATCACATCTGCGGAGTCCCTTTCATCATATCAGGTAAGTGACCTGGTTCTGGAGATTAGGACATGGACATCTTTGGGGACTATTAGTCTGTCTGCTATCCCAAACCCCTAGATCAGAGGTTTGTAAACTTTCACTGTAAAAGACCAGACAGCAAATATTTTAAGCTATGCAGACCATATGGTGTCTGTCACAACTCTTCAACTCTGCTGTCATAGACTGAAAGCAGCCATAGCCAATACAGAAGGGGATGAGCTTGGCCATATTCCAATAAAACTTTATTTACAAACATATGCGGTGGGTGGGATTTGGCCTGTGGGCCTTAGCGTGCCAACTCTATGCTAGATAAAATTTCGTCTTTTAAAATACTGATGTATTTTCTGTTTTCCTGACCAATTCACCTAAATTACCTAAGGATGGTGAAATGGAAGAAGACAGTGAGGAGATTACTAAAATTTCTGTATACAGATCTCTATATTGTCTGTCTTGTCATGATAAGAATACATTACTTCTATGACTAAAATATCCAATAAACCAAAAATGTGTCTATTGTATGATCTTAGCTCTGTATAAAAAATATGTTCTTCATAATAGCAAAATATTGGAAATAACCTAAATGTCCAACCAATGCCTGAATTGGTTGGATAAATTACATATTTTACACAACGGCCAGTGTGATGGTTCCCCATTTCACTCTTACTAAAAATAAAAATCCTATAAGGCCCTACATTTATTTATTTATTACTTTTCTTTTTGTTTTTTTGTTTTGTTTTGTTTTGTTTTGTTTTGTTTTTTTAATGTTTATCTCCTGCTAAAATGTAAGTTACATGAGGATGGGGGTTTTTCTCATTTTTGTGAATTGATTTATCCCAAGAGCCCAGGACAATACCTCTCACATAGTAGGTACTCAATTATTATTTACTGAGCAAGTGAACAATGGGATAGTTTGCAACCATTACAAATGATTTTATAGAATTAAACCTCCACATTTAATTGCGTGGGAAAATGTTCAAAATATATTAAGTGGGGAAAAAAACCTATTACAAGATAATATATCCCCCATAATTTAGATATTAAAAGTTATATTTATATGTGAAAAAATAGGGACAGATATACTCTGATATTAAACAGTGGTTATCTCAGAGTTTGAGATTTTGAGTAGTTCTAATTTTAAAATTTTACTTTCTGGGCACCTGGGTGGCTCAGTCACCTAAGCATCTGACTCTTGATTTTAGCTCAGGTCGTGATCTCAGGGTCTTGAGATCTAGCCCTGAATCTCAAGACCCTGAGATCATGAGCAGGGAACCTGCTTCTCTCCCTCTGCTCTTTTTCCCACTCGTGCACACAGGTGTACTCTGTCTCTCAAATAAAGAACAAAAAAAATCAATCTTAAAAAATTTTCATTTTCTTATATATTTTTTAAGATAGAAGTTAGACTATCCTTGAGATACACTTTAGGGGTTCCACTGCTTTTTTTTAATGTGACTCTTTAGCTACAGAGAAATAGCACAATTCCTAAGTTACTGGCTTCCCTCACCCAAATGACAAAAACAAACAAAATAGCCCTGACTTTTGAACCAACCTGCCCTCCAACCAGCAGTCCTGATCGTAGTAAGAACTCCCAGAGAGTTAGCTAGCTGTCCTTCAAGGTTTACAGGGCAAACAGCAAACCTGCTGTCAATCTACTCCTCCTGTCACTTCTGGTGACTGTCATACCACCTTCTCTGAATGCCCTAGACAGTTTATTGGCACTTCAGAGGCACTCATTATGTAAGAATCCCACCTAAGAACAGATGCACCTTGCGGGCAGGAATCCTTTTAGATTGAGAATTAGTCTAGGTTAGTAGAAGCGTGATAGCTTGGGAGTCATTAAGACCTAC